>NC_087345.1:100356687-100964187 GCF_030014295.1 Loxodonta africana
TTTTTACTTTTATTATATCAAGGTATTGAAATTTTTATCTCAGGATAAAAAATTCTTGTTAATGCAATAGTTTTGGGAGACTTTTGAAATGGATGCCATAGTCTTTTTTTTGGAGAAGGTGGTGGGAGTAGGGCTTGCTAAGAGGTCACTGAACCACAAGGTGCCAGTAAAGGGGTCAGTGATGGGACCCAATGGTGGTCAGGCTGACACACAGCTCCAGACTTCATGCTCAGCTGCCCCTTCTCTACCCTGCTCCCCAATGCAAGTATGCTCCTAACAGCTATCTTTGTATTATACACCAATTAAAAAATACATATTTATAGAAGATAGAATTTAGAGGATTTGGTAATGAAGATGAAGCTCAGGATTTACTAGCTTATGAACCTGGGTTTACTATGTCAACACTGCCAAGGAATAGATGAAAAGGGGATGGTACAAAGGTGGGGAGGGAGGCCTGAGAAGAAAGAAGAGAAATTAGGGAGGAAGAAAACCTGCCTGATGGAATTCCAGTTTCAGGTTCTAAACTTGGTTTTGTTTCTGCCCTTAATTATCATGAGACACCCCGGTAAGTTTTCAATAATTTCCCTTTACTTGGTTAAGGTCGCTTGAGTGAGTTTTATAACTTGTCGCCAGAAGAAGCTTGCTTTCCCCAGATAGCCTGCTACATGTAGGTGTTACGTGGTCTTCCAGGCTGGGGTGGCAATACGGGGGCGGCACAAATCTGTGCAATTATACCTGCACCGTGGCATATTTGCCCTTCAGTAGTGCTTTAACACTGGCAGGAACACAAAGGTGATAGTATAAATCTATTTTCCAAACCTGAATGCAACTGCAAATCCATTAAAAGTGTTTGTCAAGGCTGTACCCAATATAGTTGCAGACAGACTATAATTTTCCATGGTGAAAGCTAAACAATTACCAATACTTGGAGTTGCCATCAAAAGTATGGCTTTTGTTACTCCTACTAAAAAAAAAAAAAGGTAATGTATCTGCTTTCAGCTTATCACATGCAAATGTAGGAAACAGAGTATTATCAATCTACTTAATTAAACTTCTACCAGAGAAGGGCTTTTCAATTAGATAACATATAATAGCACTCTGAATACTTTCGAGATGTGTTTTTTTCCAGAAGAAAGAAATTATTCATAAGTAACACAAATAACACGGCTTCATTTTAAAAATAGGAACTGCAGTGTTGGATATATTAGAAGTAGGTTAAAACTAATTAATATTTAAAATAATTCATTATTTTACTTTTATCTCAAAAGCATTGTGTGCAGTAGGAAAAAGTCCATAAATCCCTTCAAACGTGAATGGGAATAAACATTTTCAGAGTATCTGCTGATATATCTATTCTATAGTTTTAAATGGAAACCCTGGTGGCATGGTGGTTCAGTGCTACGACTGTTAACCAAAAGGTTGGCAGTTCAAGTCCACCAGGCACTCCTTGGAAACTCTATGGGGTAGTTCTACTCTGACCTATAGGGTCGCTTTGAGTCAGAATCGACTCGACGGCAATGGGTTATAGTTTTAATTAGTAAAATTTATAAAGTAATTGGTATATGGTTTAAAATTAATGTTGGTATGTCTACTTGGCATTACAAATGCAAAAACTACTGACTTCTAAAATGATACTGAAGTTCTTTCCAAGGATCACAAACATACTGATGATAATTTCGTGCACATAAATAAATGAACTCATGCTAGAATCATTATACTGTCATCAATACATCAACCAGTTAAATGGCAACTTCCATTTTATGCTCAAGGTAAACACCAGGTGTTCATCAGTAAGTATGGCGCTCTTAGCTTGAAGTAAATGAAGATGTAAGTCTGGTCCTCAAAAACCTTTGCAGGTAGAATTCAGCTACAGCCAAGGATTTGTGGTAGGAATCCAGTCACATGACACTTAGGTATTGTTTACAGGTAATTTTGGGTAAACAAGTTGTCACAGATTGAATTATGTCCCCCCAAAAATGTGTGTATCAACTTGGTTAGGCCATGATTCCCAGCATTGTATAGTTGTCCTCCATTTTGTGACTGTAATTTTACGTTGAGAGGATTAGCGTGGGATTGTAACACCACCCTCACTTCCCCAATCCAGTGCAAAGGGAGTTTCCCTGGGGTGTGGCCTGCACCACGCTTTATCTCTCAAAAGATAAAAGGGAAGCAAGCAGAGAGTTGAGGACCTCATACTACCAAGAAAGCAGCACCTTGAGCAGAGCACGTCCTTTGGACACGGGGTCCCTGCGCCTCAGAAGCTCTTCGACCAGAGGAAGATTTAGGACAAAGACCTTCCTACAGAACCAACAGAGAGAGAAAGCCTTCCCCTGGAGCCAACACCCTGAATTTGGACTTGTAACCTACTAGACTGTGAGAAAATAAACTTCTCTTTATTAAGCCCATCCACCTGTGGTATTTCTGTTAATGGCAGCACTAGATGACTGAGACACAAGTATTACTGAATACAACACAGTATTTCTATTTATTTGAAAATTATGAGGACTAAGAAGTAATGATAGTGCTGTAACTATGAAATCCTACTGGAATCCTGAAGGTCTAACATATCTTGCCATACTTATGTTCAACACACAGCATATTTATTAAATGGCTCTTTAAAAGTTGAACTATTAGTTTAAAATACTGCTAACTTTTCTTTGGTTGGTTAAAAAAAAAAAAAAAAACTACAGCTGGAATGATTGGCATATTTTAGGTAAGAATAACATGGAAAACCAGAAATGAAATCTTTGTTTGGACTAGCAGCATTGAACAGTTGACTGATTCATATAAGTAAGGGTCAAAAGGCTGACCACTACAAGAGCCAAAAGAAACAGTACAGTGTCGTTTCCCCTTTAACCTTACTTCGTGCAAGATTACCATGTGCTCACATAGATACAAAAGAGTTAGAAATTTTTCATATAAACACATCCTGGAAAAACGTATTATGCCATTCCTCTTCTCATACATATTTTCAGTGTTCTATGACAAAAAAAAAACATAAATTTCAAAATGTGGCTTCACTTTCTGAGAGTTCAATATGCTTCATGTTGTAATATTTAAATGTCAAGATATTAGTTTTTATGGTGAGGGTTTATTTCCTGAGCAAACATTAAATTATTTGTAAAAATTAACTGCTAGTTATTCTAATTTTGAAAAGGACTGTCTGTATGCTCTCAGAGGTACCATGATAATAGTGATGAAAATCTGACTCTGTTACATATCTCCTTATTTCTTCATTTCTCTCTCTCGAGTTAAAAATACTAGTGTGGACCTAACTAATACAGCCCTGTTACAATACAGTAGCCCTCTTTCCAGCTGGTTTCCTTCTAGCCTTTTAATTTTAAACTTTCCTACTCACAAGGGTCATCTTCCTAAATATGGGAAAACCTTTCTTAGACCACTGCTGCTGTGGCTTCTAAGAACTGATCCAATTAAGTTCTTCAATAAGATCTTAGCTACTAAAATTATCTCATTGTGCACCAAAATACCATCTCCTGTAATGTTTTTCCAGCTCAATTTTTTCAGGTTACTCTAATTATTTAAGAAATATATTGCTTCTTTCAGTCTAAATAATAGTGGTCTTTTTAAAAATGTATTTTCTATATATAGTTGTACATCCTATCTCCTCTGTTATATTTAGGGCACTTCCTTTGTAATTAACTCACATTAAGTATAAAGCGATGAACAAAATAGATCTTTATCTTATGGTTAATTTAGAAATCTAAAATAAAATATTCTGGCCTTAACTTGAACCTTGATTAGACAGTTTGACCATCCTATCCAATTGATCCCATATGCAAATTCGAGATCACAGGCGATCAGTACAACAAACGTTCTGAAACCAAGTAGGAAAGAAAGTTTACATTATAAAGTCATTTCAAAATAGTGAAAAGCCTAAAACACAGTATTTTGAAATGTATTATAATTAAATGTAAGGTCCCAGCTCAGAGTTGTTTCAGACAGATAAGACTTCTTTGTATTTAGCATAACCTATTCACATATGGGGAAACCCTGCTGGCATAGTGGTTAAGTGCTACTGGCTGCTGCAAACCAAAGGGTCGGCAGTTTGAATCTGCCAGGTGCTCCTTGGAAACTCTATGGGGCAGTTCTACTCTGTCCTATAGGGTTGCTATGAGTCATAATGGACTCGATGGCACTGGGTTTGGTTTTTATTCACATATGGAGCCCTGGTAGCACAGTGGTTAAGAGCTCGGCTGCTAACCAAAAGGTTAACAGTTCGGATCCACCAGTCGTTCCTTTGAAACCCTATGGAGCAGTTCTACTGGTTTTTGGCATATATACAAGGAGCCCTGGTGGCACAGTGGATAAGCACTTGGCTGCTAACCAAAAGGTTGGCAGTTTGAACACACTAACCGCTCCACAGGAAATAGATGTGGCAGTCTGCTTTCATAAAGATGACAGCCTGGAAAACCCAAGGGGCATTTCTACTCTGTCCAATGAGTTAGAATTGATACAATGCCAACGGGTTTTGGGTTTATTCATATACAGAAGATCCTTGGGTGAGGCAAATGGTTTGCACAGGACCACTAACTGAACGTTGGTGGCTTGAACCCACCTGGCAGCAAAACAACAGAAAGGCCTGACGATTTGCTTCCATAAAGATTATAGAGAAGAAAATCCTATGGGTAGTTCTACCGTGTAACTATGAGTTGCTATGAGTCGGAACCAACTCGACAGCAATGGTTTTGGTCTTCATATATACAATTCACACATAGAATCATGATATTGTGCTTAACTATTTTTTTGGTAAAGGGTGTAAAACAAAAAAAAAAAACAAAAAAAAACCCTGTTGCCAATAAGTCAATTCTGACTCACAGCGACCCTCAAGGACAGAGCAGAATTGCCCAATAAGGTTTCCAAAGAGCAGCTTGTGGATTCGAACCACCGACCTTTTGGTTAGCAGCCGAGCTCCTCAGTTCAATACACAGACCATATTTTGATTAACATGCCCAATTCCTGTAGTGTGACTTAACAACATTCTACTATTATTTTGTGAGAATTAAATTCTCAAACCAGAGTCAAGATTTGGTGTAAAGTTTCTTTTCCCCCTATAATATAATCATATTGTAGAAAAAGAATAAAATTCAATTAGAAATATCCTGTTTAACAGTACATTCACAGTTTTTCCCACTGAAACTTTATACCCTAGGAGAAAGGAAGTTAAAAAAAAAAAAGACTATTATACAAAGAGATACGTTTTAAAACTTCTAAAAACATATTTATATTGTCTTTTGCAAAACACAAAACATCACAAAAAAAAAAAAACTAGTCCAGAAATGGTACCATTCAGGATGACACTATTTAAGAAGTCGAAGGCTTGCATATTATTAAGATGAAGCAGTAATTAAAATGTACACATATTATATGTAAAACAAAAGGAAAAATTCCCAGTTCTGCCTCTGTCTCCACTGTGTAGGTGTGACAGGAAAGCTCTACATTTTTCCTCCAGCACTGAATCATCTCCAGTGATTCAACCCAGTATTTATCCATCCCATATAGCTCAATTGTGTAGCAGCTGCATTCTGAATTCTATTTTTTTTTAATGGTACTTAAGTTATTTCAGTTTTACAGACAAAAGAAGCCATGTTAAATTGGAACAACCAAAATACAACTTTAAAAGTCAAATTTTGACTGTAATGTCCTATATTCTTATGGGGAAAGGGATCATTTTCTCACATACTGAACACACTCTGAACAATCCATATGGAAATCTGGGTAAACTATGTTTTCTTAGCCTTTGAGTCATCATATGCAGATATAATTACAGTAAAAGCTTCAAATTCAAATATTTTGCACAATAAGAACCGACTTGTTATGACCTTGGGAAATGAGCCATTCATATCCATAATATGCTACAAAGGAAAGTAGAAAATGTAAAAAATTGCTATGGGTATAATCCCTTATCATTTTCTTTCTACTTAAGCCAAATGTGATCCACAAGAGAGGTAATTTTTCAATCATGCTGAACATAAATGTAATAAAAAAAAAATTTTTCCCCATAGGCGCAATTACTATAAAAAGGTAGGCCCGTAAGCAAAATGTCCGGTTTTATTTTACCCTTTAAAATATCTATGAAAGAATTTAAAATATTAATGGGGGTGGGGGGGTGAAGAAAAAAGGCAGAGTGATGAAGATTATCAATTTTATAGTCATGGAGCCTCTAGGTTTGGGTTCCTGTATGACCCTAGGCACATTACATAATTCCCTAAGACTCAGTTTCCTTAGTTGTAATGTTAGGTGGGAAAATTGGCCTGAAGTATTTGATACTCAGAAATCATTCATTCAACAAGTAATTGAGGACCTATGTGCAGGCTCTTGTACAAATGGTGAACAAAACATACAGTCCTCATCTGCAGGAAGCTTTCTTCTTAGTGGGAATGATATACAATAAAATGTACAAAATGATAAAAACATATGTATAATTGTTTTCATTATAAGTTGAAAATGACTTGCCGGCATCCAACAACAACAAAACTGGAAAGTGTTTAAGGAATTAAGCAGGTTCAGTGATGGAAAAACTATGTAGATTATTCAGGTGGATAAGGAAAAGTTTCAGTTATAAACGAGGGTAACGATTACCCAGAGGTGTGAAGGATGAGAAGCTAGCAAGAGAATTCCAGGCAGAAACAATGGCATCAAAGAAGACCCTCGAGAGAGGAAGAAAAGCATGTCCTGTTGAAAGGAGGCTGGTATGACTGCAGCTCGGTGAACCATGAGGGTGATTTGAAAGAAATTTGGAGAGGGAGCTGCTGGTCTCTGTAGACACAGTGCAAGACTGTGGATTTTTACTCTAAATATAATGGGAAGCCGCTGGAGGGTTTCAGGCAGGGAAACCATTATATTTAACAGGTTTACAAGTTAGGAAATAACCATAGCAACATTCCATTTGGCTAGAGAGATTGGGATTCAAAATATTCTGTAGCACTGCAACTCATCTTTGTTTTTAAAAACACTATTGTTTAATCCTTTTTTAGGTGGAAAATTCTAAAATATATTAGCCATTTCCTGCCTCAGTTAAAAAAAAAAAAAAAGATGTTTTTTAACCAGGGTAGGTTTTTTTCTTTTTTCTCCCTTTTTGAATGCACCGTGATCAACAGCTGCTCTTACTTATGGATGTAAGTTTAATTTTTATCACTTGCCTCTATAATTTTAAACTGTACAATATGTAGCTGCTTAAGAACCTGGGCAAGAGAACTGGTAAAACTTTCTGGGATATAAATTATTGAATTCAAGATTAAAAGAACATAAGTCTGTGTCATAAAAATATTTTAATAAAATCATCAAGATTTCATCAGTGAACATCTTATGATTATTTAGCAATATTCAAGCTGTCTTACTTGATCAACTACGAATCAATGATTTGGTTTGCCTTTTCTACTCTTACTCAGAGGATGGTGTGAAATGCTGGGAAAAGTCCAAAACTGTAGTTATTTGATCCAACGTTAACTTCTTAACCTCTTTTGTTAACCAATACACCATACCAATATATAAAAAATGGAGCAGTCTAAGCCCTTTCCCTGGTGGCACAATGGTGAAGCACTTGGCTGCTAACTGAAAGGTTGGTGGTTTGAACTCACCAGTGGCTCTGCAGGACAAAAGACCTGTCAATCTGCTCCTGTAAAGATTCACAGCCTAAGAAACCCTATGGGGCAGCTCTACTCTTGTCATAATGGGGTTGCTCTGAGTTGGAACTGATTCAACGGCATCCAACAACGCCACCCATTTACTCGAAATGTAGTCATAAGCTCTACTGCCTATCAACAGAATACAAACTCTTTTTTTCCCCTGACATTCACTTTCAACAATTTGGCTCCAATATACACTATCTTTTCTCTACTAACAAATTTCTGTAAAATACAGTTTATAATCACACCCTTTCTCACACTGTCATAGTTTCTTAATGACTGTTCTCTCAACTTTCAGTAACAAGTTCAATGGCCTTTTCTCAAAGCCTAGATCACTGTTGTTTACACCTTCATTTTGGCTTCTTTTACCTCATAGACTGTTCCTTTTTTTCTTTCTCCTCCCACTGCCTAAAGTAAAAATTCCCTAAGGATTGTGCTCAACATTCTCTTCTTCATGCTTCTGGGTTTCTTTTTTTTTTTAAATTTTATATAACCTCTCTAAAAGGTTGACTGCATTCCTTGGGGAATCTAGTCATAACTTTCTGACAAGGTAACTGGAGCTGCTATAGCTACAGCTGCTAACCAAAGGGTCAGCAGTTTGAATCCACCAGACACTCCTTGGAAACTCTACAGGCCATTCTACTCTGTCTTATAGAGTCACTATGAGTCAGAATTGGCTCAGCAGCAACAGGTTGGGTTTTTTTGGTATTCTATTAGCAGATTTTTGGCGCTTCAAATTTGGCTAGCACCTTGAATCAGCAGCACCAACCTACAGGAACCATTCCTTACTATAAACTTCCTTATTTCTTCTGTTAATGTTACATTCCCTATGTTAACCAACCTCAAAATCTGGTATAAACTATAACTCAGCTTTCTTACCTGTCTCATACTCAGTCAGTTACGAAGTTCTATCAATTCTGATTTACAGTGTTTCTTACCTTTGCTTTCTCTTAGACCCTCATTTATTGCCCACAGTTATTAACCTCCTAACCAGTCTCTCACCCCATCCATAATCCTGCCTTCGCCACTGAATTTATGTTTGCAAAGGATGACTCTAATCAGGTCTCTCTTTAGTTTAAAAACTGTCCTGACTTCCTTCCAAAGCCTTTCTTCCAAACCAAGACAAAGTTCCTGAGCCCATTATTCAAGACCACTTAAAATGCTTCTAACCTACCCCAGTAAATTTTTGTCAATATTGTGAAAGTAGATGCAATGCAATAAATGTTGTAGCCAGGGAGTGGGATGGGGGAACGAAAGGTGAGGATGGAAAGAAAAAAAAAAATACATGTAAGATATGGTTTTACCCAGAGTAAACTACTTGTAATTGTTGAATAGTCCCTATAGTACCTATTTTCCTACTTATGCTCATGTCATTCACCCCTGCCTCAAACCTACAAGCTACATTCTATATTTACATATGAGAATTCTACCCGAATTTTAAAGGTCTGATCAAATGTTATCTCCACAGTTAAGCCTTCTTTGGTTCTCCTAATTAAAACTGATTTTTTAAATCTCAGTTTTAAGGCAAACAAGTATAGTAGAAAGTAATAAATTAGGATTACTCAGTACTATTTCTAGTATAAACTTGCATAAGTCATTTAAACTTTTTAAAAATATAAAATAAAGATGGAGAAAACACTATATTTCCTGGAAATCCCATTTGCCTCAAAAAAAAAAAAAAAACCTAAAAACACATTCTTTGAAAAGCACAGCAAGCTGTTAAAGTGAGTAAGGGAAATTCCCAGAAGCCATAAATTAAAAGGAAGCAAAAAACCATAGTGGTAAGCTAATAATGAAGTCATCATAATTGTCCCAAAGAGCCAGAAACTCAGAACCTAGTGAGGAATGGGAAACATGACCTAGGGTCCATGTAAGATAGAACTAGATCTTAGGCCTCTGCATAAAGCTATGATCCTTGTAAAAGGATAACTAAGGAAGAAAAACAACAAAAAAACTTCCTTTTGGTAAAAGAAAATGACAGAGAAACTTCTCTGTCTTAGCCGGGGCTCTTGAGGTGAGGGGATGTGGTTTTCTCTGAGAATTCCTAAACACACGTCTACCTTCATGTGTATTTGAGGGTCTGAATATAAACCCACAACTCCAAAATACAAGAAGAAACATGCTACCATGAGCAAGACTCAGCAGTAACAGCTGAATTAAGGCTTCAAGACTTCAGTTATTGAAATTTTCAGTTACAGAATATAAAATAGTTAAAGAAATGAAAACATGAGCAATAAACAGTCTACTTTATTCATTCAAAAAAACTCCAAAATACTCTAAGCAGGTATGCAAAAGAACCAAGCTGAACTTCTAGTAATGTAAAATGTAATAATTGAAATTAGGGACTCAATGGACAGGTTAAAAAGCAAACGATACACAACTGAAAAAGACAGACAGTCCTGAACAAAATACCCATAATTTAAGATAAGATATAAAATATGAAGAAAAAAAGTTAAATTGAAATTAAAGATTGAATAAAAAAAAAATCTACGTACAAAGGCGGAGCCAAGACGGCAGAATAGACAGACGCTTTCGTCAAGCCCTCTTTACAACAAAGACCCGAAAAAACAAGTGAAACAAGTATATTTGTGACAAGCTGGGAGCCCTGAGCATCAAAGGCAAGCTCAGACAATGAACTGAGGGGCAGGTGAGGGAACAGGCCGTTCAGAAGTGAAGATGAGTTACCAGACCTGAATCGCGGGGAGCCCTCATGCACCATTCCCGGAGCTGCGGCGGCGACAGGCTGGTACTAGCATTCAGCCGCAGTTTCCTCAGGGAGAGAAGCAGCCAGCCACACAGCCCACTCACACCTCCAGAACCTGAGGAGAAGGGCGCTTTCGGCAAAAGCTAAGTTCTTGCGTATATTTTACCGCGCCCCCACCCCCACCCCCAAGCCAGCTTCAGCGGTTGAATCCCTAGGCCTGAGATAGACCCTGGTGAACACCTGGAGCCATCCTCCTGGAGTGGGGTAGGAAAAATATTCGCGACTTGGGGGGAAAAGATTAATTTGCTAGCTCCATTAACCAAGGGAGCTCAGGACAGAAGCGGCTCCTGTCCAGGCATAAACAGTCTGTGGACCTTGAGCATCTTCCCTTCTGCATGGACCTATGTGGGCCTATTTTGGGAGAACAGGCCCTTGTTGGCAAACTCCAACCATTTCAGCTGTGCGGTGGAGAGGTAGGTGTTTGACATTTGACATTACTTTGTCTATTAAACAAGGTCTTCACCTACCCACATCAGGGACCTAAGGACTGGCAGCTCCACTGGGGTCACCCAGCCACCGCAACAGGGGTGCAAAGATAACTGGCACCTCCCAGTCCTTACAACCAAAAACTCTGGGTGGCCATGGTCCCTCTGCAGAACCCACATCACCAGCGTGCTCTAGGGAACAGAGACGCGTTTTCCTCAGAGACACTTATGGGTCAGTTCTCAGCCCTCTGCCTTGTTCAGAGCGTGACCCCCTACTGCAATCAGATACCGGTATATATGCCAATCACCCCTGCCCCTCTAAGACTGTAGGACAGAGCCTATACCACACACTTGATATCACCTACCTGAAAACCTGAGCTGAATTCATACAACAAAAGTGAACGGACTCCTAGACTGATATACCTGATAATACCTCTAGCCAGCTGGGGACAGGACACCAGAGTTCCAAAGGCAAAAACAATCAAGCTAGCTCACTCAAGCAACCCTTAGGGGTACACCAAAACAAAACAAAGCAAGCAGCTACAACACAGTAATCAAGCACAAACTAATACAATAACTTACAGATGGCTCAGAAACAAGAGTCAATATCAAGTCACATAAAGAAACAGACCAGGATCACCTCAACAGGCTCTCAAAACAAAGAATCCAGGGATCTTCTAGATGAAAGTGCGTTCCTGGAATTACCAGATGCAAAATACAAAAGATTAATATACAGAACCCTTGAAGACATCAGGAAGGAAATGAGGCAATACGCAGAACAAGCCAAGGAACACACAGATAAAGCAATTGAAGAAATTAGAAAGATTATTCAGGAACATAATGAAAAGTTTAAAAAGCTGGAAAAATCCAAAGACAGACAGCAATCAGAAATTCAGAAGATTAACAATAAAATTACAGAATTAGATAACTCAATAGAAAGTCAGAGGAGCAGAATTGAGCAAGTAGAAGTAAGAATTTCTGAACTCGAAGATAAATCACTTGGCACTAATATATTTGAAGAAAAATCAGATAAAAGAATTAAAAAAAATGAAGTAACCTCAAGAATCATGTGGGACTCTATCAAGAGAAATAACCTACAAGTGACTGGAGTACCAGAACAGGAAGGGATAACAGAAAATAGAGAGAAAATTGTTGAAGATTTGTTGGCAGAAAACATCCGCTACTGTGAAAGATGAGAAGATATCTATTCAAGATGCTCATCAAACTCCACATAAGGCAGATCTTAAAAGAAAGTCACCAAGACATGTTATAATCAAGCTTGCCAAAACCAAAGGTAAAGAGACAATTATAAGAGCAGCAAGGGATAAACGAAAAGTCACCTACAAAAGAGAGCCAATAAGAATATGCTTGGACTACTCAGCAGAAACCATGCAGGCAAGAAGGCAATGGGATGACATGTTTAAAAAACTGAAGGAAAAAAATCGCTTGCCAAGAATCATATATCCATCACAACTGTCTCTTAAATACGAAGGTGAAATTAAGACATTTCCAGATAAACACAAGTTGAGGGAATTCGTAAAAACCAAACCAAAACCACAAGAAATGCTAAAGGGAGTTCTTTGGTTAGAAAATCAATAATATCAGATATCAACCCAAGACTAGGACACTGGGCAGAGCAACCAGAAGTCAACCCAGACAGGGAAATGCAAAAAAAACAAAGCTATATTAAAAAAAAAAAGCCCAAAACAGGGTAACAGCAATGTTATTTTATAAAAGAAGACAACATTAAAGTAATATAGAGGGATTAAGAAATGTAATCATACACCTTCCATACGGAGAGGAAGATATGGCGATACAAAGAAATAAAAGTTAGTTTTAAATTTACAAAAATAAGGGTAATTAATAAGGTAACCACAAAGGAGACAAACTATCCTACTCATCAAAATAAAATACAAGGGAAAAATACAGACTCAGCAGAAACAAAATCAACAATAACAAATATGAGGAAAGGATAATATATAAAGAAAATCTACTCAGCACATAAAATCAAGTGGGAAAAAGAAACTCTCAACACCACACAAAAAGAGACATCAAAATGACAGCACTAAATTCACACCTATCCATAATTACCCTGAAAGTAAATGGATTAAATGTACCAATAAAGAAACAGAGAGTGGCAGAATGGATTAAAAAACGAGACTCGTCTATATGCTGCCTACAAGAGACACACCTTAGACTTAGAGACACAAACTAAAACTCAAAGGATGGAAAAAAATATATCAAGCAAACAACAATAAAAAAAAGAGCAGGAGTGGCAATATTAATTTCTGACGAAATAGACTTTAAAGTTAAATCCATCAGAAAGGATAAGGAAAGACTCTATATAATGATTAAAGGGACAATACACCAAGAAGATATAACCATATTTAGCGCTTCCTTAAAAAGCTAGAAATAGAACTACCACACGATCTAGCAATCCCACTCCTTGGAATACATCCTAGGGAAATAAGAGCCTTTACACAAACAGATATATGCACACCCATGTTCACTGCAGCACTGTTTACAATAGCAAAAAGATGGAAGCAACCAAGGTGCCCATCAGCGGATGAATGGATAAATAAATTATGGTATATTCACACAATGGAATACTACGCATCGATAAAGAACAGTGAGGAATCTGTGAAACATTTAATAACATGGAGGGACCTGGAAGGCATTATGCTGAGTGAAATTAGTTAGTTGCAAAAGGACAAATATTGTATAAGACCACTATTGTAAGAACTTGAGAAATAGTTTAAACTGAGAAGAAAACATTCTTTTGTGGTTATGGGGGGGGAGGGGCATTCACTAATTAGATAAAAACTACTTTAGGTGAAGGGAAAGACAGCACACAATACAGGGGAGGTCAGCACAACTGGACTAAACCAAAAGCAAAGAAGTTTCCTGAATAAACTGAATGCTTCGAAGGCCAGCATACCAGGGGTCTGGAGACCATGATTTCAGGGGACATCTAAGTCAATTGGCATGATAAAATCTATTAAGAAAACATTTTGCATCCCATTTTGAAGAGTGGCGTCTGGGGTCTTAAACGCTAGCAAGCAGCCATCTAAGATGCATCAATTGATCTCAACCCACCTGGATGAAAGGAGAATGAAGAACTCCAAGGACACAAGGCGATTACGAGCCCAAGAGACAGAAAGGGCCACATGAACCAAAGACTACATCATCCTGAGGCCAGAAGAAGTAGATGGCACCTGGCTACAACCGATGACTGCCCTGACAGGGAACACAACAGAGAACCCCTGAGGGAGCAGGAGAGCAGTGGGATGCAGACTCCAAATTCTCATAAAAAGACCAGACTTAATGGTCTGACTGAGACTAGAAGGACCCTGGTGGTCATGGCCCCCAGACTTTCTGCTGCCCCAGGACAGGAATCGTTCCAGAAGCCAACTCTTCAGACATGGATTGGACTGGACAATGGGTTGGAGAGGGTTGCTGGTAAGGAGTGAGCTTCTTGGATCAGGTGGACACTTGAGACTATGTTGGCATCTCCTGCCTGGAGGGGAGATGAGATGGTGGAGGGGGTTAGAAGCTGGCAAAATGGACACGAAAAGAGAGAGTGGAGGGAGAGAGTGGGCTGTCTCATTAGGGACAGAGTAATTGGGAATGTGTTGCAAGGTGTATATTGGTTTTTGTGTGAGAGACTGACTTGATTTGTAAACTGTCACTTAAAGCACAATAAAAATTATTTTTAAAAAAAGGCAAAGAAAAATTTACCTACAAATAGAGTACATTAAAATAGAATAAAGGTTACTCAATATTCAAAGATGCTACAGCTAAAAATTTTCCTAGCTCTAATGAAAAAAAATGTAAATTCTCAGGTACAGGAAGCATAGTCTCTTACAGAAAATAAACTTAAAAAAAATCCATATGTAGACACTTATTGTGAAAGTCACATCAAAGTAAATCAATTTTAAAATAAAACTTCACAAAGTAAATAGATTTTAAAATAAAAAAAATCTATCTGCCCCCTTCACAGGTTGTAGTAAAGATCTGATTAATAAAATTTGGCATCAATATTCTCATATATATTCTTAGACCTATGTACCAAATTTATGAGGAACCCTCTTGATCTCGTGGACTATGGAAACTACTGATGTCTATGTTTTTGCAACCAAAAGAATGCATATGGCTTTGCTTCTTCCTTTATTTCCTAATCATTCAAAGTGAAAGATTCTTGAAGGCTCACTCTAATATTCATTTCCAACTAAAACGGAAGAGCCAAACCACATA
This sequence comes from Loxodonta africana, assembly GCF_030014295.1. Classification (NCBI taxonomy): domain Eukaryota; kingdom Metazoa; phylum Chordata; class Mammalia; order Proboscidea; family Elephantidae; genus Loxodonta; species Loxodonta africana. The sequence goes on from NC_087345.1 coordinate 100,371,777, forward strand.
GGACTGAGGGTGTTCAGAGTGCTCCTTCCAGTTCCATTCATTCAACTATTAAGCAAACATTTACTGTGAGCCTAATAAAGGCAAGGAACTCTGGATATAAAAATGATCCATTAGGTAATTTTCCTTTCAGCCTATTTAAAAAGTAAGCAGTATTGCAGTTGAGCATATGCTAGCTATGGAGAGCAGAAACAGATGTTACTAACTTTTGGCCATACAACTTTTAAGGGCAAACAACAGTTGGCTGTGCCAACTAATGAATTCAGTGAATAAAAATATTTTTAGTATAAATAAAATACAATGTATATATGCTACAATCTAACTTCCCTAAATGCTAACTTCCAATTAAAAAGTCAATTAACTTTTTTTTTTTTCTCTTTTGTCTTACATGGGACCCTGAGCTCTGTCACAATCAAAATAAAGAATGTACTGCATAAGCAAACACAGAATGGAAAAATATTTTTAGGTTAAAAAAAAAATCCTCTACTTAGAAAATCACATGCATTTCCTCAGACATGATTACAAAGGTTCCAAGAATTTTTATTAACATAGTTTATTAATGAGTATATAAATAATTATTTAAGTATTGAATGAATAACAATGAGTATTATTCAAAATCTCTAGATTAAAAATCTTTGTTATTAAGACCTTGCTTGACCTATAACTTTTGGACTATAAAATTGGAAAAACACATGTTGTATAACAGTTGTTGAAGTAAAGACAAGAGGTTTAGAGGTTTTTGTCCTTAGTTTTCCTCAAACAGTGCCAATAAAGGATGCTAATAATAGGAAAAAATTTCAGGGCAGAACAATGCAAACCATAATTAGAAACCAATTCAGTATAAAGCTGTCAAAGCTCCGGGGCAAGGACTGTAATTGAGAATCCTCAAATGAAATAAGTGTGTATAATACATACGTGTGGGTATAAGCCAATGAAACGAAATAAATAACTTCAAAAACAGTTATATGGAAGATACAAATAAGCACCGCAATTCAATACAGTCTATATAGCAAATGATAACGGACTGGATATGTTTAGGAATACGTTCAGAAAAAAACTTGATGCAAAAAGAGTGGTTTACTGGTAGGGGAGTGTACTATCATATTCGCTGACATGAAATTAAAAAAAGCAAATTCTCTAACTTGAATTCACATACTACAAATGACTATTTCAAAGGTCCCCTGAAATAAAGTATTTTCTGATAACCTGACTGAATGGATAAAATAATATATAAAACGCAAAAGCACGATCTAAAACATAACATTGCTATTATATATTTTAAGGAGTTCCGGCAGCAAAATGGTTAATCACTCAGCTGCTAACTGAAAGGTCAGCGGTTGGAAACCATCAGTGGATCCACAAGAGAAAAGACCTGGCAATTCACTCCTGTAAAGATTTCAGCCTAAGAAACCCTATGGGGTAGTTCTACTCTGTCCTACAGCATTGCTATGAGTCGGATCGACTCGATAGCATACAACATTACATATTTTAAAGGGTATTTCCCAAGCAACTTAATCTGTAAAATAATATATGTACAAAAATCAAGTCCATTACCATGATAAGTAAATGAAAATGAGAATACAGCAAGATATTATCACCATCCTACACATTTCAGTTCTCCAATATCTACTTTGTCTTTTATCTTTCACTTCTGGTAAGAGAAAAATCACCAGATAAAGGAGGTGTAGTTTTTTGTTTTTTTTTTTTCATTTTTGTTTTCAATGGTAAAGTTAATTGTAATTTTAATCCATTCACAGAGATTATAATTTAAAACATAAGAATTACCGAAGGTAAGTAGCGTCTGGGACCTTTATAGTCTGTGAGAGGGCATCCAGGATACTCCTCTGGTCTCACCCCTTCCAGAGCAAGAAATAGTGAAGAAAACTAAAGATACAAGGGAGAGATTAATCTAAAGAATTAATGGACCACACCTACCACGGCCTCCACCAGACTGAGTCCAGTACAACAAGATGGTGCCCAGCTACCACCATTGACTGCTCTGACAGGGATCACAATAGTTATGGTCCCAGACAGAGGTGGAGAAAAATGTAAAACAAAATTCTAACTCAAAAAGAAAGACCAGGCTTGCTAGTCTGACAGAGGCTGGAGAAACCCTGAGAGTATGGCCCCCGGATACCCTTTCAGCTCAGTAATGACGTCACTCCTGAGGTTCATCCTTCAGCCAAAGATTGGACAGGGCCATAAAACAAAACAAGACTAAAGGGGCACACCAGCCCAGGGAAAGTTGGTAATAGGGAGCCCAAGGTTGAGAAGGGAGAGTATTGACATGTCATGGGCTTGTCAACCAATGTCATAAAACAATATGTGTAGTAACTGTTTAATGAGAAACTAGTTTGTTCTGTAAATCTTCATCTAAAGTACAATTTAATGAAAAAAAAAAAAAAGAGTTACCAAAGGAACAGATCATTTTTCAGTATGAACTTTAAGTTACTTGGTCAGAGTTTAGGACTTATTTTTCTAAACTGGGGTCTCAGGCTAACCCACAAAAGAGTCCTATGCATACAAGACTTAAATACTGTTCATTTACCATGAAAAAGTGTACAAAATAAGAATAGCAGCCATTTTGATTACTGAAAACGTCCTAGGCAATATAAATATACATTCCCATTTAACTCTGACATTATGAAATAGGTAATATCATTCTCATTACAGCGGTGAGCAAAACAAAGTTCAGAAAAGTGACTTCCTCAAAAACACACAGCGGCTGAGCTGTGGCTCGAGTCAGATTTCCTAACCTGAAAGTTCCTACACTACTTATTTAATAATGCAGCAGCATTGTGGCAATTCTCCACAAACCCTCTGTTGTTTGTTGTTGAGCGCTGCTGAGTCGATTCCAACTTGCTGCAACCCCACGTGACAGAACAGGACTGCCTCACAGGGTTTTTGTGGCTGTAATCTTTATGGAAGCAGATCACCAGGTCTTTTTCCCACAGAGCTGGTGGGTGGGTTTGAACCACCAACCTTTCAGTTAGCAGCCATGCACTTAACTACTGCACCACCAGGGCTCATCACACAAATGCTCCACTGACTACATAAAATTCCACAGTGTGGATGCATCAAGGTCTAGTTATTGTTCATTTCCTATAAAATCCAGGTTGTCTCTAAATTTTGGCTATTTTAAATAACGATGTGGTGATTATCTTTTTTATAAAAATCTTCCCTTTAAGATTAATTCCTTAAGTTTCTCAAGGGCTATGAAAGCACTTAAGATTTTCTTCACATCTATTTCTAGAGATTACCAAGAGGCAAAAGGAAACTTTTGTGAGTGGTATAGTCATTACCTTGATTGTGTATCTTGTGGCAAAGGTTTCACAGGGGAATAGATACGTCAAAATGCAGCAAACCGTGTACCTCAAACCGTGTTACCACCAGTTGCTGTGGAGTCAACTCTGATTCAGGGCTTACAATGGCTCATTTTTCGGAATTAGATCACCAGGTTTTTCTTCTGAGGTGCCGCTGGGTAGACAAGAACTTCTAACCTTTCCGTTAGCAGCCAAGCACATTAATCTTTTGCACCAACCAGGAACTCTGTATATCAATTATACCTCTAAAAAGCTGTTTAAAAAATAACAAAAGAAGTCTTGACTACACTGAGGTAGCCGTAACAGAATATATACGTATGCATATATGTAGGTAAGCCCATCCTTCATCCATCCCAGCCCCAGCACTAGACAGATTAGTGAAGAAGACATCTTGGAAGTGAATGGTCCAGCCCTAGGTATTCAAATCACCCCAAGCCACTCGCATCATCTCAGCTGAAGCCCTAGACACTCAGCATGTTGGTTTGGATTCATAGCGACCCTATGTGCAAAAGAATGAAACACTCCCCGGTCCTGTGCCATCCTCACAATCGTTTTTATACTTGAGCCCATTGCTGTAGACACTGTGTCAATCCATCCCGTTGAGGATCTTCCTCTTTTTCGATGACCCTTTACTTTACCATGATAACATGTCCAAAGTATATGAGACCACGTCTCACCATACTTGCTTCTAATAATGACTATTCTGGCTTTTTCCAAGACAGATTTGTTTGTTCTTCTGGAATATTTAATATTCTTCACCAACACCGTAATTCAAAGGCACCCATCCTCTGGTCTTCCTTATTCATTCTCCAGCTTTCACATGCATTATGAGGCAACTGAAAACACCATGGCTTGGGTCAGACACATCTTAGTCATTAAAGCAACATCTTTGCTTTAAAGAGGTCTTTTGCAGCAGATTTGCCCATGCAATACATCGTTTGGTTTTCTGACTGCTGCTTCTGTGAGCACTGACTGCATACCAATGTAAAAGGAAATCCTTCACACCTTCAATATTTTCTTGGTTTACCATGATGTTGCTCATTGGTCCAGTTGTGAGGATTTTTGTTTTATGTTGAGGTGTAGCCTATACTGAAGGCTGTAGTCTTTGATCCTCATCAATAAGTGTTTCAAGTCCTCTTCATTTTCAGCAAGTAAGGCTGTGTCATCTGCGTATTGCAGGTTGTTAACGAGCCTTCCGCCAATCTTGATGCTGTGTTCTTGTTCATATAGTCCAGCTTCTTGGATTATTTGCTTAGCATACAGACTGAATAAGTATGGTGAAAGAATTCAACCTTGACGCACACCTTTCTTGATTTTAAACTATGCAGTATTCCCTTGTTCTTTGCATAGTCCCTGATCTTCCCTTTGCAAATTTCTGGCCCACTGAACCTGTGAGCATAATAAAATGGCTATTGTTTTATGTCACCAAATTTTGGAATGGTCTGTTATGCAATAAAAGGTAGCTAAAATAAAGATGCATAAAATATTTTGGCTAAAAAAAATCAGGACAATTTATAAAACATTAATAAGTAAAGGGTCTCATACTTAAAAATTCAGAATCACGAGATCAGAGTCCAAAGTAACTTTAGAAGATACAATATCCAATTTCTCTTTCCACACAGGAATGTCTTCTCCAGTATCTCTAATGGATGGACTAAGAATCCAAAATAACACTCTGAATTTTGTATATCAAACACGTACTGCACTTATATAAATTTAGGAAAAGTAGAAAACAGGATATCCAACCTGGTAATGGCTTTTTAGGTAATATATAGCAATACTCCACGGCCTAAGTTATCTAGTGTTGCTATAACAGAAATACCACAAGTGGATGGCTCTACCAAACAAAAATTTATTCTCTCACAGTCTAGGAGGCTAGAAGCCCAAATTCAGGGTGCCAGTTCCCAGGGAAGGCTTTCTTTCTCTGTTGGCTCTGGGGGGAAGGTCCTTGTCATCAATCTTCCCCTGGTCTAGGAGCTTCTCCGCACAGGGACCCTGGGTCCAAAGGACATACTCTGCTCCCAGCACTTCTTTCTTGGTAGCATGGGGACCCTCTCCTCTCTGCTTACTTTTCTCTTTTAAATCTCAAAGACATGGACTCAAGATACAATCTAATCCTGTAGACTACATCCTGTCTCATTAACATAACTACCTCTAATCCTGACTCATTAACATCATAGAGGTTATGATTTATAACACATAGGATAATCACATCAGATGAGAAAATGGTGAACGACCACATAATCCTGGGAATCATGGCCTAGCCAAGTTGACACACATTTTTCGGGGACACAATTTGATCCATAACACCCACTGAGAGCTAGAGAAGCTGGCCAAAATAACAAGGCACTGAAAAATTATGGAGCCAAAATATGCCATCAGGAATACCCAGAAGTGACCCTTGCACTTGGGGCTGCTCTTGCTTAACCCTGACACATAAGCCCCGTGTTGGGGGCCACTTTTGCCTTGTGGACATCTACGAAAGAGACTGAAAGTAGAGAAGCCAAATAGAGTCTCTCCAGCCTAGCAGAGCTAAGTGGACAAAACTTCCTCGGAGGACTGTCAAGGAAGGGCAGCTCTGGAAAACTCCCTACATCTTGGGTTGGGGTATCATGGACTGAAACCCATTTTCAATTAGTCTCAATCTCTAAGTATGATTAAAGACATTCTAGATTACTTGTGCCCCTAGTTGGCAGGAAGAAACAAATATAAATTCTTACTGGAGGAAAATATCACTCTAGACCTCAAATCATTTTGACAATATTTGAAGGAATAATGCCTGAGAATAATCCAAAATTTACACATATTACCAAGCCAGATTCAACAAGACCTACAAATTCCAAGGAGGATATAAAACACACACACATGCATGCGTGCACACATACACACTTTCTCTCTCTTGGACATCAGAATAAACCTGTGAAAAAGATAAAGAGGATAATCTTAAAAACAGCTGGCTGGGTGGGGGAGGGAGGGGCAGACTTATTTCCTTCAAGGAAAAATGCAAAGGCTGACACCTGAATTCTTAACAGAAACAATGGAAGCCAGAAAACAAAGGAATGATATCTTCAAAGTACTGAAAGAATATAATTGCTAATCTAGAATTCTCTACCCAACAAAGATAAAATAAAAGCAAAATAACACATTTTCAGACAACAAAGATGGAAGGAAAGTAAATATTAAAGGGTGTTCTTCAAAAAGAAGAAAAATGATCCCTAATGCAAGTTCAGAAATGCAGGAAGCAATGAAGCACAAAAAGGGTCAATAATTAAGTAAATCTAAACAAATATTAACTATATAAAATACTACTACCATCTTGTCCAGTTTAAAATATATATGGAACTAAAACAAACAGTAACCTATTAGTCAAGAGGGGATTCAATGGAGTTAAAATGCTCTAAGGTCCCTGCATCAATCATGAACATGTAAAAGTACTAGTTTATATCAGACTTCAAAAAGTTCAGGATGCCTGGTATAAAAGACTACTACCAGAGTAATAGAAATGAATGTATAGCTATCAAGGTCTATAGAAATGAATGAATTTTAAAAGATGTCAAAGGTGGGGGGCAATCTACAGAACAGAAGAATAAACATAATGACATAAATATATCATTAACTACATTAAAGTTATATGGACTAAATGCTTCATATAAAAGACATTTTGTCCAAAGAGTAGAAACATTTAAAAGAGATATATACAAATTCACAACCATATTGGAAAGTTTTAATACAACTCTTTCAGAAACAGCAAGTAAAGTTAGTAAGAATACGGAAGGTTTGAATTTGACCTAATCAATATGTAATGTTAATAAATAAAATTAACAATAACGCACTAAAAAAAAAATACAGAATATAGCTACTTTTCAAGTGCACAGAACACTGAGAAAAACTGACCATGCACTGGGCTACAAAGTAATTTTGAACAAATTTCAAAAAATTAAAATTCTTAAGAATATGTTCTGATTCTGGTGGTTCTGAGTTAGAAATTCAATAAAAACAAACTACAAAATCCCCATATGTTTGGAAAGTAAGAATTATTCTAAATAACTCTAAATATGAAAAAATCTAAGGAAAATTAGAAAAATACTCTAAACTGAATGGCAATAGAAATTGCATATGTAAACTCAGAAGATATAGCTAAAGCTGTATTAAAGAGAAATTTATAGGTTAAAAGAAGAGCTGCTAATTAAGAAGTAACTAGGTCAAGAACTTAGGAAAAAACAGCAAATTAAACCCCAAAAAAGTAGAAAGAAAGAGAATAATAAAGGCAGAAATTAATGAAATATGAGAGGATCAATAAAACCAAAAATTGCTTCTTTGAAAAGTCTAATAAAACCGGTAACTTCAGTAAGACTGATCAAGGAGGATATGGCACCCAGCCACGAGATGACCCTTAATGGTCCCTGTTGTTGCTGTCCAGTGCTATCAAATCGATTTTCAACCCAGCCACACCATGTGACAGAGCAGAACTGCCCCATAGGGTTTTCTAGGCTGCCATCTTTTCAGATCAGGTCTTTCACCCACAAAGCCACCGTGTGGGTTCAAACTGCCAATCTTTCAGTTAGCAGCCAAGTGCTTAACAGTTGTGCCACCAAGGCTCCTCAATGATTCCCCACCTCCTGAAATACACAGCCTTGTGTAATCCCTCCTATTGAGTGTGAGCTGGATTTAGCAACTCACTTCTACTTAATAGAACAAGTCAGAAATGACAGTATGTGACTCAAAGGCTAAAAAAAAGGCAAGGAGGTGCCATTCTTTCTCTTGGCTCACTCATTCTTGGGAAGGCTGTATCATGAGCATCCCTGTGGAGGTGGATTTTCCAGTCCCAGTCAAGTTTTTGAGACTACAATCTTGGCTATCTGCTTAACTGCAACCTCTTGAGAGACCCTGAGCCAGAATCCCAGGAGACTTTGCTTGTTTGTTGTACGTAAGAACTTGAGAAAATGAGTCTAAAATTTCTACAGAAATTCAAAGCTCCAAATATAGGCAACCTTGAAAAAAAACAAGGTAAGAGGATTTGCTGTACTGGATATCAAGGATTTACTATAAAGCTATAGTAAAGAAGATGGTGTAGTATTGTTGCAAGGATCAAAAGACCAATGGAACAGAATAGAGTCCAGAAACATATACATATATATGGACACCTACTACAATAAAAGAGGAGTCCTGGTGGTGCAGTGGTTAAAGCGCTCAGCTATTAACCAAAAGGTCGGCAATTCAAACCCACCAGCCACTTCACAGGAGAAAGATATGGCAGTCAGGTTCCGTTAAGATTTACGGCCTTCACATGAACCAGACACTACATCATCCTGAGAGCAGAAGAACTAGACGGCGCCTGGCTACAACTAATGACTGCCCTGACAGGGAACACAACAGAGAACCCCTGACGGAGCAGGAGAGCAGTGGGATGCAGACTCCAAATTCTTGTAAAAAGAACAGACTTAACGGTCCGACCGAGACTAGAAGGACCCTGGTGGTCACGGGCCCCAGACCTTCTGTTGCCCCAGGACAGGAACCATTCCTGAAGCCAACTCTTCAGACATGGGTTGGACTGGACAATAGGTTGGAGAGGGAAGATGGTGAGGAGTAAGTTTCTTGGATCAGGTGGACACTTGAGACTATGTTGGCATCTCCTCCCTGGAGGGGAGATGAGAGGGTAGAGGGGGTTAGAATCTGGCGAAATGGACACAAAAAGAGAGAGTGGAGGAAGGAAGCGGGCCGTCTCATTAGGGGGAGAGTAATGCAGAGAACACAGCAAGGTGTATATAAGTTTTTATGTGAGAGGCTGACTTGATTTGCAAACTTTCGCTTAGAGCACAATAAAAAAAAAAAAAAAAGATTTACAGCCTTGGAAACCCTACAGGGCAGTTCTATGCTGACCCACAGGTTGCCATGAGTCCAAATCGACTTGAAGGCAGTAGGTTTGGTGGTTGGTTTTATGATGATGAAAGTCTCAAGGCCGAGCAGTGGGTAACAGGTCTTTCTAATAAATGGTTTGGAGTCCAATGGATATCCATATGGAAAAATAATAAACCTTGATCCCTGCTATAAGTTTGTGGTGTAACAATGTGTTTGTCTGCTAACCAAAAGGTTAGAGGTTGGAGTCTACCCAGTTGGCACCTCTGAAGAAAGAAAGGCTTAGCGAGCTACTTCTGAAATTTCAGCCATTGAAAACCCGGTGGAACACAATTCTACTCTGACACACAGGGGGTCGCCAAGACTCAGGATCAACTTGACAGCAAATTACGTGCTGCAGCATCATATGATGTATGAAAAAAACAGAAGGTCGTAAGTGCAGTTTGTCATAACTCAAATATACCATAAGTCAGGCACTACCTGTATATGACTACATCTCCTTATGATTTTAATTTACATTTCCCTGATAATGCTGGTATTGAGCATTTTTTATATGGTTAATGACATTTGGATATCCTATTTAAAGTACCTATTGAGATTCTTACCTATTTTGCTTTGTAGCTGTCTGTTTTTTTAAATTGGGGTTCTTTATATATTCTAAGACAAACCCTTTATTGGTTATATGTGTTGCAGATATCTTTTCCCACTTTGTGTCTTGCTTTTTCATTTTCTTGATGTCTTTGGATGAATAAAAATTCTTAATTTTAATGTACAATTTTTTAAATCTTGTTTTTTATGATTACTTTTTTTTTCTCCTATTTAAGGTATCTTTCTTGTTTTGTCTTTCACATTTAGAGTTACAATTTATCTGTAAATGATTTTGTGTAGTGTATATCAAATATACCAACCAACTGCTATCAAGTTGATCTTGAGTCTTGGCGACCCCATGTGCATCAGAACTGTGTTTCATAGGGTTTCCAATGGCTGAAATTCCGGAAGTAGCTCGCTAAGCCTTTCTTCAGAGGTGCCAACTGGGTAGACTCCAACCTCTAACCTTTTGGTTAGCAGCCAAACACACATTAATGTTACAACACCAAAGTATAGCAGGGATCAAGGTTTATTATTATTTTTTCCACAGGGATATCCATTGGACTCCAAACCATCATTCTCGTATGTTCATTTGCAGATGTTCAAAGATCAGATGTATAAAAATACTGATAATAAAAGGCAATAATAATGAAATCTAAAAAAAAAAAGGTATTCAATTTATGTCAGAGCTGACTTATGACAGAGTCATCAGAATGGAAACCCATCATAAGTAGGGGACTACCTGTATAACAATACCAATGATTCTCATAAACATAATGCTAAATAAAAAAACCTAGATACAAAGTAATATGTACTGTATGGTTAAATTTGTATAAAGTTCAACAACAGGAATTAATTTAGAGGTAACCTTTGGGAAGAGGGAGGGGATTATGGCTGGGGAGGGATAGGATGGGGCTCCAGGGGTGCTGGTAATATTCTATTTCTTGACCTGGATGGCAAAAAATTGAAGGCAAAGTGCTTGCCTTGTGAGAAATCATTCAAGTTAATAATTATGTTTAGAACACTCTTTCTGTATATGTGCTATATACATCATTAAAAGTTCTTCTTTAAAGAGAGTGCAATAATGAACAGCAGAGTTAGCACAGTTGAACTTCAGCTAACCAGAAAATTTAATTATACTGAACTGCTCATTTTTGCCCCACAAGGCCTGATAACAGAGGAATCAGAAATCTTAGGAGTTAGCTTTGAGGCAGACCAAAATTAAAAACAAACAAACAAATGTATGTCCTCTTGGCTAATTCAAGTAAACCAAAACCCAGGTGCCACATGGACTCCAATTTATGGAGTTTTCAATGACTGATTTTTCAGATCCCCTAGGCCTTTCTCTGGAGGCACCTCTGAGTAGACCTGAACTTCCAAACTTTTGGTTAAGAGCCAAGCACTTTAACCATTCACACCATCCACAGACTCCAACTCAAGTAAACCGGTATTCTAAACAAAAATGATATAAATTGCATTACTCAATATCCTGTGATGGTTTTCTTAAAAAAAGAAAAAAAAAAAAAGGCCGAGTAAAGAAAGAACAACATCAAAACAAACGCCAACATAATTAGCTCCCAACAAACCAGACATAAAACAATCATCAACTTACTTCTAATTTTAATTTCAAGTTACATTCAGTAGAATCATAAGATTTTCTAAGCGCAACTTTTAAAATGTTTTCAGATTAACTGAGAACATCAATTACCTCACAGTGTATGAGACAGGTAAGACTGCACTCTCCTGGTATGATATCTGAATTAAATAATAGGTAAGAGAAGACAGGAAACCTTGGTGGCGTAGTGGTTAAGTGCTACGGCTGCTAACCAAAGGGTCAGTAGTATAAACTCGCCAGGCGCTCCTTGGAAACTCTATGGGGCAGTTCTACTCTGTCCTATAGGGTCGCTATGACTTGGAATTGACTCAACGGCACTGGGTTTTGGTTTTTTGGTTTAAGAGAAGACAGCTGATGTTACATGACGGATCGCACATTAAAAATGAAGGATGACATATAAAAGAGAAAATATGAGAACAATTTAGGTTTTAGGAATGAGGAAGCAGAATAGGTAATTCTAAGGAAAAATAAATATTTTTATACTACTGCTCATGTTTAAAAAAAAATAAGGAACATTGAAAGAAAAGAGCAAGCCAAATAGAAAATGTTTAGGCAAAATCAAAAAGCTCCCCAAAATAAAATATTTCATAACAAAATTATTTCTACAATTCATTTTAAATGAATTACGAAGGAAAAAAAAAAAAAAGTAAAGGGAAGAGATATAAACAGTCTAAAACGTGACATTAGTGAGAAAAAAAACTGCAGAGCTAAGCCTGTATAGGAAATTTGCTATAAAATATTCCTAAGAAGTAATCTGGAAACCCTGGTGGTACAGTGGTTAAGAGCTACAGCTGATAACCAAAAGGTCAGCTGTTTCAATTCACCAGGCGGTTTTTGGAAACCCTATGGGTCAGTCCTACTCTATCCTATAGGACCACTCTGAGTTGGAATCGACTCACAGCAACGAGTTTTTTTTTTTTTAAAGAAGTAATCTGAAAGTTGTCAATACTCCAAAGCTGCAAAGAAAACAGGAAAAGTGTTATTTAACAGTTCCACAATCATCTGTAGGGTGATTTTCAATTTATGAAGGGCTTTCACTTAAAATAGCTTGTCAAGTCTGTGAGGAAAAGTGTTATTAATTCCATTTAACAAATGAGGAAAAGGTCTCAGAGAAGTTAAAACACAAAGTGGAAGCATCCAGCATTCACTATGCCATGCTATTTATAATGTCCTTTAATTTTTTTTTTTTAATTGAAGTACTCAGAGACTATGTAAAATCGTTAACTCACAAAAGGAGAACTGAATAGCAAGGGATAACTACATACAGTTAGAGAAAATCCTGACAGTATCAGTAGACAGCGGATAAGGAGAGGTGAGAGGATGAAGCTCATGCTTGGACTCATGTCATGAGGAACATCTTTATTGGAACTGCTTTATAACTGGTGCTTGTCATTTAAGCGACGATATCCCCAAGGATAAGGCCTAATGTGACCTCATCTCTTTTTGATTTTCATTCTACAGTGCTTTTAAGAAGTTCTGAGGTACTTGTAACAGTTTAAGTATGGTTCTTATAAGGCTTGGTATCTGTACTGTCTGTATATTTTACGTAAAAATATTTTCTTAATACAGTCATCAACCTTCACAGATACAGGTTTACATAATGTATGAAATAACTAACGAACCTTTAAAGGGTGAGATGCTTGGTTCTGACATTTCAAACATGATACAAATTACTTTATGAGACAGTGTTCAGAGGAATTCCCTTTAACACAAATACTTTCTGTAGAAAGAGCACAACTAGAATCTAACTAATAAACTTTAACCTGCAAAAACTTTGAAATTTGGCCAAAATAAATGATTTATTTTCAGTTTGTTTCAGGAATAATCATTGTTTCTGAGGCGAATCTTATGTGAGTATATTTTACTAAATCTATATATGTAAAGTCTGAACAAGTGGCTGGTAATAATGGATTGCTGAATACAGTAGGGTAGACTTGATGTCTAGACAAGATAGTGGAGAGAGCTACTCCTTTAAGAACACTCGTTACTTGCTCTGATAAAAAGTAAAACAAAGAATGTTTCTATTATGTAAGGTTACCATGAAATGCTTAAATCACGCACATATAACAATAGATGTTTGTCACTACTCTGGAAACCATCTCATTCTAATCCACAATGTGCTAAAAGCCGATAGTTTCCTATGTCCCTCAATCTAGTTAACATTTTCAAGATTGTACATCTGATTAATCTTTATTTTTAGGCTCTTTACCTTAAAAGTAAAGCAAAAGTAACTTGTTATATATTGAGAAAGAAAAAGAGAACACAAGCAAGAGCAAGTGAGGGTGCTGGGAATCTGTAGCCTATAGATAGATGGCAGCTGCAACTAGACACTGTAAGAAGAGAAAAAGGTCACAGATAGAATGCTGATTAAACGTAACACATTTGCTGAAGAAAGCATTGTCTGCACAATTCACTAACTCAACAAACAGTAATTAATTACTGACTGGATGCATTAAAAAAAAAAAATCCACTGCCACCAGGTTGATTCTGACTCGTAACAACCCCACAGGGTTTCCACGGCTATAAATCTCTACTAACACAGACTGCCACATCTTTCTCCCGCAGAACCATGGTGATTTCGAACTGCCAACCTACTGGTTAGCAGTCAATCGCTCTAACCACTGTGCGACCAGGGCTCCTCAACTAAATGCACAGTAGTGGTATTATTTGAGGTCTTAAATGTATCATTGATTGTTTGAACGTAAGAATCCTGTGACCCATTAAGAAATAGAAAAAAAAAAATTAAAACACCTTAAAATTTTTTTTAGTTAAATCTGAATTAGCTACATATAACAGCATGTACAAAAGAATCGATACTTAGATATTAATTTTCTGTTTGGTTTAGATCAGGAAAGATCCTAAGATTATTCACTCCAACCTTTTTATTTTTAGGAAAAAGCAAAAAACATTAATGAGCAAAGTATACGGTCATAAAAAATGGCTAAAGTGTAAAATTCAAAATAAAATAAAAATTTTATTTTAAATAGATTGATCCAGACTTACAGTAAAAGCTTATTAACCTATAAGACTAATTAGGTAGGCAGCAAAAGGTGACTTCTGAAGGAACTTGGTTTTTCTTAGCTAATATTTGGGGTAATGAAAAGGGTTCCTAGGTGGCTAAGAAATAAAATGTCTTCTGTATAACAAGGCTGGCATAGCTACGACTATTAAAAAAAAAAAAAAAAAAAAAAGTGCCTTTACTAAAAGGAAGAAAAAATATATTCTGTTTAAGTCTTTTGAAGTGAAAAGAAAGACAAGAAAAGAAAAGTAAACAATCCCCTCAGCAAAGTGTCTGAGTACCCTCTATTTCTATATGTGTTTTAGAACATCAGATTGGCACGCTCTCTGTATTTAAAATGATTCCCAGGTACACTTTAACTATACATTACCAGATAAAACGATCTCACCTAAAAAGTTGAGAATAAAACATTTGAATATATAATCAATCTGTTTTCAACAGAGACATTTACTGGTAGAAATATGAGCATTTGCACAAAACAGCATTATATTAGCACAGTATTCTGAAATAGACAAAAGGCTTTAAAAATGAGTATACCTTCATGTTACCTGTTCCTTTTTTAGTTATTATCTCCCATGCCAAAAAGGAGAAAGGAGAGAGGGATGTCCCCCACCCCCGCCCTGGAAAATAACTTCCTGTGATTTGACGGTATCATGTATAATGCATTTTAGGAATATTTTAGGCACATTCCTGCACTTGTACTGATTTAGATTTTATTGTTATCTAACAATGACAATTTTTCAAGGTTGGAACAATTGGTACAAGCAAGAAATTAGATGCTCTGCAACTCATATACTCCAGTTGTTCTCCAACCTGTCTTGACATTAGAATTGTGAGAGGTGTTTTAGAGCATAAAGATTCAGAACTCATGGACTCAGGAATCTATCAACAGGTTCTCCAGTAGGCTCTGAGGCAGTTAAAAGTACAACCTACATAGCACTTCAGAGCACACAAACACAGGCATTTGATACCCAGAGAATTAAACCAGAATCCTCAGAAATTGTCCATTTTAAATGTTTTTAACATTTTGTTTACTAAAAACACATACACACACCTTTTTTTAAAATGTAAAGAAATCAGAAGATCTGTTTTAAAATATGGTTCACAAAAGAATGCAAATATCTATTAATGGCAGCTTGTTATATATACTGATATGGAATATTTTGTAAGATATATTGAATAAGGTACATACTATGCCACCATTTGTATTTAAAGAAAAGTATGTAGATAAGATAAACCCGTGCTGTCAGGTCAATTTAACTGATAGGAACTCTGTAGGACAGAGCAGAACTGCCAAAGGGGTTTCCAAGGCTGTAAGCTTTATTGAGGCAGACTGCCATGTCTTTCTCCCATGGAGCAGCTGGTAGATTCAAGCTGCCAACCTTTCAGTTAGCAGCCGAGCACTTAACCACTGCACTACCAGGGCTCCTTATGTAGATAGATTTATTTCCACTCTTATCTGTACTCATCAGGATTAAATAATCCAGAAGCATGTGTGTGTGCATGTTATGTGTGTACACGTGTGTGCAATGTACACGGTATGCACGTATGTGTGTATGTATATACACACACATACATACTATCTATAAATTGTATGTATACATAAAGATATGTGTATCATATATATGTTTATACATACGTTAAGGAAGGAAATGGGGCAGCTGAGGGATATGGGTAAGAAGGACACCTGTTTTTCACTTCATAATCTCTTTTTCAGAAACGCTGGTGGCATAGTGGTTAAGAGCTATGGCTGCTAACCAAAAAGTTGGCAGTTTGAATCCACCAGGAGCTCCTTGGAAACTCTATGGGGCAGTTCTACTCTGTCCTATAGGGTCATTATGAGTTGGAATTGACTAGATGGCAAAGGGTTTGGTTTTCTTTTTTTTTGGTTTTTTAATCTCTTTTACCTTTTAAGTTTCATGCTTTGTGCATGTTACCACCGACACTGCAGCATTCGCTGGATGGGCTGGAGGATATTTAACACGAACTAAAACAGAACAAGCCTCTTAGATATGAACGTAACTTTAGTTCCTAACTATGCCCTTATTACTGCAGTAAAACCAACTGTTCATACATGAAAAGACTTCTGTATATTTTTGATTTAACATGTTGATATGGAATATTAACCTCTTCTTCCTTCCTTTCTATTTACCTATCCCCTTAGCTCGATAAAATTAAGCTGTAAATTAGCCAGCTAATTTAAGATGTTGGCCTGTCGCTGACCATTAATTTTAGTCTTTGGCGAGGAACAAAACCATAGCTCAACCTAGATAAACACCTATGATGCATCAAGGAAGGCTTAAGTATATATATTACAGTTCTTAGTTTTGAATGACCTATCAGATCAATTACAGGCTAGTTGTGATGACAGCCTACAAAACCCCCGTTGCTGTCGACTCGATTCTGACTCATGGTGACATTATACAATAGAATAGGACTGCCCCAAAGGGTTTCCAAGGAGCTGCCAGTGGATTTGAACTGCTTACCTTTTGATTAGCAGCTGAGCTCTTAACCACTATACCACCAGGGCACCAGATAGCCTAATTAATATTTATAATGTATATGATTTATTTATTTATGGATTTATGGCAGCTGCTCTCTATAATGTCCTTTTGCTTGCTCTTTTCACACAGAATTCTAAATACATTAACCAACTGATTCTGGTTAAGGTATTTATGAATGTTCACTTTAATTTATCCATCAAAAGCCAGACCCATAACCTGCCTAAGTTGTAACCTAATACCTACAAAGATTCTCCTGAGCATATCTCTTGATTCAGAGTTCAAATAATTCCTCAGGCTCTTATAAATTTAATGCAATTTAAGCTATCTCACAGGTATTATTTAACTACAAAGTTAATTAACTAGTGGCTAAAATCAAATTCCTGAAATCTAATCTAAGATCTGGGGTCAAATTGTGACATATTTCTCCAATCTTTTCAGCAAACACTAAAATCAGGCCAGAATTATCCTCACCTGATCCCTGTGCCTCTCTGTTCTGTCAACAATAACAATCATAATAATAGTTACCAACTATAAAAACCTTCCATGAGCATAGTTAAAAACTGATTATAGTTTAGAGAATGAGTACAGGGTTTCTTTTCTGTATGATGAAACTGTTCTATAATTGTGATGACAGTTGCACTAACCTGTGAATACATACTAACAAAAAGCAGTGAATTGTACCTTTTAAATGGGTGAATTGGTAGGTATGTGTATTATATCTCAGTAAAGCTGTTATATTAAAAAAAAAAGACAACTGGCTGCTAAAAGTAAAATAACAACTATGTATTAACAGGGTTAGTACGTAGAAGTAAAATATAAGACCAAAAAAAAACACAAATGAAGAGAAGGAAGGCAATAGGAACACTGTTGTAGATAAGGTTCTTACACTACACATGTATATTATTACTTAAAGGTAGACTGCGATAACTTAAAAATACATATTGTAATTTCTAGAGCAACATTTAGAAAAGTAATACAAAGAGGTAACTCAAGAAGTCAGTACAAGGGCTAAAATGCAATAGTGAAGAAAATGGGTGGAAAAAAGCACTAAAAATAAGGCAGAAAGGAAGAGGGGGAAAAAAGCATAAAATGAAAATGAGACAAACAGAACACAAATATTAGAATATACAACACAACTATCAAATTTGCGTTACCATATTTTTACTCAAATAGCAGGCAACTTCTGCATTTCTTTGCCAGCCACACCATTCCCATTCGAGGTATTTTCATAAACACACGATGCTAATTCTTTTTACAGTACCACGTGGAAGACAACTGGCATGGTGGGGCTTGTGAACGTGCCTCGCAGAGAAATGTGGTTGACAATCACATAAGGGTGCATTATTTGCATAAAATACAGCAAATGAAAATAGATTAATCACTCTATTGAAAAAACATCAAACTGAATGTACAATAAAGACCCAATATATGCTTTTTATAACAAGTACACTTTAAACATAAAGATATAAATAGATTCAAAGTAAATGGATGGAAAAGGTTATATAACGTAACCACTAAGCTTAAGAAAGCTAAGCTGGAATAGTTATATTAGTATCAAAATAAACTTCAGAACAAGGGTTATTGCCAGGAATAATGAACACTACATAATGATAAAAGGCTCACTTCACCAAGAGGACATATTTATGCAGAGCTTAACATAGTAACAGAGCTTCAAAATACATGAAGCAAGCGACCATCTAAGATACAACTATTGGTCTCTACCATCCGGAGCAAAAGATAAAGGAGGAAACCAGACTCAAAAGAAGAAACTAGTCTACAGGACTAATAGTCTACATGAACCACGGCCTCACTTACCTTGAGACCAGAAGAACCAGGTAGTGCCTGGCTACCACTACTGAAGGTTCCAACCAGGGATATAACAGTTGGTCCCAGATTGAATGAGAAAAAATGTATAACAAGACTCAAATTCCTTAAAAAGGCCAGGCTTACTGGACTGGTAGAGACTAGAGAAATCCCTGAGACTATCATCTTGAGATACCCTTTAAACTCAGAACTCAAACCACCCCAAGAGGTCACCTATCACCCAAAAGACAGAGTGGCTCATAAAATAAACATCAGTACTGTGCTCCACTAAACAATCATCTAGATGGTCAACATTTACTGTAGACCCCATATGAGAAGGTAAAGGGGGACAGAGAAGCCAGATCAGTGGAAACAGAACAACAAAAATGGAATGAGAATGCTGACACACTGTGAAGAGTAATCAATGTCACTGAATAATATGTACAGAAATTGTTGAATGAGAACCGAATTTGCTATATAAATTTTCCCCAAATCACAATAAAATAAAAAATACACGGAGCAAAACCTAACAAAACTGAAAGGAGAAACATGAAAACACCAACTACACTTATGAGCTTTCAACATTATCCTCTCAGTAATCAGTAGAAAAAGTAGAAAGGAATCAATAATGATTTAAAAGAGTTAAACAACGCTGCCAGCCAACTTGACCTACCTGAAATTTATAGAACATGCCACCTAACAACCTCAGCATACGCTTTCTTTTCAAGGGCAAAAGCACCATTCACCCAAGATATGCTGGCCCATAAACAAATACTGATAAACATGAAAGAATTAAAATCCAACACACTATTTCTCTGATCGAATTACTGATCACAATCAGTAAAAATAAGAGATATAACAACACCTCAAATCTAACAACACAACTCTGAATAACCCATCAGTCAAAGGAGAAATTACAAGTAAACTTAGAAAATATTTTGAGCTGAATGATAACAAGAACACAACTTTTACAATGTAGCAAAAGCAATACTTAGAAGGAAAATGTCTTAATTTAAATTATTATATTTGTAAAGAAGAAAGGGTCAAGCTACCACCTTAAGAACCTAGGAGAAAAAGTAAAACAAGACTAAAGTAAGTTGAAGAAAGAAAATAATAAAGTTGGTTCTTTGCAAAGATTAAGAAAATGAACCTTTAGCAAGACTGACTGAGAGAGAAAACAAACAAATCAACATCAGGAATGAGAACAGAGACATCACCATATCACACAGACATTAAAAGTATAACACTGGGTTATTATGAACAACTTTATGTCAAAAGACTCAGCAACTTTCTTGAAAAACCAAATATTAAAAAAAGAGAGAGAAAACCTGAATAGGCCAGGCCTCTACTAAAGATGTTGAAATAAGTAAAAACCTTCCCACAGAAGAAACTCCTGGCCCAGAGTGCCTCATCAGTGAATTTAAGTAAGAAATAATATAGATGCTACATAAACGTTTTCAAAAATAGAGGATAACAACACATTCTAATAACTGTTTGACTTCCCTAGTCACATCAGATTACAATTCTTTTATTTTTCTTTCTTTAGTTTATCTACTCATGCTGTAATAACCTCAATATGCTTTACGGTCAGATTTTTCATTTGCTTGAACAATGGACAGATGAAAACAGAAGTCAAACTTATAGGTCATACTTGTAAGTCAAACATAAGAGGTTTTTATCAGTATTATACAAACTGGTTTCTTGCTACGGAATTTATGTGAATAGTGCTTAGCTAGGCTCTAAATCTCTCTGGTAACCCACTTTTTCAAGATCAAACAGATCAACTATAAATAATAAAAAGAGAAGTGGAAATTAATAAGCAACAACCCAAAATACTCCCTTCCCCGGTTTTTCAGTCAACTTCTACCAGTCATATACTTAAGAGCACCTCTCCCTTAAAGAACTGCAACTGAGGAAGAAAAGAGAAATAACTTATTAAACCACTCATTCATTCAACAAACATGTATCAAGCGCTTATTACAAAGTACTGGGCCTAGACACTGTCAGGTGGCCAGGTTAAGATGCAGTCCCTGACTTCAAGTGATTCAGGTCCCTTCTAGGTTTATGACTCCATGTATCATCCAGTCCACAAATGATGTCTTGTGAGCCTCCTGCGTGACAGTCAAGTGCTCTAAGTGATGGAGATGCAGCACTGAAAAAAGTACTTGCTCTCATGGAGCTTGCATCATGGTTAGACAACAAAAACACTATGTTAAGTAGTCAAAATGGCTACAAAGAAAAATAAGAGTGAAAAGACAGAAGGGCAGTTATTTTAAACAAGGTCATGACATTTGGATTCACATTAAAGACACTCTAGTGAGCAAACACTTCATCAGGACCTTTGATCTACGCTCTTATTTAACTGCTATCTTGAAAGGCATCAACAGTCTCCACAACACTAAATTAAACAGGATTTTCTCAGTCTCCATTTTCCCTACATTCCTCTAAGCATCAGACACTGCTGACCATCTCCATTTTGAAACTCTACTGGCTTGCATGAGAAATTTTCCCTCCTGGTTCTTATTTTTTGCCATTGGTGTGGCATCAATATAAGCTGCACAATCACATATAGAATCTAAATTGAGATCTTCTCCTATCCAATCAGCAGAAATAGATCTTAACTGATGTGGAAACTGGACAGCACCTTGAGAAAAAGACTAAATTTTGTTCTTAATTTCCAACAGGTTTTAGAAGATCATGTAATAACATCAAAAACAACATCTACACAACATGTTATATTTTATAAAGTCCTTCCACATTTTACTTCATTTAATCCTCATAAAATCATAATATCCTATAAGGTAGGTAGTAGGCTCCATATTAAAAACAAAATGCTACTTTAGTAGAATGACATTTTAAAGAATTAGATTTAAATAATTATCCATTATTTTTCTTTAATACTCTGTTTTGGAAAATGCTTAAAAATATAATAAAAATGATTTTTAAAAAAAATCTCTAATCCCAATATTCAAAACTAACGTTTGTTAACTCTTTGGTATACTTATTAAGTTTTGGTTTCTTTGTTTTAATTTTTTTAAATATTTTATTGTGTTTTTGGTGAAAATTTACACAACAAATTGGGTTCTCATTTAACAATTTCTACACAAATTGCTCAGTTGCATTGGTTACATTTTTCACAATGTGTCCACGTTCTCATTATTTCCGCTCTGGTTGTTCCGCTTCCAGTAATCTAGTTTCCCTGCCCCATTACCTTCTCATCTTTGCGTTAGAGAATTTACTGACCATTATATTAAGTGTAATAGCTTTTCAACTGCTTCATACTAGCTAGGCAATCAGTATTCCCTAACAAAGAAGCTTGCTTTTTATTATAAATAAATAAACTAAATAAGTATATACAGGGATGAGGGACCACACTAATCAAAATAACTGTGAAATCTAACCAAATAATTTTTATAATTTTTAAACTGAAATTTCAGAGTCACAAGTGGAAAAAGACAAAATAAAACATTTACTCTATAAATATTAACTGTAATTACCATGTACCAAACAATATGAACAAAACATTATGTTCTTTAAGAAGCTGGATTCTCACCTGTTCAATCTCTTTGGTTTTTGATGCTATTGCTTTAGAGCGATTGGTTAGCTGACTGTCTTCAAATAATTCTACGCCATCTGTTGCATTTGACTCAGGTTCTTCTGGCTGGTCGATAAACAATGATGCTGTGGATTCCGCCTTTAAAAAGAACGAGAAATCTTTAATTGCTTTCTTAAAAGATATACAGAATTTCAGATGGCTGAATATAAGCACTAACCGGCACATTATATTCAGAGAAAGTACTCAGTTTAACATGTTTTAAGAAAACACTTTCAATTTCACTATGCATAATGAGCATATGTGAAGAGGATTAAAGAGGAAATGACGGCTACTTTTATTATTTTATGGAAGACAGAGCCTCAAGGCTTATTCCATTCCAAAAATACATTTCATACTATATTAAGATTCATCTGGATATGATTTTGCTCCATGACTATTCCTAAGCAATTTAAGGAACACTGAGGGAAAAAAATCCAATTAAAAGTTAGAGGTATGTGTACACATAAATAAATATATAAAAAAGAAGCATGGAAAAGGACTCTACTTTCAGAAGTAAGACACCTTGTTCCTATAGCCTTTGAATTTAGTAAAGTTGCTGAAAAGAAAGCAATCCTGCAAAATGATAATGATCACTTCTATTTTAAAGCAATAATTCATTAATGAATAAATGATCCCACAAAAAATCCACAGCTGATTACTGCACTTTCTGAAAACACTTTTGAAAAATTAAATGAATATGGAAAAACTAACTACACTCACTGTTTATTAAAAAATTTATTGACGATACATCTATGGTCAACTGATTTTCAATAAAGGTGCCAAGTCCATTCAATTGGGAAAGAAAAACTTCTTTAATAAATGAGGCTGTGACAACTAGACATCTACATGCAAAAAAAAAAAAGGAAGTTGGACCCTTACCTCACACCATATAGGAAAATTAATGCAAATGGATCACGTATCTAAATATAAGGACTAACAAACCCATAAAATTTTTAAAAGAAAACATAGGAGTAATGCTTCGGGACCTAGTTTTTGACAATGGATTCTTAAATATGACACCAAAAGCACAAACAACAAAAGAAAAAACAGATAAAATGAACTTCATCAAAATTAAGAACCTTTGTACATCAGCGGACTTTTACCTTTGAAAGTTAAGTGAAGTAAAAAGTGAAGTGGTACAGCCACTGTTGAAAACAGCTTGACAGTTCTTCATAAATTTAAACACAGACTTATATGACTCCATAATTTCACTCCTAGGTATATACCCAAAACACTTGAAAGCAGAGACTCAGAACAGATTCTTGTACACCAGTCTTCACTGCAGGATTGTTTACAGTGGCCAAAAAGTAGAAAAAACTCAAATGCCCATCAACAGATGACGGGATAAACAAAACATAGTATATACATACAACAGAATAGTATTCATCCATAAAGGGAAATGATGTTCTGATACATGCTATGACATGGATGAACCTGGAAAACATTATGCTAAGTGAAATAAGTCAAACTCAAAAGGACAAATACTGTATGACTCCATTTATATGACATATCTAGAACAGAATGCATGCATAGAGACAAAAGTTTTTAGTGGTTACCAAGGATGGACAGAGAGGAGAATAGGGTACTCACTCACTCCTCAAGAGGTACCTGGTTTCCGTTTGGGGTGATAAAAATTTTTTGAAAGTGGATAATAGTTACAGGTGCATAGCATAGTAAATGGCATTAATGTTACTGAACTGTATTCTTAAGACTGAAACAGCAAAATTATTGAGCAACAAATGTCAAGCACTGCTCTAGAAATGGTGGATGCCTCTATGAACAGAACAGCAAAAGTTCCTGTCTTTATGTAGCTTGTACCAAAAAACAACTTAGAAAAAGCAAACTGTAAAGTTTGCTCTCATTTATTGTACTGTCTGCATATTTTAGATGGGTGGCAGGTTAAGGGGCAGGAAAGAAGGAGCCTGTGCTTATTACAAGTTTATAAAAAACTCAGGATTTTTCACTGAAGTAGTGGCAAACAGCTGTAGAATTAGAGAAATCAGAGGATATATACTAATAAGTGATATCATCTTTTCCCCAGTAAAAGTGGAGTCTGTCTACTGCCCCAACTTCTTTGCAAGAGTAATCTGCCAGGATTTATCAAAATTTAGCACATGTCCCTTTCACCCAATAACATCACCTCCAGAACTTAATCTATGGATACTCACCACATTAGCAACAGATAATAAGATATGGTTGCCATTAATAGCAAATCATTGAAAACAACCTGGATATACATCATTACTGGACTGGCCAAATAAATTATGTACTATCTAGACCGTGGGATACTAAGAAATCATTAAAAAGAACAAGGCCTATCTGTATGTGCTATTCTATCCTGACACACATGGGAGCGCCATGAGTTGGAAACAACTCCACAGCAACTGGTTTTCACATGTACTGTATAAGGTACCTTACTTTTTCTCCTGGAAGGTTCTGAAGATCATTTCCTATCAATATACTGCCAGTTGTGTTAAAAAAGAAGGGGGGGTGGTGAGTATGAGT
This sequence comes from Loxodonta africana, assembly GCF_030014295.1. Classification (NCBI taxonomy): domain Eukaryota; kingdom Metazoa; phylum Chordata; class Mammalia; order Proboscidea; family Elephantidae; genus Loxodonta; species Loxodonta africana. Next base: position 100,396,582 of record NC_087345.1, read on the forward strand.
GTATATACACTTATGTATACATATGCAGATACTGTCTCTGGAAGGATACTATCTATAAAAAAAAAATTATAAAAGTGGTTATCTCAATAGGGATAATTGCGAGGTAAGGAATAGGATGAGAGAAAAATATTGGATATACTTTGGTGCCATTTGAATTTCTGACACGTTCAGGTACTATCTACTTTTTTAAAAACCTTTTTTATAAGCCTGTGTTGGGGGGGCGGAGCCAAGATGGCGGACTAGGCAGACACTACCTCGGATCCCTCTTACAACAAAGACACGGAAAAACAAGTGAATTGATCACATACATAACAATCTACGAACCCTGAACAACAAACACAGATTTAGAGACGGAGAACGAACTAATACGGGGAAGCAGCGATTGTTTCCAGAGCCTGGAGCCAGCGTACCAGTCAAGTACGGCACAAGCACAGAGAGCTGCCCCACCCCCCTGAACTAACCCCAGGAGGGGGACCAGCCGGTTCCACGGGCGGCGTGGGACGCAGCTGGTAGGAGAAGTCCCCGGGAGGCAGTGACTGGTCTTGGAGCAGAAAGAGCAGCGTCCGAGCCGGGGAACCGTCCCGCAGGGATTTGGACTGGACGCAGGTACGGCATAAACACGGACAGTTGCTCCACTCCCCTGAACTAACCCCGGGAAGGGGACCAGCCGGGTCGCGCGGGCGGCGTGGGACTCAGCCGGTAGGAGAAGTCCCTGGGAGGCAGCAACTGGTATTGGAGCGGGGAGAACAGCGTCCCAGCCGGGACACTCGGTCACGGCACAAGCACGGGGAGCTGCTCCACCCATCTGAACTAACCCCGGGAGGAGGCCCAACTGGTTCTCGGGAGCGGCACGGCCACGCGGCTGGAGGGACGAGAAGTCCCCGGGAGGCAGCGACTGATTTTGGAGTCAAGAGTGCACCGTCCCAGTAGGGGAGCCTTGACCCTGGGCGTGGGGCTGGAAGCGGAGGATCTGACCGTGACTCCAGCGGGCCAGACCCCCCGGGGGCAATCTCCACACAGCCAGCACACATAGGCGACGCGCCCCGCGGGAATCTCAGATATAATAGTCATTCCAAGCAAGACAAGCAACTCTGGCTATATTCTGAGGTGCTACTCCCCTATCTCTCTGTTCCCTTCCCCACCCTCCCCAGGCGGCTTCATTAACATCTGAATAGCCTGAGCCAGAGGGAGAACTCTGATAGGGATCTGACTGCATTTTTTTTTTAGTGGATTTTCTGGAAAAACTAGTTTTCCAGTGATGGCTCGGAGACAACAATCCATATCAAACCACTTAAAGAAGCAGACCATGACAGCTTCTACAACCCCCCAAACAAAAGAATCAAAATCTTTCCCAAATGAAGATACAATCTTGGAATTATCAGATACAGAATATAAAAAACTAACTTACAGAATGCTTAATGATATCACAAATGAAATTAGGATAACTGCAGAAAAAGCCAAGGAACACACTGATAAAACTGTTGAAGAACTCAAAAAGATTATTCAAGAACATAGTGGAAAAATTAATAAGTTGCAAGAATCCATAGAGAGACAACATGTAGAAATCCAAAAGATTAACAATAAAATTACAGAATTAGACAACGCAATAGGAAGGCAGAGGAGCAGACTCGAACAATTAGAATGCAGACTGGGACATCTGGAGGACCAGGGAATCAACACCAACATAGCTGAAAAAAAATCAGATAAAAGAATTAAAAAAAATGAAGAAACCCTAAGAAGTATGTGGGACTCTATCAAGAAGGATAACCTGCGGGTGATTGGAGTCCCAGAACAGGGAGGGGGAACAGAAAACACAGAGAAAATAGTTGAAGAACTCCTGACACAAAACTTCCCTGACATCATGAAAGACGAAAGGATATCTATCCAAGATGCTCATCGAACCCCATTTAAGATTGATCCAAAAAGAAAAACACCAAGACATATTATCATCAAACTTGCCAAAACCAAAGATAAACAGAAAATTTTAAAAGCAGCCAGGGAGAAAAGAAAGGTCACCTTCAAGGGAGAATCAAAAAGAATAAGTTCAGACTACTCAGCAGAAACCATGCAGGCAAGAAGGGAATGGGACGACATATACAGAACACTGAAGGAGAAAAACTGCCAGCCAAGGATCATATATCCAGCAAAACTCTCTCTGAAATATGAAGGCGAAATTAAGATATTTACAGACAAACACAAGTTTAGAGAATTTGCAAAAACCAAACCAAAGCTACAAGAAAAACTAAAGGATATTGTTTGGTCACAGAACCAATAATATCAGATATCAGCACAACATAAGGTCACAAAACAGAACGTCCTGATATCAACTCAAATAGGGAAATCACAAAAACAAACAAATTAAGATTAATTAAAAAAAAAAAATACACATAACAGGGAATCATGGAAGTCAATAGGTAAAAGATCACAATAATCAAAAAGAGGGACTAAATACAGGAGGCATTGAACTGCCAGATGGAGAGTGATACAAGGTGATATAGAACAATACAAGTTAGGTTTTTACTTAGAAAAATAGGGGTAAATAATAAGGTAACCACAAAAAGGTATAACAACTCTATAACTCAAGATAAAAACCAAGAAAAACGTAACGACTCAACTAACATAAAGTCAAGCACTATGAAAATGAGGATCTCACAATTTACTAAGAAAAACGCCTCAGCACAAAAAAGTATGTGGAAAAATGAAATTGTCAACAACACACATAAAAAGGCATCAAAATGACAGCACTAAAAACTTATTTATCTATAATTACCCTGAATGTAAATGGACTAAATGCACCAATAAAGAGACAGAGAGTCACAGACTGGATAAAGAAACACGATCCATCTATATGCTGCCTACAAGAGACACACCTTAGACTTAGAGACACAAACAAACTAAAACTCAAAGGATGGAAAAAAGTATATCAAGCAAACAATAAGCAAAAAAGGAGTAGCAATATTAATTTCTGACAAAACAGACTTTAGACTTAAATCCACCACAAAGGATAAAGAAGGACACTATATAATGATAAAAGGGACAATTGATCAGGAAGACATAACCATATAAGCCTGTGTTACAGATTTAAAAGGGTTTAAATTGAAAGCATAAGAATCATTTAAGAAATAAATTTCAGTAACAGGTTTTTAACACCAGGTCATTACATTCATATGATTATTTTGTAACCCTCACTTAGTAAGCTCCCAAATCACTTCTTTTTGCCCCGATACCAGGGAAGAAAATTCACGGTTGAAATTCACGGATGAAAAGAAAAAGTAATGATACAAGGAATATAGGTGAAGCATGACTGTAGGACATGGGTACACAGTAATAAGGGCATAACTTTTCCTGGCAGTAGACAGGAATTATTTTTGGATGGGTGCCAACAAAGTTAGACTATTTACACTAGGTATAATTACACTAAAACCAAAAAACCAAACCCTCTGCCGTCGAGTCAATTCCGACTCACAGCAACCCCAAAGAGCAGAGTAGAACTGCCCCATAAGGTTTCCAAGGAGTGCCTGGGGGATTTGAACTGACGATCTTTTAGTTAGCATCCATAGTTCTTAACCACTACGCCACCAGGGTTTCCATATTTATACTACCCGAGACCATCAACTACTAGACGTCATTTTAGTTAAGTCAGTGTAAAAAACTGAACTGTTGAAGTTTAAGATATACTCAAAATAGGAATTTCAGGCTTCATCATAATTCTAGGTCTATGCACAAAATGTAAATTGATGAGTATAGGAAACACATCAGAACAAATCTGAGTTTCTGGAAAATGACAAGGAAAAAAAAAAACTTAAACCAACAACATGTAAAGGCAATGAAAGAATTCATTAGTAATTAAATTCAGCTCAATTAATTGAATATTATCTAAGGTACTGGAGAGAAAACAAGGCAAGTTCTTGTCTACGTATATATATATCACACACACACAAGTAAAAAGTTAAAGACATTATATAAGATCATCAGTGAAATACAAAGTGGCATAAATTTTTACAATAGGGAGGGGGGTAAAGTGAAACCAAGAAAGATTTTTAGTTTTATTATCTCAAACACTATTGATTCCACTGAATGAATATGCATTTGAAAGCAAGTCAGGGAAAATGGGCATTTTAGACTGTGGGAACAGAGTGATTTGAGGCACTGAAGCAAAAAAAGAAAGCTTATACATAGAAACAACATAATTTGCATTTCCCCATTCAAATGTAAGAAATTTTCTTCTATAGCAGGAAGTGACCTGTTCTACTGGGGCAATCTAATAGCCTTCAAATAATTTACTTTTCATTCTGATAACCAAAAGCAAAACTCTCATGGCCATTTGCTTAAAGACAGTAAATTACATCTATACAAAATCTGACTGCAAGCTCCTTGACTGCTAGGATAGTGCTTCTAGTGTGGTGTTTGACTATGTAGACGTTGAGCTAATATATAGTGAATTTAAATGAATTATGAGAAGCCAGTAGTGTTTTTTGCTGAAAATATGTCCCCTGGAACACTAATCCTAAAACATATACTGTAAAAAAAATTTCATAGTCAAAAGTTTCGTAAATCATGCAAACTCTATTATTCATCTTCCTTTCACAGACTACTAACGAACATATTAAAATCTCTGGAAAGTGGTGAAATAGCAAAAGCTAACAGAATCTTTTTCTTTTTGTATACCATTAAGAAAAAACCCTGGTGACGCAGCTGTTACAGTCTGAACCCACCAGCCACTTCGTAGGAGAAAGATGTGGCAGTCTGCTTTCGTAAAGATTATAGCTTTGGAAACTCTAGCGGGCAATTCTAATTCTCATAGGGTCGCTATGAGTCAGAATGGACTAGACAGCAACAGCGGTTTACAATGGGTATACCATTGAGACCTTTCAGAATTACTATTCCATCAAATACTGTGGGAAATGCTCCACTAGAACCCAAAATATAAAAGTACAAACTGAAAAGAGCAATAAACCATGTGGTCTCTCAACCAAATCGTTTACAATTATACTGATGGTAGCAAGAGAAGATAAACTGGAAGCCCAAGTGTTCAAACTCTCTCTATTCATAAAATTAATCTACACAGTATTCCTGAAGTAAATGGACTAATACTTATATGACTAATATGAAATAAAATACTGCCACACGAGATTTAAGCACACACACAGGGATGAAGTGTACTAAACCAAACTCTTTTCTACCATCAAAGCCCTTTTTCCTTCCAACTTATTCTGTCAAAACTGATATAAATTTACATGAGCAAGGCCAAAATTCTATTTCCCAAAAAGCACAGAACACTGAAATGAGTTAAGTGTTTAACAACTGCCTGAGAACAAATGGTACCATCTGAGCAAAATGTTTTAAGGTATGATGAGACTTAAAAAAAAAAAAAAAGAGTATCATAAAAATTTCCAAACTCCATTATTTCTTGAATGAAAAAGTATCACGAATTTGAAAAACATTTTAAACAATGCTATGAAATTGATGCTGCTACTCAACATTAATGATGCATATCAAGTACCAAATATACTAAGGTAATCTCTCTTCTACTCTCACCACCTTTACTTTGGTCCAACAAAAGACTGTGTTTGACCTATGCCCCTACTTTTAAATTTTAGGATTATTTACCTTGCATTAATTCAAAATCTAGCAAATTCCAGGCAAATATTAGAGAAAAAACAAGGAGGTTAAAAAAGTCCTTTTAGACTCAATGTCACTGACTATTCAGAGTCAAGCCCCATTCAAGCAATGGAAGAATATGGAATATTTAAAATCTGAGAAAGGTCGATAGCAAGATGTTATAAAAAATTAAAAGCTATCAACAAAATGACAGGTGTGGGGGGGAAATTTATATACCTTAATAAAGCCTTGCTAATTAAAGATGAAATATTAAAGATAAAATTAAAATCAGTGTTTCGGAGATTTTTAGGTGCTTCAAGAAAAAGTGTCAGTTTTCCAAAATAACAACTTTGAAGCACAAATGTCTATTATTAATATAAAAGCCATTATTCTAAATTATTAATAACCAAAATGACCCTATTAAATACATCACTGTATTGGTCATGCTTTTAAATAGTGCTGGAAAAGTGCCAAAGAGGGACAGCTTGATTTTTTTGATGCATCTACTCAATAATATGCATAAATATCTATTACAATGGCTACAATAACAAGGAAACCTTGACCTATTCAAGAACAACTGATATCTAAATGACAGATCAGCATTTTGAAAAAGTAAGGCTGTATTTGCGTAAGCACTGAAAGGGTCTGTACTTTCTTTGAGCAGTCTTCATTATTATTTTGGAAAAAATCTTTTCATTATGTATAAAGTTGTAGGCAAGTACATAATTTTTACATAAAATCCATTTTTATATAGAATTTTTATATGGATCCCTTTCATCAAAGGACCTTCCATAAAAGTCATTTAAAAAAATACCGAAAAGCCAGTAATTCTTCTTCAAATATAAATAATTTGTCATGGTGCACAGACTTTTACATTCTCTGCCTATGCAGCCAAAATAATTCATCTAGTATCAAACATGGCTTTGATTAAAAGCTCAATTTTCCCCATGAAACATCTGTCTTTCCCTATTAGAGATGTTATACGTTGTAGAGAATTTTTCAATTTATTTTCAAATATTTTATAAACAGTTCTCTATGAATTAGAAAATGCTTTTTTTTTTTGGTACTCAAGAGTCATCAAAGATCAAAGGTAGTCCAAACTATGCATTATTTCATTTCTTAGGAAATTTATGACATAAATTGTATGGAGTGTAACGTGCAATGTAAATATATACAGTCCAAGGTCCTATGTCTAATTAGATTTTTGTTCTTCATTCACTGGTTTATGACTAGTGGCTTAGCATGATTTCCTAAGACATTTTAAATAACAGCAAAACTCATTACAAAACATAAATAACGAATTTTCCTTACACTACGTATTTATATTATCCTTACATTCCTAAACTACTGGAGACATTCAGACAGAATAAACCAAAACCCATTGTCCTCGAGTCGATTCCAACTCATAGCAATCTATAGGACAGAGAATTGCCCCATAGGTTTTCCAAGGAATGGCTGGTGAATTCAAACTGCTGACCTTTTGGTTAGCAGTCAAGTTCTCAACCACTGCGCCACTAGGGCTCCCCCTCAGACACAATACAACTACTCAATTCAGAATCTTTCATATTTAGACTATTACTCTGTGTGGTAAATTTTAAAAATCCACGAGGATGGTCTCGGAGAACATCTAGCTCAATTGTCATCACATCGTTTATAAAGAAAACGTTCTACATCCTACTTTGGTGAGTAGTATCTGGGGTCTTAAAAGGTTCAGAACAGCCATCTAAAATACTCTACTGGTCTCACCTCGTCTGGAACAAGGGAGAGTGAAGAAAACCAAAGACACACAGGAAAGATTAGTTCAAAGGACTAAGGGACCACAAGTACCACAGCCTTCACCAGACTGAGTCCAACACAACTAGATGGTGCCCAGTTACCATCACTGACTGCTCTGACACAGATCACAACAGAGGGTCCCAGTCAGAGCTAGAGAAAAATGTAGAACAAAATTCTAACTCACACACACAAAAAAACTTATTGATCTGACAGAGACTGGACAAACCCCAAGTGTAAGGCCGCCAGACACCCTTTTAAATGAGTACTGAAGTCACTCTTGAGGCTCTTCCTTCAGCCAAAGATTAGACAGGCCCATAAATCAAACAATAATACACATAGCTTAACCATGCATACAAGACGAAATGGATACACCAGCCCAGGGGCAAGGACGAGAAGGTAGGAGGGGACAGGAAAGCTGGATGAATGGAAATGGGGAAACCAAGGGCAAGAAAGGAGAGTGTTGACATGTCACAGGGTTGGCAACCAATGTCACAAAACAATATGTGTATTAACTGCTTAGTGAGAAATTAGTTTGCTCCGTAAACCTTCATGTGAAGTACAATAAAAATAAAAATAAAAAAATCCACGAGGATATTTCCCACAAATATTTTAAAGTACTAAAAGTACAAATATTGTCCCCTGAATAATTTAAAATCCAGACAAAACTTCCAGATATGAAACATAAAGGAGAAATTATACCTTACCTCATACTCAGAAATTTCAGGTAAGTTACCCTCATCTGCTTTCTCTAGTTTTTCAGCAGCCCACTTGTTTGCAGCCTCAGCAAGTTCTTTTTCAGTTAGTCTAGTGGGCTTGTCTAACACCTAATAAAATCAAAAGAACAGTTCTGTGACCATTCTCAAGGGCAATTAAACTTCAAATGCATCAAGAAGTATATATATATCCCACTAACATTTAAGATCACACAAGCCTTCAAATTTACAGGGAGAACAGATATATTCTTTATTTGCTTTCAAAAATATTCAACACAGAATTCCTTTAAGCAGCAATTCCTTTGGATCATTTAGACTAGATGAGGTTAAAAAGGAAAAAAAAAAAAAAAGAAGAAACTGAGAATGCACACAAACACACAAATATATTCAAGAAAAGAATTTATATTCCACTTTCTGGGTATGTTTTGAAGAGAAAGTTATAGAACAAAAACAAAAGTTATTTCTAGCCAAGAAGGAAGCAAAAAACTTTCATGATTAAATCTATTTATCTGCCATTAAATCCTGGACACTTGAAAAACTACCATTTGAAACTAACTTCTAGCAGAAGGAAATAAACTCTGAAAAAGTACTCCGACATAAGGGCTACAATAATGTTTAGCAGAAAAACTTCACCAAATCAGGAAATCTAGATTAATAAAGCCCCCCATGGCTACAGTGTAACCCAGGAAAAAGACACAGGGACCCTACTTTCCCAAAATGTAAAATGAGTATAGATCTAATATTCTGATTCCATATTAAGACAATGATCTAAGCAAAAAAATGAAAACTTTTACGTGAAACTGCCAGACAAAAATATATGAAATCCATTATGGTTTTTTCACACTCAATATATTTTCATGTGTAGCACAAAGTTCTATGTTGTAACTTACATTTAGATTACATCATATTTCAGGGGAAATGACTATTTTATATATGCAAATTAAAATTTTCCTAGTGATCTGAATGGGCAGTTATTATTTATCACCTGACAAGAAAAACATGCCAGTACTTCAGGTAGGAAAAGTACCCTTTTTATGGTAAGACAGAGTCAAAAGATCCAATAAATCTTTGCTATTAAAAACCAGCATTCTAGAACCCTCAGACTTCTGGGAAAGCTCCAAAAATATACACTGTCACTAAGAAACCTTTCTCCTTTTCAGTCAAAGAAGCAACTTCCCCTTTAACATCCAGCAAAGACAGCCAAGTGATGTCTACTCTTGCAGAAAAGCCAGAAACAAACCAACAAACAAAAAAACCAGAAGAACAAAAAGAAGTGAGGAAAAAAATGTTTAACAGTAATGGCAAAGAGAAAAAGTGTGAGATCAATGAAGAGAACATTTAACTGCAAAAACCAATGGAAACAGCACACCTCAAATTTTTAATTTTTGAGGACTAGAGCATGGGTCATCTTTCAGTGTGTTTTGGGATGCTGGAAAGGTAAGAATGAGAATGATATGGTAGAAAAGTATCTATGTCCTTGAGAAAACTATTTAACTTCTTAGTCTTTATTTACTCTTCTGTGTAATGGAGATATGTATCTACTTATACCATCAGATTTCTGTATGACTTAGTAAGAGAAGAACATATCTAGAGCTTAGTAGTCATACAAGAAATGTTAGGTCTCTGCCCATACCCACTTTCCAAAATAAAAACACAGTCCCATCAAATATGCTCCATCTGAATATTCATTCCCACCTGATTACATTAAAGATGAACAAAAGCAGCAGTAGGCACTAATTTTAGCATAGCCTATGTAAAAAATTCTGTAAGAAAACTGCTCACTTTGGTAGCTACTTTTAAGTTGTGGTTACTTCAAATTCGACTTTCTAAATGAGGCGAATTATCCCCATTAGGTGTGACAATAAAGAATATAAGCATCTGTTCTAGACTGACCATCTCATTTACTTTCTAATTCCTCTTATAGTGATTTTAGAAGTACCACAAACCTTTGATGAGGCAACTGCTGAAGAACTTGAGGGGGACGTATCTCTTGAAGTTTTCAAAGGCTGGACAGGTCTCTCTTTACCTATATAAGAAAATATAAAGTGCAATTTTCTAGCTCATTTGTTTTCAAGTAGAGTGATTCTGTAACTGAGTTAATGAGGAGCTTATACACTTACTTTAGAACTGAGATATTCATTACATTATTAAATTATATCTGTTATTATCTAAAACTACTTCTTTCTCTCAAGTACTGGCACCATCCAAAACTGAAAATAACCCAGACCAAAAGGTATTATATGTGGCAGGCTATGCTATATCAATGCCAGTTAGCAAACATGAAGCCACTGAGAAGATCCCAGGAAAGACAAAACACGCATTTTTTAAATTACGAATGCCTCCTCTTTCAAGCTCCTAAAAGCCGAATTTTAATAAGTACAATAAAAATTCAAGGGTAGTTATTATATAGATACCTCACCGAAGAGAACTAGCTAATAAGAAGTCGCTCCTTAAAAAAAAAAAAAAAAAAATTTTTATTTCATTTTAAGGAGAGAGGCATGTAGTAAATTTAGCAGGTACTCCTGAAATGTCTGGGCAGTTTAAAAAATAAGAACCAGAAAGTTATAATTCAAAGCACTAATCCAGTGCCTGGTACTAAATAAATAAATATTGGTTAAATGAATAAAAATAAATTTGTATAAGACAAAGTCACAGACCTTTATCTTTAGTCATTTCAGACACCTACACAGTTGTTATTATATGTACACCATGACTTACAAAAATATACTTAAACTAAAAAATACATTTAAACAATATTACTTAAGCTGGTTCAACAACCAAAAATGAGTTCAGTTAAAAACAATTAAAAAAATTAATAATAGTGAGCTGTTACTGATAGAAAAACATTTCATTAAATTGTCAATATGTGTCAAAGTACGGCTTAAATCCTCTATTCTCAATTGCTAAAGGAACTAAAAATTAACAATGGAGAAGAGGAGAAAGTGGCACCAAGAGTCACACAGAAGCCAGTCAAGACTGTACAGTGGGTTAAGGCCAGGAAAGCAGTCAAGAGCAAAAGCTGAGACAAAACGACCTTGAAACTTACACAAAGCCTTAGTGAGTCAAAAACTACCTTTAAGTGCTTCCTGCTACAGCCAAGATACTTGCAACTTAAGGGCTGGAGGCTCAAAGGGAACCGCCTAGGGCAGTGGTGAATAACATCTTTTTCTAATCTCCTGAAAATCCTGAAAGGCTTTCTATAGACCAATAGTTCTCATTTGGGGTCAATTTTGCAGCTTCTTCTCCTTTACCCACATCCCCCAGGACAACTGGGAATGTGTGAAAACATTTTTGATGGGCCACTGGCATATAATAAACAGAGGCCAATGCTAATAAACATCCTTTAATGCACAGGACAGCCCCTACAACAGAGAACTATCTAGCCTCAAATGTCAATAATGCTAAGGTTGAGTATCCCTGCTCTAGGCTAAGTATTCCAACTCTGAAGTTCCAACAGTATTAAAAAGACATAACTTTAGGATGTTTTAATTGCGGTCCATCAGAGACTTTTTTTTACACTAAGCAAGTTTGAAAGTTCTTGAAGACCTTAAAAATCAAAAGAAAAATTACAAGCCATAACTACATCCTCAAACAACTAAGAATGCGGTTTATTTCACTATTCCCTACTGTATTAACAATGCACTTGGCAAATTCTACATCATATTATAACAATGTTATTCTATTCCACTAAACCAAAAGGCCTCAGAGAAACACGTATCATAGTTTACTCATTTCTAAACACTCAGGACCTACCTAACTCAAATCCTTGAAGACACAGCTCAAAAATTACATGAATAAATGAAAGTTATTTTTCCACCTTTAGGATGCAATGACCTCCCCATCCTATTCAGATAAGCAATCCCTTGAAGGAAGATGAGCACAGTATGCTATGCTAATTTAAGCATAAATGCTGGCTCAATTCTGCACATATCAGCTAGACACGTTAAAAAAAACTCACAAGCTGCTATTTATCTTTTACTTAGTGTTTCCTTTACAAATAAGACATCAGCACTGCAGATATGCCAAGTATGGTCCCCGAGTGTAGTCTTAGGACATTCTCTGATTTTAGCTGCTTAAGGGCTAATTTAAGGAGCCCCGGTGGCACAATGGTTAAAGCAATCAACTGCTTACCAAAAGGTCAGCAGTTCGAAACCATTAATGGCTTCATGGGAGCAAGATGTGGCAGTCTGCTTCCACAAAGACTGATAGCCTTGGAAATCCTACGGGGTTGCTATGAGTCAGAATCAACTCAACGGCAGTAGGTAAGGGCTACTTTAGGCAGATTCCAACCATTCTCAGTGTGCAGAAGCAAAGGAGCATTGAAGGGTGGGGCAGGAGATTTATCATATATCCATATATATCCTTCACACGTTTGTTGCATGGGGGGCGGATAGGCAAGAAGCAAACGACAAAGAAAAAGGATGACACAGCAGAAAGAACACAAAAAAGGATAAATAGAAATCCCGATTCTACTGCTGTCAGGACCTATCTGCCTGGGGTCTGTCTACAGATCTCAACCTCTTGTGAGGTAGCTATTAATGACCTCAAATGATTAGCTCAATCAATAAGCCCAAACCTTCCCTCAAATACTACTACCTGGGTGAACTGCTGTTCAACTCTGGTTCCGACAGCCAACTGATGGAGCAGTTATATACTTTTCCCATTCCCATAATCTCTATTATCAGTCCAAGCCCCCCACGCTTTCACAATCCCAAATCAGAATCTAGCTCAAAACTCACCTCGTTCTGGTTTTCCTTCATTCTGCCGTTTGTAGGAGGCACCAGCATGCACGAACTCTAGGGAAAGGTGGGCAGGGAGGAGTTAAAACCAGCACCTCTGTGCCCAGGAGTAGGAGCGATGACAATAACAGGGACTTCTGAGCATTTGCTGGTGACCCTAAACTCTTTCCTACCCTGCCTTCAAGTCAGGCTGCCTGAGCAACCACCACTGAAGAGGAATAAATAACAGGAGAAAATCCCTGTTTAAGACCAGAAGCTAATTGGGTCCAACAGCAATGGAAGTATTAAGATGAGGCTAGCCAAGGACAGCATGGGCAGAAAGGAATGAGGAAAATAGGGTGGTAAAATAAGACACCAAAAGTTGAAGACAGGGATCATATCATGTCTTAGTCATCTCTGTAAGCATCTAACCTAATCTCCATAAAGTCGACATTCAAAGAACTGGTAAAGGAGGACACAAAAACTCAGTAAGTGGAAGATGGATCACCATGAGAAATCAGAAAGAACACTGGGAAGGTTTTTCATGGTCTACCAGTTCCCTGGGCTTAAAATGGCTATCTGCAGGTAGTCTTCTTACTTGTTCTTAACAAGTAGCCTATTATTAAATCTTATATGTGGATTTTCTTTATCAACAAATCCATAGCTACTATCTTGGTTGAATCCCTAGTTATCCCATATTTAGAATCTTGCAAACATTTTGCTAGCTTCCTTACCTGCAAACTCTTAATGATGCAGATGGAATCAGCTTTCTAAACAGCCTAAATACACTAGTAGGGGCTCCCAGATATCTTTCCAGTAAGATGCAAACTCCTTAACCCTTATTTCAAGTCTTTCTATTACAGATCCAAAATTGCCAATTTAACTTTTTTTCCTCCCAGAACATAACGCTTTTTCTAAATTGTCATAGCATTACCAGTACCTTACACAGAAAGATGTTTCAGGAAAGAACATGCAAATACTGCCATTCTACTTTTACAAGAATGCTCTTCAGGATGCAGTATTCTCTCATCGCTCACTGTTCTCTCTGGTCTCAAGAAAGTTTACATTACCCCTGGGCTGCTAATTTGCTTTCCTCCAAGGTACACTGTGAACACTATTATTGCTTCTTTCCTCTTTGGTGTGGCCAAATCCTTAGTTCACCAACAGCACCTGTTCAGAGCCTTATGACGGCATTTATTTCATGCACCACTAACTTTAGTCTTAGCTTTATTTTCCTAGTACATAAAAATTCATCAGCCATTTAGTTAATCCTGTTTCATTATTTTTCTAAGCTGCATCAAATCCTTTGTGTATGAGATCAAGAGATAATAATAGTGATACTCACAGGGGTGAACTAGTGCCTGAGCCCAACTTGTATCAGGTAGTGAGAGCAAACTGAGTGCATTTCTCCCACTGTGACTCCCAAAGTGGAGTCACTGTTGGTAGCCTGAAACTGGCCATGGTGGGGGTATTTACTCCAGAAGTCATCAGCAGGAATTCATGATTGATAGAACAAACAAAAAAAGCAGCCAGGAAAAAATTATTGAAGTCATCATTAGAGATGATAAAGCTAGGGGCCATGTCTTGCAAACTAATGAATTCTCAATACAGTATCTGACATGATAGGAATAAAACAGATTGTTTGAATCAAAGTCCCAACAATAAATAAACAAACAAGCTTCACAGCACAGGTAGGACATTAATCTCTACCTTGACAGTTGAGGTTTTGAAAGAGAAATTAAGATATGAGCAAATGAAGAGCTGGCTACACAAATACTGAGAAAATGATGTGGTTTTCTGGATCATGAAATTTAGGGTTCTTGGTTAGAAAGAACATGATTTTCCAGAAAGCTACTATCTATTCAAGAAGGTATGAAACAGAAAATGGGGGGGGGGGGGGACATAATAAAAACGCTCCTGTGTTAAAGACACCAAAAAAAAAAAAAAAAAAAAGACAGGAAACAAAACAGGTAGGGGGTAGAGAAACCTGTGCACCACCACAGCTCCCCCAAGATAATCATCTCTAGGGGGTCAGAGATACAGCAAGCTGAATTAAAGAACTACTGACTGAATCTCTGCAAGAGCAGTTCTGAACAGAACTCTCTCTTAAAACATCAGCTAAAACCACATGGGCTCTTTTTAAAATATAAATACAACGTTATGTCATCTGCACACATTATGAATGTGTGCTACTGACCAGACCATACTAGGTCCTAGAATAAGGATACGAATGGTATCACTCCATCTCCTATACATATGGTGGTTGTTGTTGGTTGCCGTCGAATCAATTCCAACTCACAGCAACACCATATGTGCAGAGTAGAACTGCTCCATAGGATTTTCAAGGCTGTAATCTTTCGGAAGCAGAAAGCCAGGTATGTCTTCTGAGGTGCCTCTGGGCAGGTTCGAACTGCCAACTTTTCAGCTAGTAGTTAAGCGTCTAACTGTTTGTACCACACAAGGACTCCTTACACATATGGAAACGTCCTTAATTGGTTAACATTTTAGAACCTCCACCATTCAGATACCAGAAAAGTTATAGCTGTACTCACGGGGTTCACTCAAGGAATAGCCAAAGCTCTCTTCTGAGTAAACAACGGCTCCTCAAACAAAAATGGATTATAGAATCTAATGCAACAGCACATTAATAGCCTGGATCAGTTAACTACCCTTCCATGAAAATACTGCATTACACTTCAGAAACTTCACATGATACACCTCATCCCGATAATCCTTCTCCACTGGCCTCCTTCCACAAATTTCTACTCATCCTTCAGATATCACCTTAAATGTTTACTCTTCTGTAATTACTTGTTTGCCTCTCTCACTAGACCATAAACTCAGACGACAGGCTAGATTTGCCTTGCTTGACAAACCATTTATGTTCAATACATTTTTGTTGAAAAAAAGCTTGTATGAGTACTGAACACAATTACGGTGATTTTCAAATCAAGAAATTCTACGATATTCAGCTGCTAAGAGAATGGTTTTATCTTCCATTCCCACTGCCTAATATATACGATTTGATGATAAAGCTTTATTATTCACATTCCAATTACCACTTTAAACATGCACCAGGAAGCCTTTTCTCTAAAGGCATAATTAAACCTCAAAACTTCTTTGGAACTTCAGCTATATTCCAAAAATCTATACAGACGTCTAAATTAATTCAGAGCTAACTGGTCTTAAGATATGTCTTTTCCTATGTTGGTGTTCTTCTCAGGTTCTGTCAAGTTGCTTCCAACTCATAGCGACCCTATGCACAAGAGAACGAAACACTACCCAGTCCTGTGCCATCCTTACAATCATTGTCAAGCTTGAGCTTATTGTTGCAGCCACTGTGTCAATCCACCCCATTGAGGGTCTTCCTCTTTTCCGCTGACCCTGTACTTTGCCAAGCATGATGTCCTTCTCCAGGGACTGATCCCTCCTGACAACATGTCTGAAGTATGTAAGACGCAGTCTCGTCATCCTTGCTTCTAAAGAGCATTTTGGTTGCACTTCTTCCAAGACAGATTTGTTCATTCTTTTGGCAGTCCATGGTATATTTAATATTCTTTGCCAACACCATAATTCAAAGGCATCAATTCTTCTTTGGTCTTCCTGTCCAGCTCTCACATGCATATGATGCGACTGAAAATACCACGGCTTGGGTCAGGCGCACCTTAGTTTTCAAGGGGACATCTTTGCTTTTCAACACTTTTAAGAGGTCTTTTGCAGCAGATTTACCCAATGTAATGCGTCTTTTGATTTCTTGACTGCTGCTTCCATGGCTGTTGATTGTGGATCCAAGTAAAATGAAATCCTTAACAACTTCAATCTTTTCTCTATCACGATGCTTCTTACTGGTCCAGCTATGAGGATTTTTGTTTTCTTTATGTTGAGATGCAATTCATACTGAAGGCTGTGGTCTATTGATCTTCATTAGTAAGTGCTTCAAGTCCTCTTCACTTTCAGCAAGCAAGGTTGTGTCCTCTGCATAACACAGGTTGTTCATGAGTCTTCCTCCAATCCTGATGCCCCGTTCTTCTTCATATAGTCCAGCTTCTCGGATTATTTGCTCAGCATGCGGATGGAACAGGTATGGTGAAAGGATGCAACCCTGAGGCATACCTTTCCTGACTTGAAACCACTCAGCATCCCCTTGTTCTGTCCAAACAATTGCCTCTTCATCTATGTAAAGGTTTCGCATGAGCACAATTAAGTGTTCTGGAATTCCCATTCTTCATAATGTTATACATAATTTGTTATGATCCACACAGCTGAACGCCTTTGCATAGTCAATAAAACACAGGTAAACATCCTTCTGGTATTCTCTGCTTTCAGCCAGGATCCATCTGACATCAGCAATGATATCCCTGGTTCCACGTCCTCTTCTGAAACCAGCCTGAATTTCGGGCAGTTCCTTGTCAATATACTGCTGCAGCCGTTTTTTAATAACCTTCAGCAAAATTTTGCTTGCGTGTGATATTAATGATACTGTTCTATAAAATTTCCGCATTCAGTTGGATCACCTTTCTTGGGAATAGGCATAAATATGGATCTCTTCTCGTCAGTTGGCCAGGAAGCTGTCTTCCATATTTCTTGGCATACACAAGTGAGCACCTCCAGCACTGCATCTGTTTGTTGAAACATCTCAATTGATATTCTGTCCATTTCTGGAGCCTTGTTTTTTGCCAATACGTTCAGAGCAGCTTGGACTTCTTCCTTCAGTACCATCAGTTCCTGATCATACACTATCTCCTGAAATGGTTGAACATCGACTAATTCTTTTTGGTATAATGACTTTGTGTATTCCTTCCATCTTCTTTTGATGCTTCCTGCGTCATTTAATATTTTCCCCATAGAATCCTTCACTATCGCAACGCAACACTTGAATTTTTTCCTCAGTTCTTTCAGCTTGAGAAACACTGAGCATGTTCTTCCCTTTTGGTTTTCCATCTCCAGCTCTTTGCACATGTCATCATAATATTTTGTCTTCTTTAGCCACCCTTTGACATATTCTGTTCAGTTCTTTTACTTCATCATTTCTTCCTTTTGCTTTAGCTGCTCGAAGTTCAAGAGCAAGCTTCAGAGTCTCCTCTGACATCCATCTTGGTCTTTTCTTTCTTTCCTGTCTTTTCAACGACCTCTTGCTTTCTTCATGGATGATGTCTTTGATGTCATTCCACAACTCGTCTAGTCTTTGGTCACTAATGTTCAATGTGTCAAATCTATTCTTCAGACAGTCTCGAAATTCAGATGGGATATACTCAAGGTCATATTTTGGCTCTTGTGGACTTGCTCTGACTTTTCTTCAGTTTCAGCTTGAACTTGCATATGAGCAATTGATGGCCTGTTCCACAGTAGGCCCCTGGCCTTGTTCTGACTGATGATACTGAGTTTTTCCATTGTCTCTTGCCATAGATGTAGTCAATTTGATTTCTGTGTGTTCCATCTGGCGAGGTCCACGTGTATAGTCGCCGTTTATGTTGGTGAAAGAAGGTATTTGCAATGAAGAAGTCGTTGGTCTTGCAAAATTCTATCATTCGATCTCCGGCATTGTTTCTATTACTAAGGCCATGTTCTCCAACTACCGATTCTTCTTCGTTTCCAATTTCACATTCCATTCACCAGTAATTATCAATGCATCCTGACTGCACGTTCAATCAACTTCAGACTGCAGCAGCTGATAAAAATCTTCTATTTCTTCATCTTTGTCCTCAGTGGTTGGTGCATAAATTTGAATAACAGTCATATTAACTGGTCTTCCTTGTAGCCATATGGATATTATCCTGTCACTGACAGCGTTGTACCTCCAGATAGATCTTTAAATGTTCGTTTTGACGGTGAATGCAATACCATTCCTCTTCAAGTTGTCATTCCCAGCATAGTAGACTACATGATTGTCCGATTCAAACTGGCCAATACCAGTCCATTTCAGCTCACTAATGCCTAGGATATCGATCGTTATGCGTTCCATTTCATTTTTTACGATTTCCAATTTTTCTAGGTTCATACTTTCTACATTCCAGTTTCCGGTTATTAATGGATGTTTGCAGCTGTTTCTTCTCATTTTGAGTCGTGCCACATCAGCAAATGAAGGTCCTGAAAACTTTACTCCATCCACATCGTTAAGGCTGACTCTACTTTGAGGAGAGGCAGCTCTTCCCTAGTCGTCTTTTGAGTGCCTTTCAACCTGGGGGCTCATCTTCCGGCACTATATCAATGTTCCATTGCTATTCATAAGGTTTTCACTGGCTAATGCTTTTCAAGAGTAGACTGCTGGGTCCTTCTTTCTAGTCTGTCTTACTCTGGAAGCTCAGCTGAAACCTGTCCCCCGAGGTGACCCTACTGGTATCTGAATACCAGTGGCATAGCTTCCAGCAACACGAAAGCCCCCACAGTACGACAAACCAACAGACACTTGGGGGCTTACTATACTGAAGTTCAATACTCAACTCTATCTTTTAAATACATTCTTCTCAAAATAGTATTTTTAATTCTTAAATTTTTCATTATCTTAAAAGATGTGCTTTTGAAAATAATTAAGTGCTGATGAATAGTAGTCTTCCCTTAAAATCATTTCTATTCTTAACAGCTGCTGATATCAAAAAAATAAGGGGAGGCTGAGCCCAAAGTCAGAGCTGTAGAAAAGCAGAGACAGACCAGCAAAAAACCAATAAACTTGCAAATCTTCCATAGTACCAATATTTTAAAAATTCAGTCAAAAAGGCACACAACCTAATTAATATATGAACCTTACTGGTAAATTTGCCATTAATCCCTAGCAAATGCTTAAAATGAATTAAAAAAGAGAAGTTTATAAGTACTTAGACAGTCATCCCTGTGAGCCACAATGGATTTACAAAAACAAAGCAAGGCAATTTTTATATCACCCTTTTGATAGAGGAATGTTTTGTGACACGAGTTTCAAGAAAGCATCTGACAAAGTCTTAAATGAGATCCTCAGGTGGAAATGAAGACAAGATCATTGAATAACAGCAAACAATGCTGATAAATGGCTGAGGTCAACAGACAGAGGTCTCCAGAGGTTTCTCTACTTGACTTTATGCTAATCAATATAATTATTAATGATTACAAAAAAAGGCATACTTAAGCTGCAGATAAAACCAAGCTGTCTTTATCTGCTGCTAATATACAGGATCACTAAATGAAACTGTTAAGATACCTAACAGAACAGTAAGTCAAAGTTAATGAAACTCGGAATTCCTAGATTTAAAAAGAAAATGCATAAACTGCACACAAACTATTATACCTGAAACAAGTATGACTGCAGGGCATTTTGTACAATAGTTTTATATATACATGGCTCAGGTTTCATTTGCCTACAATCTCAGTAAGGGCCAGTAATGCAGTGTAGTTACCATAATAAAAGTTAACTTTTAGCGTCACAACTTAAGAGGATCAGAAAGAAAATTAGGAAAGAAAAAGGTCTGGAAACCAAGCCAAATAAAAGGAACAGCTGAAAGAACCAAATATATTTAAACCTGGAAAAGAATCATGAGGATTATGATGGCACTCTTCAAATACATAAAACGTTACAACATAAAAGGAAGAAATATCTTTTTTGCATAGCTCTAAGACAAATAACTAGTACCAAGTAGATGCTACAGGAAAAAGATTTTTAATTCTTTTGTAAAGAATGAGCTATAAAAGATGGAAGAACTAGACTGTGATACAGTAAATTTATCACGGGAACGGAAATACTTTAACAAAGAATAGGTATGGGTGGGAGACTAAAATTCAATGAAATCTGATGTCCTTTTCAATGCTATTAGCCTTGTTTTTAGTTGCCATCCAGGTGCTTCAGATGCAGGTTGTCCTAGTTAACTTTATTTCCTTCCCTTCTTTATTATGATAAATACTTTTCTAGTTAAAAATTGTGTTGTTACATATACCTTGAAGTTTATCTTTATCCCAGTTAACTCAACATCTTCTCCACATCTGTCCTTAACAAAAAGTAAATGACAAAAATATAAGATAGGAAACCAATGGGATTCATGGGGGTGGGGGAGTGGGAGAGAGACAAATATCAAGTATCTGAAAGAGGGGAAGGAAATGATGTTAACTAGGGCAACCTGCAAGGAGCCTTGGTGACACAACGATTAAGTAACAGAAAGGCTGCCAGTTCAGACCAACCCAGAGGTGCCTGGGAAGGTGGGCCTGGAGATCTACTTCCAAAAGGTCACACAGCCTTGAAAACCCTTTGGAGCAGTTCCACTCCGCACACATGGGATCTCCACGAGTCAGAATTGACTCAAAAGCAACAACAACAATGCACAAAAAAACAGAACAAAAAAAACCCAAACCCATCGCCGTCAATACGATTCTGGCTCATAGGGACCCTACAAGACAGAGCAGAACTGCCCCATAAGGTTTCCACAGAGTGGCCAGTGGATTCGAATTGCTGACCTTTTGGTAAGCAGCCATAGCTCTTAACCACTGTACCACCAGGGTTTAGCACAAAAAGGAATTAAATATTGTAGTCACAGCTATGAGGAGGTTGATACAACTACGATGTTACAATGAGAAAATTCATATAAGTGAAGCACTGGATGGAAAGAGCAGTGTGATTTAGAAGGATAATTACAAAGTTCCACAGTATTAACCCAAAAGGCTAAGTACGAGAAATTTAATTAAACACACGTGTGCACGTGTAAGTACAAAGTGGGAAATATGTAGTTGAAATGAAAAAAAAAAAAAAAAAAAACAGTAAAATCACTTTGTGGCTTTTACTTAAATACAAGAGATATATTAAAAGCACATAATAATTATGAAGAATTAGTCCTCAAACAGCATGGCCAAACCTATAGTGATCATTAAAATAAGTAAAGTAAATTTGAAAAGTATGAATAAAAAATTCAAAGTTAAAGAATTAGAAAAATGAGGGTATAAAGAATAAGGTTATTTACCTGCTATTTATGAAAACATTTGTCAAAAGTTTAATTTACATTAGAAAACCAAATTAGCACATCATTGCTAATTAACACAGCTTATGTAACTGATAATTGTAAATTCCTGTTCTCAGTTTTGGAACAAAAGCAATTTACCAGCAATATTGCGACAATTAGACTTAAAGTAAAAACTGATATTACAAACACATGAAATAACAGTTACTTTCTCCATTTGTTTAAAATGAGATTGCTCTATTAACTTTTTGCTAGATGATCTTATATAAATATTCTAAAAACAATTCATTCACATGACAGGAGTGTAGAAACTTATCTTACTAGTTCAGCACAATAATTTAAGGACTCAACCAAAGAGAATTCTAAGAATTTTCCCAAGACAAGCTTTTTTTGGTTAAAGAACGTCACTTTCAAAGCTAAATGACTAAAGAAAACAAACATGAAGGCATTAACAAAATCATATGTTCTGTTCCATTCAATTCACAGCATATTTCAGTCTCGCAACTCCCTTTGTTCGTCACTCCAGGTATGAAAGGTATTAGACCTCAAAGGACAGGAGAAGTATACAGGAGCATTTCATTATGGCTTTTCCATGTTTCCTCTCAAGATTTTAAAATTTTGGCCACTGACCATGAGGCAGAAAGCAGGTAAATTGGAGAGAAAGTGTATGTGTGTGTATATATATATATATATATATACATATATATTTTTTTTTTTTTTTCTCCCCAGAAACTTGTTTTAGAGGGGAAAAAAAAAGAAAAAAGAAGGCTAATTCACCAATAACTACCAACTTAATAACTTCACTACAAGTTTGTCAAGTACGAATTTCAAGTTTCCATTTTACTCATTAAAAAAAAAAGTCATTTCCAAAGATACTTTCTGCCTCTTAATCATTATTAAATTTGGACTTAAGTCATGTTTTTAGTTGCTGTTGACTCTGGCTCATGGTGACCTTGTATATAAAAGATACACATCCAAAAACTACATTCTGAGAAGGTGTCTGGCTAATTTTAGATATTTATGTCTGTGTGTGTGAGTATGCATTAGAGTTTAAAGGTTGTTTACTTGTTTGAAGGTTTTCTGTTTTTCTTTTTTGGGGGTGTGGGGAGGATTGGTGGGGGAGACAGTCAAGTAAAGTGAGGAAATACCTGTTAACACTGAGCTCCACAGTAAAACTTCCAGTTACCTAGAATTATTCAGGGCAAAATTTAAGCAATCAGGCATACGCAAGTGGCTCTGCTTTGTTTTAAACACTTCAAATGGCATTCTTAACTCCTGCATGAATATTTGTACACATGTATCCAAAAATGTTTTCAGAGAAGCTTTGCCCTACCTAATAAGCAACTGATAAATGTTTGCTGAACAAAAGAATCCAGCAATAATCACAAGGGAAGACAATCTGATGACCTGTTGTGATTCTTCCATCTCTCTTCAACATGCAGGAGGTAAAGGCTGTTTAAAACTATAAATGTCTTATTATTTGAGAAGTGCAGTTAATGGGAAGGAGGTCAAAAAGGAAAGAAAAATAAATATCCTGGACTTTTCTGGCTTCTGTACTTTGATTCATAATTCCTTCTATCTAAAAGACACTTTTCTAGTTATAAATATCTGAAATAAAGTCAAAATGGCACTTCCTCCACTTGTTCTTCCATCCCCAGAGTGAGATTTAATCCCTCTCATCTCGACATGTGCATGCCATGTTCATTCACTTATGATGTATCAATTCTCAAACCAAAGTTATATATTTTACATATGTATATATTTCAATTTACATATTAATAACGTTTTATAAAACTTTCTAAATGGGATGGAGATCATATATACATATTTATATTAGTTCCTGAGTGACAGGGACATCTTTATATCTAATAAGTGCCTTGCACATAGAAGGCACCAAGAAATGTTTTCTGAATGAGCTCAACTGCAGACTAGAGAGTCTGGAATGATAATACAGCACTTTATCTGGAAAAGAGGTCATCCACTGATTTATGCCAACACATACTGAGCAACTCAGAATGATATGCTATTATTGCACAGAATGTCATGTATATTCAGGCAATCCAAAGTGTGGAAAAAAAAAAGTTGAAGTTGAAAAAAAATGAAACTACTGCCAGTTCGGCTCTAAATTCTACAAAGTTATACCTTACATTTAGGGGAGACTACTGATACTTACAATGAAAAATAGGCTGTAACAGATAAATACAGGTATCACCTACTGATAGAAAATTAAAGAAGTTTGACTGGCATGAACACGAACAGAAAATACTGGAGTGTATGACTGTCAGATGGATTAAAATGCAATTACAAAATTAGAGATGAAATACCACAAAGACTGAACTTACTTCAAATGGTCCAGAAAAAAAATAATGTGTGTGTACGGTGCTCATGATAACAGTCTTTCAATTTTTCCGTAAGTTAAAAAATTTTTTAAATAAAAAGTAACTTTAAAAAGTCTCACAGCAATCAAAAGCATCTGAGTTAGTACATTCTCATTAGAGGAGACTGAAAAAGTCTTAAAAATACATACTTCTATGTTGAGACTGATGGAAAGAGTATGTTTTGCTTCTTTCTGGAGAGTAGCTTCTACTGCTGACACTGGAGCCAGACCTGCTGTGTGGAGAGTCCTTTCGGCCTACAGGTGATTCTCTGAAATAAGGATTGTCCCTTTTATGAGGAGACCGGTCTCTCACGTAATGGGAAGAGTAGAAACTTTTTCTTCTAAAGCCATCTCTCACGTCCCTTTGAAGAAAAAATAAAATTAATTAATTATACCCTGTAACCTACATATAACGAGCCCTGGTTACGCCCTTGGCTGCTAACTGAAAGGATGGTAGTTTGAACCCACCAGAAGAAGCTCCACAGGTGAAAAAACCTGGCCATCTGCTCCCAATAAAGTTACATCCTAGGAAAATCCACAGGCAGTTCTAGTTTGTCCTATAGGGTCACTATGAGTCGGAATCGACTGAACCACACATAACAACTTTCGAGTCGCTGGGTTGCACAAACTGTGAAGCACTCAACTACCAGCTGAAAGACTGGCAGTTCAAACCCACCCAGAGGCACGTTAGAAGAAAGGACTAGTGATCAGCTTTCAAAAGGTCACAGCCTTTAAAATCCTATAGAGCAGCTCTATCCTGACACACATGGGATCACCATGAGTCAGAGTTGACTCGACAGCAACTAACAACAGTAAAGCTTTATAAAGCAAAACCATCTTTAAAATGTCAAAGCAAACCAAAATTATTAAAAGAAATTTTCAGGACATGAGCTTCTATTAAAAGAATACTTTTAATTGAAGATGTAGCAAATGAGTACATACTAAAATTAAAGAACATTAAGTTCAGACAGAAGCATGCTAAGAGACAAACCAATGATCTAGATTTTCAAATGCTGGGCAAGTTATTTCAGCACGTTGATTGGCCGCCCCCACACATAAATATGTTGATGTCCTAAAGTTTATTTGAACAGTAACTGATTAGTACTCAAAATATTGCCCATACAGACACAATTAAGTTTCCCTGGGCAAAAGCAGGAAATAACTAAAGTTCATTTATGACAAATGAACTCTGATAGACCACTAATTTTGAAATAAAGCATTAAAGAAATTCTACCACATTCAATCAAGTTCACTAAAACTACAGGAGTCAAACTGAAATCATACTAGTTAGTCGGAGTGGCTATATACGTATTAAACCAATACATTTTAGAGCTGTATCAGATGCTGGGAGCCCAATGGTGCAACAAATGCACACAGGCCCTACCATCCTGGAACTCTCAGGCTGGTACAAGAGGCTGACCTCAAACAAATAAACATAAAACATGCATCAAGTATGAATGCAGGGAGATTAATTAAGAGCCTACTTAACCCAAGCAAGAGATAGTAGTGATTTAGATGGAATGGGGGTGAAGGGATCACAAACTTAACAAATACAAAAATGTGCATTTGAAGGTAGACTCAATGAGACTAACAAGTGTGAGAGACGGGTGTCAAGCTGATTCCCAGAATTCTGGCATAATGAGTTACTGAAATGAAAGAGAGTAAATTTCAGAAGCATGGGTGGGGTAGAAGATCCAAATTATAGGCTGGAGCACGTTCCGTTTGAGATATTCACGTAACATCTAATTAAGAAGCTAGAGATACTGGTCTCGCTGTTCTGAAGCACAGAAGAAAATTTTTGGCTATAAATTTGTCTAAAAATAGACAATACTTAAAGCCATGGTTATGGATGAAAACAGAGGATACAAAGAGCAGAGGCCACAGAACCTAGAGCTAAAAATCTACAAAATTAAGAAATAGGCTGTTTAGTAAGAGACTGGTCAGAGAAGCACGATGAAAACGAGAGTAAATTACTACTAGAAAAGATAAAGAGTGCTCCAGATCAAATGAGCATTTACTGATAAACTGCTTAGGAGATGGAGAAAAGCAGGCCCACATTCAGAGAGAGGAAAGATTGCCTAAACTCTCCTAGAGGAAAAAGAAAGATAAAATGCTGAACTACAGTTTCCTAATCCTGTCACCAGATGGCAGTAAAATCACAGCACAGTTCAGAGCTATCAGAGTGGCCTGGGGTGGTTGGACATAGCTGGCAGGTACACATGTCAGATTTTAATAGCTCGGAGTAGAATATATGTCTCTCCTCCCCTTCACATCAACCCCTCCAACCACCCACCAATTTAAGCAAAAAAAATCCCAACAGTCATCATTTATCTAAAGTATCCTCTTTGACAATGTGGTAATATTAGCCAAGTTGTTTCTCCTATTAAGATGTATTGACAGCCCACTACATGAAAGGCACTTGACCTTGCTCTACGGAAGTTTAGTGTCTAATGTGGGTGGTGGAAGGAATAGTGCAAATGCTCAGGGAAACTTGTACTGTAATTGAGAAGGGAAATACTACTAGATAGAAAAATGATCTGGGTCTTTAAAGAAAGGTAAGATTTAGATCAGAACTGTGTCTAATAGAAATATAATTGAGCCATATATGCAGTAGCCATATTTAAAAAATAGAGAAATAGGTAAAATTAATTTTAATAATGTATTTTACTTATACTAATATATCCAAAATATTATCAACATGTAATCAATATTTTTTTTTAATTTCAGTGAGATATTTTACATTCTTTTTTTCTTCCTAAATCTTAACAATCCAAAGTATATTTTATACGTAACAGCATATCTCAATTTGAATTGACTATATTGCAAATGCTCAACACTGGACAGCACAGATATAGATGGTGGGAAAGGCATTCTGGTCTTTAAGAAAAAGCAGGAAGGGATTAAACAAGAACAGGAAGGGTCAGAAAAGTGAGAACTTAAAGCAATCATAAAGACTCTTGCAGAAACAAGATGTGTGTTATAAAGACTCTTGCAGAAACAAACCAGTGTGGCTAGAGCCAGGAGCCCTGGTGGCACAGTGGTTAAAGCGCTTGGCCGCTAACTGAAAGGTCAGTGGTTCGAACCCACCAACCGTTCTGCTGGAGAAAGGTGTGGCAGTCTGTTTTTATCACAATTTAAAGCCTTGGGAACCCTATGAGGCAGTTCTACTCTGTCCAGTTGCGTCACTATGAGTTGGAATCGACTCGACAGCAACGGGTTTTTTTTTTTTTTTTCTTTTCTTTTCAGTTTTGGTGGCTAGAGCAGATAAAAAGGAAAAGGAAGAAGGGGATGAGATCAGAGACACAGGCAGTGGCTGTAGTTTGTCAACCCCTGATCTAAGCAATTATTTGGTTCCTGAACATCTTCAGGCATAATTTATTAGAGAATAAAAAAGTCATTTACAGGTTCATACTTCTTACAGAATTTTTTTTTTTAATATGGGGGTTTTTATCTACCCTATCTCTTGCCAATATCTTAAGATTTTTGTTCTTTAGAAGTTTAGTTGTATTTTGGAAAGCAAAATTAACTGAATAATTGGTAGAAATGTGTTCTGACTGACTAACACCTCTCTTCTACCAGAGATTTGAATCTGCAATAAAAAAGCCTTTCTCAAAATACACTCCACAGAAAACAAAATATTAGCATTTTCCATCCAGCCACAAAACTCAAAAAGGAGTTTTGTGGTTAAATAACTTTGGGTAACACTGAGTTTAATAAAATTAAGCGCATTTGTTTACAGTGGGACTTCTTACAGCATTCCCCGCAGACAGTTACAGATCCGAGAATTAGCTAGATTCATCTACTTAGATGGCCTTTTGACCTCACGCAACTTAACCTCTCTGGGCTTCATTTTCCTCACCCAGCCTGAACACAGCAACTTTGCATAAGTGGTAGCTACAATTATAGTTTTTATTTTTTTTTTGCAATTATAGTTTTTATTTTAGTCTTTTTATCATTAGTTACCCCATTTTTAACTCACCCCAAACACATAAACCTTCAAATTTTAAAATATCTTACATAACTTTGAGACTATTTGGGCAGAAGAGCAATCAGCTCCCTTCTTATAAAATATTATGATAAATTCAGGTGGATTAAAAAGTTAAGCGGAAGGAAGGAACAGAGAAAAAGATCTAAAGAACTATATTGAAAAAAAAAAAAACTATAAACATATAGGAACCATGATAGAAAATTTCGTTGTTGTTATTAGGCGCCGTTGAGTTGGTTCTGACTCATAGCGACCCTATGTACAACAGAATGAAACACTGCCCGGTCCTGAGCCATCCTTACAGTCATCGTTATGCTTGAGCACATCATTGCAGCTGTTGTGTCAATCCATCTTGTTGAAGGTTTCCTCTCTTCCACTGACCCTGTACTTTAGCAAGCATGATGTCCTTCTCTAGGGACTGATCCCTCTTGACAACATGTCCAAAGTACATAAGATGCAGTCTCACCATCCTTGCTTCTAAGGAGCATTCTGGTTGTACTTCTTCTAAGACAGATTTGTTTGTTCTTTTGGTAGGCCATGGTATATTCAATATTCTTCGCCAACATCACAATTCAAAAGCATCAATTCTTCTTCGGTCTCCCTTACTCATTGTCCAGCTTTTGCATGCATGTGATGTGACTGAAAATACCATGGCTTGGGTCAGGCACACCTTAGTCTTCAAGGTGACATCTTTGCTTTTCAACACTTTAAAGAGGTCCTTTGCAGCAGGTTTGCCCAATGCAATAATAGAAAGTAGGAAGTTTAAACTACATACAAAAAAGTCTCTAAAATTTAAAGTTATGATCAGATTTAAAGCAAATTTCCAATGAATGGGAAAAATTTCAACATCAATAACAAAGTCTTAAAATTAATATTTAATCATTTATATTTAATAATTCAGTGAATGCTGATAAAACCATTAAGATGAACACGCCAATAAAAATAAATAAAAGATATGAAGAAGATTCAATGGAATACAGACAAAAGAATGCATTATCTTTCACTAAATAAATATTCAAGATAACCCGAGGGGAAAAAAATTTTCCTATCAAATAGGCAAATGATCCTATCTACTAATAAAACTGAGGGTAAACAGAAACTTGAGCTCCATCATGAATAATAAAATTGGTATGGATTTAGTGGTCCTAAAAATGAAACAAGGCCACTGGTGATTCACTGGTAGAATTCTCACCTTCTACAGAGGAAACTGGGTTCGATTCCCAGCCAACGTGCCACAAGCGTGGCTACTGCCAGTCTGTGGTGGCTTCCATGTTGCTATGATACTGAACAGTTTTCACCAGAACTCTTAGACTAAGTCAGACTAGAAATAAAGGCCTGGAAACTTACTTTTGAGAATCAGACTATGAAAACCCCATGGATCACAACGGTGTGATCCACAATTGATCACAGAGATGGAGTGGAACCCAGCAGTGTTTGGTTTCGTTGTGCATAAGGTCGCCATGAGTCAGAGGCCTGCTTGAGGGCAGCTAACAACAACAAAAAGGAAAACACTATCTCTAGTCCATAAAACAAAGCTAAAATTCCAGGGTCCACACACAAACAGAATATTAACAGGCTTATAAACATCATCCTTCTCTGTCAGAATGTCTTTCTTATTATCATTAAGAAGTTTCCTTACTCTCTGTAAGTGTCTGTGCACATCTGGCTTTTTCTAAGCTCAATTTAATTTCACAAAATACTGAATTCCTTTGCTTGGTATAATACCTGTTTAATATATTTTACACTTGGTTTCAAATGTCAATCATGAGAGTTTCTGTCTTTTGAGGGGAAAAAAGATAATGATCACCAAAACATTCCACTAATCCACAAACGAGGTGGGTACCTTGATGTTTATCACTCTTTAATTATCCTTCCATCAAAACAGAGTTACACCATACGGCTACTATGAATAACAGAATATCTGAATGGTACAAATGATTAAGCTCTGGACTACTAGCTGAAAGGTTGGGGGTTCAAACCCACTCAGAGATGCCTTGGAAGACGGTCCTGGCTATTTGCTTCTGAAATGTCACAGCATTCTGGTTGTGTACTTCTTCCAAGACAGATTTGTTCGTTCTTTTGGTAGTCCATGGTATACTCAATATTCTTCACCAACATCCCAATTCAAAGGCATCAATTCTTCTTCGGTCTTCCTTAATCATTGTCCAGCTTTTGCATGCATCTGATGTGATTGAAAATACCCTGGCTTGGGTCAGGCACACCTTAGTCTTCAAGGTGACATCTTTGCTTTTTCAACACTTTAAAGAAGTCCTTTGCAACCTATGGAGTATTTCTACTCTGCACCACAGGGACGCTATGAGTCAGAATTGACTCGATGGCAGCTAACAGCAATAACAGCTACAAATGATGGTGGGTACTCTGTAAACACTACAAGGTGCATATGATGTTAATTTTACAAAACAGTTAAATCCTGATTTTCTTAAATTTTTTACCTTCCACCTATGTAAATGCAGAGCCGTTGGCACAGTGGTTTTAAGTGCTGAGCTGCTAACCAAAAGGTCAGCAGTTCAAATTCACCAGCCGCTCACTGGAAACTCTAGGGCAGAACTACTGTCCTATAGGGTTGCTATGAATTGGAATCAACTAGACAGTAACATGTTTTTTTTTTTTTTTGGTGGGAGAGTTGTTATATAAACACAGCTTATGGTAAGTTTTGGTAAAAAGTATAAATTCAAAGGCTTAGGTTTTTTTTTTAATGAAGACAATGTGGCAAGGGCAAGCTATGCAACTTTCTATCTTAATCTTATACCTACACAAAATCCCTTTCATAGATTTACTTCTAACTCCTTTAGCACCATATTTGATGACACGATGCAATAAGTTTTTAAAGCATACAATTCACCAGAAAATCAATAATGCCTTCATATGGATGGTAAACTCACTAGGAATTTTTTCCTTTGTTTCCAAATTATTTCTAAAGTATGATTTACTACTTTTATAATGGAAACTTTTTAAACTCACTTTTATTTAATGAAAAATTAGCTTCAAGCTATTTTTCCTTTCATTTCACTTACTGTTCCTGTTCAAGTAAAAGACTGAACATTTCAAAAATATCAAATAAATCACTTTGACTATTATGAACAACTTTTATAACTATCAATATTCTCTTAAGTTTCTTATGTTAGCTGTAAAAAAGATAACTGATCTTCCACTGCTTGATGCCACTTCTCCCAATTCACTAATCCCCACCCCCACACCAACCTTCCAACACACGAAGACATCTGGATAGCTAATATTCTGCCTAGTAATTAAGCAGCTGTATTATAAACCTCAGAGAGAAAAAGCAGCCTTTACAAACAGTTCACTAATGCTTAACTGTACTCATGCGAGTACTATAGCTATCATTACTGGTCTGAGATTTAATACTCTAAATGCAAAGCACCTGTTTTTCCAAGTAATGAACACTAAAATCCTCAAAATAAATGTTAAGAATAAAAAAAGGAACCTGTTAATTTGACTCCTTAATGTATTATTGGTTCTCAGATGAGGGTGATTTGCTCCCCAGGGGACATCAGGCAATGTCTGGAGACATTTTTTTTGTCACAATTTTGGGGGGAGGGTATTGCTGGCTGTCCAGTGGGATAGAGGCCAGATATGCTGCTAAGCAGCCTACAATGCACAGGACAGCATTGCACAATAAATAACTATCCATTCCAAAATGTCAATAGGGCTAAAGTTCAGAAATCCTGATACATATACATGTATCCATGTAGTCCAACTCACAGCGACCCTATAGGACAAAGCAGAACAGCCCAATAGGGTTTTCAAGGAGTGGCTGGTATATTCAAACTGCCGACCTTTCTGTTAGCAGCCTGAGGTCTTAACCACTGCACCACCATGGCTCTATATATACATGTATACACCCATAATTCTTTTCCTTTTTTTTTAAATTCTGTTTTAAATGAAGGTTTACAGAGCAAATTAGTTTCTCATTAAAGCATTAACGCACATATTGTTTTGTGACATTGGTTGCCAACCCTGCAATGTGTCAGCACTCTCCCCTTCTCGACCTTGGGTTCCCCATTTCCATTCATCCAGCTTTCCTGTTCCCTCCTGCCTTCTCGTCCTTGTCCCTGAGCTGGTATGCCCATTTAGTCTCGTATACATGATTGAGCTACATGTATTACTGTTTGTTTTATGGGCCTGATTAATCTTTGGTTTAAGGGTGAACCTCAGGAGTGACTTCAGTATTGAGCTAAAAGGGTGTCCGGTACAGAAATAAGAGAGAGCCTTTACGTGAACAGATATATGCCCACCCATGTTTATTGCAGCACTGTTTACAACAGCAAAAAGATTGAAGCAACCAAGGTGCCCATCAACAGATGAATGGATAAATTATGGTATATTCACAAGATGGAATACTATGCATTGATAAAGAACAGTGATGAATCTGTGAAACATTTCATAACATGGAGGAATCTGGAAGGCATTATGCTGAGTGAAATTAGTCAGCTGCAAAAGGACAAATATTGTATAAGACCACTATTATTAGAACTCAGGAAATAGTTTAAACAGAGTAGAAGATATTCTTTGATGGTTACGAAAGGGGGGAGGGAGGGAGGGTGGGAGAGGGGCATTCACTAATTAGATAGTAGATAAGAACTACTTTAGGTGAAGGGATAGACAACACACAATACAGGCGAGGTCAGCACAACTGAACTAAACCGAAAGCAATGAAGTTTCCAGAATAAACTGAATGCTTCGAAGACCAGCATAGCAGGGGCAGGGGTTTCGGGACCATGGTTTCAGGGGACATCTAAGTCAACTGGCATAATAAAATCTGTTAACATTCTGCATCCCACCTTGGAGAGAGGCGTCTGGCGTCTTAAACACTAGCAAGCGGCCATCTAAGATGCATCAATTGGTCTCAACCCACCTGGATCAAAGGAGAATAAAGAACACCAAGGACACAAGGTAATTATGAGCCCAAGAGACAGATAGGGCCACGTAAACCAGAGACTACATCAGCCTGAGACCAGAAGAACTAGGCGGTGCCCGGCTACAACCAAAGACTGCCCTGACAGGGAACACAACAGAGAACTCCTGAGGGAACAGGAGAGCAGTGGGACACAGACCCCAAATTCTTATAAAAAGACCACACTTAATGGTCTGACTGAGACTAGAAGGACCCTGGTGGTCATGGCCCCCAGACCTTCTGTTGGCCCAAGACAGGAACCATTCCCAAAGCCAACTCTTCAGACAGTGATTGGACTGGACAATGGGTTGGAGAGGGATGCTGGTGAGGAGTGAGCTTCTTGGATAGGGTGGAAACTTTAGACGATGTTGGCATCTCCTCCCTGGAGGGGAGATGAGAGGGTAGAGGGGGTTAGAAGTTGAGGAAATGGACACGAAAAGAGAGTGTAGGGAGGGAGCGGGCTGTCTCATTAGGGAGAGAGCCAATTGGATGTATGTAGCAAGGTGTATACAAGTTTTTGTGTGAGAGACTGACTTGATTTGTAAACTTTCACTTAAAGCACAATAAAAAAAAATTTTTAATACAGGGAAAAAATAAAAGGGTGTCCGGGGGACATACTCTGAGGGTTTCTTTGTCTCTGTCAGACCATTAAATCTGTTTTTTGTTTTTTTGTGTGTGTGAGTTTGGATTTTGTTCTACATTTGTCTCCAGCTCTTTCTAGGACTCCCTATTATGATCTCTGTCAGAGCAATCAGTGGTGGTAGCTGGGCACCATCTAGTCGTGCTGGACTCAGTCTAGTGGAGGCTGTGGTAGTTGTGGTCCATTAGTCCTTTGGACTAATTTTTCCCTTATGTCTTTGGTTTTCTTCATTCTCCCTTGCTCCAGATGGAGTGGGACCAGTAGACATACCTTAGATGGCCGCTCACGAGCTTTTAAGACATCAGATACTACTTACTAAAGTAGGATGTAGACATTTTCCTTATAAACTATGTTATGCCAATTGAGCTAGATGTCCCCCCAGACCATCACCCCCAGCCCTCAGCACAGTAACTCAATCCCTAAGAGAGTTTGGATGTGTGTGTGAAGCTTCTATGACTTTGCCTTCGTCAAGCTGTGCTGACTACCCCAGTATTGTGTACTGCCTTACCCTTAACCAAAGTTACCACTTACCTGTTTTTCTCTTTGCATACCTCCCCTTCCTCATAACCATGAAAAATTGTTTCTTTCTGTGTGTAAATGTTTTCATGGGTTTTTATAATAGTATACACTCATAAATTTAGCCTATGATTTTAGAAATCTGTAGATACAATCTACAGCTTTCCTGGAACCACTTTATCAATTCCAAAATGTCTCTTTATAACAAATCTAACATTAAATATGAAAATTTCTTCAATTCTCCTAAGCATTAAATTACATGTTACATTTTCAAGTATTTTTTTTTTTTTTACTCTATTTTCAATCTTTTGACTTATTTAAGAGCATGCATAGGGTTTGGAGCAAGTCTGCCAGGGTTCAAATTCTAGGTCCACCATCTGTTTACTGTGGGAGAGATTACTGTGGTGGAGGTTTTACAGTTAACCTCTCTGTGCTTCTGAAGCTCAGGGCTCTCCCTTGTTAATATACATCACTAAGGTAATACCAAGGAGCCCTGGTGGCACAACGGTTAAGTGCTTGGCTGCTAAACAAAGGGCTGATGGTTGGAACCCACCCAGTGGCTCCAAGGCAGAAAGACCTGGCAATATGCTTCCATAAAGATTCAAAACCAAACTCATGGCCGTGGAGTTGATTCCTACTCATTGTGACCTTATAGGATACAGCAGAGCTGCCCAATAGGGTTCCCAAGGCTGTAATCTTTACAGAAATTGACTGCTACATCTTTCTCCTGCAGAGCAGCTCATAGGTTTGAACTGCCAACCTTTCAGTTAGCAGCCAAGTGCTTAACTGCTGTGCCACCAGAGCTCCTCTCACCACTAGAGCGCCTTCCTTCAAGACTACAGCCAAGAAAACCCTATGAGGCAGTTCTACTCTGCCACTTGGGGTCACTTTGAGTGGAAATTGACTCAACAGCACCCAATAACAACAAGGTAATTCCAGCCTCTCACACCAGTCAAACCAGACAAGCTGTGATAGTTCAGGCAGATGTGTGCTTATTTAACAGTAAAATTCAATGAAGTAGGATATAAGGAAAAGGAAGAAAGAGGAGAAAGCAAGCATTTTACTAGATATTCTGAACCTCTCTTTCCTTACCACATTCAAACACACACACACTCCACACAAAATAGTGGCTACTTCCTTTCTCTTCAAAATCAACTTCAAAAATGAATTAACCTTCTACAGCCATGGAGGCTGGATGAAACCCCAAAACAATTTCCCTGATATAACCTTTAAAAAACTTTAAACCAAAAATACCCCCTGAAGTCTTCTTAAAACCAAACAATAGTTTAAATTAATCAGTAAAGAATATCTTCCTTGATCATTATGCTTTTTTAAGATCTACCTACATGGGAACAAACTGACAACAGCAACTCAAAAAATTACAGCGAATGAAGAAAACCAAAGGCACAAGGAAAATACTAGCTTAAGGGACTAAAGGACCAAATGAACCAGAGACTACACCAACCTGAGACTAGAAGACGTAGGTGGTACAGTTGCCATCAATGACCCCCCTGACAAGGAACACAACGGAGAGTCCTGGACGGAGTGGGACAAAACTTCAGAGCAGAACTCAAATTCACATAAAAAGACCAGACTTAATGGTCTGACAGAGACTGGAGGAACTCCCGAAACTATGGTCCCCAGACACACTATTAACCCAGAACTAAAACCATTCCCAAAGCCCTCTCTTCAGACAAAGATCAGACAGGGTTATAAAACAAAAAATAATACACGTGAGGAATGTGCTTCTTAGTTCAATCAGACATATGCGGCGAAACAGGCAGCTCCTGTCCGAAAGTAGGATGAGAAGGCAGAAAGGGACAGGAACTGGTCGAATGGACACAGGGAACCCAGGATGGAAAGGCGGAGTGTGCTGTCACATTGTGGGGATTGTAACTAATGTCACAAAAAAAAAGTGTATAAATTTTTTTAATGAGAAATTAACTTGAGCTGTAAACTTTCACCTAAAGTACAATTAAAAAATAAACAAACAGAAACCTTGGGGAGCAGTGAGTATATGTTAATGGGGGAGGAACAACTCAGAAAAGGAGGGTGAGAAGGGTTGCACAACTCCAAGAATATAATTCAACAGCACTGAATTGTACATGTAGAGACTGTTGAATTGGTGTATGTTTTGCTGTGTATGTTCTCAATAATAACAAAAAATTTAAAAATTATAAAAAATAAAATAAAACCTTAAAAAATAAAGATTTCAAGATTCATTTTGAGAAAGCAGCTGGGTAACTAGTAAAAAAAAAAAACTAGTAGAGCACATGAATTAAGAACAGACCTCAAGTCTTTTTTTCTTAATGTAGAAACAGTATCAGAAATACAGAAACTGTGACTTAAGCTAAAAAAAAAAAAAAAAAAAAAGGTACTCTTAATTCCACGTTACCAAAAAAAATCAATCATTTTGCTGCAGAGTTGAGATTAGAAATCTGATGACCAGGTCTAGAGCTCTTTTCACAAAACCACAACTTTATCGATGCGTAGTATTCCATTGTGTGAATATACCACAATTTATTTAACCATTCATCCACTGATGGACACCTTGGTTGCTTCCAGCTTTTTGTTATTGTAACAGAGCTGCAATAAACATGGGTGTGAATATATCTGTTCCTGTGAAGGCTCTTATTTCTCTAGGGTATATTCCGAGGAGTGGGATTTCTGGGTTGTATGGTAGTTCTATTTCTAACTTTTTAAGAAAACACCAGATAGATTTCCAAAGTGGTTGTACCATTTTACATTCCCACCAGCAGTGTATAAGAGTTCCAATCTCTCCGCAGCCTCTCCAACATGGATTATTTTGTGTTTTTTTGGATTAATGCCAGCCTTCTTGGAGTGAGATGGTATCTCACTGTAGTTTTAATTTGCATTTCTGTAATGGCTAATGATCGAGAGCATTTTCTCATGTATCTGTTAGCTGCCTGAGTATCTTCTTTAGTGAAGTGCGTGTTCATATCCTTTGCCCACTTCTTGATTGGGTTGTTTGTCTTTTTGTGGTTGAGTTTTAACAGAATCATATAGATTTTAGAGATCAGGCGCTGGTCGGAGATGTCATAGTTGAAAATTCTTTCCCAATCTGTAGGTGGTCTTTTTATTCTTTTGGTTAAGTCTTTAGATGAGTATAGGTGTTTGATTTTTAGGAGCTCCCAGTTATCTGGTTTCTCTTCGTCATTTTTGGTAATGTTTTGTATTCTGTTTATGCCCTAAGGGCTCCTAACATTGTCCCTATTTTTTCTTCCATGATCTTTATAGTTTTAGTCTTTATGTTTAGGTCTTTGATCCACTTGGAGTTAGTTTTTGTGCATGGTGTGAGGTATGGGTCCTGTTTCATTTTTTGCAAATGGATATCCAGTTATGCCAGCACCATTTGTTAAAAAGACTATCTTTTCCCCAATTAACTGACACTGGGCCTTTGTCAAATATCAGCTGCTCATATGTGGATGGATTTATATCTGGGTTCTCAATTCTGTTCCATTGGTCTATGTGCCTGTTGTTGTACCAGTACCAGGCTGTTTTGACTACTGTGGCTGTATAACAGATTCTGAAATCAGGTAGAGTGAGGCCTCCCACTTTCTTCTTCTTTTTCAGTAATGCTTTACTTATCTGGGGCTCCTTTCCCTTCCATATGAAGTTGGTGATTTGTTTCTCCATCACATTAAAAAATGTCATTGGAATTTGGATTGGAAGTGCATTGTATGTATAGATGGCTTTTGGTAGAATAGACATTTTTACTATGTTAAGTTTTCCTATCCACGAGCAAGGTATGTTTTTCCACTTATGTAGGTCCTTTTTAGTTTCTTGCACTAGTACTTTGTAGTTTTCTTTGTATAGGTCTTTTACATCCTTGGTAAGATGTATTCCTAAGTATTTTATCTTCTTGGGGGCTACTGTGAATGGTATTGATTTGGTGATTTCCTCTTCGATGTTCTTTTTGTTGATGTAGAGGAATCCAAGTGATTTTTGTATGTTTATCTTATAACCTGAGACTCTGCCAAACTCTTCTATTAGTTTCAGTAGTTTTCTGGAGGATTTCTTAGGGTTTTCTGTGTATAAGATCATGTCATCTGCAAATAAGAGATAATTTTACTTCCTCCTTGCCAATCCGGATGCCCTTTATTTCTTTGTCTAGCCTAAATGCTCTGGCTAGGACCTCTAGCACAATGTTGAATAAGAGCGGTGATAAAGCGCATCCTTGTCTGGTTCCCGTTCTCAACGGAAATGCTTTCAGGCTGTCTCCATTTAGACTGATGTTGGCTGTTGGCTTTATATAGATGCCCTTTATTATGTTGAGGAATTTTCCTTCAATTCCTATTTTGCTGAGAGTTTTTATCATAAATGGGTGTTGGACTTTGTCAAATGCCTTTTCTGCATCAACTGATAAGATCATGTGGTTTTTGTCTTTTATTTATATGGTGGATTACATTAATGGTTTCTCTAATATTAAACCAGTCTTACATACCTGGTATAAATCCCACTTGGTCATGGTGGGTTATTTTTTTGATATGTTGTTGAATTCTATTGGCTAGAATTTTGTTGAGGATTTTTGCATCTATGTTCACGAGGGATATAGGTCTGTAATTTTCTTTTTGTGTGGTGTCTTTAGCTGGTTTTGGTATCAGGGAGATGGTGGCTTCGTAGAATGAGTTTGGGAGTACTCTGTCCTTTTCTATGCTCTGAAATACCTTTAGCAGTAGTGGTGTTAACTCTTCTCTGAAAGTTTTGGTAGAACTCTGCAGTGAAGCCATCCGGGCCAGGGCTTTTTTTTTTTGTTGGGAGTTTTTTGATTACCTTTTCAATCTCTTTTTTTGTTATGCGTCTATTTAGTTGTTCCACTTCTGATTGTGTTAGTTTAGGTAGGTAGTGTTTTTCCAGGAATTCATCCATTTCTTCTAGGTTTGCAAATTTGTTAGAGTACAATTTTTCGTAATAATCTGATATGATTCTTTTAATTTCAGTTGGGTCTGTTGTGATGTGGCCCTTCTCGTTTCTTATTCGGGTTATTTGTTTCCTTTCCTGTATTTCTTTAGTCAGTCTACCAATGGTTTATCAATTTTGTTAATTTTTTCAAAGAACCAGCTTTTGGCTTTGTTAATTCTTTCAATTGTTTTTCTGTTCTCTAATTCATTCAGTTCAGCTCTAATTTTTATTTTTTGTTTTCTTCTGGTGCCTGATGGATTCTTTTGTTGCTCACTTTCTATTTGTTCAAGTTGTAGGGACAGTTCTCTGATTTTGGCTCTTTCTTCTTTATGTATATGTGCATTTATCGATATAAATTGACCTTTGAGCACTGCTTTTGCTGTGTCCCAGAGGTTTTGATAGGAAGTGTTTTCATTCTCGTTGCATTCTATAAGTTTCTTTATTCCCTCCTTAATGTCTTCTATAACCCAGTCTTTTTTTAGTTTCCAAGTATTTGATTTCTTTTCCCTAATTTTTCTGTTATTGATTTCCACTTTTATGGCCTTGTGGTCTGAGAAGATGCTTTATAATATTTCAATGTTTTGGATTCTGCAAAGGTTTGTTTTATGACCTAATATGTGGTCTATTCTAGAGAATGTTCCATGTGTGCTAGAAAAAAAAGTATACTTTGCAGCTGTTGGGTGGAGTGTTCTGTTTAAGTCTATGAGGTCAAGTTGGTTGACTGTAGCAATTAGGTCCTCCGTGTCTCTACTGAGCTTCTTACTGGAAGTCCTGTCTTTCTCCGAAAGTGGTGTGTTGAAGTCTCCTACTATAATTATGGAGGTGTCTATCTCACTTTTGAGTTCTGTTAAAGTTTGTTTTATGTATCTTGCAGCCGTGTCACTGGGTGCATAAATATTTAATATGGTGATATCTTCCTGGTCTATTGTCCCTTTAATCATTATGTAGTGTCCTTCTTTATCCTTTGTAAAACCACAGCTTTAACAGTTAAAATTGTTCTAGGCATGAGACATGGACTAAGAAATCCCCCAGCTAGAATATGTTCCTTAAGAAAATGGATCTCGTCTGCATTATCCAGTTTGATCTCTAATACCTAAAACAGTGCCTGCTATTATAGAAGTAAGATATGCCTAAATTGATAATACAATACCAAAATTTGTAATGACTAACTACCACCTACAGTCTAGGGCAGACATTTCAGGACGGCGAGACCCTGTTACACAAAGTGATCCAAGCACCCAAGCTGACTACTGCTCTGCTATTTCAACATGTGGCTTTCAAGGTCACACATCTGATGCTACTCCCTTCCATCTCCTACCTCACAACATGTTAATGGGTAAACGTGTGGAACAATACATGTAGAACTCCTACTCATATTCCACTGGAGATAGGCAAGTCACGTGGCCATACCTATCTGTAAGGAAGGCTAGGAAATGTAGTCTAACGACATGCCTACAAAGCTTGGAGAATAAGCAGCAGTGTTAGCAAAAATGATGTATTTCATTTCAGTGTGAAGTGTGGGATTTCCAGGTTAAAACATCTACCAAGGAGTAAGATGTAGAGATTTTGAACTTAGAAGAAAAGCCAGTGCTATAGCCACAAGTATGTCAGTGACTAGAAGCCAAGAGAAGTTAGTGTTTCTCAAATTTCAGTCTTCAGACCATCTACATCACAATCATCCAGGGGACTTGCTAAGAATGCAGATTCCAAGACCCCTGCAATTTTATTTCATCACATTACCCCCCTAACTCCCCACTATCACCAACAGGTTAAGAATTTTTTAGAAGCTCCCCACTGCTAAAAGAATAAAATCTAGACTTTTTAGAGTTTCATCCCAAACACAATCATCTATTGATACCACTACACATCATGGTTTACATAGGTATGCTCACGCTCTTCTTCCCTTTGCTCCCCATGACTCTTCTCCTGGTTAGCTCTATTTTTCCTTCAGGTTTTGATCACATTATCAGCTTCTGCAGGAAACCTTTTCTGAAACCCCAGCATAGAATAAGTGCCCCCTCATTTGTCTTACTATGTCACTGTATGCAATTTCGGCATGTGTCGTATT
The DNA here is from genome assembly GCF_030014295.1 of Loxodonta africana. NCBI lineage: Eukaryota > Metazoa > Chordata > Mammalia > Proboscidea > Elephantidae > Loxodonta > Loxodonta africana. The sequence goes on from NC_087345.1 coordinate 100,437,747, forward strand.
ATGTTACCTATTTATGCATCTATCTGACTCACTACGTTGTAAGCTGGTGGTACAAGCACAGAGTCCTAACACAGTAAACAATAAATGTCTGTACTGCTGAACTAAACCAAAGAAATACAGATGTTTTATAGTATTTTTCTCTCAGTCCATCACCTAAGGAGAGAATCATAAAATTAAAAATTAAGTCTATTTTTGAAGAATATCAGTAAGTATGAAAATACCGAACCACTTAATAAAAAAATTCCATACATGAATACAGGAAAAAAAAAAAAAAAGAATTTTAAAATAAAATACACTGGCCACCTGGTAACACTCTTTTTCTACATTGTAAAACATTATTTAATACTTTAAATCAGTTCCACCATAAGGTTTTTGATAAGACTGTACAACTACAGAAAAAAAAAATTACTATGTTAAAAACAACCTCATTCTGTCTAAATCAATAACTCCTGGTAGGGCAGGATATGTTCCTTTAATACAAAATGAAACACTAGATCCTAAGGTATTCTGAATTTCATGTACAAGTATATTTTGGACAAATGGAAATATAATCGTTGTATAAATATAGACCTGATATGAGTAGGTAATGACATACTTGGAACATAGATAAATTATCAGTATATGGCTCTATTAAATAAAAAGTGACAAATTTCAGAATCTGGGGGAGGGGGGTGACCAAAAACTTAATAGATTCTCTTTTTCTCTGTTAGCTGCTATTTAAAGCCAGTTGCTTCCAATGATTCCACATTCCCATTAGTAAGACATATTTAAATTTGAACCACTAATATAGGTACACTGGATTTACAAAGTAAATAAAGTTCTACAATATGAAATACATAAAACAGAAAGTGAAGAAGATGAACTAAATTATTAAGTAGAAAATTCTACTGCCAGTAACAGCAAAACAAGAAAGGTGGTGCTAAAGTAATGCAGCCCAGTTGTAGCCAGTGATGTCAACCTGCTAAAAGATAGTGCTGGAAAGGGTCAGAATTAGCTACATACATGGGCTTGACCATATTGAGGATACTGGTATCAGGTTTGGGATTCGATTTTAATCCTACTCACAAGTTCATAAGTTGTTGTTAGCTGCTGCTGAGTCAGCCCCTCACTTATGGTGACTCCACGCACAACAAAATGAAATGCTTTCCGGTCCTACACCATCCCCACAACCAAATGCAAATTGGACTTTAGTGATCTATAGGGTTTTCACTGGCTAATTTTGGGAAGTAGATTGCTGATACTTTCTTCCTAGTCCACCTAACAAAATGAAATGCTTTCCGGTCCTACACCATCCCCACAACCAAATGCAAATTGGACTTTAGTGATCTATAGGGTTTTCACTGGCTAATTTTGGGAAGTAGATTGCTGATACTTTCTTCCTAGTCCACCTAAATCTGGAAGTTCTGCTGAAACCTGTCAGCATCATAGCAACACACAGACCTCCACTGACAGGTGGTGACTATACATGAGGTGCCTTGGCTGGGAATCAAACCTGGGTTTCCCTCACGGAAGGCAAGAATCATACCACTGAACTACCAATCACCCTGTTATTATTTCACAGACACTGGCGAAAGACACAAGATTCCAGAGTCAGAGACTATTATTACTCACAACACAGCAAACAGCATGAGCGTTAGCGTGTTTACATCAGTTCCCCCATGGTCTCCAAAGCTCCACAGGGACAATAAGATATAAACCTAGATGGACATGAGATACACAGTAGATTTGGGTCACTGCTGGGGAACACTGAACTTGAGGAACCCACATTTTACAGTACGAAAAAAGCAAACCTGCTCTTGACCCACAGGGAGACATTACCTTATCCCTCAAGACTACTAAACGCAAGCATAACTCTAAGAAACAGCCTGGGGAAACAGTGGCCAGGGCCTTGCATTCTCCCATGGAGTGGCTCCCATGGAATGGCTGAGGGTTTCAAACAGCTGACCTTCTAGTTAGCAGCTGAGGACTTTAACCACTGCTCCATCAGTGCTCCTTTAGAGAACAGCTTACAGATGTTCAAATAGATGCCAGCTAATAAAACCTATAGCTTTTGTTAGCATAAAACTTGGGAATGTACTAAAGATACCCAGATATCAAGCGAAAGTACAGGATGTGTGGACAGTAGAAGTACTCTCTACTCCATTAACCTAATTTAATTCTTTTCGTAAAATTTATATTGTTTCTTATATTTAAATCTGAAACCTAACCCATTGGCACAAGTTGATTCTGACTCATAGTGACCCTATAGGACACAGCAGAACTGCCCCATAGGGTTTCTAAAGACCTGTAGGCGTGCAAGAGACCCATAGAGAACTGTCTCTCCCAACAACTCGGAGCCAGGTTTCTCGCTGATGGAAAAAAGAGGGGCAAATATCGGAAGTAAGGAGACTAGAATAAAGCTTGTGGGATGGATTAGAATTGGGGGTAATGCCATGAAATTCTGCTCTTAAATACACGTAAATACTGTATAGAAATAAATATAGATGTAAAAGTCCATGTATACACACACACACACACACACACACACATATATACACACACTTAGTGTCCAGATTTTGGTTTCAAAAAAATCACTCTCCAGTAAAGAGAACTTACATTCCTTGGAGAAATGGCTGATTTTAGGGCTGGAACAGGGAGAGTATTAAGCCTTGAACATCTTGTTACACAAAGTAACAAAGTGATCAAAGAATGATGTGGATCAAAATAACATATAAGCTAAATCGAAGGGATAGTCAGTGGTCCAATTTGGACATCAAAATAATGGTAATGATGGATTATAACTCACTAAGTAAAAAGGGAATTCATGAGTCCACACTGACATAAAGTTTTGTTTTTTTTTTTTTAAGGGGAAGGACGTAGAAAAAGCTGTTTCATATAACTGAATGCCAAGATAATAAATATAGAAGAAACAGTCCATTTAGAAAATTACTCACCAAAAGCCATCGTATTACCAATTCATTCAGGCAAGAAACATCAATGCATGCTAAAACTAGTGGGTGAACGTGGAATGAAGCATGGCACAGGCACATAGTTTCGATATATTTGGACACTTATTAATTTCAGGGAGAACGGTAACTTCAAAGTGAAGATACTTTGCAGATTCCATATTAATCAAGTGATTAAAGTCAACAAAACCACTAAGGAGAGATGTCAACATGTGCCACCTTAATTGGATATAATCAAAATATGGCATCACTTCAAGGATTTTCCTGCCAAAAAATACATAACACTGGATTTAAACTTAAATTGAGAACATTCTATAAAATGGCTGCCTTGTATTCATCTTGACAAAAATGGTAAACTATAAAGTCAAGGAAAGACTGAGGAGCTGTTCCAAACTGAAGAATTCTACGAAAGTAAGACCTGGGAGCCTAGATAAATCTTTTTGCTACGAAGGACATTGTTGGGACATTGTTGGAGGCATTAATAAGGTCTCTGGGTGAAGTGTCAGAAGAATTTTTTGTATTATTCTTGCAACTTTTACATAAATCTAAAAATTATTTCAAATAAAATTATTTGTTCTAATATTTCCCTCCTACAATACAAAGAATCACTGTGTACGCCCCATGAACAAAGACAAAACACAGGCTAGTGTGGTTTTCCCAATTGCTCAGAACATTATTCTCTTATCAATATAAACAACCACTTTCTCTGCATGCTTTACAAATGGAGTTTTTTATTTTTTCTAAAGCAACAGTTATTTTCTACCTACTTACAAAGTCTTTTAGGAAGAAGCCTTCAGTGAGCCCAATTGACAGGCAACAGCTTAGAACGAAAAACCAACCCCATTACATCAAGTTGATTCTGATGCACAGTGACCCTATAGGACAGAGTAGAACTGCCCAATAAGGTTTCCAAGGCTTTAAATCTTTACAGAAGCAGACTGCCACATCTATCTCCCATGGAGTGGCTAAGGGTTTCAAACAGCTGACCTTCTGGTTAGCAGCTGAGCACTTTAACCACTGCTCCATCAGTGCTCCTTTAGAGAACAGCTTACAGATGTTCAAATAGATGCCAGCTAATAAAACCTATAGCTTTTGTTAGCATAAAACTTGGGAATGTACTAAAGATACCCAGATATCAAGCAAAGGTACAGCAAGCGTGGACAGTAGAAGTACTCTCTACTCCATTAACCTAATTTAATTCTTTTCATAAAATTTATATTGCTTCTTATGTTTAAATCTGAAACCTAACCTGTTGGCACGAGCTGATGCTGACTCATAGTGACCCTACAGGACACAGTAGAACTGCCCCACAGAGTTTCTAAAGAGCAGCTAGTGGATTTGATCGGCCAACATTTTGGTGAGCAGCTGAGTTCTTAACCACCACACCACCAGGGCTCCTTTTTATGTTTACTATCTGTTAAAACACACACACATACAGTTGCCATCTCTTGTGTGTCAGAGTAATACTGTGCTCCATAGGGTTTTCAATGGCTGGTTTTTCATAAGTAGACTGTCAGGCCTTTCTTCCAAAGGGCCTGTGACTGGACTCGAACCACCAACCTTTCAGTTAGTAGCCAAGTGCATTAGCCACGTGGACTCCTTACTATTTATAAGCCATATTAAAACATAGGCTTCATGAGAGTAGGGGTGTTTGATCCCTAGAGTCTAGAAAACTATCTGACATATACCAGACACTCAAAAAATATTTATCAAAGGAATTAACATACCATATAGAATAAACTCTATACCCTTAAAACAGAGAATATACTCTCTTTTACTATTCATGGCACAGTTAAAAAAAATTGATCAACTAATAAACTATTAATGAACACTGAATTTCAAAAACTAGAACAACAGTACAGTCAATATTCTCTCATCACAATGCAACAAAAACAGAAACTACCACTAGACAACGAACCAATGAAGGGAAAACTCCCTACCTGCTAAAAATTTAACCACTCTCAAATAATTCTTGTATCAAAACCAAAACTACACAATAACCAGAATGTACTATATGGCTGAATTAGTACAGGTACTCCCCAACTTACAACATATTCAAGTTACGATGAACCGCACTTACGACAGTCTTTTTTTCTGTACATCTTATCATTAGTACATAACATGTACTACATACAATGCTGCAATGTATAATGTGCTGATGTTATCATTTTCAGATGTTCATTTGCAGATGTTCAAAGATCAGATTTATAATCGGACTTATAAAAAAAAAATAAAGATACTGATAATAAAGGGCAATAACGGAAGCCAGAAAAAAAGATTCAACTTACGTCAGAACTGACTTAACAACAGTGTAAGATACTGATAATAAAAGTCAATAACAATGAAAACTTAAAAAAAAGAACAAGTATTCAACTTACATCAGAACCAACTTACCACAGAGTCATCAGAACAGAACCCCATAGTAAGTTGCGCACTACTTGTATAAAATTAGTACATATCAGAACCTACGGAATACAGTTGTTGTTAGATGCCATCGACTCAATTCCAACTCATAATGACCCTATGTATAACAGAACGAAACACTGCCCAGTCCTGCACCATCCTCACAAGTTATGCTTAAACCCATCGCAGTAGCCACTGTGTCATCTCCTTGAGGGTCTTCCTCTTTTTTGCTGATCCTTTACCAAGCAAAGTATCATTCTCTGGAGACTGGTCCCTCCTGATAACATGTCCAAAGTGTGTGAGACACAGTCTCGCCATTCTTGCTTCTAAGGAGCATTCTGGCTGTACTTCTTCCAAGACAGATTTCTTTGTTCTTCTGACAGTCCGTGGTATATTCAATATTCTTCGCCAACACCATAATTCAAAGGCATCATTCCCTCTTTGGCCTTCCCTACTCACTGTCCAACTTTTGCAAGCATATGAGGTAACTAAGAACACCATTGCCTGGGTCAGGCACACATTAGTCCTTAAAGTGACATCTTTGCTTTTTAACACTTTAAAGAGGTCTTTTGCAGCAGATGTGCCCAATGCAATGCATTATTTGATTTCTCGATTGCTGCTTTCATGGGTGTTGATTGTGGATCCAAGTAAAAGGAGACCCTTGACAACTTTGATCTTTTCTCTGTTTATCATGATGTTGCTACCTGGCCCAGTTGTGACGATTTTTGTTTTCTTTCTGTTGAGGTATAATCCACAGCGAAGGCTGCAGTCTTTGATATTCATCAGTTAAGTGCTTCAAGCCCTCTTCGCTTTCAGCAAGCAAGGTTGTGTCATCGGCATATAAAAAAAAAAAAAAAAAAAAACCCAAACCCATTGCTATCAAGGTAAGTCGGACTCATAGTGACCCTAGAGGACAGAGTAGAACTGCCCCATAGAGCTTCCAGGGAGCGACTGGTAGATTTGAACTGCCGACCTTTTGGTTAGCAGCCACAGCACTTAACCACTATGCCACCAGGGTTTCCCGTCTGCATATAGTCTTCCTCCAATCCTGATGCTGCATTTTTCTTCATAGAGTCCAGCTTCTCAAATTATTTGCTCAGCATACAGACTGGGTAAGCACAGTGAAAGGATACAACCCTGATGCTCACCTTTCCTGATTTTAAACCACACAGTATCCCCTTGTTCTGTTTGACTGCTTCTTGGTCTACATACAAGAATATAGTTAAGGCAGTGCTTAAAGGAAATTGTGAAACTCTACTTATAACAATAAACAGGAAGGAAAGAATGATAAACTTAACACCCAAGTCGCAACGTTAGATTAAAAAAGTGAGAATGTGAAGTGTTGCAGGGTTCTCAGAAGTAGAACTGACAACATTTACTAAATTTTAAAATGCATATGTCCTTTGATCTAGAAATTCCACTTTTGGAAATCTATCCCATAGAAATTTAAGTACCATTTCATAATGATATTATGTACTAGGATTTGTTTTGTACTAGAAACAATAATCATCCATGAATAACAGGTTAAATTAATTGGCATATTCACACCATGGAATACTACTTGGCCATTCAGAAGATTCAATTAGAGTTAAACCAAATAAATTGAAGTTTTCTACAAGGCAATGAATGAAAGAAGCGACTCAGAGAAAAGTATGCATAGCATTGGAAGAAAGGCCTGGCAATCTGCCTCTGTTAAGACTGCATGCAAGAAAACCCTATGAGCAGTTCTACCCTGTAACACATGGGGCTGCCATGAGTTAGAATTCACTCGATGGCAACAGGTATGGGTTATGTATAGTGTGATCTCATTAACAACAATCAAAACCCTTAAATGTTTAAGCATATAGAGAAAAATACAAAAAGACATAAACCAAGCTGCAAATACGGCTGTAGGGGTTGGAAGGGTTATATTTATGATTCTATTTATTTAAAATTTTATATTTTATACATGTATATAAATACCACACACACAGGTAAAAAAAAAAAATGCCAAAAAAAAAAAGACAGGAAAGAGAATTAATAAAGATAAAAACAAAAACTGACATATAGAAAACTGAAAAACATAACTAAAATAAATACAAGAGCTATTTCTTTGGTGGTGGGTTAGGAAGGGAATAAACCATTAGCTAACCAAAAAAAATTTTCAAGACTATTTCTGCCTCTTGGCATATATGCCAAATTGCAAGGCCTAACCATGGACAGCCAGAAGAATGAACAAAATCTGTCTTGGAGGAAGTACTGCCAGAATGCTTCTTAGAAGCAAGGATGGCAAGACCTCATATCTTGCTTACTTTGGGTATGTTATCAGGAAGGACTAATCCTAGAAAAGGACATCAGAGGAAAAGTAGAAGTCAGTGAAAAGGAGGAAGACCCTCAGTGAGATGGCCTGACACAGTGGCGACAACAAAGGGCTCAAACATACCTACTATTATAAGGATGGTGCAGGACCAGGCAACGTTTCATTCTGTTATACATGAGGTCGCTATGAATTGGAGCCGATCTGACAGCACATAACAACCACCACCATCCCCTGATAAGTTCCTGTAGCTGGTCACACAGACAATTAAATGGGTCAAGTAGATCACAGCATGACTACTGTGTGACTGCTCACTCCCCAGGGATGGGGAACTGGCTTGCTTCCTGCTTGCTACAAAAGATATGGAGCTCTTGGTCTTGGGCTGCTCAGCTGGGGTGCATGCAACTCATCCTATGCATAGCCATCATCTAGACTCATCCTTACGCCCTTGGAACTTGGGGGCAGAGAACTGGCACTACCATGCTGATGCTCCTGCTGGCTGCTATGCTGTTAATAATAAACTGTCTTGCTCTGGCCCTTTGAGTCTTACTGTCTACATTTTACCCTATGGAACTGTGGCCAGTTTATTCCTTGCCATCCTCTACGAGGTTCTTCCTTGGCATTTCATAAGAGATCTTTAACAAGATACTTTTACAGCTTCCAGTACTACCACTGTGAAGTCACACAGTCAACAAATCATCAAGCTGGTTAAATTTGTACCTTTTTCCCCCTGTAACTATTCTTTCAGATGTTCTCTAACAGTAACCAAGCTAACAATGACTGAGGTCTTCCCCAAACATATTTTTCCAACAGAACTTTATTCATCAAAACAAAGCAACTGAGAGAAAGCCTTATGAGACACTTTGTGAAGATGCAAATATTTTCAGAAGGACAATTCTGAAAAAGTGCCTTACCTTCTATATAAGCAAACACATATCTTATAATCCATACCATGTATTAAGAATAGAACTAATGCTCCTCCTTAGTAATCAGAAAACAGCATTTGCATTTTATTTTAATAATTAACTTGATATGACTACATCAGTAGCTCAAGTATTTTAAATATATATATATGTTATTACCAATTATAAAATGTCTACACATGTAAAATACTAGCTATCAAGTGTTACTGTTATATTACATAGTCACAAAAGGAATATAACACTTGCTGTTTTCAAAATGTTAAATCCTAATAAAATATTTATCTCTCTGCCTTGAGGTTGGATTTCAAGAGCAGACACCTCAGTGACTCAAGTATCCACACAGTCGTCTTAATATTTTTCTTTTTACCTGTATTCGGGCTGTCGACCTCCAGAATGATCATCTCTTGTCCATCTACACCCAGATTCATCCTGTAACATGAACAAGTTAATTGAGATATTTGTTTACATTATTTTGGGCAAGCAGAATATACCTAATAGCACTACTAGCCTCCAAGCCAAAATAATGTGACGACAGAAAATACTTTTCTAAATTTCCCTGAACTTCAAAGGCACAAAAACAAAAAAAGAAACAGCAAGTCAACCATTTCAACAGCTAAAATGGCAGACTGACTGAGAACCCACACTATCATTTATCCCATTAAAATGTTTAAATTGTTTCTTTGGTAACCCCAAACAGCCTATTGCCAAAGACACATACTTAAAGACTGTTGAAGGACAAAGGCTAAAATTAATCAAGCATACATTTCTCCATCTTTCATTTTATTCTTTCTGTCAAATATTTTCACTGACTTTCTGATTCAAGGTCAATGAAGAACTTGCTACTTTCTCACATTTCTTGTTCAAGTTTTCTTTTTTCACCTATTAAAAACCACAGTTTAAAACAAGATAAGAAATTATCAAAAAATGAACAAAATGAAGTTCTCCTTTATCAGTAATTAGTGTGAAGTAAATGGATTAAATGCTCCAATCAAGAGGCAGAGAGTGGCAGATAGGATAAAATAACAGACCCATCTACATGCTGTATATAAGAGATGCACCTTAGGCACAAAGACACAAATAGACTGACAGAATTAGGATGGTCAAAAAGATTCCAAGCAAAGAGTAATCTAAGAGATCAGGCATGGCAATTTCAGTACCAGACGAAGAGACTTTAAGCCAAAATCTATTATGAGACAAAGAAGGACATTATAAAAGGATAAAAGGAGCTCCCAAATTTATAAAGCAAACACTGACAGATTTGAAAGGAGAAATACATAGGTTTACAATAATACTAGGAGACTTTAATATTTAATACACCACTTTTGATAACAGAGAAAATAACTGAAAGGTCAGTAAAGAAATAGAAGAGTTGAACAACACTATTAGCCAACTAGAACATTCCACCCAATAACCACATCACATATGTTCTTCTCCGGTACACGTGGGATCATTCTCTAGGATACACCATATCTTAGGACATAAAGCAAATCTCAGTAAATTTAAAAAGACTGAAATCATACAAAGTATCTCTTCTGATCACAATGGAATGAAGCTAGAAATTAATAATGGAAAATACACAAATATTATGGAAACTAAATAACACATTAATAAGCAACCAATGGGTCAAAGAAGAAATCAAGATACACGCACACACACACACACACAAAAACCTAAAATTGAACAAGGATAAAAAAACAACATACCAAAACCTACAAAATGCAGAGAAGGCAGTACTCAGAGGAAAATTTATACCAATAAATGCCTACCTTGAAAAGGAAGAATCCGAATCAATAGCCTAACTCTACAACTTGAGGAACAAAAAAGGAAAATCAAATTAAGCCCAAACCTACGAGAAGAAAGATCAGAGCAGAAAAAAATGAAACAAAAAATCGAAAAACAGGAAGAATCAACAAAACCAGAAAGTGGTTTTTCTGAAAAGACCAATAAAATTGACACACTTTTGGCTAGACTGACAAAGAAAAACAGACAGAAGAGGTAAATATCTAAAATTAAAGACAAAAGTGGGGACATTGCAACCTATCCTACAGAAATAAAAAGGACTGTAAAGAATACTATGAACAGTTATATACCAATTAGATAACTTAGAGGAAATGGGCAAATTCCTTGAAACACATGAATTCCCAACAGTGACTCAAGAGGAATTAGCAGATCTCAACAGACCCTTAAGTGAAGAGATTAAATTGGTAATCAAAAACCTCCAAACAAAGAAAACTCCTGGGCCAGATGGCTTCACTGGGGAATCCTGTCAAACATTGCTAGAAGTGACTGTAATCCTATTTAAACTTTTCCAAAAAACAGAAGCGGAGGGAACACTACCTGATTCTATTGAGGCGAGCATTGCCCTGATACAAAAAAAGACAAAGATATCACAAGAAAACCACAGAGCAATCAATATCCCTAACGAATACAGATACAAAAATACTCAAAAAAAATACTAGCAGACTGAATCCAAAAACTTTAAAATATTAAAAAGAAAAAGAAATTGTCACTTACTAATAAGCTATATCAGAGTTAAGACGTAGCACTAAGTTTAAAATTAATCAAAGAAAGCACATTTTATCCTCTAAAGCAGACATATTTACAAAGGTACATAGCAATTCACACCCAATTACTTTAGAATTATACAAGAACACATATGCAAATTACTTACAATCAGAAACACTAATTTAGCTAAAATAATCTTCATCTTCCTCTTTAACATCACACATCCTACTCTGACATAAGTAAAATGTACTCATCATTTTCCTTCTCAATATTTAATTGCTACACAAGGCCTGTGCAGTAGAAATCTATTCTCACAGTCAAAATTCTACCTGCCTCTCTGCACAATCCATAGCTCAGGCCTCTGAAAGTAACAGAACAGACCTCCCAGGGAGTCAGTTCTGGTCTGTCTCCCCCCGCCCCTTTTCAGTCAGTGCTAAAGACTGCTGGATGAGGCTGCTGTGTGCCAAGAAGCAGGCATCTTTACTAGTACCTACAGCCACGGCCAACATACTCCAGGGGGGCTCTGATAACAAGGCAGGCCTCCCTGGGACACCATTTGGAGTGTGCTATACCTCTGTGGTGGCATAGTGGTTAAGTGCTACAGCTGCTAACCAAGAAGTCAGCAGTTCAAATCCGCCAGGCGCTCCTTGGAAACTCTATGGGGCAGTTCTACTCTGTCCTATAGGGTCGCTATGAGTCGGAATCAACTTGACGACAGTGGGTTAGCACCTCCCCCATCCAGACACTGTCAGCTGCAAACCTACCATGAATTGCTACAGAAAGCCTGTGCAGTAGAGTCTGTTCCCACTGTAAACACTCTACCAGACTCCCTGTACAGCTGGTAGCTCAGGACTCTGAAGCCAACAGGACAGACCTCCCGGGAAGATAGTTCAGGTCTGTCTGCTCCCCACTTCGGTCAGTGCTGAAGACTGCTGACTGAGGCTGCTGTGTGCTACGAAGCAGGCATCTTTAGTGGAAGCTACACCCTTAGCCAATATACTATAGGGAAGGCTTCGATAGCAACAAGGCAGACCTCCTGGGAGGTCTATATGGAGTGTGACAGCCTCTACTAAACCAGGACACTGTTAACCTGCAAGCCTCCTGTGAATTGCTATAGAAGGGCCCTGCAGTAGAGTTGCTCCCACAGTCAGCACTCTACCTATCTCCCTGCCTACAGCTCTGGCCTCTAAACCAACAGGACAAACCTCCCTGGAGGTCAGTTAGGGTGAGTATGCCCCCATTTCCAGTTGATGCTGAAGACTGCTGATGAGGTTGCTGTGGGTTAGGAAGCAGGAGTCTTGAGTGGAGGCTGCACTCACAGCCAACAATCTACTGGGGAGACTCTGATAACAACAACGAAGACTTAAACGGGATCTGAATAAAGCATGACACCTTCTCCCCTGCCTGGAAATTGCTGGTTTCGAGGCGGTTGAAAACTGCTACAGAAGTCCGCTGCAATAGAGTTTGCTCCCAAAGTCAAGACTCTATCTGCCTCCCTGTGTACCCAATAGCTCAGGCCTCTGAAACCAACAGGACAGACCTCCCTGGGGATCAGTTTGGGTCCGTCTGCTCCCCCTTAGAGTTGGCATCAAGGACTGCTGACTGAGGCTGCTGTGTGCTAGGAAGCAGACATCTTGAGTGGAGACTATACCCACAGTCAACATTCTATATGGGGCAGGCTCTGATAGAAACAAGCCAGACCTCCCTGGGGGTCCATTCAGAGTGTGGCTACCCAGCCCCCAACTGGTAACTGTTGGCTGCTGGACTGATACAAACTCCTACAGAAGGTTCCCTACAGAGATGTCAGAAGGTGGGTCACCTACATGGAGACTGCCCCCAACCACCACAGTGCCACTGGGGCTCTGAAACCCACAAGACAGGTCCTTCAGAGGTCCTTCTGGGGAGTGCCACCCCCCTCATGCTCCTGAAACAAAGGAAAGTCTGCCTGTTTGCCCAGAATGCCAACTCAGATACAAGCAGCCCCCACAAAGCAGAGAAGAAGTCTCAGGCAAAGCCAGAGGGCAACACCTAGCCCCAAAGACAGCTCACTGGGTGTGGATTTCCCAAACTAAAAATGTGATTGCAGAAACAGAGAAGGGAAGGCAATAATAATCAGAGACAGGGGACAGCACCCCTGGTGGACAGACTGATTAGTACACAATATCTCACCTGAGTGGCGATGGCCCTGGTGACAGACCACAGCATGTTCTCTAGTGTGTCTGGGAGAGACCGAAAGTCAAGAAACAAGATCTGAAACTTTCAAATCCCAATTAAACCAGGAAGGGAGAAGAAGGTATCACAGAGAGGGTGAGCAAACAGTAAGCAAAGGCTTAAGGCTCTGCCCATCTAAGAGTTTCTTAGAAAAAGTAGTACAGGCAAAAACACCAAATACAGGAGAAAACTGAGAAGGTTAACACCCTCACAAATTCCAATGTCCCAACAACAACAAAAAAAATCACAAGGCACCCAGAGAAAAAAGTGAACATGACAAATGGAGTGAAAGTACATTAAAAAAAAAAAAAAAACCATTGCCATCGAGTTGATTCTGATTCACAGTGACCCTATAGGACAGAGCAGAACTGCCCTATACAGTTTCCAAGGAATGGCTGGTGAAATCAAACTGCCAACCTTTTGGTTAGCAGGCTAGCTCTTAACCACTATGCCACCAGGGTTTCCGAAAGTGCATTTAGGGATAACCAAATAACGAAAAAAAGAAAAAAAAAAAAAAAAACAGAAAAATGTAACACAATAACACTAAACATAATTAAAGAACTAAGGGAAAACAGACAAAGAGCTAAAATAAACAAGGAAAAAAACGAAAGAATAAGGTTTAAAAAAAAAGATGTTGCAACTGAAAGGGACAATAACCGAAATGAGAAACACGATAGAAAAACTTGCCAACAGATTTAATAAGGCAGAAGAATCAGCAAATTAGAGTATAAGACAGTCAAAATTACAGACACTGAAGCACAACAAGAACAGGGGTTCAAGAAGGCTGAGCATGGTTTAATGGAATTATAGGGCAACAAAAGGCCTAACAGATGCATCAAGGGAATTCCAGAAGGAGATGAAAGAAAGGGACAAAAAGAATATTTGAAGAAATAATGAAAGAAAATTTCTCCAATCTAACAAAGGACATAGATCTACAAACCCAAGAAGCTCAAAGCACCCCAAGCAGGATAAATCTAAGGAGATCTATACCAAGACACATCACAGTTAGGCTCTCAAAAATTAAAGATAAAGAGAGACTCCTGAAAGCAGTGAAGCAAACAGTCACATACACAGGATCCCCAATAAGATTAAGTGCCAATTTTTCCTCAGAAACAATGGAGGCCAGAAGGTAATGGAATTTTATTTAAAGTGTTGAGGGAAAAAAAACAAACTGTCAACCAAGAATACTATACCAGCAAAACTATCCTTCGTGAATGAGGGTGAAATTAAAACATTCCCAGGAAAACAGAAGCTGAGAGAGTTCAAACCCACCAGAACAGTCCTACAAATAATACTAATGGGAATTCTGTAGATGGAAGGGAAGAGACACAAGAAAGTTCTGTAGATGGAAGGGAAAAGACACAAGAAAGTATTCAAAGACACACATAAAAAGAAAGATCCCTAATAGAGGGAAATTCATGGACAAGTATAAGGGTTAGTACTAAGGTATTTATGCTTGATAATTCTAAATGCTTTGTCCTTCATGTTTTTTAATAGCAACTATATAAGAGACAAGGATAAAATTATGTTATAGGGCATACAGAATTTCTTTTATGTTACTGAAGTTAAGCTGGTACCAACCTACACAGAATGTTATAAATGTTATAAATACTAACTCTTAAATATTCATGGTAGCCACTAAGAAAATACACACGAAAGGAAGGAAGAGGGAACCAAAAAGGCTCACTACAATAAACCAACGAAACACAAAAGCAAGCAGTACTAAAGGACAAAGAAGGCTTAAGACATACAAAAAAACAACAAAATGGCAGAAATAAGTCACTTCTTATCAATTTATAGTGAATGTAAATGGACTAAAAGCTCCAATCAAAAGGCAGAAAGTGGCAAAATGGATAAAAATACGTGATCCAACTATATGTTGTATACAAGAGACATACCTTAAACCCAAGGACACAAATGGGTTGAAAGTGAAAGAATGGGATAGTCCATGTAAATATAACCAAGAGAGAGCTGGGCAGCAATCTTAATATCAGACAAAGAGGACTTTAAGACAAAATCGGCCAGAAGAGATAAAGATGGAATATATAGTGATAAAAGGGTCAGTTAATCCAGAAGATTTAACAATCAAATATACATGCACCCAACATCACAGCACACATATGTATAAAGCAAACACTGACAGAATTGAAGGGAAAAATAGTACTAAAATAATAGATGAAGACTTCAATACACGACTTTCTATAATGGACAGAACATCTACAAAGAAGATCACGAAGGAAACAAAGAACCTGAATGACACTATAAGCCAACTAGACTTAACATATATATAGAACACTCCACCCAAAAACAGCACAATATACATTCTCTCATGCACATGGATCATTCTCCAGGATAGACCACATGTTAAGTCATAAAGCAAGCCTTGGTAAATTTTTAAAAAGTAAAATCACACAAAGTTTTTCTCTGACCACAACGGATTGATGCTAGTAACAGAAAAAAATCTGGAAAATATGCAAATTTAAAAAATTAAACAACATCCTAATATACTACCAATGAGTCAAGAAAGAAATCAAAAGATCAATAAAAATTTCTTGAAAGTCAAATGAAAATGAAAGCACAACACACCAAATTTTAAGGGATGCAGCAAAGGCAATACTGAGCTAAACTTATAGCGATAAATGCCTACTTCCTCCTCTTCCAAAAAAAGATCTCAAATTGAGAACTCCAGGAAGTAGAGAGGGGTAAAAAAAAGTCTAAGTCTACCAGAAGAAAGGAAACAAAGATAAGAGCAGAAATAAAATCAAAACAGAAAAACAGAGAGATTGAATAAAACCAGATGCTGATTCTTTGAAAACATCAATAAAACTGACAAACCTTTAGCTAAACTGACTAATAAAAGATGCAAATAACCAAAATAAAAATTAAAAGAGGAGACATTACAACTGACCCTATAGAAATAAAGAGAATTATGACAGAATATTATCAATAACTGTGTGGCAACAACCTGGATAACCTAGATGAAATGGATAAATTCTTAGAAGCACACAACCTACCCCAACTGACTCAAAAGGAAAAAGAAACTCTCAACAGACCCATAACAAGTGAAGAAATCGAATCAGTAATCAAAAGCCTCCCAACAAAAAAAGTCCTGGACAAAATGGCTTCCCTGGGGAATTCCACCAAACATTTAGAGAAGAAATGACACCAATACTGTTTACGCTCTTCCAAAAGATAGACAAGGACGACTCTCTAATTCTTTTTATGAAGCAAATATAACTCTGATATCAAAAGACATCAGAGTAAATATAAATATAACTCTAGACAAAGACATCACAAGAAAAGAAAATTACAAGCCGATATCCTTACGAATATAGATGCAAAACTCAACAAAATACTAACAGAATCCAACAGCATATTAAAAGAGTCACACGCCATAACCAAGTGGAATTTATTCCAGGAATGCAAGGATGGTTCAACATTAGAAAATCAATCAATGTAATACACCACATCCATGGAACAAAGGAAAAGAACCACACGATCACCTCTATGGATACAGAAAAAGCATTTGATAAAATCAACACCCTTTCTTGATGAAAACTCTAAAGAAGACTGGAATAGAAGGGAAATTCCTCAACATTTTTCAGGGCACATATGAAAAGCCAAGAGCCAACATTTTATCTACTGAAATCAGGAACAAGACACGGGTGCCGACTCTCACCATTTCTATTCAATATTGTATTAGAAGTCCTACCCAGAGACATAAGACAAGTAAGTAAGTAAGTAAGTAAGTAAGTAAGTAAGTAAGTAAAGTAAGTAAGTAAGTAAGTAAAGTAAAGTAAGTAAATAAATAAATAAATGGTATCCAGATTAGAAAGGAAGTAAAATTATCTCTATTCATGGATGATATGATTGTATATTCAGAAAATTCTGAAGAGTCTACCAGAAAACTTTTAGAGCTAATGGAGGAATTTAGCACCGTTGCAGGGTACAAGGTGAATAAACAATCTGCTGAGTTTCTACATACCAGCAATGAGAAATTTAAAAGGGAAATTAGAGAACTAATTCCATTTACAATAGCATCTAAGAGAATAAAATACCTAGGAATAAATCTAACCAGAGAGGTGAAGGACTCATAAAATGAAAACTATAAAACACTGCTGAAATACATTAAAGAGGACTTAAATAATTGGAAAGATGTTCCAAGTTCATGGGTTGGAAGACTTAATATTGTTAAGATGTCAACATTACCCAAAGCGATCTACGGACTCAATGCAATCCCGAACAAAATTCCAACAGCCTTCTTTACGGAAACAGAAAAACCAACCCTAAACTTTACATGGAGTGGGAAGAGGCCCCAAATAACTAAAACAATGTTGAAAGAGAACAAATTGGGAAGGCTCACACTTCCTGATTTTAAAACATACTACACAGCTACAGTAATCAAAACAGCCTGGTTCTGATATAACGACAAACACATAAATCAACAGAATAGATTTGGTAGTCCAGAAACAAACCCACACATCTATGGTCAACTGATTTTTGCCAAGGGTGCTAACTCCATTTGACAGGGAAAGAAGAGTCTCTCCAATAAATAGTGCCGGCATGAATAGATATATGTACGCCCATGTTCCTTGCAGCACTGTTTACAATAACAAAAAGATGGAAATAATCAACCAATGAATGGATAAACAAATTATGGTATATTTACACAATGGAATACTACAAAATGATAAAGAACGATAAATCCGTGAAACATCTTGTAACATGGAGGAAACTGGAAGGCATTATGCTGAGTGAATTAGTCAGTCGCAAAAAGACGAATATTGTATGAGACTACTAGTATAAGAACTCAAGAAAAGGTTTAAACACAGAGTAAAACATTCTTTGATGGTTACAAGGGTGTGGAGGGAGGGAGAGGGGTATTCATCAATTAGATAGTAGGCAAGAATTATTTTAGGTGAAGGGAAGAACAACACACAATACCGGGGAAGTCAGCCCAACTGGACTAATCAAAAAGCTGAGAAACTTCCCGAATACAACCAAACACTTTGAGGAACAGAGTAGCAGGGGCAGGGGTCTGGGGACCATGGTTTCAGGGGACAACTAGGTCAACTGGCATAACAAAGTGTATTAAGAAAACGTTCTGCATCCCATTTTGGTGAGTGGCGTCTGGGGTCTTAAAAGCTAGCAAGCGGCCATCTAAGGTGCATCAATCAGTCTCAATCCACCTAGAGCAAAGGATAATGAAGAACACCAAAGACACAAGGAAAATATGAGCCCAAGAGAAAGAAAGGGCCACATAAACCAGAGACTCCATCAGCCTGAGACTGGAAGAGCTAGATGGTGTGCGGCTACCACCAATGACTGCCTTGACAGGGAACACAACAGAAAATCCCTGATGGAGCAGGAGAAAAGCAGGACGCAGAACTCAAATTCCAGTAAAAAGACCAGACTTAATGGTCTGACTGAGACTGGAGGGACCCCAGAGGTCATGGCCCTCAGACTCTCTGTTAGCCCAAAACTAAAACCATTCCCGAGGCCAACTCTTCAGACAAAGATTAGACCAGACTATAAGACATAAAATGATACTGGTGAGGAGTTTGCTTCTTAGCTCAAGTAGCCACATGAGACTATGTGGGCAGTTCCTGTATGGAGGCGAGATGAGGCAGCACAGGCGGGCAGGAGCTGGTTGAACGGACACAGGAAATACACAGTGGAGAGGAGTGTGCTGTCGCATTGTAAGGAGAGCAACTAGGGTCACATAACAAAATAAGTTTTTGTACAAGAAACTGACTTGAATTGTAAACTTTCACTTAAAGCACAATAAATAAATAAATAGTGCTGGGAAAATTGGATTTCCACATACAGAAAAACGAAACAGGACCCATGCCTCACATCATACACAAAAACAAATTCAAAATGAATTAAGGACCTAAATGTGCAAACTAAAATCATAAAATTTGGAAAAGAACAAGTAGGGTCAAAGTTGTCAGGCCTAGTTTTCAACAATGGATTACCTAATACAATAACAAAAGCATAAACAGCAAAAGACAAAATAAACAAATGGGACCTCATAAAAAAATTAAAAACTTTTGTTCATTAAGGGTTTACCAAAATAGTGAAAAGACAAGCTACTGAGAGCGTATCTTTAGAAAACATATTATCTGACAAGACTTTAATAACCAAAATATATATAAAATTTCAACAGCTTAACAATAAAAGAACAAATGACCCAATCATAAAACGGGCAAAGGATCTGAATAAACATTTTATCAAAGAGGACATTCAAATGGCCACACCAGACACATGAAAAGGTTCTGATCCTCATTAGCCATCAGAGAGATGCAAATCAAAACCATAACGAGATACCATTTCACTCTCACTAGAATGGCTAAGATAAAAAATAAAATAACAAATGTTGACAAGGATGTGGGGAAATTGAAACCGTTATTCATTGTTGGTGGGAATGCAAAATGGTATAGCTGTTGTGGAGAACAGTGTGGCGGTTCCTCAAAAAACCTAAAAATAGACCTACCGTACCAAATCCATTGCCATCGAGTCGATTCCAACTAATAGCAACCCTATAGGACAGCACAGAACTGCCTGTATGGCTTCCAAAGACCTGGTGGATTAGAACTCCCAATCTTTCGGTTAGAAGCTGAGCTCTTAACCACTGCACCACCAGAGTTCCATAACTACCATGTTGTTGTTGTTAGGTGCTGTGGAGTCGGTTCCGACTCATAGCAACCCCATGCACAACAGAACAAAACACTGCCTGGACCTGAGCCATCCTTACAATCGTTGTTATGCTTGAGCTCATTGTTGCAGCCACTGTGTCAATCCACCTCGCTGAGGGTCTTCCTCTTTTCCGCTGACCCTGTACTCTGCCAAGCAGGATGTCCTTCTCCAGGGACTGATCCCTCCTGACAACATGTCCAAAGTATGTAAGACACAGTCTCGCCATCCTTGCTTCTAAGGAGCATTCTGGTTGTACTTCTTCTAAGACAGATTTGGTCATTCTTTTGGCAGTCCACGGTATATTCAATATTCTTCGCCAACACCACAATTCAAAGGCATCAATTCTTCTCCAGTCTTCCTTATTCATTGCCCAGCTTTCACATACATATGATGCAATTGAAAATACCATGGCTTGGGTCAGGCGCACCTTAGTCTTCAAGGTGACATCTTTGCTCTTCAAAACTTTAAAGAGGTCCTTTGCAGCAGATTTACCCAATGCAATGCATCTTTTGATGTCTTGATAACTACCATATGACCCAGCAATTCCACTCCTAGGTATATACACAAAGACTTGAAATCAGAGGCTCAGAAACTTGTACATCAATGTTCACTGCAACACTATTCACAATAGCCAAAAGGTGGAAACAATCTACATGCCTATCAACAGATGAATGGATAAACAAAATGTAGACATACACATAATAGTATACTACTCAGCCTGTAGGATAAATGAAATCTTGATACATGCTACAGTATGGATGGAGCTCGAAGGCATTATGCTGAACAAAATAGCCAATAACAAAAGGACAGATAGTGCATGGCCTCGCTTATACAAAAAGACAAAAAAAGGCAAATATATAGAGACCAAAGTTTATTAGTGGTTGCCAGGGCAGGAAGAGGCTGAAGAGAGGGGTCATTGGTGATGGAAAAATTGCATTAAGGGTAGGGTTGTACAGTCAATTGTAATCGCTGGCGATAAGCTGTACACCTGTAAGAAGCTGAACTGGCAAAAGTTGCATAACAGATACAGTTACGACAATGACAAAAAAAAAAAAAAAAGAGTAGCCACCGAGACTACTTATGTACAACCTCATGGGATTTGGTTCCTTCGTTTGGAGGTTTAGGGCCATGGTTTCACAGAGCATCCCAGTTAACTGACCTAATAACATGTTTAGTGCTTCTATTCTACTTCCTAGTTCATTGCCTGGGGTCTTAAAAGTTTGCAAACGGCCATCCATGACACAAAAATTGGTCTCTATTCACTTGGAACAATAAAGGAAGAAGAGTCAAGAACAGAAGGAGGATATGGAATGTGTGGCTAACCGCCTCTATGAACAACTGCCTCCTTTGCCATGAGACCAGAACTGGATGGCACCTGTCTACCATTACTGAACATTTTGATCAAAGATTCCATAGAAGAATCCTGATCAGAAGGGGGGAAACGCAGAATAGAATTTCAAAGTCTCATGGATTGTAGACTTTCTGGAGCCATGGGGCTGGATGAATCCCTGAAACTACTGCCTGAGATAATTCTTATACTTTAAACCAAAAATATCCCTGAAGTTATTTTAAAACCAAACAATAGTTTAGCTTAACTAGTAAAAAAAAAAAAAATAGGGTCACTATTAAGTCGCAATCAACTGAACTCAACAGAGAGTAGTAAAAAAAAAAAAAAAAGTCTGCATTGAGTATTATGCTCTTTTAAGAACTGCCCATGTGGGATCAAACTGAAAACAGCAACTGAAGAGACTGGATGGGAACCTTTGGCAGTGAGTTTATGTTAATGAGGGAGGAACAACTCAGAAAAGGAGGGTGAGAATGGTTGCACAACTCGAGGAATATAATCGATGTCACTAAATTGTACATGTAGAAACTGTATATGTTTTGCTGTGTATATTCTCAACAACAACAAAATAAATAAAATTTAGGAAAAAAGAAAAAAAACTCAAAAGCTATAATGAAAAGTTGGATCAAGTAAGCAGCTTGCTTTATCTACCTGAACAACAGATAAGAATTAGTATCATGAGAGTCCTCAGGATTACGAATCTGTTTTAAGACAACTTAAAAGAACATGTTGTATTCTGCATCCCCCTTCGAAGAGTGGCATCTGGGGTCTTAAATGCTAGCAAGCAGCCATCTAAGATGCATCAATTGGTCTCAACCCACCTGGATCAAAGGAGAATGAAGAACGCCAAGGACACAAAGTGATTACGAGCCCAAGAGACAGAAAGGGCCACATAAACCAGAGACTACAGCAGCCTGAGACCAGAAGAACTAGATGGTGCCGGCTACAACCGATGACTGCCCTGACAGGGAACACAACAGAGAACCCCTGAGGGAGCAGGAGAGCAGTGGGATGCATACCCCAAATTCTGATAAGACCAGACTTAATGGTCTGACTGAGACTGGAAGGATCCCAGTGGTCATGGCACCCAGGCCTTCTGTTGGTCCAGGACAGGAACCATTCCCGAAGCCAACTCTTCAGACATGGATTGGACTGGACAGTGGGTTGGAGAGGGATGCTGGTGAGGAGTGAGCTTCTTGGATCAGGCGGACACTTAAGACTATGTTGGCATCTCCTCCCTGGAGGGGAGATGAGAGGGTGGAAGGGGTTAGAAGCTGGCGAAATGGACACGAAGAGAGAGTAAAGGGAGACAGCGGGCTGTCTCATTAGAGGGAGAGTAATTGGGAGTGTATAGCAAGGTGTATATGGGTTTTTGTGTGAGACTGACTTGATTTGTAAACTTTCACTTAAAGCACAATAAAAACTATATATATATATATATATATATAAAAAGAACATGTTGTGTAAAGTATTAAGATAAGCACAACTTGTACCATTAATAGAAGAAATTATCATTAAGACTCTGTTCTGCTGTAAGTTTTTAGCAAAAAACAAAAACAGAAAAATTATGTCCATGAGGACTCATACAGTAATTGGACCCATGAACCCAGAATTCCCTGTAGGCACTAAATGGCTGTAGGGTTTTGATAAGAGGGGTAACACCTGTTTATGCAAAGGCCAAACTGCTTCTCCCTGAGACTGCCTGGAAGAATGGTTTCAATGGCAAAATCCAGTATTTTCTAGAATACAGATAAGGCATAATGTTCACTTTTACAACAGTGCTTCCTCTTCTTAAATGAACAGCATGACATTTAAAACTGAAAAAAATAAAAAATCAATTCTATAAGAAGTGAGGAAGTCATAACACCTGAAACTTTGGGGCTGGGGGCGGGGGGGGCGGACCCAAACACTGAATAGTCTCTTTACTACTTTAGAATTGTCACAGGTCATTATGCTGTAGAGAAGAGAACTGGACATACATACCCAACCTGAGCAAATCACCCTACCTCCATTTCTTCAAGTGTCAAGTATTAAAACTAATTCCAAGGGTCAAAGTGAGGTCAAATTTAATTATAAACAATGTTTAAATATGTACTGTCCAAGGGTCAAAGTGATGTCAAATTTAATTATAAACAATGTTTAAATATGTACTGTTAATTACAATATTACACAGTAGGAAAGGGTAAAAACAGAAAAAGGCAGGAAAAAGATCTAGTAATGTTGTAAACATGCGAGTTAGGACAGTAAAAGTGCATGAAGCAACAGTTTCAATCATGTCCAATGACAAACTGCCACTGGAACATCAAATATATACTTCTAGATTAGTAATCATGATAAAACCAAAAACCCAGTGCCTTCGAGTCGATTCCGACTCTTAGCAACCCTACAGGACAGAGTAGAACTGCCCCATAGTGTTTCCAAGGAGCGCCTGGCGGATTTGAACTGCCAACCCTTTGGTTAGCAGCCGTAGCACTCACTTAACCACTACACCACCAGGGTTTCTATAATCATGATAGAGATACAAATTATAATAGTAACAGTAATAAACAGCAGCTAACTTTTTTTTTTAAAGTGCTTACTATATGACAATGTTTTGAGTGCTTTCTAATCTGACTTTGATAGTAACTGTAACAAAAATGCGACTGAATCCCAACAACCTTAACAGCATTTCATCAAAATACAAAAAGTAATTATAAGTGGGCACATCCAGTAAAAGATGGTAACCACCTGCTCATCATTTATTGATCAGTTCACCAAGATAAGAGATTACTTTTATCTGGTTCTGCAGATCCCTGCCAATTTAGGGAATAAAAAAGCAGGCCAGTTGGAATTAATGCCATTTGGATAAAGCTAGAGATATCCAGAGTGCTTACCCATTTTGTCCAGCACCCCAATATTCTTGACTACCAGTTCCCATTTGAAAACTCCAGAAAACGATTCAATAGAGCATCAAGCAGGAAGTGTTTATTCAACTGCCTCCATGGCCAGTCACATAAATCTTTTAAATTACATGAATTTTAAACTTAAAAGAAATAACAATTAGTACATGGGGTAAATTTACATACTCCTCTGTGAGGTGGACCACTTCTTCGATCATGAGAAAAACTGCGGCCCTCGTCATAGTCTCGGTAATCAACATGACTGTAATATCTACTGTAGCTTCCTTCACCAGGTCTGTCTAGTAGTGGTGGTTTCTTTGGCACAATATTAACTACTCTATGGTAGCCATCCTAAAACAGACAAAAAGAAATATATAAAAATCACTAATTTCTCTATTTGGTTTTGGAAAGGTTTTCAAAAAGTACAGGAGTTCTTATCCTTAATCTAATAGGGTTAAATGTATAAACAAACAAAGATGCATTAATGAAATAACATGACTATAACTAATAGTAAGGTTTTCAAATGGATTAAAGGAAATCAAACTGTTCAATGAAGAAAGCCAGGCATTCAAAATAACATGCAGCAATGCTAAAAACCAAACATAGGTAAAAGAAAAATTGTATTTTTATCATTTTAATGAAACTATAGACAATAAGAATATTACATTAGTTCTAACCTCTAATTACCTAAGGATTTTAGAAATAACACTAAGATTTAGAAATAAAACACATCTTGGTCTACAGTGTTTGAATTACATGTTCAGAAGAAATACAAGACTTTTACACATTAAGCAACAGCAAACAGGGAGATAGATACTGAACTGAAAAGACCAAAAGGAAATGTTTTGATATAGGTCAAAAGGAAAACATTTTGAGAAAAGCTTTTTGCTTTGGATTTAGAAGCAAAATAGAACACAATATAAAATCTGAACTAATTTTCAAAGTAATATATTAATAATGTTTTAAAGTTTTAGAAACTGGGTGGGTTTCTTGTGGGGTTGAGAGAGAGGACAAAGGGAGAAGAACACCTGTCTTAGGTTAGAAGCTGTTCTAAGTGAACAAAAAGATTATCAACGGCAACGAAACTGAAGTAGAGGGCTACCGAACGTGTACCCATAAATAATCTGGTCCTGGACATTCATGGTAAATCTTTCTATCAATACCAGATGAGATTTATGTGACAGAGATCTGAAGTACAAAGCTATCAAGGTTTAAGACACGATCAATGTGAGCTAACAGATTTCAGCAAAAAAAAAAAAAAGCATAAAATTCAGCATTCAGGTCAAGTTATTCTACCATCCTAAGCCTCAGTTTCCTCATTTGTAAAATGGGACTAATGCTAATACCTACCTCGTGGGGTTGATAAGAGGACTAAATGAGAAACAGAAAGTAAAGCACAAAGTCTGGAACACAACAAGTGCTCAAAAAAATGTTTGCTCTTTTGATTACTATCTTCACAAGCCTATGACAAAGACTAACTTCTTCAAAGTGTCTTTCTTAAAGTACTTCTTAGCATTAATAAATAACTATTCAATTATTATCCAATTACTACATACTATTCAAATTTCCTAACAGGTGGGAAATCTGACAATGTGCTGGGAAGAAATAAAATTAACAGTTTATATCTATTAGGGAGGTAAAAAGACCTTTTTCCCCCGACAGGGGTAAGGGGATTTCCTTCCTTAGGATGCCCAGATATCAAATTATAAAATATATTTTATAAGTTTACATAGACTATAGTGCAGAAGCGAATATACTGGCTCTTCTAGAAACTATTTTTCTCAGAGATTTCAATTAAATCTAGTCAAATACTGTGTCTAAAAAAAAACTGGCATTCAGCCAAAATTAGCAAGATTACAATTTATGCCATCTAATTCAAAATTTCTTTGTTATTCATAAGCTCAGGATCACTGATTTCTCCAATTCCAAGAAACCATAAAAATCCACTCCACAATATCCTTATTTGTTTGCTTTGTATGTCCTTATTAGCGGGGGGGCGGGGGGGAGATACTTATCTACTTATCTAAACACTTCTACAAATAGGAAGCTTATTACTTCACAGAGCAGCCCATTCCGTTGTTCAACTGTCCTAGTAAAACTTGAGTTACATGTAGTTAGACACAAAGGACAAAGTGCCATTTATGTTCTTAGAAAATCTTTTAATTTAAGGAAATTATGCCATATCTGCTCCATAGACACCTAATTTTAAAATAAACTCCCTAGGTATATGAAAAGATTTCAGGAAATAAAGATCATTGTAGGAGCATGTGACAAAACAGGAATTTTCAGAGAGAGTTTATGTTTTATCCAGATATACTACTCAGAAATTTTTTTCTTTCCAATAAAATCTGTGATGACTGGCAAAGATTTCAGAATTTCCCTTCAAAAACTTTCATTATTAAGAATATTCAAACAGTATTTTACATTTCCTGCACTGCTAGATCTGAATGGAAATACCACCAGTGTTAGAAATTCTCGTACAAATCTTACATTGAGCTATAAAACACAATTTTTCTTTCTAAATGCCAACATAAGTACATATGGCATTCATATGTGCTCATAGTATCTTTAAAAAACTATCTTACTTGATCGTTTACCTACTACAGCAGAGTTTGGAAAGTAAATCTTGCATATAAACTTAAATACTTTTATAAAGAGATTTCAATCCTACACAATTTACATTTTCATGTTTGTCATTATTTTAGAGATGAGATAATTCTTACTACAAGGCCCTGTGAATTTCCAAAATAAGGATTTTTCATAGTTTGCTTGTGCTAGTAAAAATCAAGCCAAAATAAGGTATATATCGAATTAGTTTTGCAATTTTAAGATCTGAAAGGGTGGTTAATAAGTAATTATCACTTAATTTTCTATAAATTCCAATTTAATATAACTACTTTTATGAGAAATGTTTGCACTTCAATAAGCAAAAGGACCAACTTCTTGGCTTATGTTTGACTATACAGAAATCTATTGCCAATTTTTCCAACACAATTGTTTAATTTCACTATTAACTAGATACAAATCTTGGGGATTACCATATTTCTTTAAAAACATTTCTTTTTTCACATCTCGTTAAAACATACTTTGCATCTGTTTGAACATTAAAATATTTTATTTGTATTAAAAATTTTAATATAAAATCCCTTTTTTAAGCAGCTTTATTTTTTAGAGACACATACTTAAATATTTATTTAGAGTTGAAATATGGTATCCTGAATTTGCTTCAAAATCTAGAAAACTGGGAGAAATAAAGTGGTGGAGGTACAGACAAAAACAAGATTGGCTACAAGTTGCTAAGTGCTGGTAGGATGATTTGTCCATGGGGAGTTCACTATATTATTTTGTCTTCTTTTGTATACATTTAAATTTTCCCATGATTAAAGTCAAAACAACTAGAGCGCACTAACCTACAAGCAAAGTAACTAACTACAATGGCACGTATAATAGTCAATGCCGTCACTTCCTATCGTCAACCAGCTATAGTAGGAATGTAAGCCTCCTCACTGGGACACCTTAACAGTATAATTAACTGCTCTCACCTGGAACAGCACTTGGCACACAGTAAACACCACATACATAAGAGATATTCTGCCTTGCTACCTTAATTTTATATTATTTTTTGCATCACATGCTTTTTACTAAAAAAGTACCACATAAACCACATCTAACTAAAAAATTCTACTATACGAGATGGTAGAATTTTGTTTTAATAAATTTGATATTTCATATTTTATGACATGCATTTTTATTTTAGTGCTATTAGTTTAATTAATTCACAGATATTCCAGTGAAATACAGTCGGCCCTCTGTATCTGCAGGTTCCACACTCACAGATTCAACCAACTGCAGATCAAAGAACATTCAGAGAAAAAAAAAAGTTCCAAAAAGCAAAACCTGAATTTAGCGCACACCAAGCACTCTGCTGAATCCACGAGCATGCAGTGATGTGTAGGCATACCCTGCCGTAGCCTCCCGCCACTTCACATACCTCAGTCTCTCTCTAGCACTGTCTGAGCGTTGTTCATCTTGTCTTGTTTGTATGCTACTTGTGTTGTATGCACCCTTTGTTTCTGTGAAAAAATGGCTCCTAAAAAGCAATTAAGTGGTCAAAGTAATCCCTCAAAGGCTAAGAATGTGCATAAAGTCCTATCTCTTGATGAGAAAAATAAAAATCTTAGATCTTTTGAAAAGTGGCACATCGCTTGCTGAAATGGGCGGTAAGGTTGGTAAGAACAAATCAAGCATTCACACAACAAAGCCGAAAGAAGCTGAAACTCGTTGTTAGCGTTAGTGCTGCCCCCATAATGACAAAAATGGTCTCTTTGGTTTGTGATAAAGTGCTTGCAAAGACTGAGAAGGCATTAAGTGTTAAGTGTAAGCATTAACAACTGTTTACGCGGCACTTACATTGTATTAAGTGTTATAAGTAATCTAGAGATGATTTAAAATATATGGGAGGATGTGCATAGTTCATACATGAATACTGTGCCATTTTATATAACAGACTTGAACATCGGGGGATTTTGGTATCCACGGGGGTCTTTGGAACCAATCTCCCTGCAGATACCAAGAGACAACCGCATAGGTGTTTCTGAGTCATTTCAATGGTGTTTGGACACAAGAGGTCAGCATATTTGAAATTGGAACTGTCTCAGAAAACCAGAGCATACTGTTACAGACTATAATCCAGTACTGATCATACTCCTTCTGGAAATTGTAACAAAAAGAAAGTTAAGTTCTTGCAATTCTGCCAGCTAAGAAAGTATAACACCTCTTAGGGCAGCTCTATACAAAAGATCACTTAGGATCACAGAGAAGACCTATGGCGTGGCAGCAGGCTATAGCAAATGTCCACTTAATATTTTGCATTCATTGAATGTAATTTAGTATCAATGTATGTAATGTTAAAAACTATTTAAAAAAAAAAGTCAAAAAACACCAAACTCTAATGATGTGCATGCCGAAGTATTTAGTGTGATGTACACTGCTGCCCACAACTTACTTTGAAATGCGTCAAAACATTTAGATGAATTAACTGGATGGATATAGGATGGACAGATGGATAGACACGTGATAAAGCAAATTTAATAAATAACTAATAGTTAAATCTACGTGATGAGCATATGGATGGCCACTGTAAAACTCTTTCAACTTTGGTGTCTGTTTGAAATTTTCATAGTAAAATATTGGAGAAAGTTGTACTTAAATGGTAAATTTATATGAATACTGGCTGTGCAAAATAATAAAAAATGTAGGGCATAAAAAGAGTAGAGAATTAAAATGTGCATGTAAAGATTCTGAATAACAGTATTTCATGAAATAAGAGTAGAAAGAAAAAGAATTTATTTCCACATTAGTATATTCTAAACATTATCTGGAATATGTACGTAATTGAGTTACCAAACTAAGTCGGCTTGACTAAAATTGGACAGAAGAGTGATTTTTGGATTATATTTTGGGTACATTTACATCTGGGAATATATGGGATATAGTCCTAAACATTCTCTACAATACCATTAGAAATTAATGAAGTCATGTTCTGAATTCACTAAAGAATTTATTTTTGATTGACTAAACTCTCTAGGAAAGAGAAGCAACAATGACAAGAATTGTAGAAACATTCAACGAACCCAAGGAAATAAATATTACTATTCTCACACCAAGCCCATTGCCGCTAAGTCAATTCCAACTCAGCAACTCTACAGGACAGAGTAGAACTGCTCCACAGGGTTTACAAAGCCACAGATCTATACGGAAGCAGACTGACACATCTTTCTCTAAGGAGTGGCTGGTGGGTTCAAACCGCAGACCTTTCAGTTAGCAGCCAAGCACTTAACCACTGCACCACCAAGCCTGCTTAAATATTCCATAACTAAATTGTAAAATTTAACTACGTAACTCACAATTAATTGAATGCAATAGAAAATCAAAAGTATTGCTGCTTTTGACATCACTACCATTCAATCTTTACTATTCTCACCGCTGTGCCAAAATTCAGAAAAATCCTTCACTTAACAGTTGTGCTCGGTTGAACAGTATTCCCCCAAAATTCATGTCTACCCAAAACCTGTGCATATGACCTTATTTGCAAATAGGGCCTTTGTGAGGTCAAGATAAGATCATACTGGATTAGGGTAGGCCCTAATCTATTGACTGGCATCCTTTTAAGAGGGTCATTTGGACAGACACAGAGGAAGAATGCCAAGTGATGACATAGGCAGAGACTGAGTGATGTACCTACACACCAAGGAACACCAAGGACTGCTGTGAACCAACAGAACCAAGGAAGAGACAAAGAAGGGTCCTGCCCTTGAAGCTTCAGAGAGAGCACGGCCCTGCTTAACTCCTTGATTTCAGTCTTCTAGCTGCCAGAGCTATCATAATAAAATTCTGTTGTTCTAAGCCATCCAATTTGTGATAAGTTGCTACAGCAGACCTAGGAAACTAATACAGTATTCTAATTCAAAAGAATATATTTGTTAAAGGAGTGGGGAAGAAAAGAGAAGACTGCTACAGCCCCACAGATACTACGATCCCCAGAATATAAGCTGCTAGTGTTCTGACTCAAATAACCAAACTTTACAACTTCTAAAAATTCTAAAATTGAAACTTCTCTCCCATTTTTAAATAAGCCAAGGGAACAGGCGTTTTCTATTACAGTATCATTAAAAGGTTCCATATTACTAGTCTTTTCCCCATCGGGCTAACATGATGGACTCCTACAACTAGAAGTTTATCTCTAAAAACCATTCTGTCACAAAACTTGATAAAGGCTAAGAAATCAAATAACAAAGCTCATAGAAACTACAGGTTAAACAGCAGAAAATATGCTTTTAAAAATAAGTCTTAGAGGTACATAGAAGTTAAGTGTAGATAATTGATTTCCTTCCTATAGAGGAACTGTTAGGCTTACATTCAGGTTCTCTGGAGTGTTCTAACTTCTTTGGGCTTTAGTCTCTTATCTTACCTACCCAAGTTTAAGACCAAATAAAAATGTATGTGAATACACCCTAGAATTATGCAGGTAAATTTTATAAGCATAAAAAGTATTTATACATGACCGATTAAAAAGAATGCTATAGCTAAAGGACTAAAATAATGATTGTGTACATTTGCCAAGGTATTCATTAACTGAGGATAGGATTTCCAATGCTCTAACGAAGAGTGATTTAGTATCAGCACTGAAATGTGTGAGTGTCCAATTGCCTTTCCAGGTTTATGAGAGCTAGAAGTTCACAAAACAGCTGTTTCTTATGCAATTTAATATCAAGGTATTTCACTGGTAATCTAATATCAGTATTTCCTTAAAGAATCTGTGAATGAATTAAACTACCAGCACTAAAACAGAAATGTATGTCATAAAATACGAGGAGTCAAAGGAAGGAAAACATCAACTAATGAAAACAGAAGTCTACCGTCCTGTGCAGTAAAATTTTTTTAGTTAGATGTGGTTTACATGCTACTCTTCTAGTAAAAAGCATGTGATGCAGAATTTCAATTTTCAAAGGCTCTAGACTTTTTCAAGACATGAAGGGTAGATGAACCCCTGAAACTATTCCCGAGATAATATTTAAACCTTAAACCAAAAATACTCCCTGTAGTCTTTGTTTAAAACCAAACAGTAATCTAGTTTAACTAGTAAAAAAAGGTCTGCCTTAAACATTATGCCCTTTTAAGAACTATCTACGTGGGATCAAACCGACAACAGCAACTCAAAAGACTAGATGGGAACCTTAGGGGACAGTAAGCTTATGTTAATGAAGGACGAACAACTCAGAAAGGAGGGTGAGACTGGTTGCACAACTCGAACAATGTAATCAATGTCACTAAATAGTACATGTAGAAACTGTCAAATTGGTGTATATTCTCAACAAGATAAATGAAATTAAAAAAAAAAAAAGCACGTGATGCCAAGAAGTAATATAAAATTAAGATAGCAAGTCAGAATATTATGCATGAGGTCATACTAGTAACAAAAGCACCCCCCCTTCATGTCACATCTTATGTCATATCCAGTTGCTCCCCCAATACTTTCCTGACCTATCAGAATCTAGGAAGGGATGAAGAAGGGTAGTAGCAAGTAAGACAGAAATGGGGGGGGAAGGGGGGCAGCAAAATTGCTTTTTTTCCAGAGAACAAAACTCAAATAAGCAAAATAAAATTGACATTACCCTCCCCTACCCCAGGTACTAATGATAGTGGATTCAAACTTTAAAAGGATTAGCTAAAGTTTTATGCTTAGAAAAAATAATATTCTGTCTTTTCAAAACTTTATGTAAACATTTTACTGAATTATGACATACATAGAAAAGTGCACAAATCCTAAACGTAGTTCTGGATAAATTAGCATAAGGTAAACACACTGTGTAACTACCACCCAGGTCAAGAAACAGAACACTCCCAGCCATGTAAAAGCCTCCCTGTGCTTTCTCCCAGGTACCATCACTTCCTCCCAAAAGTAATCACCCTCTGGGCTAGTTTTTCCTGTTTTGGAGGTTTATATATAAGGAAACATATAAGATATGCTCTTATGTCTGGCTTCTTTCTTTCTAAATTATGTTTGTGAGGTTCATCCATGTTGTTGCTTTTGACAGTAATCTATTCATTCTCATTGCTGTATAACTGCACAATTTATGTGCTCTATTGCTGGGCATCTGGATTGTTGCCAGTTTGAAGCTCTTATGAATAATGCTGTTTATGAGCATTCTTGTATATGTCAATAAAAAAATGGAGTATACTAATTTACATAGCTCTTAACCACTATGCCACCAGGGTTTCCAGTGTACCAGTAGGGCTTCTTAAATAATGTTAGATGATCTCTGCTTTACAAGCAAATATTTGAACATGTATGTTTTTATTACATACAAATTCATCAAGTATGTTGTTGCTATGTGTCATCGAATCAGCTCCGACTCATGGCAACCCTATAGGAGTTGAGAGAACTGCCCTATAAGGGTTTCCTTGCCTGTAATCTTCATGGGAGCAGATCACCACATCTTTTCTCCCACGGAGCTGCTGGTGGGTTTGAACTTCTGATCTTTTGGCCAGTGGCCGAGCTATTCAATCATTGCACCACCAGGGCTCCTTTCATAAAGTATAATTTTATTTATTTACATTTCCAGTTCAAGTATCATTTATCAATTTCTTTAACTCCAGAATTCAGTGGGTCCATGAAATTAGAGGCAAATACTAAGGTTTTTGTTTTTTTTTTACCTAAATGTAAGCAACAAACATAATAGTCATAGTATTTATGACTTCGTCACCAATAGAAATTAGATTTATTTGTATCATGTTACAGCTGTTGTAGATAATCTCAATATATTTACTCATCTCTTCATTGAAATTACAGAAACTAGACCCCCCATCACTAGTACTTGTTACTTAATGACCTACTGAAGAAGCACATATTACTATTTCACAAACTTGGCTTTTAAAAACTGGATTATTATATTCAAATATAAGTGGTTTCCTGTCTGTGCATTCTAATTTACAGATATAAAAGCATTATTTTGAGAAGGGATCCCCAGGCTTCATCAGACTGCCAAAGGGATTCATGGCACAAAAAAAGGTTTAGAACCTCTGCTTTATTTCAATAAATGTGGATGTAACATAGAAAGGCAAAGGGACGCTTCCCCTTTGCCATTTAAGGAATATTATGTATTGGTGGTGGGGGTACCTTTATGCTGCTAACCAAAATAAGGCGAAGTACACCAGAAAAAAAAAAAATTATCTGAGTCTTGGGAAGGAGGGATATGGGGATACAAAGGGCTTTATAAATTAAGAGAGGCTGATTAAGAGAGCGGGGAGACCAATCTAATGAAACTAGAAGAAGGTGAGGAATGAACCTGTACAAGATATGTGCAAGTTATAAGCCTCCAAAAAGAGAAAATCGACCTAGGCTCCTCCCTCTTTAGGAGGCTCCTCCCTCTTTAGGAGGCTCCAGCACTCATCTTTCAGCAACAGTTAGATAACTCAAGGAAGTAAAATTTACCTTTAAGCACTCAGAGGCAGTTGAATACATCTAGCCTGATTGTAAGGGCACCTATCTCCCTACCTGCTTAAAAAAACTGCCGGTGAAATTATTTTACAAGGGAAAAAGCCTGTTTTTCACATTTACATACACATGACATAAAATGAAAATGTCTGGTTTTGCTTAGACTTTACCATAACATCCTCACTCCCTGAGGACCTCCATTACCTGTCATCTTTACCTCAACTCCTGACATCATCAGGGACTTCAATGGGCATCTTCCTCCCTATGTCCTAACTCTGACTGATGTCCAGATCCTACCCACAGAGATTGACTTAATTACGGAGATGGGGCCCATATATTGGTATTTTAGAGCGCTGGGTGATTTTAATGTGCAACTAAATCATCCATCCAAAACCCAGACTCAAAATTGTCTTGGTCTCAACTCCAGAAATTTTCACCCCCATTAATTTCCACCATCACACACTGAACTTTAATCACCCAGAATTGTTTCCATCTTTGAAATCCCACACTCTGAAATAGAATTTCTTATCCTTCTACCACACCCTGGTCTTCAGTCTGACAAAGCCTTTCTTGTCCCTCAAGCCCTCACTTCCTTCAATCCATCATCTTTCTTACAACCTCACTCACTCCCTTTCTATATCAGCCCAGGCCACTAGTATATTATTTCAATAATTCTTGAGTCAGAACTTTCAACATCCTTATCTCCACCACTCATCTTGCAAACTTAAATCAATACAACATCTGCTCTCTTCGCTCCCAAACTGCATGTGATTCTGCAGACTATCGTCCCTTTATAATTTACACCCCACAGTCTTACGGAGCCTCAGTAACCGTCTTCTAAACACCTCTGGTCAGGAGATTCCTATGAGGCTATTCCAAGACTTGGCTCCTATCCTCAAGCCTCACTCCAGCCCTTCAACTTCCAACAGGTGGTCCTGCCAACTCCTCAGAGAAAAATCAAGGCTACTAGACACAGACTTTCGCAAATTCATTCTCACACAAGCAAACATTATCTATATCTGTACCCACCTTCACCCCTTGTCCTCCAATTTTAAAGAAAGAATATATAGCCCTTCTCCTTTTTAAAGCTGGTTGTTCCACAAGCACTCTTGATCTCTGGGGCCCTGCTTCATCAGTTACTTCTTTTCTCCCATATTCAACTTCTTCTCGGGCAAAGTAAATCACATGTTTAAATACGTAAATCACATGTTTAAAAAAAAAAAAAAAACTAACCCTGTGTGTCACTGACTACCCATACCCGTTGACGCTGAGTCGATTCCAACTCAGAGTGACCCTACAGGACAGAGCAGAACTGCCCTATAGCATTTCCAAGGAGCGGCTGGTGGAGTGGAACTGCCGACATTTTGGTTAAGTAGTCAAACTCTTAACCACTATGCCACCAGGGCTCCACATACTAGTATTGCCTAATTGCTTCCCCATCACAAATAGGCCTCAAAGAAGAATCATCCGCTCTTCTCACCTGCCTAAGCACTCTCCGATAAGACAAAGACCTCCATGGCTTGGTGAAGACCCACAACGACCTAACTAGACTTCCAAAGGGCTCTTCTTACTGGTCTTTATGACACCAACATAACTGATTACTCCGTCTTAAAACATGCTCCTCTGCAGATTGTCTGAACCAGGTTCCCTGCCCAGACTGTTGCAATAGCCCCGACAGGTCACTCTGCTTCCAGTCTTAACACCTCTTTAAGCCAACTTCTGGGGCAGGATGTTCTGTGATATAACACAGCACACATACTAATGGAGAACGGTATAATAAAACTTTCACATCATATGTTTTCCTTGATTTCATCATGATCATTTCCTATTGCTGAATGAAGTAATATTTCTGTATATAAATTGCCCGTATTTTATGGCTTCTAAAAACATCTACTTGGTTCCATTCAACACCCCTACCATAACTCTGAAGCTGCCTAAAATCCTTAAAAACATAGAGTACTTTAAAAAAAAAAAAAATTGTTCATTTGATAGTGTACCATTAATCACTACTTTTTTTAATGTTTACTTTTTGAACATTAACAAGTTTTGGCAAAAAATTAGAAAATAAATGTGTAAACACTTTTGATATCTGGCTGTATCTGGAAGGCAGTACACCAAAATGTTTTTTTCCTATGCTTTTCTGCTCATGTTCTTGGCCCGTTATCCTACTGTTATTTCTGGCAACCTCTCCCAAGTTAGTTGGCTTCTAGCTGAGTATAGGGAACAGGAGGCACAAGCAGGCGACTGAAGGCTAGAAGGTAGAAACCAGCATATTTCTTCCCTATCTCCCTTTCTGCCTTAAGTAACATCTCCCGTAGGGGCTACATCTCCTCTGTAGCAACAGCTCCCACATAACAAACAGCCCTGAGAGAGTGCTGGCTGCTTTCACTAAGTAACTGCAGATCCCTGGGTTCTGGTAACCCTAACTCTTCCCTCTCTCCCTACTTCCGACTGTTGCTAATCCCTATTTGACTTCTTAGCACTTCCATTCCCTATGCCAATTCCCTGCATTAAAGACCCTCTGTTTTAAGCACTCAAAGTAGTTTCTCTTTTCCTGGTTAAATGCTGACTGATACAGTATCTTACTGATTTAAGACTTCTTTAAATATTAAGAATAGTAACCAGTACCCTGTCACTTTTCACAATTTTTCCAGTTTACATTGCCTATTAAAATATTCTTGACTTACAAAAGCTGTCCATTTTTATGTATTGCAACATAAAGCCTTTCCTATAAGATTTCTTCTATTGCTCTTATGCTAAGAAACTCTTTTTCTATCCAGATATTATAAAAATATTCGCCCAAGATTATCTTTTTCTGTTAGTTTCCAAGGGAAAGATTGGAAGTAGAAAAAAAGTGGGTTTTATTGTCGGAAAGACCACAGATGGAATCTCAGGCACAGCCACTCAGTAGTGGGCGTGCTAGTGCAGCAATGGCCAACTCAGTCAACCTGTCCAAGTTTTTCTGTGAGATGGGGATACTACTACCCACTTTCTCAGAATTCTTTTTTGAAGATTATGAAGTTTATATATAAAACTCCTCATTTACATTAAGCAGGCACTTGTTAAATTCACAGTTATGATCAGTCATCCCCTCCTTGGATATGCCTTATCTTATTATTTGGAACCATGTAAATATGTTAATTATTTTTTAAAAAACACCTGAATAGAAAACAAAAAAAGGCAATCCCCTGAAACTGAAAACAAATCCAAATATGTTTCCAGTTGGTGACATAATCCCACAGAAAATTCTTTAAAGTGTATTTGAAATACAGCACTGGGTCTGGGTAACGGAATATATCCTTGGGGATGGGGAAATCTTAAATAAAAATTTTTTTAAAAGTCACCCCTTTTACATGTGTGCATCTCTATTTCGTGTTTACCTATGTCACTCAATAGATCTATCAAGTCGAAAAAAAACTAAGATTTTGATTATAAATATAGTAAACCTACAAATTAACCTAGAAATGACACAGTAATAATTAATCACCCCCATCTGGAACCATGGTGGATCTCTTCATTTTTTTCCCCCCCCCAATCTTAGATCTTTTTTCAGATCAATCCCAACCTAAAACTATAATCCAGGCCAAATGAAAACTCCCTGAAGATGACACTACCCATTTAAGTGGGTTGTAAGGATCAAATAATATATAAGTAAAAAACAGCTAACATGTAAACACGTATTAGCTTTGATGGTCTCTAAAGAATCCATAATATATGCACACACCATCACCATAACCCCAAACTCCTGGTGCTCAGAAGGGTCTGTGCAGAAATTTAAGGTTGACAGCCTCCTGACCTTCCCTTACACCTTCAAAGAGGATTTTGGGGGAAAGAATGCATATTATTCCTCAATAAATACTGAGTTCCTACTATATGCCAGGTACTAAATATAGAGCTAAGAATACAACAGTAAGCAAAAGAGTAAGCTCCTTGGGAAGAGAAAAGGAGTGGCTCGAAATTCCCACTTTCAAGAGCAACAAACAGACAAATGGTAGACAGCACACCAGAAGCTGCCTTCCTTGCCCTGAGCCCCCAGGCATTCTCACTCACTAGCCAAGCTGTCTGACCATAGGGAAGCACACCTGCAGGAATCCTAACTAGGGATATTTTAACATGTTTTAGCTCTCAGAGAAGTGTTACCCGCTTCTAAAATGAAAGCCTGTTTTTAGACTTTCATGCATCCAGCATGCAAGCACTTTTAGGAATATATAAAAATCAGGGACAGCCTCTATAGGAACAGGTGCTCAAAACTTCCTTGTTAACTGGTTGACCTTTACCAAACCTAAACTTTCCTCCACAAATTAAATTCAACATAATCCCTTTATTTTAAAAATTTAAACAAAAAATAAAATGCAGATTTTCTACTTAAATAAAATACTGCCTTTTATTTTTAGATTTTTAACTTTTAAAAGATAAACTTGATCTATTTTTCAGTGTAGATTGCTAAATTTTTGGCATTTGAAGACTTGTTAACAGGCCTAGCCTTGGTTTACCAAATTAACTGGGACACTAGGTTTTGAATTATTCTATACATAGGAGCAACTTACACTGGGGTGACTTCGAGGAGCTGCTCGTTCTCTTGGAAGTCTCTCATAGTCATATCGCCCCTCAGACCACATTTCATCTCTTTTGTAAGCCACTAAAAAATAAAAAAGAAACAAAAAAATTATAGTTTTTATGTTACTGGGGAGTAATAAAGAAGATCAGAAAAGAGTAAATAATTACCTTCCTTAACTACAAATATTTTCAGAGATACTAAGGAAAAAACTAAAAATGACCAAAAAAAAAGGGGGGGGGGGCAACTAAAGCAACTCTTGTTCCAAATAATTTTGAGATTTTCATTTTTAAAAATGTAAAGGAAAGTCCCACCTTTATTTTATTTTCAAGGCTATTTAAAGCCTCAAGGAGCTTGTTCCCGCCAATAGTGGAAGCAAGAGTCATAAGACTACAAACATTTCTTCGTTCTCATATAGTACAGAACAGAAACGATCTATTTTAATGAGTAGTTTAAAAGGCTGATCAGCAAAGCTACTATTTCCTGACAGTTTGTATAACAGTTTTTTGTTTTGTTTTTGCTTTTCTACATTCTTTGAGCTCCCATTTCTTCTCTGTATGTTCACTGAGGTGATTTCAACTGAAAAGAAAATGTTAAATGAACAATCCTATAAGGACACACGCTCGACAGTCTTGATCCTTCAACTCTGAAACAAACCACTCTTGATTTTATTTTTAAAGTTATAAATTTATTTGAATGCAAAGGAGCCCTCGTAAAGCCAGAAATTAAAAAGTTCTGCCAGCATTTCACATGTTTGGGATGCAGAGAGAAGGTGTAATCTATTCATAAAAGTCAGGAATGCTTTCTACTTTGACTGGTAGCTGACACGTTCTGGGTAGAGGCTAATACAGTGAATTACAGAGTCCAAGGGGTACATCACAGCAAGAACGTAAAAGAAAACTGAATATATAGAAGCTTTTGAATCAGATCTGTGAACAGGCAGAAGGTAAACAAAAGATAAGATAAAGGAAAAGAGAGTGCACAGGAAACAGTCCTATGATCATTTACATGGGGTTGGTATACCTTTTCTGTAAAGGACCAGACAATAACTGTTTGCTGCTTTGTAGGCCACAGGCTCACAACTATTCAATTCTATCACTGTAGTGCGAAAGCAGCCATAAAAAAACCAGCCGCCTTTGGATCAATTCTGACTTGTGGTGATCCCATGTATGTCTGAGTAGCACTGTCCTCCATGAGATTTTTAATGGCTGTCATCTTTTGGAAGTAGATAACCAGGCCTTTCTTCCAAGGTGTGTCTGTGTAGACTCAAACTGCCAACCTTTCAAACCAATTACCATCAAGTTGATTCCAACTCATGGCAACTCCATGTATATCAGAGTAGAACTGTGCTCCATAGGGTTTTCAAGGCTGTGACCTTTAAGAAGTAGATAACCAGGCCTTTCTTCCAAGGTACCTCTAGGTGGACTCAAACTGTCAACCTTTCAGTTAGCAGACAAGCACATTAACCGTTTGCACCACCCACAAATGCCATAGACAATACATAAACATATGGGTGTGGCTGTGTTCCAATAAAACTTTATTTACTAAAACAGGCAATCCGCTGACGGGTGATAGCTTGCCAATTCTTGGAGTAAGTGACAAATCATTAAAGGGCAGAACAGGAGAGAGTTAAGTAATAATGGAGCAGACTCTGGACCAAAAACTGTAAATCGTTTTGATATGTAAGTGAATGATCATGACAAAGAAATGAAAATGGGCCAGGTACTAAGTTAGGGCATTTTAGTACACAGAAAATAAGGTAACAACAAATCCAGGTGCACATTATACAAATCAGTGAAGAAGGAAAATATTTCAGAGAAAACACATGTCAAAAGATTTTTGGTGGCTCTTTACCATGCAATACTAAAGGGAAAAAAGAAAGATATCCAGTTTTTCAAGTATAGAATAGATACAGAACTGTAATAGTTTAGGATAGACTAGGGGAGAAAAAAAATGTTGGAAGATGACAGCAGTATTTTTTGACACTATCAGAGTACAAACAGTCTTAATCTTCCCTGTAAAACCATACCTGTAACATCGTTTAATACAAATAAACCAATAAAACAGATGAACTAGCTAACCAAAGAAGCCTGGGGAAATCTTGATTTCTTTAAGAGTTACAAATTAGCCTTTAATATTAGACATAAATCAACCTGAATTCTAAGTCTGCAATCAGACATCACAAACAATGTGTATTTCAAAGCAACCAAACTTTCAGGTACAAGAAACAACGGAAGCGTGAAGGAAAAGGATTGTCAAAGTTATTTCTCCTCCTCTGCCTTTACTTAGCCCCATGAAAACACTTCAGCCTACGGAATAAATTCGATTTTATCCGTACACTATTTGTCTGTACTGTACACTTAAGATACAGTACAAATAGCAAAGATCAACAATAATCCAAAAAAGAAACAGACATATGAGATAAACAGTTCACAAAAACGGAAATACTAACGGCTCTTAATCATTTGAAAAGATGCTCAAGCTCCTTCAAAATAAGATAAAAACTAAAACTATAATGGGGTACCATCCATTTTTCTTCCAAAAGCTCTGCAAAAATCAAACTACTTTGTTGGAAAGCAACAGTGTCATATACGAATGAAGTATAAATTGGTCCAAACGCTATGGGAACACCTTCACAAAACCCATTAAAACTTTAAATGCACATACACTTTGACCTGGCAATTCTACTTCTACGTATATTTGCACATGTGCATAGTAACAA
Source organism: Loxodonta africana (assembly GCF_030014295.1). NCBI lineage: Eukaryota > Metazoa > Chordata > Mammalia > Proboscidea > Elephantidae > Loxodonta > Loxodonta africana. The sequence goes on from NC_087345.1 coordinate 100,479,227, forward strand.
CTGAAAACAACCTAAAATGTCCATCAAGAGGGTACTGTTAACTAACCTATTGTACATTCCCATGAAGAAATATTATGCAAACCGCTACAAAGAAAAGTAACCCTACCATACCAATATAGAAAGATTGACAAGATATACTTCTAAGCAAAAAAAGAGAAAAGGGCAGATTAACATATAGAGTAGGCTATCATTTGTGGAAAATAAAAAGGCAGAGTATGAATATATACACACGTACACAGACTACTCCTGGGAACATTAACAAGACAGTGTAACAATGACTGTCTCTGGGGAGAGCCGGGTAGCTGGGGTATGGGAGGATAAAACAGACTATCTTCACTGCTTAATGTTTTGCATTTCATTCTGTTGTGCATAGGGTTGCTATGAGTTGGACCTAACTCAACAGCACCTAACATTACCGATTCTAAAAAACAAGTTAACTGTTTTTAATGTCCCTGAAAATCATTCAGTAAGCCTAATATGTAAAGTGATTATAAAAAATGCTGAATATAAATTAATGAACTAAAGGAGAACATAAATAAAGGTTCATAATTTAATGAGAAAGAAAAAGACTATAAGAATTCTAATACTAGTTTCTATATTAAAATTTACTGACTTCCCCCCAAAAAACATGAAGAATAACTACTATACTACTTACTTGAGTCTTTTCAGGAATCAAATTTTAAGTTTTCAACAAGCTCCTGTGGGAGGGGGGAAAAATACAGACATAAGGCTTTGCGTCTGTATAAACCAACCAATTGAGAAGAATTAAACCTTCACAATTTGTATGATAAACATGTATTATTTCTAAAATCAGGAAAAAAACGTATTTTCATTATGAAAAATGCTCAATAAAACTCTGAAAAAATATGGGCATTAATAAGCTACACTCCCCCAAACACACCTTTGAAAATAGAAGATATTATTTTGACCACCAGAGCCACTCAAGTTTCATAAGAACGATAAAACTACATTTAAAAAAAACAGAACTGTACTTGCTAGTTGCAAGCTGGCATGGCGTCTCTCTTATCCTTATCTGAAAAGTGAGAGTGCTACACTAGATGTTTAAAGTCACCGTTTGCTGTAACATTAAGAGCACTGGCTTTAAAATATCTCCCACAGTATTACAAAAAATCTAGCACACGTAATCTGGAAATTCCTAGCTTTTTTTTTTTTAACATTTGGCACAAAACAGTCCCATGTTCAAAAGCAATTCAGAAATCAAGGCAACAATCACCAAAAGATGTCAACCTTATTAGGTAAAAAGTTTGGTGGAGAACTTTTTAATGATTTTCCCAAGAATATAAAGAGTGCTGAGCAAGCTGAGGCAAATAAAAATTTAAAAAGACACTATGCGACTCATGATGAAAACTGCAAATCCATGAAATACAAGTTGTATGTCTTGAAACAAACTTTAATCAAACATCTTCATGATAAACAGTGAAAATATTGTTTTCAAGGATATCGTTTACTTAGATACACAACACCCATGGATGCAGCTGTCAAGAAATCAAACGATGTATACAGTATTCAGCAAATCTGCTCCAAAAGACCTCTTTATTGTTGTTGTTATGTGCCCTCGAATCTGTTCTGACTCATGGCAACCCTATATACAACAGAATGCAACACTGCCCAGCCCTGCACCATCCTTACAATCATTGTTATGCTTGAGTCCATTGTTGCAGCCACTGTGACAATCTACCTTGTTAAGGCTCTTCCTCTTTTCCCTGTACCCTGATCCTGTACTTCACCAAGCATGATGTCCCTCTCCAGAGACTGATCCCGCCTGACAACATGTTCAAAGTATGTAAGACACAGTCTCGCCGTCCTTGCTTCTAAGGAGCATTCTGAATGTACTTCTTCCAGGACAGACTGGTTCATTCTTTTGGCAGTCCGTGGTATATTCAATATCCTTCACCAACACCACAATTCAAAGGCGTCAATTCTCCTTCGGTCTTCTTTATTCATTGTCCAGCTTTCACATGCATATGATGTGACTAAAAATATCATGGCTTGGCTCGGGCACACCTTAGTCTTTAAGGTGACATCTTTGCTTTTCAACATTTTAAAGAGGTCCTTTGCAGCAGATTTGCCCAATAAAATGAATCTTTTGTGTCTGCTGCTTCCATAGGTGTTGATTGGGGATCCAAGTAAGATGAAATCCTTGGCAAAGTCAATCTTTTCTCTGCTTATCATGTTGTTGCTTATTGCTCCAGTTGTGAGGATTTTTGTTTTCGTTATGTTGAGCTGTAATCCACAGTGAAAGCTGTGGTCTTTGATCCTCATTAAGTAAGTGCTTCAAGTCCTCTTCACTTTCAGCCAGCAAGGCTGTGTCATCTGCATAACACATGTTGTTAAGGAGTATTCCTCCAATCCTGATGCCCCATTCTTCTTCATATAGTCCAGCTCCTTGGGTTATTTGCTCAGCGTACAGACTGAATAGGTATGCTGAAAGAATACAACCCTGATGCACACCTTTCCTTACCTTAAACCACTCAGTATCCCCTTGTTCTGTCCGAACAACTGCCTCTTGATCTATGTACAGCTTCCTCACGAACATAATTACGTGTTCTGGAATTCCCATCCTTTGTAATGTTGTCCATAATTTGCTATGATCCACACAGCTGAATGCCTTTGCATAGTCAATTAAACACAGGTAAACATCTTTCTGGTATTCTCTGCTTTCAGCCAGGATCCATCTGACATCACCAATGATATCGCTGGTTCCACGTCCTCTTCTGAATCCGGCCTGAATTTCAGGCAGTTCCCTGTCAATATACTGCTGCAGCCACTTTTGAATGATCCTCAGCAAACTTTTGCTTGTGTGTGATATTAATGATATTGTTCTATAATTTCTGCATTCGATTGGATCATTTTCCTTGGGAAAAGGCATAAATATGGATCTCTTCCAGTCATTTGGTCAGTTGCCCAGGAAGCTGTCTTCCGTATTTCCTGGCATAGACGAGTGAGCACTTCCAGCGCTTGGTAAAGCAGAGGGTCAGCAAAAAAAGAGGAAGACCCTCAACAAGACGGACTGAGACAGTGGCTGCAACAACGGGCTCAAGAATGATAACGTTTATGAGGATGGCACAGGACTGAGCAGTGTTTTGTTCTGTTGTACATAGGGTCACTATAGTCGATCTAAGAACATCCTCCCATTTTCAGAACTTAACCTGCTGTTGAACCTTATCCTTGTATTGAGCCTGCTATCTGCCTTTTCTGGTTCTACACACAGCATCCTGGCAATACTGAAAATAATCATCCAAACCCAAATAAGCCAAACCAGTTGCCGTGGAGTCAATTCCAACTCATGGTGACCCCATATGTGTGAAGCAGAACTCCGACTTGACAGCGCCTAACAAAAACCAAACATCTGGCTCTAACTACTACTTTACATGAAATTCAGGGGATAGAGGAGTGGCTGTATTAGAAAGATTAGGCTCACCCAACTGCTGCATAGAAATTTTGTGAAGTGCCTCACCAGCATCTGCAGAAGTAAGACTATTTATAAGTCACTCCTGATCTAGTTGCCATTTTCTACCTGGCAGGGTGGAAGACAAATAACAATTTTATTGCAATTATCTCAATGTATTTATACTTCAATTAATCTATCCAAAACATACAGAGGGTGAAAAAAAGTATCAAAGAAAGTAAAAGTAGGTAACTTCAATGAAAATGTAGCTTTTGGAAATAAAGCAGCTAGAACAAGTCAAAAAACAGAAATATGATCTTGCAAGAGTTCAAAATAGGGCTGTCAAGCATACACATCAAAGAAACCATTAAATTCATTTGTGGGAGAGCTAAATATGAGTAAGTCAAAGAGCTAAAGTGCACAGGCACCTACCTCAACAAATGGAGGCCAAAAAAGCCTAAGTAAAGATAAACTGGTATCAAATTCCCTACCATATAACAAAATGTACTGAATTTGCTAAATCCAACAACCACTTCTGCAGAGCATCAGTCTGTACACTGTACTTAATTTCTACTAGAAAACAAGCAGCATCCATGAAACAACCAGACGCTGGTCTTAAGTTAAAGAGCAGACACTGCCTCTCCTACAATTTCAACTCGTACACTTAATCTTGCAACAATTTTGAATACTTGACTTCATATCCAAAGGATGATGCCCTAATGCAGTGTTCACCTTATGTATTCAGTTAAAATCTTTAGTACATAAGGTAAATAAATTTTCTTTACTTTAAAACACAATTTTTAAAGATCTGAATTTAAATCTTCAATTACTGTACATACAGTGAATAATTTTATAAAAGGAAATTAGTTTCCTTTAAAAATACAAGAGTTAAATTGTTTCAGTTTCTACATAGTGCTAAAATCTTCAGAAGGTAGGCTATAAACTAATTTCCTCTAATCAACTATTTCATTCTTAAAAATGACCTCTGTCTTACTGGTGAGTACACCAAAATATTGAATTAGTACCTTTTACAGAATTTGCAGGTATTTCGTTTTTAAACGTACTATTACCACACCTACCTACTCTTTTACAAAATGACAGTGTCAGAATAAAATGTTTCATCTTTATGTAAATTACTATATATTTTCAGAATAAAGAATATAAAACTAATAGAACACAAATATAATGGTGAAAACTCTGTTGGCATAGTGGTTAAGTGCTACAGCTGCTAACCAAAAAGTTGGCAGTTCGAATCCACAAGGTGCTCCTTGGAAACTCTAAGGGGTAGCTCTACTCTTTCCTATAGGGGTCACTACAAGTCAAAATCAACTTGACAGCAACAGGTTTGGTTTGGTTTTTTTGGTATGGCAAAATAATTAGTACCCACTAGAATGAAAAAAAGAATGAAATAGCCCCGGTGAGGCCCATATCAAATTACAGAACTTTTCTCATCCTTAAGAAATCTGTAGTATAAATGGGAAGGAAGGAATACAAATAGAAGATTCCATATGCAACCTTGTACTGGGAGTAAAGAGAATAAAAGACAGCTTGATGATGATATACAAAAGAAAAGAAAGAATACTGGGCTGTAAAGAAGATGGGACCTAAGGTGAATACTGAATTAAAGACAACAGAAAAGATATTACAGAATGAGGCCATGAGGAAGATAGTGTAGGGTAATCATTGTTCCGTGCTATCCAGAGGATTCCAACTTATAGCAACCCTGTAAGACAGGACCCTAAAAGACAGAGTAGAGCCGCACCACAGAGTGTCCTAGGCTGCAATCTTTGTGGAAGCAGATTACCAGGTCATTTCTCCCACAGAGCAGCTGGTGGATTCAAACTGCCCACCTTTTGATTAGCAGCTAAGCACTTAACCACGGCACCACCAGGGCTCCATGTAGGGTAATTAGGAGAGAGCATATGCCAATAGTACTTTAAATTCAAATAGCAACTTAAAATTTTCGAAGAATTTTAAAATACCTGATGAATACAACAACCTTCTGATTTGAAGCACATGTTGTTCACGGCATTATTCAGATTTAGGAAGTTGACTTATCCCACAACTAGAAACCTCAAGAGTTCTGGTAATACAATGGTTAAGCGCTCGGTGGCTGCTAACTTAAAGGTCAGCAGTTCGAACCCATCAGCAAGCTCTGCAAAAGAAAACACCTGGAGATCTGGTCCCTTAAAGATTACAGCGTAGGCATCAATAAAGAACAATGATGAATCCGAAAAACATTTCATAACGTGGAGGAAGCTGGAAGGCATTATACTGAGTGAAATTAGTCAGTTGCAAAAGGACAAATATTGTATGAAACCACTACTATAAGAACTCGTAAAACAGTTCAAACAGAGAAGAAAATATTCTTTGGTTATGAGAGCAGGGAGAGAGGGAGAGGGGTTTTCACTAATTAGATAGTAGATAAGAACTATTTTAGGTGAAGGGAAAGACAACACACAATACAGGAAAGGTCATCATAACTGGACTAAACCAAAAGCAAAGAAGTTTCCTGAATAAACTGAATGCTTCAAAGGCCAGCATAGCAGGCGCGGGGGTTTAGGGACCATAGTTTCGGGGGACATCTGAGTCAACTGGCATAATAGAGTCTATTGAGAAAACATTCTGCATCCCAATTTGGAGAGCGGTGTCTGGGGTCTTAAATGCCGGCAAGCGGGCATCTAACATGCATCGGTCTCAGCCCATTGGGAGCAGAGGAGAATGAGGAACACCGAAGACATACGGTAATTATGGGCCCAGGGGACAGAAGGGGCCACATGGACTGGGGACTGCATCAACCTGAGACCAGGGGGGCTGGATGGTGTCCAGCTGCAACCGATGACTGCTCTGACAAGGAACACAACAGAGAAACCCTGAGGGAGCAGGAAAGCAGTAGGATGCAGACCTCAAATTCTCATAAAAAGACCAGGCTTAGTGGTCTGACTGAGACTAGAAGGACCCCAGAGGTCATGGTCCCCAGTCCTTGTTAGCCCAAGACAGGAACCAATCCCAAAGCCAACTCTTCAGACAGGGACTGGACCAGACTATGGGATAGAAAATGATACTGGTGAGGAGTGAGCTTCTTGGATCAAGCATACACATGAGACTGTGTGGGCAGCTCCCGTCTGGAGAGGACATAAGAGGGCAGAGGGGATCAGAAGCTACCCGAATGGACACGAAAATAGACAGTGGAGAGAAGGAGTGTGCTGTCTCACTAGAGGGAGAGCAACTAGGAGTATATAGCAAGGTGTATATAAGTTTTTGCATGAGAGACTGACTCGGTTTGTAAACTTTCACTAAAGCACAATAAAAATTAAAAAAGATTACAGCATAGGAAACCCTAGGCAGCAGTTCTACTCTGCCCAGTAGGGTCACTATGAGTTGGAATCCAGGGGATGACACACAATAGCAACTAGAAAGCAATCGGCTAAATTTAAACAAAGGTGTCCTGACGCCCAGTGAAGTGATTATGCTACTTACACTGTCATCACTTCACTAAGTCTCCTCATAGGAGCGGAGTCTCAGAGGTACTCCAAGAAAGTCCTCTATCCCAACTGGATATGAAAACAGAAGAATACAACTGAAAAATGGAAGGACCCTCTACATCACAATTGGGAAAAAAAAAAATTAGAATTCAGTGTGGAGTACGTAAGCTTAATTTAGAAGTTTACTAATAACTGGTTCCACCCAAAAAAAGACCCACTGCCATCAAGTCGATTCCGACTCATAGCGACCCTATAGGACAGAGTAGAACTGCCCCGTAGTTTCCAAGGAGCGCCTGGCTGATTCAAACTGCTGACCTTTTGGTCAGCAGTCATAGCACTTAACCACTATGCCACCAGGGTTTCCATAACTGGTTCCAGATTATAAAAATCTCAGTCTCTTATGCCATATTCAGTAAAGAGGGTATTTTTCCTATACCATTACATTACATTTAATTGCAGAAAGAAAATAAGTCTTTCTTAAGGGTATTACATTGAACTATTCACTTCTTAGCTACCTAACCATTGTCTTGTTAGTTTCACCTGGGAGGATAAGGAGGCCTTCCACTCTAAATCAGGGAAGCCTGAAAACAGAAGAAAGTCACTGGCAGTATCATTCTATCAAACCACTCACATCTTGAATCCAAAGGCAAGGTGACAGAGCAGAACGTGTTTTTCATTTTATCCAAACTGACTACAGTAGCAGCTTAAGCTATAAAGTAGCTGCACATTGCTCTAATCAGTTTCTATTATTAAACACATAAGGATGAATAGCTTTCCCTTCTCCCTGGAACCATTCCTTTCATTCTTTATAATTCATTCAATAACTATTTTAACAGCCAGCCACGGTTAGGAAATAGAAAGTTCACTTGAATGTGTGGGTATATCTGTCCTCATGCTTTAAATGAGCTATAATAGGCCTTTGCAGGGTCCTGGTTGGTGCAAGCAATTTCTGATCAGCTGCTAACTGAAAGATTGGTAGTTCAACCCCACCCAGAGGCCCTGGGGAAGGAGAGCCTGGAGATCTGCTTCTGCAAAATTATAGCCAAGAAAACGCTATGAAGCAGCTCTACTGTATAGCACATAGGATTGTCATGAGTTGGGAGCTGACTCAATGGCAGCTAACAACATAAGCCTTTTTGTACTGCCAGCTCCCTAAGCAGAATGCTTGTTCTCCAGGTATCTGCATGGTTAACTTCCTCATTCTTTAAGGTCACCTTCTCAACAAGGCCTACCCTAACTACCTCACTCTTTCACTCCACAATTTCCCAATCTTGCTATTTTTTCAAAGCACTAATCACCCCGGCAGTCCAGTGGTTAAGAGCTTGGCTGCTAATCAAAAGGTCAGCATTTCAAATCCATCAGCTGCTCCGTGAAATCTCTACAGGGCAACAGTTCTCCTTTCCTATAGGGTCGCTATGAGTAGGAACTGACCGAACAGGCTCCACAGCACCTGACAATAACAATCACCTAAGATACTGCATAATTGTCATCTATGCATATTATCAGTCCTTCCCTACTAGGAATATGAGTTACACAAAACTAGGGATCTCTATTTTATTCATTGGTTAATATGAACCCATTGCCACCAAGTCAACCCCCAAACTTACAGCGACACTATAGGACAGAGCAGAACTGCCCCATACCATTTCTGAGGCTGTAGTCCTTACAGAAGCAGACTGCCACATCAGTCTCCCGTGGAGCAGCTGGTGGGTTTGAACCACCAACCTCTCTTTCAGTTAGTAGCCAAGCACATATTAAGTGCCTGTAACAACTCGCAAAGTATGAACCCAGTATTCATAGAATGAGTTTGTTAATGTTGGTAGGACGCTCCCTCTAGATAAATGTCTCCTACGTTTTTACTTTCATCCTGACTCTTTTCAAGAGGGTATCCCAGTGGTGCCCAGCTACCATTACTGAACATTTTAATCAAAGATTCTACAGAAGAATCAAAAAGGGGAAAAATGCAGAACAGAATTCCAAATTCTCATGGAACCCAGACTTTATAAGGAGCCAGGAAGTTGGACGAACCTCCAAAATGGCTGCCCTGAGATAATCCTTAAACCTTTAACCAAAAATATCCCCTGAAGTCTTCTTTTAAAACCAAACAATAATTTAGCTTAACTAGTAAAAAAATCTCTATCTTGAGCATTATGCTCTTTTAAGAACTGAAAAAAAAATTTTTTTTATATGGGATCAAATTGACACCATCAACTGGAAAAATCAGGTAAGAAGCTCAGGGGTAAGTGAGTTCACGTTAATAGGGGAAGAATGATTCGGAAAAGGTGGGCAACAATGGCTGCACGACTTGAATGTAATCGATGTCACTGAATTGTGCAGGTAGAAATTGTTGAAGTGGTGTATGTTTTGCTGTATAAACTTTCAACAACTACACAAAACAAAAAAAAAAGGATGTCCCAAACACCTCCAACTCAACATTCTTCATACTTCTCAGAAACCTGTCTTTCCCATTCTCTTCAAAGACACCACCACGTACCCAAATGACCAAATCAGAAATCTGGAGTCACTCAAGACCCAAAACTTTTTGTATCTAACTAGTCACTAAATCTATCACCTTACTAAAGCAAATCTATCTACATATCCCTATTTCTGCTACCACTGTCTTTGTCCAAGCCCCATCCATTCATCTCCCCAATATAACTGGTCTCCCTGCTTCCAGTTTCACCTCCCCCACCCCATCCACCCTGCAAACTGTAGACAGCATTCATTCTTGTAAGACACCTGCTTAAAAGTCTCTCAATGGCTCCCCGCATCATGAAGTCTTAATTCTAAACCTGAAAAGAGGCTCCTTATGACCTTGTTCCTGCCTTTCCAGCTTCATCTCCTACCACTTCCCCACATAACAACCTACTCGCTGTTCTGTAAGTGTGCTATTATTTCTCAACATCACACCTTGGCACATGTTTTTACCTCTGCCTATAATTTCTTCTGCTTATTTGCCTTTAACCATCTACTTATCCTTCAGGATTCAGTTCAAATGTCAGCTTTTCTTTTCTCCTCAAAGAATGAAGTTGTCCCTTCTTTGAGCTCCCCAAAACACCCTGCTGATACTTGCAGTACTATGAAACACTCTGTTCTATTTTTCTTTCTCTCCTCCCTCCCAAACTAAGCACTACTGTTAAGGCAAGAACCATATACTTCTCACTCTTTTGCTTAGCAGAGTAAAAATACACTTATTAAGTATTGGTCACATAAGTAGATTGTTCACATGACTACCACATGAGCCATTCAGGAGGACCTAAATATTACAGGAGTTTGTACCCTTCCATTAGTCAGAAAAATTCCAGTAAGCACTATTAGATTGTTGCTCCTGTCCCACTTCTCATGAGAGTAATGTCACTTCACTTTTTAGCAAAAGGTACCCATCAGATTCCTTTAGCTCTAGCTTCTTAAAGCAGTGATTCTCAAGCCTGGCTGCACACTAGAATCATCTAAGGAGATTTAAAAAATACCAATGCCTAGACCCTACCCTATTAAATCCCTAATTAATTAGTCTGGGGTAAGACCCTGGCACTTTTTTTCTTTTTTAATCTTAAACTTCTAATGATTGTAAATATTGAGATCCAACTAATCTAAAGCAAGCTAAACATAGTCCTGATATCCTAAAATGTAACACTAAAAAGCTTTTAAGGCCTAAGTTAAACCTAAAAAATAAATAGATGTTTTGTAATGAAAAATATTTCAAATCCCAGACAACTAAATCAACAATGAATTTCAGAACACAATTAGTTGAGGTTTGCTTGAAAAAAAATAACATTGATGCCAACTAAAACATTCAAAATAGAGCAAAATACCTACAAAAATTATTGTTCGGTGCTCAGACAGAGATAAATGCAGGCTATGGTAGATAAGAAAGCTAAGAAAACAAATACAATCTTGAGAGACTGCTTGAATGTGAATGGACAACAGTGAAGTGTAGACTCCAAAAAAAAGGGGAAAGGCATTAGAGAAAACAGAATGTACATGAGAAAGAAGACAGAACTGACCAGGGTAGAAGATTCACATTACAAAGGATTGGGAAATAAGCCTTGACAGGTATTCAACAAGCTTTTGTTTCCTCTCCTATATGTAAGGATTTGTGCAATATACGTTAAAAACACATAAATCCTTAACTCACACAATCCTAATGAAGTAGACATTATCCCTAACAAAAAAACCCCACTGCTGTGGAGTCAATTCCAACTCATAGCAACACTACGGGACAGAGTAGAACTGCCCCCATAGGGTTGCTAAGGAGCGCCTGGTAGATTTGAACTGGCGATATCTTGGTAAGCAGCTGTAGCTCTTAATCACTACACCATCAGGGTTTCCTTAACAGTCCAGATAAAAACTTGCAGGCTCGGAAAAGCTCAAATCACAGAGCTAGGTGGAGTCTGGAGTCAGACTCAGGTCCGCAGGACTTTTAAGCCCAAGGCCTTTCCACTATATCACACTGCCTCAAAAAGGAGGCAAGGCCAGGTAGAGTAGATTAGATGGCATTCAATGGCACGACAAAGCAAAAAAGTTGAAGGAGGAGCTCATTGAAAGCTTTTACCTTGTGAATGGGCTGAGGGGAAAAAAATCATTCCTGAAAATTAACCTGGCAGTATACAAAACGGATCAGAGAAGAGACTAGAAGAAGACCACTGATTGCTTCTATGATGAACCATGTAATAGAGCACTGTTAAAGTACTACATTTTCTACTAGTTTCACAAGTTACTTAGCTTTGCAATGCTTTAAGGATACTTTCCCACTGTACTGTACTAAATATTTAGTAGAGGCTTCCTGACTATCTGGCTTAGGTGATCAATTAGTGAAATCTTGCAAGTGGACAAAAATACCAAATGTTTGTTTATTTATAATATATATATGAATCTAAAACTTATTTCACACTTGGATGGAAGTTACAGTTAACTGGTCAGCCTCTTCCAGTCTTACTCTCCAAATTGTGCTAAAAAACGATGTCCAATTAACTTTGATAAAACATCACTCATAATGTGAAACTTCCCTGATTAAGAATCTAAATGGTTTATTAACTGACCACAATAAATCCAAACTTCTCTGCCCTCCATACGCCCCCTTCCATCCATCTCACCTAACCTCCTATTTTCTCCAAAAGGACAATTCATGCTAGCTTCTTCACAGTGTGCACAGAAAGAACAATGCACACTACCCTGGAGTTGAGTTTTTCCCAAACTGGAATACCTCTTTCAACCTCCAACCATCCGCCAAGGCCCAGCTCAAAGTCTACTGTTGTGCACAAAGCCTGTTATCTGAACGCTACAACACTTAAAACAGATTCCAAACTGACGGATAAAAATGGCACATGTGACTTACAGATAGAATTTTTCTGGCCTGCTTTCTTTGAACAAAATTTCATTAACAATACTTTAAAACTTGAAGATATCACTTCAAAAAAAACTGTACTTTCAACTTTTCTTGAAAAAAAAAAAAAAACTGGATGCTCTGGCAACACTGGGATCATATTCTCACACGGCCTCAATCAACTGAAGCTGAGTAGCAGCTCACCTCTTTCGATAAGTTCTTATGCTTATTAACGTCAACTGCCTAGCTTCTGAGGCTCTATCTGAAGCACCTGCAATCACTCAAGAAAAACTGATACACAAAGTGTATTGGCACTAGAGTTATGAAGATGAAAAAGACCCATTTCCTCCCCCAGTCTAACTTAGTAGGGAAGGCAAAGAGATAAGCAATTACAGCACATGTGTTAAGTGCTAGGATGAAGAAAGTAGAGGGCACTTAAGAGGACATGGCAACTGCATCTAACTCTGTCTACGGGAAGTTAGGGAATACCCCTTGGCGGATTAAACAGCTAAACTCTGATCTTTACAAGGAGGAGGACTTATCCAGAAACAGGTAGAGGAGGACAGGGAGATCGCATGTCCCAGGGAGAGGCAAAAAGCCTTTGCAAAGACCTTTTCTCCCCCGTAGGGCAGAAAAAAGTACTTTAAGGAAGTGAAATCAGTTCAATATGGCTAAAGTCAATGCCTAACTTTACATGCAGGTGTGAAAAAAAGGCTCAATTGAAAGGCTAGAGAGGAAAGCCATGTTTCAGTTAAGGTCAGGAGATGAAAGAGAATTTCAGTAATAAGGGTGACTGTGTAAGACAGTTTGTTAAGCATGGAAGAGAGGCTGCAGAGCACAGCTGGGTTGCTGAGGGGTGAGATGGGTAAGAAAAGGAGGGAAAAGCACTGATAGCCTAAGTCAAGGGAGAGGAAGCACAAAGCAGAATAGGAATAAAGGCATAGCATAGAAGACCAAAGGGGCTTACATCTTGGGCGATAACCAAGGATAACAGGGATGTGGAGCATGGTAGGTTTGGCTGGCCACAAGTTTGCCAAGAGAATTAGTCCCAGCGGTCCCCTGGTGGACGGGGAGGCATTCAGGCCGCTCAAAATTCAGCTGCGCCCTGGATGGATTGTACTTCCGTCTCTCTAGAAGGCATCGGCTTCAGTCTGGATTGATTGTGCAGGCTCCAGGAGAGGCTCTGGGTTCCAGGCTGCTGGCACGCAGGCTCCCAGGGAATGGTTAGAGGCCTGGTCTGTGTGTGCTGGCGGGTAGAAGTTAATAGGTATAAACCAGGGCTTCGAACCGGCTCATTCCGGTTCAAACCACTGCTGAGAATTTACATTTCTAAGACGTTCCCGGGTGATGCTAAAGCTGCTGGTTAGGAAATCAATTCTGAGAACCACTAGTACAACAATGGGTCTCAAAATTATTCTTAAGAATCACCTGGAGATCTTATTAAGCTGTAGATTCGAATTCAGTACATCTGAAGTGGAAATGCAAATTCTCAGCAGGGGTTCGAACCGGAATGAACTGGTTCGAAGCCCTGGTACAAACTACCTTTAAATATTTTCTTATTTTTCTGTAGGAATGATGGGCCTTTTGTGGTCTCTTAGAAAAAAAGCAGCGTGTACCCATTATAGATTTACAGGAATAAAATGGTGCCAAGAAGTCCAACATTTATCCATACCAATACTCAAGGTGAGTCATTCTGTGAGTCCAAGTCTCCTCAAGTTAGCTTTGTCTCCCAACTAGACTGCAATCTCCGCCAGAAAAAGGCCTGTTTTACACTTTTCTGTAGCTCCCAAAGTGTCTAATACCGAGCTGGGTACGTCGGACACATTCAAAAAGCTTACCGATCTCCTGACTGATCTCGGGTCACTGAAGTTACCTAGCTCAGTCCTCTTTTTGCATATTAACGCGGTAAAAAAAAAAGGGAACCTATATCTTAGACCTAACACTTTCCTTTATCTCAAACTCGACTGCGTCTCTCCACCCCCATCCGCAGGGGCAGAATTGTTGCACGGTTCAAGTGCAGCGGGAGATTCGCGCCACAGAAAATGCCCGCCCGTCTCCCGGTGTGTAACAGCCCGTGCTCCAGTACCTATCCACCTCTCGGAAAAGTAAAATGCGCTCACCGACTCTGGGCCGCCAGGAGACTCGGTAAACGTAGTAGCTCCCTCCCCGCCGCTCTCCCAGCCAGGCATTTCCGGCGCACGCAAAGACGTCAGCAGAAGCGCCCGCCTCTGGGCCCCCGCCTCGAGGTCCGGGGTCCTTACTGCGTACAAGGCGAGTCTCAGGAAAGCCAGGTTGAGGCAGAGCTGCTGTTACCTTGTCGCTCAGGCGCGTGAACCCTTCCAGGACCCGTGATGCCGAGGACGCTGCGTGGGGCAAGGAATAGTCGAGGCTGAGCCTCCGCAGACCCTAGGGCTCGCGCTCTTCTGGTCTCTCGGGCCCGCCTGAGCTGAAGGTAAACGCCTCCCCAGCTGCGGCCTTTTTCCCGCGGGTCCCCTCCCAGACCCAGAACGATTTGCCACTCACGCCGTCCTTTTTATGCCGTTTATACCTTTGCCTACTCTCACAGTTCTTACTAGGAACGTCTAACCTATAAATAGTTCCAAATGGGAAACTTTTAAAAAACGACCTATCGATGTTGAGTTCTTGAAGTTTTCTAAATCATTTCAAAAACCCCAAGCATGAGTTACTTCGCGAGTTGCGTGCTTTAAGATCAGTGTTTTGCCAGTTGTGATAATCCGGCTCCTTCTTCTCAAATACACACCACACATACCTTTTTAATCGAAAATTTGAACTTGGTTAAGTTAGATATAATTTTCACAAATAATTTGTTTACTTTGTAAAATAAGGTGTGAAAATTAAGTACAGGTTATACTTGTAAACTCAGAAATGTGTATACAGGTCAGTATCCCTCAAGACACTGAACCTATTCATGTAACAAAATGTGTCATTTTGTAATTTGGCAATAACATGATTTTAAAGAACTTTAGCTAGGTCAGATTGAGGGGCTAAAATTTCCTCTTAACACTACTCCAGAGAAAAATACTAAGACAGTCAAAAAAGGTATCTTACCGTGATATTTTTTTTTTATTATTATTACCATGGTATTAGTGAAAAACAGCTAAGGTTCTTTCTGAGCTCCCAGGTTCTTTCTGACGTGGGCGGGCAAGGTATTGTACATGTTAGAAAGAACTTCTTACTCATTTGAGGGGAGGTTAGAGTAGCCTCAGAATTTTTCCTGCGTCTGTTGAAAATCCACAACCCCTTGCACACAGGAACCATTAAAAACTATCTGAAAGCAGGACCAGAATATCTTCAAGTGGTGTGTTGTGAATTGAATTGTGTCCCCCCAAAACACGTGCTGTAAATCTTAACCTCTGTGCCTGTTGTTAGAATCCCATTTGAGAGTGGGTTGTCTTTATTATGTTAATAAGATAGGATTAGTGTGGGTGTGTTTTAAACCAATCTTTTGAGCCGTAAAAGAGATTAAACAACATGCAAAAGAAGCAGAGGTGGGGGAGGACATATGCCAAGCCACAAGAAGATCACCAAGGAGCCAAGGAAAAAGGACCTTCCACCAAAGCCAACAGAGAAAGCCTTCACCTAGAGCTGGCAGTCTGAATTCAGATTTCTAGCCTCCTAAACTGTGAGAAAATAAGTTTGTTAAGACCATCCACTTGTGGTACTTCTGTTACAGCAGCACTAGATAACTAAGACATGGTGGCCAGGGAAGAAGGAATTCTCAAATTCACCAAGTTTTTCTTCCTAACTATTGCCAAATGTAAGGAAGGTGTGTGAACCTGGAATAATTATATCAGTAATTGACAATATTGGTTTTACTTGGAATGATGCATACCATGTTTAGATTGCTTACGGTTTTTTTGTTTTGGTTTGGTTTCCCTTTTTAGAAATGAGTGGTGGATTGGCTCCAAGTAAAAGTACAGTATATGTATCCAACCTGCCCTTTTCCCTGACAAACAATGACTTATACCGGGTAAGTTGTAACATTAGTACATTTTTATCTGTGGGATTCTATTTAAGGTACAGATATCTATTCAAGTAGCTTACGCAATCAGTTCTCTTTGGCAAAATTCTTAACAACTACATTATAATGCACTTAACCCAACACTTCCCATGTCCTCTATTGCAAACATGAGTAAGTGAAAAAAATTAGAAATTTGTCATTTCCAAAGAGAATTTATAATGCCTTATGGAGAATAACAAGTTATTTGTAAGCACAGAAGACACAGCTACCATAACGAAGTGGGAGCAACTTGTGATAGACTAATTTTCTTTATGTGGCATTTGAAACTGGTAAGGGGATGGTGATATTTGGAGGAAAGGGCTGATGAAAGCAATGATCCTTTCCTAACCCTACTATTTTGGAAGTAAACCTTAATGTATATACCTAGCAGAAGCTTAATAGTTTAATAAATTTTGTTTTCAGTTCAGAATAGGAATAAATGAGAGAAAAAATCTCTTCAACATCTTTTTTCACGTCTTTACCATACAGAGAACAAAATTCCTTTTCTTGGCTGTATTTGGGTGTGTGTGTGTATGTCCTTTAGATGAAACTTTACAGAGCAAATTAGTTTCTCATTAAACAGTTAATACACAAATTGTTTTGTGACATTGGTTGCCAACTCCAAGATGTGTCAGCAGTCTCCCATTCTCCACCCCAGGTTCCTTGTTTTCGTTTCTTTAGGTTTCCTGTCTTGTCATCTTTGCTTTTGGGCTGGTATGCCCATTAGTCTGGTATACATGATTGAATAAAAAAGCAAGTTCCTCACGTGTGTTATTGTTGGCCTTGTAGACCCTCTACTCTTTGGCTGAATGGTGAACCTCAGGAATGACTTCAGACTGAGTTAAAAGGGTATCTGGGGGCTGTACTCTGGGGGATTCTTGGGTCTCTGTCAGACCAGCAAGCTTGATCTTTTTATTTTAAATTTTGTTCTACATTTTTCACACTCTGTCCAGGACCCTCTGGTGTGATCCATGCCAGAGCAGTTGGTGGTGGTAACTGGCTATGATCTAGTTGTTCGGGACTCAGTCTGGTGGAGGTTGTGGTAGTTGTGGTCCATTAGTCCTTTGGACTAATCTTTCCCTTATGTCTTTGGTCTTCTTCATTCTCCTTTGCTCCAGCTGGGCTGGGACCAGTAGGTGTATCTTAGATGACCACTCACGGGCTTTTAAGACCCCAGAAGCTACTCACCATAGTCAGATGTAGAACACTTTATATTTAGATTATGTTACGCCAATTGAGCTAGATATCCCCGAAGAACATGGTCCTCAACCCTCAGCCCAGTAACTTGGTCCCTCAGGGCATTTCAATATGTGTCTGTGAAGCTCTATGACTTTGCCTTGGTCAAGTTGTGCTGGCTTCCCCAGTATCATATACTGTCTTAGGCTTTGCCAGAGTTACCACTTATCTTCTATCTGGTTAGTGTTTTTTCCCTCCCCACTCTTCCCCTCCGTTGTAACCATCAAAGATTATTTCTTTCATAGAATCAAATTTCTTGCTGTGCCTGTCCACAAATAGGTAGTTGAAAGGAATGGGAAGGAATGACATGAATCCTCCCTTTCAAGTTTGCCCTGTTCCACTGCTTTCATAGGTCTTAGGAGATGTTCATAGGCTAAGCGTGGTACTTGATTAATTAAGATAGCTTGAATCTCAAAGAGCAGGGGAAAGTGAGCTTTAGCTTCCTTATATCAAAATAGGGACATTCCTGTATTTATTGAACACTTACTATGTGCCGAGCATTATTCCAGATATTAGAGACATACCACTGAAGACAAAGATAAAAATCTCTCATGGAGCTCACAGTATACTGGGAGAAATAAACATTAAGCAATATAAATAAGTAAAATGATATTATATGTTAGTGATAAAGTAGGAAAGGAGAGCTATTAAATATTAAGTTGGGGAGGGAGGTGAAACTTTAAATAGGGTGGTCAGAAAAGCCCTCATTGAGGTGATTTTTTAATGAAGCCCTAAAGAAAGTAAGAACCAATTGTGCAGGTATCTAGGGGACAAGCGTATCAGGCAGAGAGTAAATCAGATGGAGAGAAGAAGACGGTACTCAGAGGTAAACCCACAGCAGGAAGGAAGGACTTGTAGGGGCATATATAGATCATGGTAAGAACTCTGGCTTTCACTCTAAGTGAAATGAGAAGCCATTAGAGCGTGTTGAACAGAGAAATGACATAATCATACTTGCATTTTAATAAGCTCACTCTGGTTGCTTGTTGAAAATAAACTTCAATAGGGGGCAATAGGTACAGAGAGGCAAGGCAGAAGAAGCAGGGAGACCAGTTAGGAAGCTATTGGCAACAATGAAACCAAGTGATATAGAGGAATTTCTGTTTGCTAGGCATTGTGCTAGGTGCTGGAGATACAGAGGAGATTGAGGCCTTCCCCGCTAATAAGGAGCTCACTGTCTAAAGAGATGATACCATTCATGACTTCATTTAGCAGACTTTCATTGAGCATCTATTATATGCTAGACGAGTACTAGGAACTTTGCTTATTTAGGTCTTGAAACACTTACTGAAGATGTTGACCCTTGAGCTGGGTTTTGAGAAACAATAGATAACAAGGGCAAGAAATGAAATGCTAAGAAAATGGAAAGGGTATGTAAAATGCCAAGACAAACCAAACCCGTTGCCGTCAAGGCAATACCAACTCATTAGTGATGAAAGAACTTAGTATATTCAGAGAACAAGCTTTTCTCTATAGCTTACACAGAAGTTGCAAGAGACCAATTGAGAGGTTTATTGAGGTAATACAGGATCTGGACCAAGTAGCATTTATTAATATTGTTATAATAACTACTTAATGAATACCCACTATGACAAGATACCTTGTAAGTACTGGGGTTATGGTCCCTGACCTTATTGAACTTAGAATTCATACCAATAAAGATAGAAAGAAGATTGTTGATGGGATTTTTTTTTTTTAATTTGAGAAGATAAAATTGATAGGATTTGATAACTGATTGAATATGGAAAGTGAGGAAAGGAGAACTCTATGATTTGAAACTTTCTGCTTTGGTTGACTAAATGGTTAGCGATGGCCTAGGGAATGCAAGAGGAGAATCAGGTTTTGGTGCAGATGTTGACCAACTTTGGATACCTTAAATTTGAGGTACAAGTGGAATGTCATGTACCAAAAACCAAAACCAAACCCACTACCATTGAGTAAATTCTGACTCACAGCGACCCTATACGGCAGAGCAGAGCTGCCCCATCGGGTTTCCAAGGAGTGCCTGGTGGGTTTGAACTGCTGACCTTTTGGTTAGCTGCCATAGCACTTAACCACTACACCACCAAGGTTTCTGAATGTCCAGTAGTCAATTGAAAATATGGAGATCTGGAAGACATAATAGGTGGTAATTCTAATGTGAAGGAGCCCTGGTGGTATAATGGTTAGCACTCGACTGCTAACCAAAAAGCCAGGGGTTCAAACCTACCAGCTGCTCCATGGGAGAAAAGATCTAGCAATCTGCTCCCTTAAAAGATTTACAGCCTAGGAAACTCTATGGCGCAGTTCTGCTCTGTCACATAGGGATGGTTATAAGTCAATCAACTTGACAGCACACAACAACAACAATTCTTAATGTGAATGATCATCCAAGGAATGTGTAAAGTGTTTAAGAAAGCCAGAGGAAAAACTTTGGGGACAGCCAACATTTATGGGACTGTTGAAGGAAGAAGAACCCAAAAGATTTGAAGGCACAGCCAGAGAAATAGAAGCAAAACCAGAGGTTACTGTCACTGCAACAGGTAAGAGGATTTCAAAAGAGAAAAGTAGGGTCCACAGTATATATGTAGAGAGATCAGGTAAAATAAGGACAAAATATATGTTCATTGGATTTGGCAACCATTGATGACTTCACTGAAAGCACATTTCTTGAAGTGGGAAGAATAAAAGCCAAATTGCAGTGAGTTTCGGAACTGGAAGAGGGAGAATGTAGGAAGTTTCAATAGGCCTGTGAAGTAAAAGAATTTTTCATTATAGAAGCTATTTTTGTTTTATGCTTTGTTTAGTAAGCACTCTGAGGATCTGTATTCTGAATCAGTGATGGCTTGCTGGAGTGATGTTAGTAGAAGGATAGTGATAGTCTATAATATTCATATTTGAAGTACAAGGTTTCTCTAGGAGTTACGGTGGGATTGATAGCTGCCGTGGATATCCCACAGGAACACAGCGGTGGTCCAGTGTGTGCCTTAGATCTACCGCGCATGTAGAGTATTGTTTTGTCTGTATCCACTCCATTGACAGGAACTGAGCCAGATGTATGTGACTACAATGAGAGTATTATTAGGGTCGCCCAAAAAGACATCTTTTTCCAAGGGCCTGCCTTGTAGCATGGAGGCGAAAACTTTTCTTAAACTGTAACAAAGAATTTGGTCATTGTGACAGCCTGAAAGTGTAATTTATTTATGATTTTTAATTAAATTGGAAATTATTATGTGGTCTTTTGTTTCAGATATTTTCCAAGTATGGCAAAGTTGTGAAGTAAGTATTAACATTGAATTTTGGAACTTCATTTAAAAGTTTATCTGAATTTGCTTCTCTGATATCTTTTAAAGTAGAAATAGATTCATTTTTTTTTAAGTAAAACTGATACTTGATATGACAGAAAATAAAAATACTACTGTTAACATTGTTAAGTATTTCAGGTGTTTTTCTATATACATAAACACATGTAGACAGTTTTTTTAAGACTTAGTTCTGTACTTGGCGATTTTGTTACTGTCTTTCTACTTGACATAGCGTGACTATCTTTCCATGTACTATAAAGAAACATTCTCATATTTAGTGATTTCATTGTATTTCATTATATATCATAATTTATTTAAACATTTTTTCTGATTTCTTACTATATTACTAAGAACTATAATTTTGTTATACAATGTAAGACATAAAGGCTCTGATTAAATAAATATTTTGATTACTAGAAAGTGTTATGAAATATAAGTGGATTACCATTTGCCAAACAAGTAGAATGTAAAAACAAATATTTCAGTGCATATGACATGCAAAATGCTTATGAGACTGAAAAATAGAAAACATAC
Organism: Loxodonta africana; assembly: GCF_030014295.1. Taxonomy (NCBI): domain Eukaryota; kingdom Metazoa; phylum Chordata; class Mammalia; order Proboscidea; family Elephantidae; genus Loxodonta; species Loxodonta africana. Next base: position 100,500,519 of record NC_087345.1, read on the forward strand.
TCTCTGCCTTCATAGAAAACTTAAGAGTTGGAAAGACTGGAAACATACAAAAATGGTAATGAATGATAATATCCATTATTTAAGAAGGGATTAAAGGAACTTGAGGTTCTTGTGTTTAATTCACTGTTTTATAACCCAGAAACTATATTATGGGGCAAAGAATTAAAAGCAAAATTCTGTCACTGTATATTGTAACCAATACTCTAAGACATATCCTGGTGTGTATTTAAAATCCTGTTTAAAATCCCAAGAATTTAGAGCATATATATCTTGGCTAGTTATTTTTATTCTAGTTTTCCATAAATTAAGTTTAAACAGTTGAAATTGATTTGCATCTTGAGATTTTGGATGTCTTTTAAACTTACTTCTCTACTGGAAATCATTATCAAAAATGCTTCTGGCTTAATTTTTAGGTCTTTAGAATTTCTAACAATAATTATCAATCAAAACACAATAATAATGGTGATATCTAACACTTCAAAAAAAAAACTGACCAATATGTGTGTTTTGAGAACAATAATGAATTGCATTTCTATAGCTAAGAATGAATTTTGCTTTATAATACCTTTTTTTTTTAATTGGATAAATTCTTCTATACACCTTGGTTATTCACTAATGAGTTATAGGTTTGTTGTGAAAATTAAATGAGTTAATGTATATAAGGTACATGGCATAGTCCCTCACATAGCACATCTTCGTTAAAAAAAAAAAAACCTGTTGCTGTCAAGTCAATTCCTACTCGTAGGTACCCTAGAGGACAGAGTAGAACTACCCCATAGGGTTTCCATGGAGCGGCTGGTGGATTCAAACTGCCAGCCTTTTGGTTAGCAGCCAAGCTCTTAACCACTGCACCACCAGGCCTCCGTCTAACGCTTAATGTGAGCCCATATTACATGCTAGGCAGTGTTCTAATTTTCATATATGTTTTCTTCTTTAATTCTCACAACTATCTTATAAGGTAGCTGCTATTATTATCCTGATGTTAAAGGTGAAGAAACTGAGGCACATGGTAAACGTAAGGTTATATTTTTAGTGATGGAGATAAGACTTGAATCCAACAGTCTGCTTTGGACTAAGATGGTACAGATCGAAAGGTAGAGATGGTCAGATTTGAGAGATTGTTAGAAAATAAAATGGGTAATACTTAGTGATATGCTTACTTTGTATATGGGAGTTGGGTGAAGGAGACAGAAGTATTATGAATGACACCCGTGTTTCGAGAATAGCGTGGTGCTATGGTTATGAGTTCGACTGCTAACCAAAAGGTCTGCAGTTCAAATCCACTACATGCTGCTTGGAAACCCTACGGGGCAATTCTGCCCTGTCCTGTAGGGTCTCTGTGAATCGGAATCGACTTGATGGCAATGGATTTTTTTACAAGTCATATTATGTGCTTAGTAAATGTTTCTTTAAATGAGTACGTTACATACTTTATATCAAGAAATGGTGCCACCATCTACCTCTTTTCCCATGCCAGTCATCCTAGATTTATCCTTTAAGTTCTTATTGTAATTTTTTTTTCTGTGTTACCATAGTGGGTAGCACTTATCTCTACTGAAGAACTGTAATTGGTTTATAGGTCTGACTCCCCCAGTAGACTGTAAGCTTTTTCTTGAGGGTTAAGAACCCTGTCTTACTGCCTTTATCTTATAAGTGCTTAGTGCCCAGCCTTCAAGCTAACAGAGTAATGAAATGACCAAATAAATAGAGGCACTCTTTTGACAAACTAGGTCCCTCGGTGGCACAGATGGTTTGTGTAGAGCTCAGGTGGTGCAATGGTTAAGTGTTCAGCTGCTAACTGAAAGGTTGGTGGTTTGAACCCACCCAGCAGCACTGTGGAACAAAGTCCTGGTGATCTGCTTCCATAAAGATAATAGCCAAGAATACGCTATCGAGCAGTTCTACCCTGTAACATATGGAATTGCCATGAGTCAGAATCAACTCTCCGGCAGTGGGTTTGGTGGTGGTGCTGTTTTGTTTTGTTTTGAGAAACTGCTTTTCCCGTTTGTATCTACCTTTTTAACGTATAAAGCTAGGCACGTGGAGATTACAAAGACAGCCTTAGAAGAGTTTATGTTAAAATAAATGAGAGGAGACATTATTTATACATAAACAAATGGTTTCAGTAGAGTCTAGCAGAAGTTATTTCCACCTCAGAAGATTAGGGAACCAACATTTGATGTACACCTTGAAGAATAAGTAGAATTTCAATAGGCAAAGATTCAGAGGCAAAAGTAGAAACAATGTGAACAGAGGCACCAATCTGGGTAATTACAGGCCTTGCCACATGAACATCGAGCAGTTTATTTTGGCTGGAGCTCAGAGTTTGTGTGTGGAGAAGAGTAGTCAAAGATGAGGGAGGTAGGAACCATATCATTGAGGGTCTTGATTGTTGGGCCAAATAATAGGCAGTTGGAAGCACCAAAGATTTTTGAACAAAGGAATGATGTGATTTTGTTTTTTCCTTATTTAGAAGATTTTTCCACTAGTATATAAGAGAGAATTAACATCAAGGGAACCAGTAAGAATAGGCTACTGAAACAGTAATGACACTACAGACAAGGAAAAAGTAGCAGGAATGGAAAAGAGGAGAGAGATGAGAGGAATTACAAGCTAAAATGATGGGGAAAGCTAACACTTTTTCTGAAATAGTATTTTAAAAAAGGGAGTGGGGGGAATTATGACTTCAGCCGCCCTTCACGAGCATAATGAAGAATTCCAAAAAGTTAAAGTAACTATTTAATTTGATATTTCTTTCAAATGTGTTAAAAACTTTCTTGCATCTCCTCCATTACTGTGGTAGCTTTGAAGCTCACCAGTCTAAATTTGATCCTTCTAGTCAAGTATTTCACTCTTCCTCTTTCCTTCGAAGCCCAGCACCGTTTTAGATGCCTATGTAAGGTCACTATGAGTTGGAATCAACTCGACAGCAATGGGTATTGTATTCGGGTATTTTTTCCTAGATCATTTCAACGTATGTTTCTATTTTAATGAAAAAAGTTATCCCTTTTCTTAATGTGGTGGCGTCTTTTTACAGTTTCATTCCATGACTGTATGTATACCTAAACCCAAATCTAAATAAAATAATTTTGAAATGTAATATTGAATGAAATTTCTGTTTTTTCATTCTTATCCTCTTGCCTATTATCCTGTAATTCAGGTTTTAGAAAATTATTAATCTTTGTCTTCAGTATTGTCACTTTTTCTTTAACTTGGAAATAATTTCAGATTTATAAAAAGTTACAAAAATAGTACAAAGAACATTAAGATATTCTTTATCCAATCCACCACTTGCTATGTTATTCCCACCCTCTCCAGATGTAAATGTGTTCATGTATGTATGCGTGTGTAGACGTACACAGTTTGTTTTGTGAGTCATTTGGGGGTAAGTTACAAACATCATTGCCCTCTAAATACTTTGGTGTGTTTTCTAAAAATAAGGATATTCTCTTTATATAACCATGGTACAGTTGTTAAGTTCATAAATTTACATCATTAACAGTACTTTTTAATAGTCCTTCATAGCATTTTCCCCTTTAGTACAGGTTGCAGTCTAGAGTCAGTATTGGATTTAGCTATCCTACCTGTTTAGTCTCTTTTAATCTGGAACATTTCCACAGACTTTATTTGCTTTTTATGACATTGGCATTTTTAACGCTATAGCCCCCTATTGTTTTTCCTCATTTTATGATTTAGCATTTGTTGATGATTCTGGCCTGATCCAGTCTTTATCATCATTGTTGCAAAATGATGATTTTCTAACTCCAGCACTCCTCCATATTCACCAATCACCCCTTGGCATTCTGCTATAAATAAGAGCCTTCCCTTCCTCCTGCTTCTTTATTTCTTATGGAGGGACCCTGCTGGCGCAACGGCTGCTAACTAATAGGCGAGTGGTTCAAACCCACCAGCAGCACTGTAGGAAAAAAGACCTGGCAGTCTGTTCCTGTAAAGATTAAAAAAAAAAAAAAAAACATGTAGGAAACCCTACGAGGCTATTCTGCTTCCTTATTGGGTCACTATGAGTTGGAATATTTATTACCAGGTGGACTTACGAATTCCTACTTTTTCCTGTGATTTATAATTCATCACTGTACTTATTTTGGTACTCAAATGTTCCTAGATTTGATCAGGTGTAGCACCTTTAAGCTGGCTTCTGTGGTGTTGTGACATGTCCCAACCTTTTTTTTTTTCCTCCTAAGCTCTTATTTTCTAGAATAACAAGATGATCTAAGCTCATCTTGTACCTTCCCTGCCCCAGACCTGGAATCAGCCACTTCTCCCAGTTGAGCATTTTGGTTTAAACTCTGATGCATGTAGTAAGCAAGAGTCTCAAAGGCTAGGATTGTTGAAGGGGTCAGGAGAAAGAGCATGCTGTGTGCTCTCTTAACCCCATTCCTGTCACTCAGGTATGTTGGGTGGTATGGCTAAGAACCACTGAACTGGAGAGTCTTTAAAAGAAAAGAATATTAACAGTACAATTAGACTCTAAAACCTAAGAAAATAAAATAGTTCGTTTTACTTTTTGTCTAGAAAGGAATACCTCAGTTTTGGGGAGGTTTGTTGCTTTCATTTTTTGTAAGCTGAGGGAGTTAGTAAAGAAGTGGAATCATGCTTATTCTTCAAGATTCCACTGTCTCTGTAATCTCTTCATCCTTCAACTTTTTGATTACTTTCTATTAATATTTGATTTATCAGATACTGTTAATCATAGCTGTGCTCACTTGTGTTAAATCAGTATCAGATTTGCTCATTTTAATTCTTCTTGATGTCCCGTGACTTCAGAGAGATAGCTGATTTGTCAAATGAATTTATTTCTCTTACTTTGTAAATGTTTTATTATTTAACTTTTTTAAAGCTTGAGTTTTATAAGGATTTATTAATATCTATTTGTTGCTGCATCTTTTTTTTTTTTTAACTATTTGTTTATGCTTTAAGGGTTACCATAATGAAAGATAAAGATACCAGGAAGAGTAAAGGGGTTGCATTTATTTTATTTTTGGATAAAGAATCTGCACAAAACTGTACCAGAGCAATAAATAACAAACAGGTAAGCCATTTATTCCCAACATTTTAATCCAAAAGCCTTTGTGCTCACCCTGGCCAAAAATATAGGGATGCAGAGGGCAATGATTGATGGATAGCAGTAGATTTTGAGGGTATCTAGATTAGTGAAAGCAAAAGATAGCAGAGCTGTATTGGGTTCCCAAAACATTGGTAGAATCCATGAAACAAGAATAGTGCAGGATAGAATCTGCCACACCTAAGTGGTTAAGCAGTTGGCTGCTAAATGGGTGATTGGTGGTTCAAACCCACCAGCTACTCCAAAGGAGAAAGATATGACAGTTTCTTTCTGTAAAGGTTACACCCTTGGAAACCCTATGGGGCGGTTATAGTCTGCCCTATAGGATCGCTGTGAGTTAGAATCAATTCAATGGCAGCAGTTTTTTTGGTTTTAAGTAGGCAACCACTAAAATAAGCAAAAATATAAAATGGAATTGAAGATTTGAGGAAATGGGATCAAATGGGTTTCTGTGAAATACATCTTTCATTTACATTTTTCTCTGGTTTAGTTATTTGGTAGAATGATAAAAGCAAGCATTGCTATTGACAATGGAAGAGCAGCTGAGTTCATCCGAAGGCGACACTACTTTGATAAATCTAAGTGTTATGAATGTGGGGTGAGTGAACCTAGAACTTAATGGAGTTTTTCATGTTTTTAACAAAACTCAGCACTTAAGACATAGTTTCTGCAACATTTACAATATTTTTGTTTAAGGTATTTTTATTTCATTCTTTTATTTGTGTTCACCAAAACTTCTGACTGACTGAAATTGGGTTGTGAAAGTTGTTTTACTTAGGGATTCTGGGCACATCTAAGTAAACCCAGTTGAAATGTAGTGCGCGAAGATGACCTGAGTTGGATAATATAGTGCAGTATTTTCCCTGGTTTCTAAATTTTTGAAAAGTGTTTGGTTAAAAAGTTTTAGACTAATTATTTACATGTTGGCATACTTAGCATTAAAACAATCAGATATTGTCTTGAAAAATTTTAGTGACTCATAAAATTTTGTCTTAATAGTGTACCACCTGTTTCTGTAACATCTGACCAATGCTACAGCATCAGCCTTCAGTACAAACATCATATGAAACATTATCTATGTGGTATTGTCTTAGAAAATTTTTGGTTTTCCCCATTAGTACTGCTAATCTTTTGTTACTGAACTATCCCCAAATTTTCTTACCTAGGAATCGACTCGATGGCACTGGGTATTGGTGCGGTTCTCGTCATCATTTATCCTAACCATTTAAAATTTGGGTGATTAGAAGAGATACACAGCCATAGAACAGTTTTGCACATGGCCCATAATGGTACCAAGAACTTCAGTCTGGGTTGCATTGCTATCAGTTTCTAAAATGAGTATAAAATATTTAAGAAACAGGGCCCAGAGGCATTGCTGGGGAGCTGGGGAAAGGATTACTGAAAGACATTGTGCTGGCTACAAAATCAAGTGGAGGATACAAGGAGATGTCCTCTCCTCCACTATCACCCCTTGCCTTCCAAAAATGATTAGACAGATGGACGGATAGAGTGAGCAGGCAAGAACCCGGGTACCTAGTACGCGACAATTCTTGTGATTCTGAAACTTCTTAAGTAAATGTTGCAGAAACTGTGTCCAAAGTCCTGAGCTCTGTTTAAAAAAAGGAGGGGGAGAATACTTATGGTCTGATTAGTATGTATCTTCATAGTAAATATTAAATTATCTGAGAAATGCTGGACGAATTTGTTAATCTGTTCATTTTGGTTTGTGGACCTATAGATTTTTTTATATTATACTGTGTCTTTCTGTATTTCTTTGTTTCCCCATCCCAAAATTTTATATTTTTCCCAAGGTTATATCACTAGTAAAGCCCTTTTTCTAATGGGGTAGTGTTAGTATTTTTTGTACCGTTATTCCAAAAAGCAAGTTTAGAAAATGTGTCTCCAAGTACATTCTCTCTACCAGGCCCCAGATTGCCAGTTCGTCCACAGTAGCACCTCTTGGCTTCAGCCATGTATTCCCAGGTATACACAGTACACAGTCTGTTTGGTGCTTTGTCAAATTTGCTTGAAAAGCATAATTATTTTTCTCTTCTATTGTTCTGATTTCTGGCTTGGTCTCTCCTCACACCCCACTCTCACATTGCCTCTTAAATGTATTTTTAGTGAGCTAATATACAGATTATAGTTCAGACTGATTAGGGTTTACAGCTCAAACAATATTATGGCTCATTATGAATAAAAGTCTAGTATAGCACTGTCTAATACATGCAAGCTACATATGTAATTTTAATTTTCCTACTAGCCATATTAAGAAAAAACAAACAGGTGAAAATTAATTTTAATATCTTTTATTTAACCCAGTGTATCTAAAACATTATCATGTGAATATATAATCAATATTTTTAAAATTAGGATATTTTACTTTTTCTTTTCATTTCATCTTCAAAATCCAGTGTGTATTTTACCCTTACCATGCATATCAATTCAGACCAGCCACATTTCAAGTGATCAGTCTCCACATGTGGCTAGTGGCTATCATAATCGGACATTGCAGGTCTAGTCAATTGATATGAAAGGAGCAAAATGAAATTAATTAGGAAAAGTGAGGGAGACCTAAAATTTTTCACTTATTTTTAAAACCGTAATTAACAGAAATAGGCTTATCTACATTTTGTCAAATAATAACTTAAAATTTTTACATTTAGGGCAGATGGTCCATTTAAATTTTGAATTATTTTTTTATCAGACCCTGAATCTTGAGATTTAAAATATTTGAGGGAAGAATACTTCTTTTACTTTTTTAGTGAAACTTCTAAAATACTTCCTGATATTTAAAGTAGCTTGTTGGGAGTTACAATATCATAATCTCTTCTTTCTAAGTTCTAAAGTTGTGCCTTTTATTATTAATTACTTTGTAGATTCCCAGTATGACAGTCAGTATTCTTTGTTAAATTCAATAAAACCTTAGGGTATCAGCCAAGTTTCTGTTATTAACAACCACAAATTCAGTTTTTTTTTTTTCCTTTTTTCATGGGAAACAAAAGGAAAGTGGTCACTTAAGTTATGCCTGTCCTAAAAATATGCTTGGAGAACGTGAGCCTCCAAAGAAGAAGGAGAAAAAGAAAAAAAAGAAAATCTCTGAACCAGAAGAACAAATGTATGTATATCTACTCTTACCAGGTACATTATTGTGTTGCATCTGTCTGCTGAGGTTGAGAGCATTCTCTTTTTTTTTAATAATTTAGTGAGGAAGTAGAAGAAAGTGACGATGAAGGGGAAGATCCTGCTCTTGACAGTCTCAGTCAAGCCATAGCTTTCCAGGTACTAAATATTTCTTTTGAAAGGCGCCATACCATAGCTCCCTTGAGTTAGTAAGTTTTATGTTCCTTGCTTACTTTGTTGATCATCTCATAGCAACCCTTGCCTTTTCACTTCACCTCCTAACTTTAGGAAACAGGCTATTATTTATACAAGATTATTAGACCAGTGCGATGGAAAAATTCCCATTGGTTCTTTCTAGATTTTAAGAGCCCCATAGTGCCTTTGGAAACCCTAGGGGGTGTCATGGTTAAGTGTTATGGCTGGTAACCAAAAGGCTGGCAGTTCACAAGGTGCTCTGTGGAAACTCTGTGGGGCAGTTCTACTCTGTTCTATAGAGTCGCCATGAGTCGGATTCTACTCGACGGCAACAGATTTTTTTAATAGTACTTTTAATGTCTTAAACTGTTTTCATTATAGACTCAAGCAAAACTATTTGATTAAAGTGAAGTTAGATTGATAGAAAATATTAAGTCAAAGACATTGTTTAAAAAAAAAAAGCTTCAAAACAAAACCAAAAACAGATTCTTGACCATTAAAGGCCCTGATACAAATATATGAAACATTTTTTGGAAAAGGGTATACAGTCTTCTAATTTTATGTAGCCAGTTATTTTGTTTTGACAAATTATAAAAGCGTATGTCAATTTATTTTTCCCTTTAATTAACTAATGTCTTACTGCATATAACATTTCTACCTCTATCAGGGATGGCAAGTACGTTTCAAGTGCCTCTTATAATATTGACTAAAATCATTTTGAGTAACATTGTGAGACTGGTATAGAACTTGGTGAAGAAAAAAAATCAACACCCTGATGAGTAGAATTGTCTCTTGGGCATGGGAGGGTGAGGAGGCAGGGCAGTTGTGATGTGTTTTTGCCATGTTTTAAATTAATACACCAGAAACAATAGTAAACAGATACCTGTTTTTTAGTTATTTGTTTTCTGAATCACATTACAGCAAGCCAAAATTGAAGAAGAAGAAAAAAAATGGAAACCCAGTTCAGGGAACCCCTCAACATCAGATGATTCAAGACGCCCACGGATAAAGAAAAGCACATATTTCAGTGATGAGGAGGAACTTAGTGATTAAAGTTAGTATTTATTATGTAAATGTCATTAAAAGTAAAAAAAAAAAAAAATCTTGGAGTACAAAGTGCGGTTGGGGACTAAAGATTACTTTTGGAACTTTGAGCGTAAAAACATTTGTTACCAAATAGTTTTTAAGTATAAAATAGCTCATAGGAAATTAAAAAATAATTGTAAAACATCATGTTTCTATCTTACCTTAGCAAAGTAGTAAAAATCAAGATTTGTCAATAACCAGTAATTCTGAAAACAGCAAATTTTAATAAGAAAACCTGACATGACTTTGGTAATGTTACTGTCATCCCAACAAAGAAAGTAGATATTACAAAGATTTATTTGGGAGGCTCATTAAAAAAGGTGTATATTCATATCTGATTGGTTTACATGAGTACTTTTGAAATAAGTTTAACCTTTAAAACAGAAACTTCTAAAAACTGAAAAAAATTGAATGATTTATTGTTATTACATGTTAATAAAATTTTCAAGAGAATTTTGTTTTTAAATATGAGTGTTCTATCGTCTTTTTTCTGTTAGCTTTATTGCAATCTGGATAAATTTTAAATACCCATAAAATATAAAGTGAAATACGTAACTCCGAAAGGCTTATAACCGAACAGCGGTTATCTGTCCTGCCTTACTGCCGAATTCCGTTCCCCAGAAGTAACACTCATAACTTCACCTGTTTCTTTTCATATTTACATACATATTGGTAATTAATACACATATTTCTATTATTTAATTCATTATTTTTAATCGACTTTGAGGCTATGAAGAATTCTTCAATCTTTTATATTCCCCCCACCATCTCTTACACTCCTCTTGTACTCTTCCATCTTCCCAATATGCTTGTGTTAAGTTTTTTGGGTAAATCTATATTTATTATTTTTATTTTTATGACCATATAAACACTTCACTTCTGACCCAAAGAGTGTGCTCGAGTAATAATTGCCTCATTTTTTCATGTGTTTATTAAATTTCTTTGTTTTGTAACTAAATTGCTTCATATCTTCTGCTGGTGGTTATATGGGAATAGAATAATGGAGCTTTTAATTTTCTCTGTTTTACATTTTTATACTGTTTGAATGCTTTATTAAAAGAACACTCATTTATTACTTTTTTATATACTAAAAGGTTTGCCCCAAAATATATAAAAGTTTATAGAAATACCTAAATATACAGGCACTAATAGAAAATAGGTTCATGGCATAAACAATATATAGAAATACAATTAAAACAAACATGAAAAATATTCTTTCTCATTAAAGAAATAAATTATAACCAGTAAAAAACATTATTTTTTTACCTAATTAAAAAAAAAATCAGTGTTGATAAGAGTGAGGTAAAAGTACTTGTGGTATTTTAAACTGTCACATTTTTGAAAGGTAATCTAACAAATATCAAATGCTAAATTTGCTCTGTAAACCAGAAATTACATTCTATTTTATCCTACGGTTCTAATCAGAAATACATTTATGTACCAAGATAAATGTTGTTATTAAAAACTCAAAGCATGGCAACAATTAAATGTCAACAACAAAATAATTAAAGCATGGTACATCCAGAATTGATAGAGTATTAGGAAGCATTAAAATAATGTTTTTAAGGAATTTTTAATGATATGGGGCAACATTCTGTATATAACGTCAAGTTCAAAATACGTGCTATATATGGATACATATATGGATAGAAAAACAAAAGCCCACTACTAAGGTAATGCATACTGGTTAAGAGTATAGTTTCTACTGGCAGACACGCCTAGTTCCTGTGGCCATATTGCTGCTTACCAGCTGTTCACCTTAGGCAATTACTTGACCTGAGTTATTTAAAAATGAAAAGGTACAAACATCATTGGCTGGAAGTTCTGTGTAAAGAGCAGTTAGGCCACCACACCCACCCTTCCCCATCATTCTGAACCATGACAACTGCAGTCTCCTTCCCCTGTCTGTTGTCCAGAATACCATTAGATAGGCTTGTTCACCTCAGGGAGGAGATTGACAGGAAGGGCAATAAATCATTAGTAAGCTAATTATTAAAATCTTTTGTATTCTGCATTTGATAATTCCAGGAAGGAACCTTCATCCGGAAGATCCCTTAATTTTTTGTTTTGAGAGCTTATTGAAATGATAGTGGTCTGCTTCTTTATGTGATTTGATATTGACTGTGGTCTCCAAGCCATCTATGAGTTACTGTATTAGTTTGTTTCCTTACTGTATCCTAGCTTCTTGCTTTGTTTTGTTTTGATATGCCGAAATAGGTTGCTTGAGTTAGCTAGCTTGATTATTTTCACTTTTCAAGCTCTAATGTCCTGTCACCAGATGGCTAGAGCCATTCCCAGGTATGTGAGCCGAGGAGTGCGTTCACTTTTCTTGTATGAGTTCAGCTTAGGTGTCCAGGTAGTTGATCATCAAGTGTGTGGTACAGGCTCTGTCCTTCAGTCTTAGAGGGGCAAGGGTGATTGGTATAGGTACAGGTATCTGGTTGCAGCAGGGGGTCACACTCTGAACAAGGCAGGGGGCTGACAACCATCCCCCGAGTGTCTGCAAGGAAAGCACGTCCATGTTCCCTAGAGCGCACAGGTGGGTGGGTTCTGCAGATGGACCCTGGGCACCCAATGCTTTTGGTTGTAAGGACTGGGAGGTACCAGTTACCCTTGGACCCCTGTCGCAGGTGGCTGGGTGACGTGAGTGGAGCCGCCAGTCCTTAGGCCCCTGAAGTGGGTAGGCGAGGACCCTATTTAATAGGCAAAGCAATGTCAAACATCAAACACCCACCTCTCCACCACACAACTGAAACAGTTGCAATCTGCCAGCAAGGACCTATTCTCCTGAAATAGGCCCACACAGGTCTATGTGGGGGGAAACGTATTCAAAGTCCACAGACCGTTTATGCCTGGACAGGAGCTGCTTCTGTCCTGAGCTCCCCAGGTTAGTGGAGCTGGCAGATTATCTTTTTCTCCAACTGTGAATTTATTCCTTCTCCAAGGCCAGGAGAATGGCTTAGGGTGCTCAGCAGGACCTACCTCAGGCCCAAGGAAATCAACAGCCACTGAAGCTGGGTTGGGGGCTGGGGGCACGGTAAAATATACGCAAGTACTTAGCCTTTGCTGAGAGTGCCATTCTTCTCTGGTTCCAGAGGTGTGAGTAGGCTGCGGAGTTGGCTGTTTCTCCCTGAGGAAACTGTGGCTGAATGCTACCACCAGCGCACCACATTCACTCTCAGGAATGGTGCCTGAGGGTTCCCAGTGATTCAGGTCTGGCAACTCCTCTCCACTTCTGAACCGTCTCTCACTGCACCTTGCCGCTCAGTCCTTTTTCTAACTTTGCCTTTAATGTTCAGGGCTCCTACCAAAAACCAAATCAAACCCAGTGCCATTGAGTTGATTCTGACTCATAGCGACCCTATAGGACAGAGTAGAACTGCCCCATAGAGTTTCCAAGGAGCACCTGGTGGATTTGAACTAGTGACTGTTTGGTTCGCAGCCGTAGCACTTAACGACTATGCCACCAGGGTTTCCTTAGGGCTCCTAGTTTGTCATAAATATAATCATATCACTTGTTTTTTCGGGTCTTTGTTGTAAGAGGGATCGCCGGAAGCTTCTAACTACTCTGCCATCTTGGCCCCGCCTCTAGTAAACTAATTAAATACTAAACCCCAAATGAAAAAAGACCCTTACCATGTCACATCATTGTGAAATCTCAGAACATCAAGAGTAAAACACAAAAACCTAAAAGCTTCTAGGGGTAAGACGGGAAACAGGTCAGAAACAATCAGTTATAGAAGTAGCATCAGACTTCTCAACAGCAAAACCAGAAGCTGGAAAACAATGGAGCAATTGCTTCAAAATACTGAGGTAAAATGATTTTCACCCACAGTTCTATACCTAGCCAAGCTACCAATCCATTGTGAGTGTTTAAAAAAAAATTTTTTTTTTTTAAGTTGTCCGAAGACTCAAAAGTTAATGTCTCCCAGAATCTTCTCAAAAATATACTAGAGGAGATGTTCTACTAAAACCAAAAAAAGGAAGTGACCCAGGAAACAGGGATCTAATACAGTGTATTATCCAGATCTAATACAGGATTCACAGGGTGAATGCAAAAGGTATCTGAGGGGAGAAATTATCAGTTTAGCGATCTAGCAGCTCTGGGAGGTGGAATAGTGGAAGCTATAGGAATCATGATAAGGCATCGTCTCTCAGTATCGCAGTTATGGCCGTCAAAGACACCACCATCCTCAATGACCACCACTCTCTTCCAAGCACTCCCTGCCACATCATCCTTGTTTGTTCAGCGTTGCTGTGTTGGTGGCAAGCCTCAGCAATACTCTTCTTAGCACAGCTGTCTAGGCTAGAGCAGTGTATTTACTGAATTCTATTTTTTAAAGAAGTAATATTTTCCTGATTTTTGAAGGGAAAAAAAAAAGGATATACTTGCCGATTAGAGGAGAGAACATTCTAAGCAGAGGAGTCAGCTGAGCAAAAATAAAGGTCAGAAATGTGATCTTTATAGGTCACATACGCCTATATGCATGAGTGGTTCACTGAACAGTTTGGTTTGGTTGGAACACAGGAAGCACAAGGATGAAAACCAAACCAAACCCACTGCCATCAAGCCGATTGCAACAGATAGTGACCCTACAGGACAGAGTAGAACTGCCCCCATAGAGTTTCCAAGAAGTACCTGGTGAATTCAAACTGCCAACCTTTTGGTTAGCAGCCGTAGCTATTTACTACACCACCAGGGTTTCCACGAGGATAGAAGTGGGGAATATGAAAGAAAAAGATGTCAGGAGTGACCCTGAGTTATCTACAACCTTTCACAGTGGTAAGAGCATAGAACCAAAGATCTGTTCCAATTCTGATTTTACTAATTTCGTCTTTGTGAACTGCTATTAGTTCCTAAGATTCTAACCATCACTTTCCATCAATAATGGGATAAGAATTATCTGATATGTTTATTATGAGAATTAAGTGAGAATATGTAAGCTTCATAGACAGAGCCAGAGCCATACCCATCTTGTTTACAAAGCTCCTGACATATAGTAGACACTCCATAAATGGTAATTTCCTACCTACTTACTGTCAGTAATTTAGAGTTGCCTATTTTTTTTATATTGTAATTCAAGCCCTAATAGTGAAATGGTTAAGAGCTATGGCTACTAACCAAAAAGTAGGCAGTGTGAATCCACCAGCCGCTCCTTGGAAACCCTATGGGGCAGTTCTACTCTGCCTTATAGGGTCACTATGAGTTGGAATCAACTCTACAGCAACAGGTTTGGTTTTGGATATTGTAACTGAAAATATTAGAATGTTCATAGGTAAATATCATCCTCCTAAAAAGTTTGATAAAGATTACTGCCCAGGAGAAATGACACAAAATATTTATGCAGCTAATGACATCATGTGTTTATAAGGTGCCACTTTGGGCTCCTTATGCCTCAGGATCAACAGGCAAAGAAAGGAATTACCAGGAATGCTGGTGTGGTTGATCCTGATTACCAAGAGGAAATCAGATTGATATTACATAATGAAGGTAAAGAAGAGTATGTCTGAAATGCAAGACATCCCTTGGGGTGTCTCTTAGTACTATCGCGCCTTGTGATTAAAAAAAATCAGTGGAAAACTACAGCAACTCAAATCTGATATGACTACTAATGGCCCAGAACCTTCTGGAATGAAGGTTTGGGTCACCCCACCAGGCGAAGAACTCCAACCAGCTGAGGTGCTTGCTGAGGGCAAAGGGAATACAGAATGGGTGGTGGGATAAGGTAGTTATGACCATGGAGCCAGTTACAGAAATGAGGACTGTAATTATTATATTTCTGCTTTGTGTGCATCAAATATTTTTATTTTCTTCACTTATAAAATATGAGATGTAAACAAGACTAATGTGTTTTCAGTTGTATGTGTGTTAGTTGTATCATGTTAGGCGTAAGTGTGACTTTATAATTGTCTTTATTCAGAGATTATGTATGGTTTAAGGAAATGTGTACAGGTGCCAAGTTGACAAGGGGTGGACTGTGATCATTAGGGTTGTGCGTAAACTTGGCTGGGCCTTGATTCTCAGTAGTTTGGCAGTTAGGATGTAGTTTGACAGCCATGTAATGATGTGATCACCTCCGTGATGAGATCTGCTGTGAGTAGCCAATCAGTTGAAAGGCAGTTTCCTTGGGGTGTGGCCTGCATCAATTAAAAGTGGACCTTCTGGCAAGGCTCATGGGCTTTTGCTCCCACTAGATGTTATAGCTGGCTCCTGTTCTTCTGACCTCCAGTTCGTGGGACTTGAGCTAGCAGCTTACCTGCCATCTTGCCTGCCGAACTTTGGATCCATCAGTCTTTGCAGCCTGTAAGTGAGAGCTGTGCTATCTGACTTGCTGATCTTGGGTTTTCCAGCCCTTGCAGCTGCACGAATCAGGAGAAGCCTCCAGCCTGACCCACGTTCCAGCCTTTACAACCGTGTGAGCCATTTCCTTAATATAAGTCTCTCTATTTTATATATATTTATACACTTTATGGATTTTGCTTCTCTAGAAAACCCAGCCTGAAACATAAGGTTTTTATATTGAACATTTCCTCATTTTATGTCAATACTAAGATATATACATGAGTCTTTGAAATGTTTCCACATAGATTTTCAAAGAGCCTTGGCGATGCCATGGTTAAGCCCTTGACTGCTAACTGCAAGTTTGCGGTTCAAACCCACCCAGCAGCTCCAAGGGAGAAAGACCTGGCAATTTGCTCCCATACAGATCACAGCCTAGAAAACCCTATAGAGAAGTTCTACTCTGTCACATAGGGTCACTGTGAGTTGAAAATTAACGGCACCTAAAAACAACAAGTAGGAGAAATGATGTTTCTTCAAGTGTGACAATGCCCATTCCCACTCCTACATTTTTTTGTCTTTTTGTTGTTGTTGCTTTTTGTTTCACAATATTACTATTGCCAGAAACTTCTTAGCTTCTCAAAGTGAATGATGATACAATCCCTCGCAATTAGATTTCTCTGAATTTCAATTTATGCCTGAAGGTATTGATCATAATCAGAATCCCAAGATTTTCCTATGTTGGTTGTAATCTTTTTTACTCATCTGAGTAGTTTTTAAATTAGTAGCAAACTACTTTTAAAAGCCCCTGAAAATAATTATCAGTATTTCTGAACTAAAACTACTCAATAGAATAGATATAATCTAGGAAATTTTCTATAGACAAATTCTTGTTAACCAAAGACCAGTTTCTCTCTAATTCCATTATGAAATTTAAGATGTTCAAAGTAATGTGAAGTTATAGAAGCCGTTGATTTGAGCCACAGCTCTGCCACTAGCCTATAACACATTCTTTTAAATGTTGCCTGACTGATCTGGGTTCCAGTTACTTTACGTGTAAAATAAGAATGTTGTTGTTGTTGTTAGTTGCTGTCGAGTCGATTCCAACTCATGACGACTCCATGTATGCAGAATAGAACTGCTCTATAGGGTTTTCAAGACTGTAATCTTTCTGAAGCAGATTGCCAGGTCTGTCTGCAGAGGAGCCTCTGGGTGGGTTCAAACCACCAAACTTTCAGCTAGTTGTCGAGCACTTAACTGTGCCACCCAGGGACTTCTGAAAGTAAGAATACAGGTCCACAATCCTATATCCATAATTCCAAACTCGCAAAATCAAAAGTTGATTTCAAAATTTACATAAACTCACTTCCGGCCAATATGGTGCCATAAACAGGAGCACCATGCTGTCCTCCCACAGCAAAGACCCAAAAAACTGAGTGAAACAGAGACAAACATCAGTCCTGGAACCTGAAGTGTCACATGAAGAGGTAAAGAACTCAGCCAAGCACTGAACGGAATAAGAAATTGACAGAGAACAGAGAAAGAGGAGAGATACATGCAGAGGTCCCCTATTAGCTAACACAGCACGGATTCGCCATCTCGGATTCCTGTGAGAGATTGGTAGACAGGGATCATGGGAAAGCAGCTTCACAGAGCTCCCACCAGGTGACAGAGCACATGGTAACCAGAAATACACGCATCCTCTGCCAGCTGCTCTACCTCTGTGCTTACTGGCTGACAGTGGTGGGAAGTACAGCATCCATGCCACTTGGATTCACCCCACCCACATCAGAGATCGGTGGACAGGGAGTATGGAAAAGTAGCTTCACAAAGTTCCCAGCAGGAGACAGAGCACCCGGTAACCAGTGATATACACTTTCCTAACCCCCACTTTTCCTCCCCCTGCCGGCCTCCTCTGCTTTCTACCAGCTGCAGTTTCTTGGCCTGGAGGCAACTGCTTTGACCCTGGGCTGCTTGGATTCACCCTGCCCACACTAACAGGCTCTGTGAGTGCCATTTGTCTGTTGCTGATGTTGCTTTTTTTCTGTTTCTTTTGGTTTCTTCCATGCCTCCCACCACCTATCCCATGTTTCTCTTGAACACCTGGCTCCAAGTGCCATTTTGCTTCCTCCAAAAGGCTGTGAAGCACCACTTGACTGGGGAACCACTCCCCCAGTCTATGACACCATGCTGGTGGAATGCCCAGGGTATTTTTTTTTTTTTTTTTTTTGCTTCATTCTGTTTTGTTTTATCTGTTTGTTTTCCTTTTCTTTTCGAGGCTTGGGAGCTCCTTCTAGTGAGGCTGCACTGCCTGGCTTAGGAGCCACTCCCCTAGTCTGCGCAGCCATGTAGGTGGGATCCCTGGGGGCATTTCTTTTTTCTTTCTTTCCCCCCCCCCCTTTTTTCCTTTCTGTGTTTCTCAGTTCTCATCTCCCTATACTTACCTTCTTTTCCTGTCTCCTGAATACCTGGCACTGTGTGACATCTATACCCCCTCTAGCCAGGTTATATGCGCAGTCTGGGAGCCACTTTCTCGGTCTTTGCATTCACACCAGTGGGACCCCTGGGGACTTTTCTTTTCTTTCTTTTATTTTTCTTCCAAATTTTTATCTAGTTTTTCTTTTTTTTCCTTTTTGTTTTTCTCCATTTCTCGGTTTCTCATCTCTCCACTCCAACAGCAAGCTCCCTTAACACTTCTTTCTTTGTTTTTTTGTTTGTTTTTGGCCCCTGTTTCTCTCTCCTCTCTTTCCTCTTTCCAATATTAGCTCCACCCATCAAAACCTCCTCCTCCTTTCTGCCTACCTGCACCGTGCGCTGAACATCATACCCCCAAGCAGCACAAGCATGGCCTACCAGAACCTACCCAGCACAGATTCCTGGCCCACCCTGTCAGCCCTACTACATGCCACAAACAACCCATCCCAGCCTTTCCCCTTCAGCTGGACCTACCCTGTGGCATCATAGCTGAGTGACTGGCCTTGTCCGTTGGGCAAGGAGGTGAAAAGTATTGTGACCACAGATGAGTAAACAACAAAGAACGCACAGCCTGCCTGCTCAGACATAACCAAATAAAACAAAAAAGCAGGCCAAAAAAAAAAAAAAAACAGAACTACAATCAATAAATGAAGAAAATACCTACTGAATGTCCCAAAGACAGCAGACAATATTGAAACACATTAAGGAAAAAAAAAAAAAAAAAAAAACAGGATGGTTCCAGTAGGCATCCAAAATAAAACACCAGATGACTTTCCAGTACAAGAAAAGGACAAGAACTACCTGATAGGGAATTTGAATCTCTAATATTAAGAGCTATCCAAGAGTTGAAGCAAAAAGCAGATAAAAATAAGGAAAAGATAGACAAATTCATGGAAAATACAGACAAAAAATGGAACAAATTCAGGAAAATAATATAGGAACAAAATGCCAAAATAAATTCACAACTAGAAATCACACGAAAACAACAAGAAATCCAAAAGATAACAAGATTTCAGAAATGGACAGCATCATAGAAGTGCTGAGGAGCAGGTTGAAATGGTGGAAGACAGGATCAACAAAGTGGGAGGAAAACACTCGGATACAACTCTGTTTGAGGAAAAATCAAAAAAAAGAACAAAGCAAAATGAAGAAACGCTGAGAATTGTTAGATACAATCAAAAGCAAAATTTTTTGAGTAATCGAAGTTCCAGAGCAGGGGAGAAAACAGAAAACACAAAGAGGATCATTGAAGAAGTGCTGACGGAAAACTTCCCTATTATCATGAAACCTGAAAGGTGACCATCCAGAAAGCTCAACAAACCCCGTGTAGGATAGACCCAAAAAGAAAACCACCAAGCCATATCATAATCATACTCGTTTAAAAAAAGACAAACAATTCTGAGAGCAGCTCAAGAAAAACAAAAAATTACATACAGAGGAAAAACAGTAAGACTAAGAGCTGATTATTCAGCAGAAACCATGCAGCCAAGAAGGCAATGGGATGACATATACAGAGCCTTGAAAGAAAAAAAAAAAATTGCCAACCAAGAATAATCTATCCTGTAAAACTCTCATTCAAATATGATGGTGAAACTAGGACATTTCCAGGTAAACAGAAATTAAGGGGGTATGTAAAAACCAAAGCAAACTTACAAGAATTATTAAAGGGAGTCCTTCAGTCTGAGAACAAACAACATCAGACTACAGCCTGAATCTAGGATGCAAGGTTGTACCAGCCAGATACCAACCTAGGAATTGAAGTCTCAAGGACTATCCAAAACCAAAAGAATTACAACAAGGAACCAGAAGGGCCAGTCTGTAAATAACAACAACGTCAGAACAATAAAAGAGGGAATAAATGGTGTAAGTATAGAACTTTCTAATGGAGAGGAAGGAAAGACAACATCAAGTAATAATATACTGGTTCAAACCTAGGAAGATAAAGGTAAATTTCAAAGTAACCACAAAGAAAGTTAACAAATGTACTCATCAAATAAAGAAGAAAAACATAAAGTTTCAATAAAAACATAATCCACAAAAACAAAAGTAATGGAAAAGAAATCCACAAAGAAAAGGAATTTGGAACAGAAGAATAAGAAGAACAAAGAAATTGTCAGCACCACAAAAAAAAGCACTACAAAATGACAGTAATAAACTCACACCAACCAATATTACACTGAATGTAAATGGCCTAAATGCACCCATAAAGAGACAGAGAGTGACAGAATGGATTAAAAAACAGAATCCATCAATATGCTGTCTACAAGAGACACACCTTAGAGACAAAGATGTAAATTCATTAAAAAATGAAAGGATGGAAAAAAATGCATCAAGCAAATAACTTCTGAAAAAGAGCAGAAGTGGCAATACTAATTCAGGTAAAACAGACTTTAAAACAAAATCCACCATAAAAGACAAAGAAGGGCACTATATAATGATTAAAGGGATGATCCATCATAAAGACTAAACCATAATAAACATCTATGCAAAAAATGACAGGGCTCCAGAATACATAAAACAAACTCTAACAGCACTGAAAAGAGAAATTGAGAGTCCCACAATAATAGTAGGAGACTTCAACACATCACTCTTGGTAAAGGACAGAACATCTAGAAAGAAAGTCAACAAAGATATAGAAGAGCTAAAGGGCACAATCAGCCAACTCGACCTCATAGACATATATACAACATTCCACCCAACAGCTGCAAAGTAAATATTCCTTTCCAAAGCACATGGAATGTTCTCCAGAATGGACCACATCTTAGGCCACAGAGCAACCCTCAACAAAATCCAAAATCCATACTACAAAGTATCTTCTCTGACCACAACACCAACAAAGTAGAAATTAACAACAGGAGTAAGGGAAAAAAAATCAATTACATGGAAACTGAATAACATCTTGCTTAAAAACCACTGGGTAATAGAGTAAATAAAAGATGGGATCAAAAAATTCCTAGAATCAAATGAGAATGAGAACACATCATACCAAAACCTTTGGGACACAGCAAGGGCAGTGCTCAGAGGTCAATTTATAGCAATAGATGTGCACATCAAAAAAGAAGGCACAAAATGAAAACATTAGCTACACAACTTGAACAAACAGAAAGAGAACAGCAAGAGAAGCCCACAGCCACCAGAAGAAAGGAAATAATAAAGAGCGGAGCAAAAATAAATGAAATCAAGAATAGAAAAACAATAGAAAGAATCAACGAAACCAAAAGTTGGTTCTTTGAAAGTATCAACAAAATTGACAAACCACTGGCCAAAATGACAAAAGAAAAACACGAGAGGATGCAAATAAACCAAATAAGAAATGAAATGGGGGACATTACTACAGACCCACCTGAAATAAAAAGGATCATAACAGAGTATTATGAAACACTATACTCCAACAAATTTGAAAACCTAGAGGAAACGGACACATTTCTAGAAACACACCACCTACCCAAACTAACTCAAAACGATGTTGAAAATCTGGACAGATCCATAACAGAGAAGAAATTGAAAAGGTCATTTAAAAAAAAAAAAAAAGCTAACAAAAAAAAGCCCTGGCCCACGTAGCTTTACCAGAGAATTCTACCAAACATTCAGAGAAGAGCTTACACCAGTACTACTCAAACTATTTCAGAAGGTAGAAAAGGAAGCAATACTTCCAAATTCATTCTATGAAGCCAGCATAACCCTGATAACAAAGCCAAGGACACCACAAAAAAAAGAAAATCACAGACCAATATTTCTCATGAATATAGATGCAAAAATTCTCAACAAAATCCTAGCCAATAGAATTCAGCAGCATATCAAAAAAATAATACACCACGACCAAGTAGGATTCATACCAGGTATGCAAGGATGATTCAACATTAGAAAATCAATCAACGTAATCCACCACATAAATAAAAGGAAGGAAAAGAATCATATGATCATCCCAACTGATGCAGAAAAAGCATTTGACAAAGTCCAACACTGGTTCCTGATAAAAAGTCTCTCAATAAAATAGGTATAGAAGGAAAACCAATGGCCAACATCATTCTTAATGGAGATAGGCTGAAAACATTCCCTTTGAGAACAGAAACAAGACAAGGATGCCCTTTATCACCACTCCTATTTAACACTGTGCTGGAAGTTCTAGTTAGAGCAATAAGGCAAGAAAAAGAAATAAAGGGCATCCAAACTGGTAATGAAGAAGTTAAGCTGTCCCTATCTGCAGATGATATAATTATGATACCATACACAGAAAACCCAAAAGACTCTATGAGAAAACTACTGGTACTAATAGAAAGATTAAGCAGAGTACCATGATACAAGATAAACATACAAATATCAGCTGGATTCCTCTATACCAGTAAGGAATCATGAAAATACCATTTATAATAAAAAAAAAAAAAAAAAATTTTTTTTTTAATAGCCCCTAAAAAAATTAAATACCTAGGAATAAATCTAACCAGGGATGTAAAGGAGCTATACAAAGAAAACCACAAAACACTACAGCAAGAACCCAAAAGAGATCTACATAAATGGAAAAACATACCATGCTAATGGATATGTAGATTCAACATTGTGAAAAAGATAATTCTACCCAAAAGGATTTACAAATACAATACAGTCCTTATCCAAATGCCAACAACATTCTTTAAAGAGATGGAAAAACTTATCACTAACTTTATGCAGAAAGAGAAGAAGCCCCAGATAAACAAAGCACTATTGAAGAAGAAGAATAAAGTAGGAGGACTCACACTACCTGACCTCAGGAGCTACTACGCAGCTATGGTAGTCAGAACAGCCTGTTACCAGTACAAGGACAGATACGTTGACCAATGGAACAGAATTAAGAACTCAGATGTAAATCTACCCACGTGTGGTCATCTGGCCTTTGACAAGGGCCCAAAATCCACCAAATGGGGAAAAGAGGTCTTTTTAACAAATGGTTCTGGCAAAACTGGATGTCCACCTACAAAAAAAAAATGAAACAGGATGCATACCTCACACCAAATACAAAAGCTAATTCCAAATGGATCAAAGACCTAAATATAAAGCCAAAAACTATGAAATTCATAGAAGAAAAATTAGGATCAACGCTAGAGGCCCCAATACACAGCATTAACAGGATACAAACCACAATCAACCACACACAAACTCCAGAAGATAAGACAGATAACTGGGATCGTCTAAAAATTAAACAGTTATGCTCATCAAAAGATTTCACCGGAAGAGTAAAAGGAGAACCTATAGACTGGGAAATTACATATGGCTCTAAACACTACTTTAGCAGCATCCCACAAGTTTTTTTTTTATTATCGTTCAGTTAGAAATATATCCAATTTCTACTGTGATATCATCTTTGATAGATGGGTTATTCGGTAAGGTATTTCTAAGTTTCCAAAATATACAAATATTTTCTATTTATCTTTTGTGATCAACTTCTAGCTTAATTTCCTTTTGACCAGAAAACATTTTACATATGATTTCAATCTCTTGAAATCTGTTTAAACTCTATTGCATAAAAAAAAATTTATAACTTTTTTTCATCTTTCAAAAAATGTGGATTCTATAGTTGCTGTCTGCAATAAACCAAGTTTATCCTGTGTTGTTTAAATTGCGGATCTGATTCTTTTCCTGCTTATACTATCAAGTAGGAGCACTGGTGGCACAGTGGTTAAAGGGACAGCTGCTAATCGAAAGGTCAGCTGTTTGAAGCCACCAGCCACTCCATGGGAGAAAGATGTGGCAGGCCACTTCCGTAAGGATTTACAGCCTTGGAAACTCTATGGGGCTGTTCTCCTCTATCCTATAGGGTCGCTATGAGTCAGAATTGACTCGACAGCAGTGGGTTTGGCTTTGGTTTTAGTCTATCAATTACTGAGAGAGAAGAGTTAAAATCTCCCACTATAATTATGGGTTTATTTATTTATTCTTATAGCTCTGTCCATATCTTATTTTATTTATTTAGAGATCATGATTTTATGTTTTGAGGCCATATTACTAGTCACCACAGAAATTAAGGGTTTTTACATTTTCCTGGTAAGTACTTCATGATGAACATTTTATCGTTATGAAGTGTTCCTCTTTGTCTCTGGTAATTATTTTTGCCTCAACAGCTGTATCAGCTTTCCTTTGGTCAGTCATTTTGTAGTACATATTTTTCCATATTTTTACTTTCAATCTTTCTATATCCTTATGTTTTAGATATGTCTGTTATATACGAAAATATATATATATTTTTTAATTAAGTCTGAAAATTTCTGTCTTTTAATTGGAGTATTTACTCCATGTTTCAGTCTAGGTCCAATTAGGACAGAGTAACCACACAGTAATCTGAACAGGGAAAATGTAGTATAAATAATAATTAACTATAATGGGGGTTGGGGTAATAAGGAATTGGCTACTGAAAAGCAAAGAGAATTCTAATAAATACAGCAGATATAAAAAACAGCCTTATGTGTATCCAAGTATATTGGCTCCCCCATACTCCCAACTCCCCACCCCAGGGCTGAGATCTAGACCTTGTTGGAGAGATCACAGCCATGGCTCACTGGATTGCAGAGAAGTCTCTGTGATGCTGCACAGGTGGAACTTGCTAGAAATCCACCCCCTGGAACTTACCAGAAATCCTCACTTTAGGGTGTTGGGGAAAGCTGTTCACAGGGAGGTATCTCACTGTAGGTACTCCATTTGAAAACCACCCAAGAAAAGGTGTTGGGGGAAAGCTGCTAACCACTGGGTCCTGCTACCCACCGTGCACTGCAGGAATCTGGTGCTGGAGAAGCTATATATGTTGTAGGAATCTAAGGCTGGGTAGCCACGTGCACTGCAGGATCTGGGTGCTGCACAGCTGCACGAGTTATAGGGGCCTGAGGAGTTAGCATAGTGGAACCAGGAAGTAAAACCCCTTTCTTCCTTGAGCGTCTGTCTAACTCCCTCTACTGACAAAGCTTCAGTGCCGCCTGCCAAGGGAAAATTAAAGGCCCAAATTCATTTTAACAGAGCAGGAAAAAGGGTTAATTTAGAGCTGCGATGTACACAGCCCATTTATATTTTAATGTTGCTATGTATATATATGAATTTAAATACTTTTTCCTCCTATTTTGTGATCCCATTTGTCCCCTTCCTTTGGATTAACTGTTTCTATTCTTTTTACCCTCTCTAATTCATTTGGAAAATAAACACTAGTTTGCTATTTTTTAGATTATAAAACACATTCTCTAGATTATAAAATACAATTATTTTACTTAGAAAAATATAACAGCTTTATTGTGACATAATTTACATACCACAAAAGTCACTCCTTTTAAGTGTACTATTCAGTGATTTCAGTAATTTTTACAGAGTTGTGAAACCATCACTACTGTTTAATTTTAGAACATTTCTGTCACCCCAAAAAGAAACCTTGTGCCCATTTTCAGTCACTCCCATTTCCATCTATATTCCCAGGCAATCATTGATCTGTTTTTCATCTCTATAGCTTTGCCACATCTAGAAATTTCATATAAATGTAACCATACAAAATGTGATCTTCTGTGTCTGGCTTCTTTCACTTAGCATGATGTTTTTAAGGTTCATCCATATTGTACATATTAGTACTTCATTCCTCTGTATTGCCAAATAGTATTCCATTTTATGTCTACACCACATTTTGTTTATCCATTTACTAGTTGATAGATATTTGAGTTATTTCTACATTTTGATTATTATGAAAAATGGTGCTATGAACATTTGTGTACAAGTCTTTGTATGGACATATATTTTCATTTCTCTTGAGTAAATACCTAGGAGTAGAATTGCTGGATTATATGGTAAACCTATTTCTAACATTTTAAGAAACTGACAAAATGTTGTCCAAAGTGGTTCCACCATTTGACATTCCCACCAGCAATGTATGAGGGTTCCAGTTTGTTCGCATTCTTGATAACACTTGTTACTATGTCTTTTTTATTATAGACATTCTTGTGGGTGTGAAGTGGTATTTTTTTTTTTTGAGTATTTGTTTCTTTATTACATACTTGATTACTTAGAAGATAAACAACGAAGTTATGTTGTTGTTTTTAGGTCCTGTCAAGTTGGTTCATAGCGACCCTGCGTACAACAGAGAAAAATGCTGCCCGGTCCTGTGCCATTCCCACAATTGCTGCTATATTTGAGCCCATTGTTGCAACCACCGTGTCATTCTAGCTCACTGAGGGTCTCCCTCTTTTTAGCAGACTCTCTACCTTACCAAGCATGATGTCATTCAGAGATAAGTCCCTCCTAATAACATAGTCATAGTATGTGAGATGAAGTCTCGCCACCCTTCCTTCTAAGGAGCATTCTGGCAGTACTTCTTCCAAAACAGATTTGTTTGCCCTTTTGTCAATCCATGGTATATCCATTATTCTTCACCAATCCCGAAATTCAAAAGCATCTATTCTTCTTTGGTCTTCCTTATTCATAGTCCAGCTTTTGCACACATATGAGGCTATCGAAAAATGCCCTGGCTTCATCAGGTGCACCTTAGTTCTTAATGAGACATCTTTGCTTTTTAACACTTTAAAGCGGTCTTTTGACGCAGATTCGCACAATGCAGTACGTAGTTTGATTTCATGACTGCTGCTTCCATGGGTGTTGATCATGGATCCAAGCAAAATGAAATCCTTGACAACTTCAGAATCTTCTCCATTTATCATGATGTTGCTCATTGGTTCAACTGTGAGGATTTTTTTTTTTTTTTTGAGGTGCAATTCGTACTGAAGGCTGTAGTCTTTGAACTTCACCTCTAAGTGCTTCGAGTCCTCTTTACTGTCATCAAGCACAGTTGTGTCATCTGCATATCACTGTTTGTTAATGAGTTTTCCTTCAATCCTGATGCAGCATTCTTCTTCATATAGTCCAGAGTCTCAGATTATTTGCTCAGTATACAGACCGAATAAGTATGGTGAAAGGATACAACCATGGTACATGCTTTTTCTGATTTTAAACCATGCAGTATCCCCTTGTTCTGTTTCAGTGACTGCTTCTTGATCTATGTACAGGCTCCTCATGTACACAATTAAGTGTTCCGGAATTCCCATTCTTTGCGATGCTATCCATAATTTGTTATGATCCACAGAACCTTTGCGTCATCAATAAAGCACAGGTAAACATCTTTCTGTATCCTCTGCTTTCAGCCAAGATCCATCTGACATCAACAATGATATCCCTCATGCCACGTTCTCTTCTGAATCCAGCTTAAACTTCTGGCAGTTTCCTGTCAATGTACTGCTACAACTATTCTTGAATTATCTTCAGCAAAATTTTACTTGCATGTCACAATATTGATATTTTTCGATAATTTCCACATTCTGTTGGATCACCTCTCATTGAAATGGGTACGTATATAGATCTCTTCTAATCAGTTGGCCAGGCATCTGTCTTCCAAATTTCCTGGCATTGATGAATGAGTGCTTCTAGCGTTGCATCCATTTGTTGAAATTGGTCAATTCCTTGAGCCTTGATTTTTGTGAATGCCTTCAGAGCAGCTTGGACATCTTCCTGCGATATCATTGGTTCTTGATCATATGCTACCTCCTAAAATGGTTGAACGTCAACCAATTATTTTTGTTACAGTGATTCTCTGTAATCTTTCTATCTTTTTTTGATGCTTCCTGCATCATTCAATTTTTTACGCATAGAATCCTTCAACATTCCAACCCTAGGTTTGAATTTTTTTGTCAATTCTTTCAGCTTAAGAAATGCCAAACGTGTTCTTCTCTTTCGGTTTTCTAAGTCCAGGCCTTTGCAAATTCCATTATAATACTTTTCTTTGTCTTTTTTTTTAATAATTTTTATTGTGCTTTAAGTGAAAGTTTACAAATCAAGTCAGTCTCTCACACAAAAACTTATATACACCTTGCTACATACTCCCATTACTCTCCCCCTAATGAGACAGCCCACTCCCTCCCTCCACTCTCTCTTTTCATGTCCATTTTGCCAGCTTCTAACCCCCTCTACCTTCTTATCTCCTCTCCAGGCAGGAGGTGCCAGCATAGTCTCAAGTATCCACCTGATCCAAGAAGCTCACTCCTTACCAGCATCCCTCTCCAACCCGTTGTCCAGTCCAATCCGTGTCTGAAGAGTTGGCTTCAGCAATGGTTCCTGTCTTGGGCCAACAGAAGGTCTGGGGGCCATGACCACCAAAGTCCTTCTAGTCTCAGTCAGACCATTAAGTCTGGTCTTTTTATGAGAATTTGGAGCCTGCATCCCACTGCTCTCCTGCTCCCTCAGGGGTTCTCTGTTGTGCTCCCTGACAGGGCAGTCATCGATTGTAGCCGGGGACCATCTAGTTCTTCTGGTCTCAGGATGATGTAGTCTCTGGTTCACGTGGCCCTTTCTGTCTCTTGGGCTCATAATTACCTTGTATCCTTGGTGTTCTTCATTCTCCTTTGATCCAGGTGGGTTGAGACTCGTCGATGCATCTTAGATGGCAGCTCGCTAGCTTTTAAGACCCCAGATGCCACACTTCAAAGTGGGATGCAGAATGTTTTCTTAATAGATTTTATTATGCCAATTAACTTAGATGTCCCCTTAAACCATGGTCCCCAAACCCTTGCCCCTGCTACGCTGGCCTTCGAAGCATTCAGTTTATTGAGGAAACTTCTTTGCTTTTGGTTTAGTCCAGTCGTGCTGACTTCCCTGTATTGAGTGTTGTCTTTCCCTTCACCTAAAGTAGATCTTATCTACTATCCAATTAGTGGACACCCCTGCCTTACCTTCCCTCCCTCCCCTCTCTTGTAACCACAAAAGAATGTTTTCTTCTCAGTTTAAACTATTTCTCAAGGTCTTATAATAGTGGTCTTATACAATATTTGTCCTTTTGCAACTGACTAATTTCACTCAGCATAGTGCCTTCCAGGTTCCTCCATGTTATGAAATGTTTCACAGATTCCTCACTGTTCTTTATCAATGCGTAGTATTCCATTGTGTGAATATACCACAATTTATTTATCCATTCATCCATTGATGGACAGCTGGGTTGCTTCCATCTTTTTGCTATTGTAAACAGTGCTTCAATAAACATGGGTGTGCATATATCTGTTCGTGTAAAGGCTTTTATTTCTCTAGGATATATTCTGAGGAGTGGGATTGCTGGATTGTATGGTAGTTATATGTCTAGCTTTTTAAGGAAGCGCCAAATCGATTTCCAAAGTGGTTGTACCATTTTACATTCCCACCAGCAGTGTATAAGTGTTTCAGTCTCTCCACAGCCTCTCCAACATTTATTATTTTGTGTTTTTTGGATAAATGCCAGCCTTGTTGGAGTGAGATGGAATCTCATTGTAGTTTTGATTTGCATTTTTTTTTTTTAATGGCTAATGATTGTGAACATTTCCTCAAATATCTGTTAGCTACCTGAATGTCTTCTTTAGTGAAGTGTCTATTCATATCTTTTGCCCATTTTTTAATAGGGTTATTTGTCTTTTTGTAGTTGATTTTTTTGCAGTATCGTGGATTTTAGAGCTCAGGCGCTGATCAGAAATGTCATAGCTAAAAAGTTTTTCCCAGTCTGTAGGTAGTCTTTTTATTCTTTTGGTGAAGTCTTTGGATAAGCATAGGTATTTGATTATTAAGAGCTCCCAGTTATCTACTTTTTCTTCTGCATTCTTAATAGTGTTTTGTATACTGTTTATGCCATGTATTCGGGCTCCTAATGTTGTCCCTATTTTTTCTTCCATTATCTTTATCGTTTTAGATTTTATATTTAGGTCTTTGATCCATTTTGAGCTCGTTTCTGTGCATGGAGTGTGGTATGGGTCTTGTTTCATTTTTTTTGCAGATGGATATCCAGTTATACCAGCACCATTTGTTAAAAAGACTGTCTTTTCCCCATTTAACTGTTTTGGAGCCTTTGTCAAATATCAACTGCTCGTATGTGGATGGGTTTATGTCTGGATTCTCAATTCTGTTCCATTGGTCTATGTATCTGTTGTTGTACCAGTACCAGGCTGTTTTGACTAATGTGGCGGTGTAATAGGTTCTAAAATCAGGTAGAGTAAGGCCTCCCACTTTGTTCTTCGTTTTCAGTAAAGCTTTCCTTATCCAGGGCCTCTTTCCCTTCCATATGAAGTTGGTGGTTTGTTTCTTCATTTCATTAAAGAACGTTGTTGGAATTTGGATTGGAATTGCATTAAATGTATAGATCGCTTTTGGTAGAATAGACATTTTTATAATGTTAAGTCTTCCTATCCATAAGTAGGGTATGTTTTTCCACTTATGTAGGTCTCTTTTGGTTTCTTGCATAAGAGTTTTGTCATTTTCTTTGTATAAGTCTTTTACATCTCTGGTAAGATTTATTCCTAAGTAATTTATCTTCTTGGGGGCTACTGTAAATGGTATTGATTTGGTGATTTCCTCTTTGATGTTCTTTTGGTTGGTGTACAGGAATCCAACTGATTTCTCTATGTTTATACGGTATCCTGATACTCTGCTGAACTCTTCTATTATTTTCAGAAGTTTTTTTAGGATTCTTTAGGGTTTTCTGTGTATAAGATCTTGTCGTCTGCAAATAGAGATAATTTTAGTTCTTCCTTGCCAATCTGGATGCCCTTTATTTCTTTGTCTAGCCTAATTGCTCTGGCTAGGACTTCCAGCACAATGTTGAATAACCTACCCAACCCAGTGCCCTCAAGTGGATTCCGACTCATATAGATAAGAGTGGTGATAAAGGGCA
The DNA here is from genome assembly GCF_030014295.1 of Loxodonta africana. Lineage (NCBI taxonomy): Eukaryota > Metazoa > Chordata > Mammalia > Proboscidea > Elephantidae > Loxodonta > Loxodonta africana. The sequence continues at coordinate 100,531,437 of NC_087345.1, forward strand.
TCCTTGTCTGTTTCCTGTTCTCAAGGGAAATGCTTTCAGGCTCTCTCCATTTCGGATGACATTTGCTGTTGGCTTTGTATAAATGCCCTTCATTATGTGAGGAATTTTCCTTCTATTCCTACTTTGCTAAGAGTTTTTGTCATGGATGGATGTTGAACTTTGTCAAATGCATTTTCTGCATCAATTGATAAAATCATGTGATTCTTGTCTTTTGTTTTATTTATGTGGTAGATTACATTAATGTTTTTCTAATGTTGAACCATCCCTGCATACCTGGTATGAATCCCACTTGGTCGTGGTGAATTATTTTTTGATATGTTGTTGAATTCTATTGGCTAGAATTTTGTTGAGGATTTTTGCATCTAAGTTCATGAGGGATATAGGTCTGTAATTTTTTTTTTTTTTTTTGTGGAGTCTTTACCTGGTTTTGGTATCAGGGATATGGTGGCTTCATAGAATGAGTTTGGTAGTATTCCGTCCTTTCCTATGCTCTGAAATACCTTTAGTAGTAGTGGTATTAACTCTTCTCTGAAAGTTTGGTAGAACTCTGCAGTGAAGCTGTCCAGGCCAGGGCTTTTATTTGTTGGGAGTTTTTGATTACCTTTCCAATCTCTTCTTGTGTTATGGGTCTATTTAGTTGTTCTACTTCTGTTTGTGTTAGTTTAGGTAGGTAGTGTGTATCTGGGAAATTATCCATTTCTTCTAGGTTTTCAAATTTTTTAGAGTACAATTTTTCATAGTAATCTGATATGATTCTTTTAATTTCAGCTGGGTCTGTTGTAATATCGCCCACCTCATTTCTTATTCGGGTTATTTGCTTCCTCTCCTGTTTTTCTTTTGTCAGTTTGGCCAGTGGTTTATCAATTTTGTTGATTTTTTCAAAGAACTAGCTTTTGGTCTTGTTAATTCTTTTAATTGTTTTTCTGTTTTCTATTTCATTTAGTTCAGCTCTAATTTTTATTATTTGTTTTCTTCTGGTGCCTGTGGGTTTCTTTTGTTGCTTTCTTTCTATTTGTTCAAGTTGTAGGGATAGTTCTTTGATTTTGGCCCTTTCTTCCTTTTGGATGTGTGCATTTATTGATATAAATCGACCTCTGAGCACTGTTTTCACTGTGTCCCAAAGGTTCTGATAGGAAGTGTTTTCATTCTCATTGGATTCTCTGAATTTCTTTATCCCATCCTTAATGTCTTCTATAATCCAGTCTTTTTTGAGCAGGGTATTGTTCAGTTTCCAAGTGTTTGATTTCTTTTCCCTGCTTTTTCTGTTACTGATTTTCACTTTTATGGCCTTATGGTCAGAGAAGATGCTTTGTAATATTTCAATGTTTTGGATTCTGCTAAGGCTTGATTTATGACTTAATATATGGTCTACCCTAGAGAAATGTCCCATGTGCACTAGAAAAGAAAGTATACTTGGTTGTTGTTGGGTGGAGTGTTCTGTATATGTCTATGAGGTCAAGTTGGTTGATCGTGGCATTTGGATCTTCCGTGTCTTTATTGAGCTTCTTTCTGGATGTCCTGTCCTTCACAGAAAGGTGTTGAAGTCTCCTACAATTAATTTGGTGCAGTCTATCTCACTTTTCAATGCTGATAGAGTTTGTTTTACGTATCTAGCCGAGTTGTCATTGGGTGCATAAATATTTAATATGGTTATACCTCCTTGGTGTATTGTCCCTTTAATCATTATATAGTGCCCTTCCTTATCCTTATGATGGATTTAACTTTAAAGTCTATTTTGTCAGAAATTAATATTGCTACTCCCGCTCTTTTTTGATTGTTGTTTGCTTGATATATTTTTTCCATCCTTTGAGTTTTAGTTTGTTTGTGTCTCTAAGTCTAAGATGTGTCTTTTGTAGGCAGCATATAGACGGGTCCTGTTTTTTAATCCATTCTGCCCCTCTTTGTCTCTTTACTGGTGCATTCAGTCCTTTTACATTCAGGGTAATTATGGGTAGGTATGAATTTAGTGCTACCATTTTGATGTCTTTTTTTGTGTGTTGTGTGACAGTTTCTTTTTCCTACTTAATTTTATGTGCTGAGTAGATTATCTTTATATATTATCCTTTCCTCAAATACATAGTTGTTGACTTCATTTCTGCTGAGTCTCAATTTTTTTCTTGTATCTTATTTTGATGAGTAGGATAGTTTGTCTCCTTTGTGGTTACCTTATTATTTAACACTATTTTTCTAAATTTAAGCCTAACTTTTATTTCTTTGTATGGTCTTATCTTCCTCTCCATATGGAAGATCTACGATTACATTTCTTAGTCCCTCTTTGTTGTTTTAATGTTGTCTTCTTGTATATAATAACATTCCTGTTACCCTGTTTTAAGCTTTTTTTTTTTTTTTGTTACAATCTTGCTTTTTTTTTTTATTTCCCTTCCTGGGTTTGCTTCTTTTTTTTGTTTGTTTTATTTATTTTTATAATTTTTTTCGTGCTTTAAGTGAAAGGTTACAAATCAAGTCAGTCTCTCACACAAAAACTTATATGCACCCTGCTACACACTCCCAATTACTCTCCCCTTAATGAGACAGCCCACTGTCTCCCTCCACTCTCTCTTTTCATGTCCATTTCACCAGCTTCTAACCCCCTTTACCCTCTCATCTCCCCTCCAGGCAGGCCTGGGTTGACTTCTTTTTAATAATTTTTATTGTGCTTTCAGTGAAAGTTTACAAATCTAATCAGTCTTTCACATATAAACTTATATACACCTTACTACATACTCCCATTTACTCTCCTACAATGAGTCAGTCTGCTCCCTCCTTCCAGTCTCTCCTCTCATGACCGTTTTGCCAGCTTCTAACCCCGTGTTCCTTCCCATCTCCCCTCCAGACAGGAGATGCCAACACAGTCTCAAGTGTCCACCTGATGCAAGTAGCTCACTCCTCATCAGCATCTCTCTCCAACTCATTGTCCAGTCCAATCCACGTCTGATGAGTTGGCTTTGGGAATGGTTCCTGTCCTGGGCCAACAGAAGGTTTGGGGACCACGACCACTGGAGTCCTTCTATTTTCAGTCAGACCATTAAGTCTGGTCTTTTTATGAGAATTTGGGGTCTGCATCCCACTGTTCTCCTGCTTCCTCAGGGGTTTTCTGTTGTGTTCCCTGCCAGGGCAGTCATTGGTTGTAGCCAGGGACCATCTAGTTCTTCTGGTCTCAGGATGATGTAGTCTCTAGTTCATGTAGCCCTTTCTGTCTCTTGGGCTCATAATTACCTTGTGAGCTTGGTGTTCATTCTCCTTTGATCCAGGTGGGTTGAGACTCATTGATGCATCTTAGATGGCCGCATGCTAGCTTTTAAGACCCCAGATGCCACACTTCAAAGTGGGATGCAGAATGTTTTCTTAATAGATTTTATTTTGCCAATTGACTTAGATGTCCCCTGAAGCCTTAGTCCCCAAACCCTTGCCCCTGCTTTGCTTACCTTCGAAGCATTCAGTTTACTGCGGAAACTGCTTTTGGTTTAGTCCAGTTGTGCTGACCTCCCCTGTATTGAGTGTTGTCTTTCCCTTCACCTAAAGTAGTTCTTATCTACTATCTAATCAGTAAATAACCCTCTTCTATCCTCCCTCCCCCACTCTCTTAGCCACAAAAGAATGTATTCTTCTCAGTTTATACTGTTCCTCAAGATCTTATATTGGTTGTCCTATACAATGTTTGTCCTTTTGCAACTGACTAATTTCACTCAGCATAGTGCCTTCCAGGTTCCTCCATGTTATGAAATGTTTCACAGACTCATCACTGTTCTTTATTGATGCATAGTATTCCATTGTGCCAATCTACCATAATTTATTTATCCATTCATCCATTGATGGACACCTTGGTTGCTTCCATCTTTTTGCTATGGTAAACAGTGCTGCAATAAACACGGGTGTGCATATATCTGTTCGTGTAAAGGTTCTTACTGGGTTGACTTCTGATTGCTCTGCACAGTGTTCTAGTCTCGGGTTGGTATCTGATATTATTGATTTTCTAACCAAAGAACTCCCTTTAGTATTTCTTGTTGTTTTGGTTTGGTTTTTATGAATTCCCTAAACTTCTGTTTATCCGGAAATATCCTAATTTCACCTTCATATTTAAGAGACAGTTTTGCTTGATATATGATTCTTGGCTGGCAATTTCTTTGTTCAATTTTTTAAATATGTCATCCCATTGCCTTCTTGCCTGCATGGTTTTTGCTGAGTAGTCCAATCTTATTCTTATTCACTCTTCTTTGTAGGTGACTTTTCGTTTATCCCTAGCTGCTCTTAAAATTCTTTATCTTTGGTTTTGGCAAGTTTGATTATAATATGTCCTGGTGACTTTCTTTTAACATTTACCTTATGTGGAGTTCGATGAGCATCTTGGTTGTATTTTGGCTCTTGTAGACTTGCTCTGATTTTTTTCAGTTTCAGCTTGAACTTGCATATGACCAGTTGATGGTCTGTTCCACAGTAGGCCCCTGGCCTTGTTCTGACTGGCAATATTGAGCTTTTCCATCATCTCTTTCCACAGATATAGTCAATTTGATTTCTGTGTGTTCCATCTGGTGAGGTCCATGTGTATTTTCTTTTCTAGTGCCATGTGTATAGTCACCGTTTATATTGGTCAAAGAAGGTGTTTGCAATGAAGAAGTCATTAGTCTTGCAAAATTCTATCATTCTATCTCCAGCATTGTTTCTATCACCAAGACCATATTTTCCAACTAGTGATCCTTCTTCTGTGTTTCCAACTTTCGCACTCCAATTGCCAGTAATTATCAATGCATCTTGATTGCATGTTCGATCAATTTCAGCCTGCAGCAGCTGATAAAAATCTTCTATTTCTTCATCTTTGGCCCTAGTGGTTGGTGTGTAAATTTGAATAATAGTCGTATTAACTGGTCTTCCTTGTAGGCGTATGGATATTATCCTATCACTGACAGCATTGTACTTCAGGCTAGATCTTGAAACGTTCTTTTCGATGATGAATGGAACACCATTCCTCTTCGAGTTGTCATTCCCAGCATAGTAGACTATACAATTGTCTCATTCAAAATGGCCAATACCGGTCCATTTCAGCTCACTAATGCCCAGGATATTGATGTTTATGTTTTCCATTTCATTTCTGACAATTTCCAATTTTCCTAGAGTCATATTTCGTACATTCCAAGTTCCGATTATTAATGGCTGTTTGCAGGTGTTTTTCTCATTCTGAGTCATGCCATGTCAGCAAAGGAAGGTCCCGAAAGCTTTACTCCATCCATGTCATTAAGGTCGACTGTACTTTGAGTAGGCAGCTCTTCCCCAGTCATCTTTTGAGTGCCTTCCAACCTGGCCGGCTCATCTTCCAGTACTATATCAGACAATGTTCCGCTGCTATTCATAAGGTTTTCACTGGCTAATGATTTCAGAAGTAGACTGCCGGGTCCTTCCTCCTATTCTGTCTTAGTCTGGAAGCTCAGCTGAAACCTGTCTTCCATGGGTGACCCTACTGGTATCTGAGTACCGGTGGCATGGCTTCCAGCATCACAGCAACACAGAAGACCCCAAAGTACGACAAACTGACAGACACATGGCAAAAGTCAAAAATACTAAGGTTGGACTTAAATGTTTTATTGCTACAGTAGTAGATGAGTTCTTCCAACATTCTGCATTTGTCTTATAATGTCAAAAAACATGATAATTGATTTTTAAAATGTCTGCTCACAAAGATACTGTTATTTCCAAGAGACAGAAAGGGCTACATGAACTGGAGACTACATCATCCTGAGACCAGAAGAACTAGATGGTGCCAGGCCACAACTGATGAGTGTCCTGAGAGGGAGCACAGCAGAGAACCCCTGAGGAAGCAGGAGAACAGTGGGATGCAGACCCCAAATTCTCATAAAAAGACCAGACTTAACGGCTTGACTAAGACTGGAAGAATCCCGGTGGTCATGGTCCCCAAACCTTCTGTTGACCCAGGACAGGAACCATTCCTGAAGTCAGCTCATCAGACAAGGAATGGACTGGACAATGGGTTGGAGAGAGATGGTGATGAGGAGTGAGCTACTTGCATCAGGTGGGCATTTGAGACTGTGTTAGCATCTCCTGTCTGGAGGGGAGTTGGGAGGGTAGAGGGTGTTAGAAACTGGCAAAATGGTCACGAAAGGAGAGACTGACCTATCAGGGGAAGAGTAAGTGGGAGTATGTAGTTAGGTGTATATAAGTTTATATGTGAGAGACTGACTTGATTTGTAAACTTTCTTAAAGCACAATAAAAATTATTTTAAAAAAAAGATACTGGTATTTTAATATCGTCTAAATGATAACTTATCCTGGAAAATGTCAAGCCAGTACCTCTGCCTACTTTTAAATAGAAAACATCATTATGTTCTTACATTCTTTCACTTCTTATTTGATAAACCCAAACATGCGCCTCCAGATAATATATGCCTACTTCACCATTCCACTTGAGATTAAAGAATTGTTAAATTTCAGAGACACATATAAATCAAATTACAAACCATGTTCTGTCTCTAACATATCCTCTGAAAAATCTCCACTTGAATAGGCTAGGAAGATGATGATTCATGCCATAATTTTATCTCATGAAACTATAGCAAATCTCTTTTGGCTGAATTCCCAGCCAAATTCTAAATGTGACTTAAATCTAGATGGAACATAGCTGTCAAACTCTGTACTCATTTTAAGTTTCTTATATCTATATCCAGGTATTGTATATGGCCACCTGTAGGAACTAATTACAGAGAAGACTGAATATAAAATCACTTAAAAATTTTAAGTCCTAAGTAGTTAATCGCTTTTTTCAACAGTTCTGGGTGATGCGATTATCATATCAATCACTATATGATTTTTGCTTTTTAACTCAGTTTTATGTGTTTCTGTATCTAGCATGGAGGGTTTTGTTTAAAAACAACAACAAGAATAACTACAATTTGAGGGCCTACTATGTGCCCTGTACATTACATACGCTGTTGTCAATCATCTTCACAATTGTAGAGATAAGTGTTGCTCATAAGCAAAGGTAGTCCTTTTTTCTATTCTTTTGTCCTCTGACTTACTCCACAGGAAGAGCTTCTTTGGGCTGGTTTCATTTACTTTAAGAATCATTACATTGGCTATGACAACCGGCTTGGTAAACTTGGCCATTTATCAAATGCCCTGAGAGGACTGGGATAGTGATAAGAGTCAAGAGCTCTTTCTCTTCTTTTCAATTCTGCATTCATGAGGTTATGGAAGTAAGGCTTAGGACTTGGTAGAAGCCTAAACCACCTCTTCTTCCTTTGCTTTCATTTGGTCTCTCTTTTCCCAGGTGACACAAGTAAGCTCAGTGCCTTCTCCTGGCGTGAGAAGGCCTGGGGTGGACAGTTCTATGCTCAGGGAACAATTTTTATCTTTGTTATTTTTCTTCCCTTGTTTTCTAGCTCTGGTAGGTGTCATTTTCATAATACTGGAGTGACACATTTTGAGGGCTAGGTGTAAGCTGGGGGGTTGGGGTAGGAAGAGGAGAATAGATTTGCTGTTTGGCTTGCTTTGACTCTTGGTTTTAGTGGTCTCCAGCATAAGGAAGTGGAGTTCTACCCTTCTTCTGGTTCAGAGCCCTAAAAGTTTTACATAAAGGTTTGGGAGCCAAAGATCCAGCTAACAACGAAGTATTACTGTGTCTTGATTTGCCTGCGTTCTCTATGTAGAACCCTGAGCACTATCACAGAGAGGAGTGACAGAGCCAAGGCTGAACTCAGATATTCCTGGATAAATACCACCCAAGACCATCTTGCTACCATTCCATTATGATAATGTTAACAAGCTATAATAGCAAACATCTACTATACTATATGCCAGGCTTTGTTTTAACTTATTTAATCCTCACAACAAATTCATTGCCTATGAAATGAAATGAATTCATCAAGAGTTGAAAAACACTTTATTCTGGATATTAGCAGTAATAAAGGAGTTAAAATATAAGAAATGGTAACCTGTGGAGGATGCAGGCCTCCTTAGTGCTGGTATGAACAGTTTAAGTTCGTAGCTGAAACTCAATCTGAAAATTATAGAACTCACTTAAATTTATGTATGGTGTCATTACCTGAGGGGGAAAAATGAGGTTTTCTCCTTATATTTCTATCTTTTAGTTAATAAGGCTATCAATCTGTGTTCATCTTATGGAATGATAACTCTGAATTATTTTTAAAAGGGTTTTTCATCTTAGATTAGTTGAGTAAACCAAGCACTTTCTCTCATAAACACTTAGCACTTATCTTACAAACCTGAAGGATGGGGACTAAGGGAAGAAACATTACTTTCTACCCATCACAATAACAGATTTTTACTTGTAGATCATAAACCAAGACTGTCAGCCAATTCCAATTAAATATCCTACAAGTAAAATTATTTTAGAAGATGGGAGGTCATAAAAACTAAAACCCATTGCCATCGAGCCAACTCCAACACATTGTGAACCTTTGATAAAGCAGCTTACACTGTTCTAATGAAGCTCTCTGTATCTTGTGTTGCATGATGGATCAAATTCTCTACAGACTGTTAGGGAAGAACTAAAACAAAAGGAGGGCAAAAGTTGAAACCAGATACAGAAGAGAGCACAGGCAGGTCAACAAGACCTAGTAAAATAAAACAAAAGCAGGTGCAGAGATCAGCCAAAAACAGAAACCAAGCCACCCAAAGGATACAATAAAAACTTCTTCTTGTTAATTGTCATCAAGTCTATTCTAACTCATGATGGCCCCATGTGTGCAGAGTGGAACTGCTCCACAGGGTTTTCAAGACTGTGACCTTTTGGAGGCCTATCTTCAGAGACACTTCTGGGTGGTTCAAACCCCCAACCTTTTGGCTAGTAGTCAAGTATTTAACCTTTTGCACCACACAGGGATTCCACAATGAAAACCATTAGAGATAAATAGAAAAAGCAGAGTCCTAAAACAGATTTATGGTTTAGGCTAGCCTGGGCTAAAAGAACCAACTTTAAGAGAGAGCAAAAAAAAAAAAAAAAGAGTTCCTGTGAAATCTAGCAAAGATGTGCTGTAGCAACCTCTATTTTGGAACATAAAAGCTTATATAGATGTTTCTTCCTTAGCTTTGAAGGCGAAGTTCTCTGAACCTGGCATCTGACAGAGCCCAAGGTCAGAATCCTATGAATGAGGTATATTGGTTTTGTTCCCTAAATACAAATGTCATCCTCTGTCTCTTAAATGCACTTAGGTGGTTGCAGAGGGCACTGAGCCAGAAAACATGAGAATAGACATAAATCTATCCCTGCTAATAAGGAACAACTCAAGGCACATGGCCCACCAGCATTAAAACAGCAGAGCCCTATTTGTATCATGTTACTAAGAGCAGGAATTGGCTCATTTGCAATGGTTCTGCCATTTGGCTACTTCTAAATGTGGAAAAGCATTTATCACAATTCTTGGGATCATTGAGATTATTGGCTTTACTTCAGATAAGTAGGAAAAACAAACCTCAGCTCAAATGGAAGCTACTTCTGTTGCATTCTTCCTTCTTTAACTCATTTCAATGCCAGGCTGTATCTTAAAGCTAATTCTAACTGGGAACTTCAAATGGATTACTCAACCCTATGGGCAGTTCTATTCTGTCCTATAGGGCTGCTATGAGTCAGAATTGACTCGATGGCAACAGTTTAATGGATTACTCTTACTGGCTTATTTGCTTTTTTCATGTGTCTCTATCTTCACATATGTTTAGGCTAATGGATAGCTTCTTAGAGTGTTGTCATTTAAGGTGTTTCCAAATGACTAAATATTTGCCCACTTTTGGCAGGGCTAATCAGCTCACTTACGGATAGGGTTATCCAGTGGATATAGTTTTTGTTTTGGGTAAAAGCTCAAATAGCTTGGGACTAGCCTTTTTTTTAAAAGCATCAGTGGCACATTTACTTAAATAATATTCTCACCTCAGTTAACCTACGTGGGAGTAGGAAGGACAACCTGTCCATGTGACAGTGGATAGGCTGATTTCACATTATCTCTCTACTAAAAATGGTGAAATAGGAAATGAAAAGCATTATGATTTTTCTAGACTTCTCTTTTACGCTTATATCCATTGACCTACACCAGCATTCTATGCTTGAGATTGAAATGATACAAAGGTAGACAGGGAAAAGAAAGAGCTGGGGATAAAGTGCAAGAAAATGGAGTGAATGAAAGAAGCATTTTATAATTTGTTCAGAGTTAAGTACTGGTTTAATCATTTGCAAATAGGCTAGTTCCCCTACATGGAAAATATCATATGTGGAGCCGCTGACATATATTTGTTTAATTTTTTAATTGCTAGTTGTAATTACATACCACTTGTCTAAAAGATAATTCTTTGGCAACCTCAGCTCTCTGTAATATAACTAAGAAATATGAAAGAAGGAGAAAAAGCTGCAATAAACCAAATGAGAAGTTATAATATTTGTACATTAATGCTCGTGAACTTTACCCAGAAGACAGGCCTTCAGATTCTCAATCAATTTCTGTTTTCCCTGCCTATGTCAGTACAGAAGCAACAGGATGGATTAGAAAGGTAGACAATGCTAGTGGAGGCAAGCACGACAATAGCATAAGAAGTAGTAGCTATGTAAATATGTAAAAGCAGGTTGAAGAATGCAAAAAATTTAGCTATCCAGATTCATACATTATATGGACAAACTAATCTACACTTTTGAATAATGGACTATCTTTTATGTGATACTAAGGAGTTTGGATAAGTAACTGGAAGTCACTAAAGAGCACTAAGTGCAAGAATAACACAATTCTATTTAAATTTTAGTTTCAGCCAGGCAAGAAATATTTAGCAAGTACCCTACTACCCGCACTAGTGCTAAAGTTACTGAAATCAACAAGGCATATTCCCTGTCCTCACAGGCTAGCAAACCTCTAAAACTAAGGCATTTGGCCTAATAAAATGGCTGACATGAGGTCTGAATCAAAACTTCATTTTGTTATAAACTCCTGCTCCTGCTTTCCTGAGAATGTAACCTTGGCTTCTCCCCATTCATATGCATATGACCTTGGGCCTCTAGCTGAGTTGGGCAGGAAGGCCCTGGGCCCCTATCAATCATCTTGTTAAACAGGCCTGACTCTTGCCCCAAGCCTCTTTTAAGTAAAAATGGGTGGACGTCAGAGACGGTTTATCAGCTCTCAGTATATAAGGGCAGGGGTTAGAAATGTGATTATAGGAAAACGAATTTACTCAATATATTCCAGGAAGAAGGTAGTTGCTGATGACATACCCACCTTGTAACCACCACTCACTCCCCTTCCCCATCTTTACTATAAAAGCACATCTCTCCCGCTATGCCTGGGGACAATTGGTAGATTCCTCTCTGCCCTATGTTTCCCCAGTTTGTAAATTTTATTACCCTCAATAAATCTCTTTGCTTTTATTTTAACAGAGTGAACACTCTTAGATAGGTGCCTTAGTTTGGGTTCTCTAGAGAAGCAAAACCGGTAAAGCATAAAAAAATATATAGGGAGAGAGAAATTCATATCAAGGAAACGGCTCATGGGATTGTAGAGGTTGGAATGAACCGAGTCCGTGGATCAGGATAGAGATTTCTGCTGATTCATGCAACCGCAGGGGCTGGCGAATCCGAAATCGGCAGGTCAGAGAGCAGGACTGTTACTCACAGGCTGTGAAGAGCCAGGAATTCTAAGATTGGCAGCTAAGCTGCTAGCTCAAGTCCCAAGCACCAGAGGTCAGATGAACAGGAGGCAGCTGCAGGATCCAGAGAGGGCAAAAGCCAGAATGTCCACTTATATTTGGATGCAGGCTACATGGCCAAGGAAACTCCCTTTCAGCTGATTGGCTACTCAAAGCAGATCCCATCATGGAGGTGATCATATATAAACACTGAGAATCATGACCCAGCCAAGTTGACACACAGTCTTAACCATCAAAACAGGTTTATAGTGTAGAGGAGAGATTACAGAGGCAAAGGTGCTAGGTCAGGCAGAGGAATACCTAGAATATAAAAGATGTTAAAGATATGAAAGTGATAAGACTTAAGGTCTCATTGGATGTGGACGGTAAGGGGGAGGCAAGAGCCTAAGAAGAATCCTGGATTTCCCATGTGGACACTTTGGTAGATGGTGATGTTGTTAACTGGGATATGAAAAACAAGAGGAAAAACATATTTGTGGGTAAAGATGAGTTCACTTTTGAGAAGTCTATGGGAGAGCCAGAAGTCAGAAATGGAGTCTGGAATTCCAAAGAAAATTCTTTAGTATTGTCATGTGTACGTGATAATAGAAGCTGCGGGTGAATTAGGGAATATTCACCCTGTATTACAGTGAGAAGAAGATGAAGTATGGGAACTTAAGCAACATCTATATTTAAAATCAGCATAGATGAAGAAAAGCCAGAAAAGTGTATTAAGAAGGATTGGTCCAAGGAGTACGAACAAAATCAGGGGAGAATGGTGTTATAAAAGTCAAGAAAAGGTCAGTACTAAGAAGTGATTTTTGGACTTGACGATTAGGACATCTCTAATAAGCACTGAAAGGAAAGATCCAAATCTCAAGGCTTGAGAAGTGAACAAAAGCTGACAGAATGGACAGATCAAGGGCAGACTTTTAGAAGAAGCTGCAATAAACCAAATGAGAAGTTATAATATTTGTACATTAATGAATGCATAGTAGTAAGGTATGAAGGTATGGTAGGAAGCTTCTAAGATGGTTCCTAATGATCCTTGCCATGTGATATACATGCCTTTGTGTAATTCCTTCCCCTTGAGTGTGGGCTGAATTTAGTAACTTGCTTCTAATGAAGAGAATACAGCAAAAGTGATACAATGTCACTTCCAAGATCAGGTTACAGAAAGACTGGCTTCTGTCTTGTTCAGCTTTTCTTATACTCTCTGCTCACTCTAATGGAAGCCTGCTGCTGTGTTGTGAGCTGTCCTATACAGAGGCTCACATGGCAAAGAACTGAGGGAGGCTTCTAGCCAGCAGCCAATATAAGAATGAAGGCCTTTAGTCTAAAAACCCACAGAGAACTGAATACTGCCAACAAACCAGTTGAATGAGTTTGAAAATGGATCCTCTCCCTGTCAAACCTTGAGGTGATTGTAGCCCCAGCTGACGTCCCTTGTGCAAACTTGTGAGAGACTCTGAGCCAGAGGACCTAGATAAACTATGCCCAGGTTCTTAAAGGACAGGAACTTATTTGCAGCTGCTAAGCTTTGGCATAATTTGTTTTGTAGCAATGGATAACTAATATAAAAGGTAATGAATAAGACAAGGTGATACTTTAAGAAGAAAATAGTTTGGAAACAGACTTTTTTAAGACAAGAAAAAACAGAACATTTTATATGCTAAAAAACCAATAGAGAGTTTGAAAATAAACCAAGGAGAAAGAATGATTGGTAGAGCAAAAGGAGATGACCAGACCTGTTGCCGTGGAGTTGATTCTGACTCATAGCAAACCCGTAGAATAGAGTAGAATTGCCCCATAGGGTTTCCAAGGAGCACCTGGTAGATTCCAGCTGTCAATCTTTCATTAGCAGCCATAGCTTTTAACCCCTGTCAGCAGAATATCAAACTACGTAGCCTTGCTACTCAACATGTAGTCTGTGATGTAGGAGCATCAGCCTCTCACCTGGAGGTTATTGGAAATGCAGAATCTCAGGCTTCATCCCAGACCTACTGAACCAGAATGTGCATTTTAACAAGATCCTCCCCACCACCCGAGGTAACGCATATGTACTGACCCACAACACAAGTGAACAGAATAGATTCAGGCAGGAGAAAAATAATCTCTACTTGAAACTAGAAGGAATAGGAGAAGAGACAGAGATATAAATAAATTTGTAGATGCAGTTGAGAAAGGGAGAGATTGTTCACAAAAAGTGCTTCGGTATTTCATATAAAATACAAATTCAGTCAGGGAACAGAGCTTGCAATGAGTGGCAAAGAATTACAATAGCTACTAACATGAGTGGAAGAGAGAATTGACCAGAGAAAATATATAATTGTTTTGCAAAGAAGTACTAGGAGCCCAGGTGAGTTTGGAGACTAGGAATTTGCTAGGTGAGGGCTTGAAAGTGAGTCCCTGGGTGGTGCAATCCATTAGGCAACTCGACAACAACTAACACAACAACAACTGAAAGGCTGGTGATTCAAACCCACCTAGAGGTGTCTCAGAAGACTGGCCTGGTGATCTGCTTCCGAGAGGTCACCGTCTTGAAAATTCTAGGGAGCGGTTCTACTCTGAGCACATGGGGTCACCATGAGTCGGGATTGACTCCACTGCAACTGCTTTGGTTTATCTGGGTTTGAATGATTTGTCTTCAGTATTGCCAGCGGGCTATGTGTATTGTACAACAAGATAAGGCAGAAGGCAGGATCAATACAAGGATATGGTCCTGTACCATCCTCACAATCTTTGCTGTGTTTGAGCCCATTGTTGCAACCACTGTGTCAATCCATCTCACTGAGGGTTTTCCTCTTTTTCTCTGACCCTCTACCTTATCAAGCATGATGTCCTTTTCCAGGGACTAGTTCCTCCTGATAACGTGTCCAAAGTACGTGAAACAAAGTCTTGCCATCCTCACTTCTGAGTAACATTCTAGCTGATTTATTTGTTCTTCTGGCAGTGCATGGTACATTGAATGTTCTTCACCAACAACATAATTCATATGCACCAATTTTTCTTCAGTCTTCCTTATTTATTGTCCAGCTTTCACATGCATATGAGGCAACTGAAATTACCATGGCTTGGGTCAGCAGCACCTTAGTCCTCAAAGAGACATCTTTGTTTTTTAACACTATAAAGAGATCTTTTGAGTTTTGATCTCTTTATATGCATCGTTTGATTTCTTTTTCTTTTTTTTTTTAATTGTACTTTAGATGGTTTACAGAGAAAATTAGTTTCTCATTAAACAATACACATTATTTTGTGACATTGGTTACCAACGCCACAACATATCAAAACTCTCTGCCTCTTGACTTTCGGTTCCCCATTGCAAGCTTTCCTGCCTTCTCCCGCCTTCTAGTCTCTGCCCCTGACCTGCTATGGCCATTTAGTCTTGTTTTGTTTTATGGGCTTAACAATCTTTGGCTGAAGGGTAAACCTCAGGAGTGACTTCAGTACTGAGTTAGAACAGTGTTCAGAGGCCATAATTTGGGAGTTTCTCCAGTCTCTGTCATACTAGTAGGTCAGGTCTTTTTTTGTGAGTTAGAATTTTCTTCTACATTTTTCTCCCCCTTTGTCTGGAACCCCATATTGTGATCTCTATCAGAGCAGTCAGTGGTGGTAACCGGGTACCATCTAGTTGTGCTGGACTCAGTCTGGTGGAGGCTGTGTTAGTTGTGGTCCATTAGTCCTTTGGACTAATCTTTTCCTTGTGTCTTTGGTTTTCTTCATTCTTCCTTGCCCATACAGGGTGGGATCAGTGGAGTATCTTAGATGGCTGCTCACAAGCTTTTAAGGCCCCAGAAGCTACTCACCAAAGTAGGATGTAGAACATTTTCTTTATAAGCTATGTTATGCCAATTGAGCTAGATGTTCCCTGAGACCATGGCCCTCAGTCACCAGCTTAGTAATCCAGTCCCTCAGGGAGTTTGGATGTGTCTATGAAGCTTCCATGACCTTGCCTTGGTCAAGTTATGCTGACTTTCCCAGAAATGTGTACGGCTCTACACTTCACCAAAGTTACCACTTATCTATTGTCTAGTTAGTATTTTTCCTGCCCCATCCCTCCCCTCCCTAGTAACCATCAAAGATTGTTTCTTTCTGCATATAAACCTTTTAATGAGTTTTTATAATAGTGGTCTCATACAGTATTTGTCCTTTTGTAGTTGACTTATTACACTCAGCATAATGCCCTCCAGATTCATCCATGTTGTGAGACGTTTCACACATCTCATTATTATTTATTCTTTATTGCTGTGTGGTATTCCATTGTGTGTACATACCATAGTTTGATTATTCATTCATCTGTTGATGGGCATCTAGGCTGTTTCCATCTTTTTGCTATGATGAATAATGCTGCAGTGAACATGGATGTGTATATGTCTATTTGTGTGATGGCTCTTATTTCTCCAGGATATAGTGGTTAAGTGCTACGGCTGCTAACCAAAGGGTTGGCAGTTCGATCCACTGCGTGCTCCTTGGAAACTCTATGAGGCAGTTCTACTCTGTCCTATAGGGTTGCTATGAGTCAGAATCGACTCGATGGCACTGGGTTTGTTTTTTTTTTTGTATACTCCTAGAAGTGGGATTGCTGGACATGTGGGGGAACAACATGGTATTTCTAGCTTTTTAAGGAAATGCCATGTCGTTTTGCATTCCCACCAGCAGTGCATAAGAGTTCCAGTCTCCCTGTAGCCTCTCCAACATTTGTTATTTTCTGTTTTTTAGGTTCGTGCCAGGAAAGTCAGGGTGAGATGCTATCTCATTGTACTTTTGATTTGCATTTCTCTAATGGCTAGCATTTCCTTATGTGTCTGTTAGCTGCTTGAATGTCTTCTTTGGAGAAGTGTCTGTTCATTTCCTTTGCCATTTTTTAACTGGATTATTTGTCTTTTTGTTGTAGAGGTGTTGGATTTTCCTCTAGATCTTAGAGGTTAAGCCTTCGTTGGATTTGTCATAGTCAAAATTTTTTTCCAGTCTGTAGGTTCTCTTTACGCTCTTTTGGTGAAGCCTTTTGATGAGCATAAGTGTTTAATTTTTAGAAGATTTCAGTTATCTAGCTGGAGTTTGTGTGTTGTTGGTTATGGTTTATATCCAGTTAATGCTGTGTATTAAGGCCTCTGGCATTGGTTCTATTTTTTCTTCTATGATCCTTATAGTTTTTGTTTTTATACTTAGGTCTTTGGTCTATTTCAAACTAGTTTTTGTGTATGGTGTGAGGTATGGGTCATGTTTCTTTTTCTTTTTTTGCAGATGGACATCCAGTTTTGCCAGCACCATTTGTTAAAAAGACAGTCTTTTCCCCATTTGATGGACTTTGGGCCCTTGTTCAAGATCAGGTGACCATAGGCTGGTGGATTTACATCTGGGTTCTCAATTCTGTTCCATTGGTCAATGTATCTGTTGTTGTACCTGTACCAAGCTGTTTTGGCAATTGTAGTTGTATAGTACATTCTGAAGTCATGTAGGGTGAGTCCTCCCACTTTATTCTTCTTCAGTAGTGCTTTACTTATCCAGGGCCTTCTTCTTTTCCATATAAAGTCAACGATTAGTTTTTCCATCTCTTTAAAGAATGCTGTTGATATTTGGATCAGGATTGCATTGTATTTGTAGATTGCTTTGGGTAGAATTGACATTCTCACAATGTTGAGTCAACCTATCCATGAGCATAGTATGTTTTCCATTTATGTAGATCACTTTTGGTTTCTTGCAGTACTGTTTTGTAGTTTTCTTTGTATAGGTCTTTTACATCCCTGGTTAGATTTATTCCTAAAAATTTTAATTTTTTAGGGCCTATTATAAACGGTATTGTTTTCCTGATTTCCTTTTTGTTGTTCTTTTTATTGTTGTGTAGGTATCCAATTGATATTTGTATGTTGATTATGTATCCTGCTACTCTGCTGAATCTTTCTGTTAGTTCCAGTAATTTTCTTGTGGAGTCTTGGGTTTTCTATGTATAGTATCATATCATCTGCAAATAGGGACAGTTTTACTTCTTCATTACCAATTTGGAGGCTCTTTATTTCTTTTTCTTGCCTTATTGCTCTAGTTAGGACTTCCATCACAATGTTAAATAGGAGTGGTGATAAAGGGCATCCTTATCTTTTTCCTGTTCTCAAGGGTAATGTTTTCGGCCACTCTCCATTAAGAATGATGGTGGCTGTTGGTTTTGTAAAAATGCCCCTTATGATGCTGAAGAATTTCCCTTCTATACCTATTTTATTGAGAGTTTTTATCAAGAATGGGTGTTGGACTTTGTCAGATGCCTTTTCTGCATCTATTGAGATGATTGTGTGATTCTTTTATTTATGTGTTGGATTACATTGATTGGTTTTCTAAAATTGAATCATCCTTGCATACCTGGTATGAATCCCATTTGGTCCTGGTGTTCTTTTTTTTTTTTAATGATGCTGAATTCTATTGGCTAGAATTTTGTTGAGAATTTTTGCGTCTATATTTATGAGAGATGTTCCTCTGTAATTTTCTTTTTTGTGGTATCTTTGCCTGGTTTTGGTATCAGGGTCATGCTGCTTCATAGAATGAATTTGGAAGTATTGCTTCCTTTTCTATGTTCTGAAAGAGTTTGAGTAGTACTGGTGTAAGCTCTTCTCTGAATATGTGGCAGAATTCTCCAGTGAAGCCATCTGGGCCAAGATTATTTTTTTGTTAGGGTTTTTTTTTGTTTTTTTTTTACCTTTTCAATCTCTTCTCTTGTTATGGGTCTGTTCAGATTTTCAACATCAGTTTGTGTTAGTTTGGGCAGGCAGTGTGTTTCTAGAAATTTGTCCATTTCCTCTAGGTTTTCAAATTTTTTAGAGTATAGTTTTTCATAGTACTGTGTTATGATCCTTTTTGTTTCAGTTGGGTCGGTTGTAATATCCCGCACTTCATTCCTTATTTGGGTTACTTGCATCCTCTCCTGTTTTTCTTTTGTTAGTTTGGTCAATGGTTTGTCAATTTTGTTGATTCTTTCAAAGAACCAGCTTTTGGTTCTGTTGATCCTTTCTATTTTTCTTTTCTTTATTTCATTTATTTCTGCTCTGATTTTTATTATTTCCTTTCTTGTGGTGGCTGTGGGCTTCTTTTGCTTTTCTCTTTTTATTTGTTTGAGTTGTGTAGCTAATGTTTTGATTTTGTCCTTTTCTTCTTTTTTGGACGTTTGCACCTATTGCTATAAATTGACTTCTGAGCACTGCCTTTGCTGTGTCCCAAAGGTTTTGGTATGATGTGTTTTCATTTTCCTTTGATTCTAGGAATTTTTTAATTCCATTTTTTATTTCTTGCATTACTCTGTGGTTTTTAAGTAGAGTTTTATTCAGTTTCTGTGTATATGATTTTTTTTTTTTTCCTTGTTCTTCCTGTTAATTTCTTCTTCGATGGTGCTGTGATCAGAGAAGATACATGGTATTATCTCAATGTTCTGGATTTTGTTGACGTTGTGTACTTTGCAGCTGTTGGGTGCAGTGTTTTATATATGTCTAGAGGGTCAAGTTGGTTAATTGTGGCTTTTACATCTTCTGCATCTTTGCTGAGTTTCTTTCTAGATGTTCCGTCCTTTACCATAGGTGGTGTGCTGGAGTCTCCTACTATTATTGTGGAACTGTCAAGTACTCTTTTCAGTGCTGTTAGAGTTTGTTTTATGCATTTTGGCGCCCTGTCATTGGGTGCGTAGATATTCACTATGGTTATGTCTTCATGATGGATTGTCCTTTTAATTATTATATAGTGCCCTTCTTTGTCTTCTATGGTGGATTTTGTTTTAAAGCCTATTTTATTTGAGATTAGTATTGCCTCTTCTACTCTTTTTTGGTAGCTGTTTGCTTGGTATATTTTTTTCCATCCTTTGATTTTTAATAAATTTATGTCTTCGTTTCTAAGGTGTGTCTCTTGTAGATAGCATATTGATGGGTCCTGTTTTTTTAAATCCATTCTGTTACTCTCTGTCTCTTTATGGGCACATTTATGCCATTGACATTCAGTGTAATTATTGACAGGTATGAGTCCATTACTGTCATTTTGTGGTGCTTTTTTTTTTGTACTGCTGGTGTTTTCTTTGTTCCTCTTACTCTCCTTTGCTGAATTCCTTTGTTTGTGGTTGTTTTTCTTTTCACTTCTTTCATTTTTGTAGATTTTATGTTCACTGAGACTTTATGTTTTTCTTCTTTATTTTGCTGAGTAGATTTTGAACCAGTCTTTTATTACTTGGTATCACCTTGACTTCCTCTCCATTTGAATATTCTATACGTACACCATTTATTCCCTCTTTTATTGTTCTGACATTGATGTCGTTTACAGATTACCTCTCTGGTTCCTTGTTGTAAATCTTTTAGTTTTGCTTTATCCTTGAGAGTTCATTACCCAGGTTGGTATCTGGCTAATGCAGTCTTGCATCCTAGATTCAGGCTGTTGTCCAATGTTGGCTCTCTAACGGAAGGACTTCCTTTAATAATCCTTGTAAGTCTGGTTTGGTTTTTACATATTCCCTTAATTTCTGTTTATTTGGAAATGTCCTAATTTCACCATCATATTTAAGCAAGAGTTTTGCAGGGTATATCATCCTTGGTTGGCAATTTTTTTCTTTCAAAGTTTTATATATGTCATCCCATTGCCTTCTTGCCTGCAAGGTTTCTGCCAAGTAATCAGCACTTAGTCTTACTTTTTCCCCTCTGTATGTGACTTTTCATTTTTCTTGAGCTGCTCTCAGGATTCTCTCCTTGTCTTTGGTATTAGCAAGTGTGATTATGATATGCCTTGGTGTTTTTCTTTTGGAATCTATCCTATATGGGGTTTGTTGAGATTCTTGGATGGTCAACATTTCATCTTTTGTGATATTAGGGGAGTTTTCTGTCAGCAATTCTTCAATGACCCTCTCTGCATTTTCCATTCCCTCTCCCTATTCTAGAACTCTGATCACTCACAGATTTTTGCTTTTGATTGTATCACATCATTCTCAGGGTTTCTTCATCCTTTTCTTGGATTTTTCCTCAAACAAAATGGTATCCAAGCATTTGTCTTCAATTTTACTGATCCTGTCTTCCATTGTTTCAACCCTGTTCCTCAAACCTTCTATAACACTGTCCATTTTTGAAGTCTTGTTGTTTATCTTTTAGATTTCTAATTGCTGTTTTTGCATGATTTCTAGTTGTGTGTTTATTTTGATATTTTGTTCCTTTATTATTTTCTTGAATTTTTTCATTGTTTTGTCTATCTTTTCCATGATTTTGTCTATTTTTCCCTCATTTTTTGGTCTACTTTTTCCTTCATCTCTTGGATATCCATGAATATTAAAGATTTGAATTCCGTATCAGGTAGTTCCAGTGCATTTTCTTCTGCTGGAAGGTCACCTGGTGTTTTATTCTAGATGCCTACTGGAACCATCCTGTCCTGTTTTTTGTGTTTTGATATTGTTTGTTATCTTCAGGACATTCAGTAATTATTTTTCTTCATTTATTGATTATAGATTTTTTTCTTTCATCCTACTTTTTGGTTTATTTGGTTATGTCTTAGCAAGTGGACTGGACATTCTTCGTTGTTTGCTCGATTGTGGGTATGATACTTCTCACCACTTTGTCCAATAGGCAGGGCTAGTTGCTCAGCTATGGTGAAGCACCCCAGGTCCAGCAGAGGGGGAGGGACTGGGATGGGTTGTTTGCAGCACATACTGGGACTGATAGGGCAGGGCTGGCGGGCAGTGCATAGCAGGTTCCAGTAGACTGTGTCTGTGCCACTTGGGGGTGTAATGGTAAGCACACAGTGCAGATAGGCAAGAGGGAGGGGAGAATGTGATGTGTGGAGGTAAGTGGGTGTGGGAATGAAGAGAAAGAGGAGAGAGAAACAGAATCCAAAAAAAAAGTGCTGAGGGAGCCTACTGTTGGAGCGGTACATACCCAAGGAAGCCATATGCCAGTGGCTTTCTAGCAGGGCGGTGTGGCACAGCCTGTCAAGAAGGGACAGATACAGCACACACAGCTGGTGGGCAGGCAAAAGAAAGGGAAGGAATGTAGAGAAAGACAAGAAACCGAGAAGAAAAAAAGATGTCAGGTGGCTGGAAGGAAGGAAGGTAGAGACCAGAAACTGAGGGGGGAAAAAAAAAGCCCCACAGGAGCCCATCAGAAGCAGTCCCCAGCTGAATGGTGTTGCACAGCCTGTCGAGAAGGGTCGGAGATGGCACACAGCACCAGGTGTTCAGGAAAAAAAGAAAGGAAGGGTGGTAGAAAGAGACAACAAACAGAAAAAAGAAAAAAAAAAAGCCCCAAGGGAGCCCACTGGCATGGTGGCACGGACCAAGGAAGGGGCTCCCTAGCCAAGCATGGCTGTACAGCCCATTGAGAGGGAGCAGAAATGGCACACGGTGCCAGGAGTCCACAAGAAAGGAGAGGAAGGTAGGCAGAGAGAGACAAGAAACTGAGAAAAGAAGGAAAAAAAATGCCCTGAGGGAGTCCACTGGCATGGTGGCACAGACCAAGGAAGGGCCTCCCCAGTAGAGTACCACTGTACAGCTCATTTAGAAGGAGTAGAGATGGCACACTGCACCAGGTATTCAGAAGAAAAGAAAGCAAAGATGGTAGAAAGAGACAAGAAACCAATAAAAGGAAAAAGAAGAAAAAAAAAAAGCTTCAAGGGAGCCCACTGACTTGGCGTCGTGGACGAGGGAAGTGGCTCCCTAGCTGAGCAGCAGTTTATAGCCCATCTAGAAGGAGGAGAGATGGCACAGCACCAGGTATTTGGGAGAAAGGAAGAGAAGAAAGGTAGAGAGAGCCAAGAAACCAAGAAATGAAGGAAAATGATAAAGAAAAAAAAAAGGCCCACAGGGAGCCCACCAGCGTAGTGGTGTGGACGAGGGAAGTGCATATCCTGTCAAGAAGGAACAGAGATGGCACATGGTGCCAGGTATTCAGGAGAAAAGAAAAGAAGGAAGGTAGAGAGAGAAGAAAGTGAGAAACTAAGAAAAAGAAAAAAAAATGCCCCCAGGAAGCCCACCAGCTTGGTGACGTGGTCCAGGCAAGTGGCACAGCCTATCAAGAAGAAGCAGAGACAGCACACATCAGGTGTCCAAGAGAAAGGAAAGGAAGGAGATGAGAAATAGAGAAGAAAACAAAAGAAGCTAAAAAAAAAAAAAAGGCCACAACGGCAAAAAAAAATGGCACTGAAGGAGCCAGCTGGTTGGGGCGGGGTCAATCCAAGTGGCAAGGAGCCAGTGCCTTCCTGGCGAAGCAACCCTGGCCCACCGGAAAGCAATGGAGGCCTGGCAGGGGGAAGAATGGTGGAGGGTGAGAAAGCATGTATGGCTAATTACCAGGTGCTCTGTCTCTTGCTGGGCGGTCCATGAAGCTGCCTTCCCATACTCCCTGTCTACCATTCTTGGTGGTTAATTGGGTCCTAGATGGCAAATCCGTGGCTCTTTAGCTGAAAGGAGACCTGGCTCTCTGTTCTCTGTCAGTTTCTTATTCCATTTGGTGCTTGCTTGAGTTCTTTATCCCTTCATTTGATGCTTAGGGTTCCAGAATTGACATTTGTCTCTGTTTTACTTAGTTTTTTGGGTCTTTGCTGTGGAGGGATGATGTAGTGCTTCTGTGTATAGTGCCGTGTTGGCTCCACCCTCGGCCTTGTTTGATTTCTTGACTGCTGCTCCCACGGGTGTTGACTGTGGATCCAAGTAAAATGAAATCCTTGATAACTTCAATATTTTCACCATTTATCATGATGTTGCTTATTGGTCCACTTGTGAAGATTTTTGCTTTCTTTATGTTGAGATGTAATCCATTCTGAAGGCTGTGGTCTTCTATCTTCACCAGTATGTGCTTCAAGTCCTCTTCACTTTCAGCAAGCAAGGTTGTGTCATTTGTATATTGCAGGTTCTTACTGAGCCTTTCTTCAACCCTGATGCCACGTTCTTCTTCACACAGTCAAACTTCTCAGATTATTTTCTCAGCATACAGACTGAATAAGTATGGTGAAAGGATACAACCCTAACACACAGCTTTGCTGATTTAAAACCACACAGTATCCCTTGTTTTGTTCAAATGACTGTCTCTTTGTCTACGTACAGGTTCCTCATGAGCACAATTAAGTGTTCTGGGATTCCCATTCTTTGTAATGTTATCCATAATTTGTTATGATTCACACAGCCGAATGCCTTTGCATAGTCAATAAACATAGGTAAACATCTTTCTGGTATTCAACTTTGAGCCAAGATCTATCTGACATTAGCAATGATATGGGATAGTGACTTAAAATAATGCACTAGAGTGCCTTCGCTGAGAAGAGAAGGAAGTTAAGTTCAAGCTGGGGGATAAACAGAGGATTTATCGGACTGGTGGCTAGAAGGAAAAATAGAGAAACAACGAGAACACTGGAAAAACTAAAAAGTATTTTCAGAAACCAGAGTAAAAGAATATATGATTTCAGAGGTGAAAAAAATTGGATTACGCCAACAATCCAGCCTCTCCCTGCATTTTAAATCCCTAGAAATAACAGAACAGATATAAAATGTGTAGACATATCATTTAACAAGTTCAACCCAATTGTTGTAATTGATGAGCTAACATCATATGTCTGTGTCTTTCAAAACTTATTAAATGAAGGAAGTAGTTCTACTGCCTTGAGATCAGGTTCCCGTGACTCTTTCGCTCTCTCTTAAGAAACAATTTTATGCTCACTTTATGGTTCCTGGGTGTTGTAAATAGTTTGCACCTGTCTATTAACCTAAGGGTTGGCAGTTCGAACCCACCCAGAGGCACCACAGAAGAAACGTCTGGCAGCTTGCTTATGTAAATATTACAGCCAAGAAAACCTTATGGTAACACATGTGGTCACCATGAGTCAAAACTGACTCAACAGCAACCAGTTTGGTTTTTGGTGTATTCACTTTAAGTCAAAAGCAGTCTCAATATAGAAATTAGTGTGAACAGTTCTTGGTCAGAATTATAACACTAAAATTGATTTAGAATTCAATCCTTTCCTCTCCTACAGTTACAGCCAGTTTCTGGCAGGCCTCCTGACACCTGGAAGAGGAAGTGTGATTAATTTCTATTCTTTCATTGTTTCTCCTCCTCAAGCTTCATAATCATAGCCTCTGGTCCCTCGAGGGTTGAGGCATGGGGCACAAGGAGAGAAGAAAGGAAATGGGAACACAGAAAATTCTCACTTGAGTAGTACTGTTATAAGATGACATCATGCTCTGTAGGCCTTGCGTGTCTTGAAAGCTGAGTCTCTCACATGCGTGTTTTCAGATTCTTGGGTTGCAATTCTGTAAATGCATGTACTGTGATGAATTCATTTTCCTCAGTGGTTACTGCTGCTTCATTTTAGATTCTTTTTTTCTGGCAGTCTGTCCACACAGACCCTCTTTTGGGAAAGGAGGGTGGCGTCCCCTTGTCCTTAGGCAGAAGCCTAATCTGCAGAGCACTTTTAAAATAATCCCTGGCTGATATTCCTCCCAAAGGTTCCACATCTCATCCCTGATAGTCACGTACCTTTGGCCTACTCCTCAATATAGAAGCAAATCTCTTCTCTATCTCCACCCTGACTTCTCAGTCCAATGGCAACAGGCTTTCATCTTTTGATTCCCCAGGCCTATGTCCAATACCAGACCAATGTGCAGGGAACACATGTCAAACTCTCCAAGTGGACCCTTGAAATCTCTCCTATCTAGTCTTGAGGTGAAGGAGGTAAAGAAGGGTTGCAGGAGAGGAGTGGATTATGACAGTAGCTCTCTCCAAAGAAATCCCTCTGCAGATTTTCTCCCTCCTCTACCTTCTTAAATCATTTATATCTTTTTTACGGGTAAGTTTTCTAACAGATTCTCAGCTTCCTGCTTTGAAAACCGGTATATTAGGGTGTCACTTCACTTTGGAATCTGATATCTACAGTCTTATAGTCCTGTTCAGAGCTTTGAATTTAACAACCAGTTACACTGTAAATAAATTTGTAACCACTACCAAAAATCAGCTCCTGTCAATTCTCGCTCAAGGCGACCCCATGTGTGTCAGAGTAGAACTGTGCTCTATAGGGTTTTCGATAGCTGATTTTTTGGAAGTAGATCACCAGGTCTTTCTTCTGAGGTACCTCTGAGTAGACTTAAATAACAAAACTTTGGGTTAGCAGGCAAGCACATTAACCATTTACAACAACCAGGGACTCCAAATTCATGACAGTTCTGCAAAACAAGTAAAGATGCTCTTGGCAGACCAGAAATTATGAGGCATTTGTGAAAGAAGGGCTCAGTTTGAAGGTGGAATCAAAGCCCAAAACAAAGAAAGAAGACTATGAAAAATACAGGGGTTGCTTTAAAGGTTCTCAAGGTTCAGAAGGACTGTGTAAGGAAAGCAAGAAGGAGCCCAGTGAAAGTAAGGAGCCATCCTCACTTCTAAGGAGCATTCTGACAGTGCTTCTTTCAAGACGTATTTGTTTGTTCTTCTGGCAGTCCATGGTATATTCAGTATTCTTTGCCAATACCATAATTCAAATGCATCAATTCTTCTTCAGTCTTCCTTATTCATTGTCTAGCTTTTGTATACATACAAGGCGATTGAAAATGCCATGGATTGGGTCAGGCGTACCTTAGTCCTCAAGGTGACATACTTGCTTTTTAACACTTTTAAAAGAGGTCTTTTGTAGCATATTTTGCCAATGCAATATGTAGTATGATTTTTTTAATACTACTTTAGATGAAGATTGACAGAGCAAACTGGTTTTCCATTAATTAATACACATATTGTTTTGTGACACTGGTTGCTAACCCCACAACATTTCAACACTCTCCCCTTCTCGACCTTGGATTCCCCATCAGCAGCTTTTCTGTCCCCTCCTGCCTTCTTGTCCTTGCCCCTGAGTTGGTGTGCCGATTTAGTTTCATTTTGTTTCACAGGCCTGTCTAATCTTTGGCTGAAGTGCGAACCTCAGAAGTGGCTTCATTACTGAGTTAAAAGGGTGTATGGGGGCCATACTCCTGGGGTTTCTCCAGTTTCTGTCAGGCCAGTTGTAGCTTGATTTCTTGATTACTGCTTCCATGGGCATTGACTGTGGATCCAACTAAAATGAAATCCTTGACAACTTCACCATGTATCATGATGTTGTTGATTGGTCAAATTATGAGGATTTTTGTTTTCTTTATGTTGAGGTGTAATTCATACTGAAGGCTGTAGTCTTTGGTCATTAGGGAATTTCAAATTAAAACAACAGCAAGATACCACTCCAACTCATAACGACCCCTTTGGACAGAATAGAACTGCCCCATAGGGTTTCCAAGGAGCACCTGGTATATTCAAACTGCCGACCTTTTAGTTAGCAGGCCATAGCTCTTAACCACTATGCCACCAGGGTTTCTATACACCCATTACAATGGCTAAAATCTAAAACAAAAATGAGATACCACTATATGCCTATTTAAAATGGCTAAAATCTAAAACACTGACAACATCAAATGCTGATAAGGATGTGGAGCAACAGGAACTCTCATTCGTTGCTGGTAGAAATGCGAAGTGGTACAGACACTTTGGCAAGATAATCCTGCAATTTCTTACACAGTTAAACTTAGTCTTACTGTACAATCCAGTAATCATGTTCCTAGGTATTTACTCAAATGAATTGAAAACTTATGTCCACACAAAGACCTGCACATGCATGTTTTTAGCAGTTCTATTAATAATTGCCAGAAATTGGAAGCAATCAAGATATTCTTCAATACGTAAAAGGACAAACTGTGTTACATCCATGCAATGGAGTATTAACCAGAAAAAAAAAAAAAAAGACCTATCAAGCTATGAAAAGAAGTGTAGGAACTTATATGCATGCTACAAGTAAAAGAAGCCCTGTCTTAAAAGCCTGCATACTTCTGATTCCATTTCCAACTATTATGACATTCTGGAAAAGCAAACTCATACAGACACTAAAAAAATCAATGCCTGCCAGGGATTTAGAGGAGGGAAGGGCAAGGTAGGGGACAAATAGGTGGAGCACCAGGAATTTTTAGGGCAATGAAACTGTTCTGTATGACACTGTAATATTGGATACTTGACATCACCCATTTGTCAAAACCCATAGAAATATACAATACAAAGAGTAAACACTAATATAAAATATGGGCTTTAATTAATAATGATGTTATTAATATTGATTCATCAATTACATCAGATGTACTACACTCAGTGCAAGATTTTAATGATAGGGGAAACTGTGTAGAGGGGAGAAGGGGTATATGGAAAGTCTCTGTACTTTTGGTGCAATTTTTTCTATAAACCTAAAACTGCACTAAAAAATTAAGTATTTTTATAGGACTCTTCAAAGATTTTGGTTCTCCATTCTAAAGTCAGTATCTAGATTGCCATGGCAACTGGACAGAAGTTGATGAGAGCTTGTCTTAGTCATCTGGTGCTGCCATAACAGGAATACCACAAATGGATGGCTTTAACAAAGAGAAATTTATTCTCTCACAGTCTCGTAGATTATAAGTCCAAATTCAGGGCGTCATCCCCAGGGAAAGGCTTTCTCTGTCGGCTCTGGAAGAAGGTCCTTGTCTTCAATCTTCCCTGGTTGAGAAGCTTCTCAGGTGCAGGTACTCCTTGTTCAAAGGATGTGCTCTGCTCCTGTTGCTGCTTTCTTGGTGGTATGAGGTCCCCCACTCTCTGCTTGCTTCCCTTTCCTTTTATCTCTTGAGAGATAAAAGGTGGTGCAGGCCACACACCAGGGAAACTCCCTTTACCTTGGATCAGGGAGGTGACCTGAGTAAGCACGGTGTTACAATCCCACCCTAATCCTCTCAACATAAAATTACAATCACAAAATGGAGGACAACCACACAATACATGACCTAAGTAAGTTGATACACACATTTTAGGGGAGGCATAATTCAATCCATGACAGAGCTATGGGAGGTTTTTAATTTGGTGGGCCAGAAGTGTTAAGGCTCCAGTCGGATATTGTACAAAACAACTAATTCCAAAAGACCGTCAGGTTCTAATCAAAATCGATGCAGGTGGTGTAAACCCAGTGGAGACATATATTCACTCTGGTACTTATAGTAGACTACCAATCTTGTGCTATACTCCTGGCCCAGATGTGGCTGGGGTAATAGAAGCTGTTGGAGATAATGTATCTGCTTTCAAGAAAGGTGACAGTTTTTACTACTAGCACTGTCTCTGGGGACCATGCAGAGTATGTTGTTGCAGCGGATCACATGATTTACTCACTGCCAGAAAGAATGGACTTTAAACAAGGAGCTGCTATTGGTGTCTCTTACTTTACTGCTTATCTAGTTCTGCTCCGCAGTGCTCCTGTGAGAGCTGGAGAAATTGTTCTGGTTCCTGGGGCTTGCGGAAGAGTTGGACTAGCAACATGCCAAATTGCTAGAACTTATGGCTTAAAGGTTTTGGGTACAGCTGGTACAGAGAAAAGTCAAAACATCATTTTGCAAAATAGAGCCCATGAAGCATTTAATTGCAAAGACGTTAGTTATACTGATGAAATTAAGAAGTCTGTTCATGATAAAGGAATTGATATGATTATTGAAATGCTAGCTAAGGTAAACTTTAGTAATGATTTGAAGCTTTTGTCATGTGGAGGGCGAGTAATAATTGTCGGCAGCAGAGGTTCTATTGAGATGAACCCGTGGGAAACCATGGCAAAGGAAGCCTAGAATAATTGGAGTTGCTCACTTTTCATCATCCTTGGGGGAATTTCAGCAGTTTGCAGCAGCCCTTCAAGCTGGGATGGAAATCGGTTGGTTGAAACCTGTAATATACTCTCAGTATCCATTGGAGAAAGTAGCACAAGCTCATGAAAATATCATTTATGGCAGCAGGGCTGCTGGAAAAATTATCTTTCCCTTATGATGATTAATTCTTTCCAGTATTCACTGTATGATTAGAGCTCTCCCCACCCCCAGCTTTACTTATACTATCTTTGTTTTAATTAGTATTTATTTGACTCAGCAGTCTCTTATATTAAAAAGCAAGATTTTTCTTTAGAGATCATGGGCTCTGGAGTAAAATTTCTTTTTATAGCAAACACCTCCAGCCAAGAAGTCATCATAGTTGGAAACAGAATGTTAGTGGCTGGTTGGCATTTGAGTGTGTTCCAGAAATTCTGAACTGATATTTGATGATTAATTCCATACCTTTGACTAAAACATGCTAATTCAAAATTAGAATTTCCATGCCTACTTATCCTTAAAAGCGTTCTTTAGTCTCTGATTAACCTGGGATTATGTTGGACTCTGAAGATTTTCTGGACTGAAAAAGACTCCTTTTCCAAAGTAATCTTATCTGGATCTACAAGTCTCTTGGAAGGGCAAGAATGAATAACAGCCAGAGAAATTTATTAGTTTTCCCAATATTTCCCAAAATAGTAGATGTCATGCTGGTTTCTCTAGAGAAGCAAAACAAGTAAAGCACATAAATATACATAGAGATTTATATCAAGGAAATGGCTTACATAGTTGTAGGGGTTGAAATGTCCCAAGTCTGTGAGTCAGGATAGAGGCTTCTGATTCATGTAGCTACAGGGGTTGGCAAACCCAAGATTGGCAGGTCAGAGAGCAGAGCTTTTGCTCACAGGCTGCAAAGATCAATGAATCCCAAGATCAGCAGGCAAAACTGCAGGTAAGCTGCTAGCTCAAGTCCCAAGAACCAGAGGTCAGATGAACAGCAGCCAGCTTCAGGATCCAGTACAAGCAAAAAGCCCCCAAGCCTTGCCAGAATGTCTGCTTATATTTGATGCAGTGCACACCCCAAGGAAACTCCCTTTCAACTGATAGGCTACTCAAAGCAGATCTCATCATGGGGGTGATCACATATCAGACCTCAACAAGGAAGTGGTCACAACATTATATGACTACTAAAACACTGAGACTCATGGCCCAGCCAAGCTGATGCACAATCTTAACCATCACAGTCCACCCCTTGGCACCTGTACACACTTACTTAAACCATATATAATCTCTGAATGAAGGCAATTATAAAGTCGTACTTGTGCCTAACATGATACAACTAACACACATGCAACCAAAAATACACTAGCCCTGTATACATCTTGTATTTTATGAGTGAAGAAAACAAAAATATTTGATGCATACATACAAAGCAGAAATACTCATAACAATTATAGTCCTCATTTCTGCAACAGGTCACATGGCCATAACTGGTATTTAGAACTACTCTTCCACTACCCATTCAATATTTCCTTTGCCCTCCTCAAGCACCTCAGCTGGGTGTGGTTCTTTACCTGGTGGGGTGACCCAAATCTTCATTCCTGAAAAGTCTGGGCCATTAGTAGTTGTGTCAGAATTGGGTTGCTGTAGTTTTCCATTGACTTTAATCACAGAGCATGGTAGTACTAAGAGACACCCTAAGGAATCTCCTGCATTCATCTTTACCTCCATTATGTAATATCAGTCTGATTTCCTCTTGGTAATCAGGATTAATCACACCAGCCAGTATGGTAACTCCCTTCTTTACCTGTTGATCCAGAGGAATAAGGAATGCAAAGTGGCCAGGTGGCATTCTTAGCTTCCAGTTCAATGAAATCAGTGATATGTGTCCAGGTGGGAACATTCCTCCCTTTAGAACTAAGACCTCTAGACCTGCAGAGCTTAAGGTCATGGGAACAGGAAGTAAAAATCTTGTGAGTGGATCGCTAGGGGTAATAGTGAGTGGTGTTACTTCCATTTCCACCCCCTGATTCCTGGACCATGAATACTGGCTATGGGAGAAATAGCACCATTTATTGGACACTGGTTTAGAGCATATACAGCTTCCCGGAGAACATTGCCCCAACCCTGCAAGGTATTGCCAGCTAGCTGGTGTCTTTAGAAGGCCATTCCATCGTTCTATCAAGCCAGCTGCTTCAGGGTGATGGGGAGCATGGTAAGACCAGTGAATTCCATGAGCATGGGCCCATTGCCCCACTTCATTTGCTGTGAAGTGAGTCCCTTGATCCGAGGTGATGCTGTGTGGGATAGCATGACAGTGGATAAGGCATTCTATAAGTACACAAACGGTAGTTTTGGCAGAAGTGTTGCATGCAGGAAAGACAAATCCATTTCCAGAGTTAAGTGTCTATTCTAGTAAGAACAAAACGCTGCCCTTTCCATGTTGGAAGTAGTCCAATGTAATCAACTTGTCACCAGTTTGCTGGCAGATCACCTTGAAGGATGGTGCCGTAACAGGGACTCAGTGTTGGTCTCTGCTGTTGACAGATCGGGCACTCAGCAGTGGCTCTGGCCAAGTTGATCTTGGAGAGTGGAAGTCCATGTTGCTGAGCCCATGCATAACCCCTAGCCCTGCCACCGTGGCCACTTTATTCCTGAGCCCATTGAGCAATGATGGGAGTAGTGGGGAAAGGCAATGACTGGTTTCCACAGAACGTGTCATCCTATTCACTTGATTATTAAAATCCTCCTCTGCTGAGGTCACCCTTTGGTGAGCATGCACATGGGAGCCAAATATCTTCATTTCTTTGGCCCATTCAGAGACGTCTATCCTCATACGTCTTCCCCATATCTCCTTGTCTGCAATTTTTCAATCATGTTTCTTCCAAGTCTCTGACCATCCAGCCAAACCTTTGGCCATAGCCCATGAATTAGTATACAATTGCACATCTGGCTATTTCTCCTTCCATGCAAAGGGAACAACCAGGTGCACTGTTTGAATTTTTGCCCATTGGGAGGATATCTCTTCACCACTGTCCTTCAGGGAGGTCTTAGAAAGGGTCTGTAATGCTACTGCTGTCCACTTTCAAGTAGTGCCTGCACATCGTGCAGAACCATCTGTAAACCAGGCATGAGTTTTCTCCTCTTCAGTCAACTGATCATAAGGGACTCCCCATGAGGCCCTAGGTGCAGACTTGGAGATGGAAGACAATGTGACAGGAGTGGAGACCATAGTCATTTAGGCCACTTCCTCATATAACCTACTTGTGCTTTCAGGTCCTGCTCAGTCCTGATTTCATACATACCTTTTCCATTTAATGATGGAGTGTTGCTGTGCACATCCAACTTTATGACTCTGTGGTCAGATAACATCCAATTCATGATGGGCAGCTCATGCCTCATAGTGACTTGGTGTCCCACGGCTAAGCATTCAGTCTCTACTAAGGCCCCATAACAAGCCAAAAGCTGTTTCACAAAAGGAGAGTAGTTATCTGCAGAGGATGACAGGGCTTTGCTCCAAAATCCTAAGGGTTTGCACTGTGATTCACCAAGAGGGGCCTGCCAAAGACTCCAAATGGCATCTCTATCTGCCACTGACACTTCAAGCACCATTGGATCAGCTGGATCATATGGCCCAAGGGGCACAGTGGCTTGCATGGCAGCCTGAACCTGTTGCAGAGCCTTCTCTTGTTCTGGGCCCCACTCAAAACTAGTAGCCTTTTGAGTCACTTGATAAATAGGCTGGAGTAGCACACCCCAAACGAGGACTATATTGCCTCCAAAACCCAAAGAAGCCCACTAGCTGTTGTGCCTCCTTTTTAGTTGTGGGAGGAGCCAGATGCAATAACTTATCTTTCACTTAGGAAAAGAATATCTTGACATGCCCCGCACCACTGGACCCCTAAAAATTTCAGTAAGGTGGAAGATGCCTGAATTTTTGTGGGGCTAATTTTCCACCCTCTAGCACGCACATGTTTTACAAATAAGTCCACAGTCATTGACACTTCTTCCTTACTAGGTCCAATCAGCATGTAATCAATGTAATGGACCAGCATGACATCTTGTGAAAGGGAAAGGTGATCAAGTTCCCTGTGGACTAAATTATGACATGTGGATTGACAGTTGATGTAGCTCTGAGGTAGGCAACTGAAGGTGTATTGCTGGCCTTGCCAGGTGAAGGCAAATTGCTTCTGATGGTCCTTCAAAACAGGTACGGAGAAAAAGGCATTAGCCAGATCCATAGCTGCATACCAGGTACCAGGAGACATATTAATTTGCTCAAGCAATAAGACTACATCTGGAACAGCAGCTGCAATTGGAGTCACCACCTAGTTAAGTTTCAAATAATCCACTGTAATTCTCCAAGATTCATCTGTCTTTTACACAGGCCAAATAGGTGAGTTGAATGGGGTTGTGGTGGGAATCACTACTCTGCTTCCTTCTAGGCCTTGATGGTGGCAGTAATCTCTGCAATCCCTCCAGGAATGTGGTGGTGTTTCGGTTTACTATTTTCCTAGGTAGGGGCAGTTCTAATGGCTTCCACTTAGCTTTCCCTACCATAATTGCCCTTACTCCATTTTTCAGGGATCTAATGTGGAAAAAAAATTTTTTTTTTTTTTTAACGTGGGGGTTCTGGCAGTTGCTGAGTACATCTATTCTAATTATGCATTCTGAAACTGGGGAAATCACTACCAGATGGGTTCTGGGACCCACTGAACCTACCGTGAGACAGACATGAGCTAAGATTCCATTAATAACCTGACCTCCACATGCCCTTCATAGCAACATTATAGGATAGAGTAGAACTATCCCATAGAGTTTCCAAGAAGTGGCTGGTAGACATTCAAACTGCCGACATGTTGATTAGCAGACAAGCATTTTAACCACTATGTGATGGCAACAGGTTTGGTTTTTTGGTTTGCCATATGCCCCTACTCTAACTGGTGGGCCACAGTGATGGGTGATTTTGGGTCTCCTGGAGTTAGCGTCAGTTCACAGCCAGTATCTAGTAATTCCCAAAAAGTCTGATTTTTTCCTTTTCCCCAGTGAACAGTCACTCTCATAAAAGGCTGTAGATCCCTTTGGGAAAGGCTGGGAGAAAGATCAACAGTATAAATTTTTGGTAGTGTATTGTAGTCCTTCCCCAAGGGGACCCAGCCTCCCCTTCATTCACAGGTTTGTGGGTCTTTAAACTCACTTAAGTCTGGGAATTGACTGAATGGCCGCTGCTCTGTTCTGGTGATTTGAGTTAGAAGGCTGTTCACTTGACCTAGAATTCATGTTCTTGTACAGATCAAGCAAATATTTAGTAGATTTCCTATCTATTTTACTCCTGGGGACACCATAACTAAGAATCCAATGCCATAAGTCCATATGAGTCAGACTATTCTGATTACTGCTTTCACCCCACTGTAACCAAGCCCACCTTGTCTTTGCCAACTGAGTGCACCCACGTGGCCCCTACTACCATGGGGTCCAATTAGACCCATTGAAGTTAGGTATCTTAGTTCATTTATGCCAGTTCCCACTGTCAAATCTGATTTACACAAAATAGCAATCACAGCAGTCTTCAGGGATGCTGAAGCTCCCTTCATAAATTTGTTCCTCACAGCTGTGGTAAAAGGTATGTCCTCTGGGCACTCCATATGTGGGTCTGTGGGTCTAACCTGATAAATCCACTCTAGCATGCCAATTACCCTAAGCTTTTGGACACCTTCTTCTACAATATACCAAGGCAGGCCTGGTACTTCAACTTGATTTAGTGTAGGCCACTGCATAATTCATGCTTCAGCAACCCAACCAAAGAAACTATTAGATCCTTTCCTAACTTCTCCAGCTGAAACATTGAATAAAGAATCTGTGCTTAGGGGGCCCATATCAACCTCAGCCTGATCCATCTTTATGTTCCTTGCACCATTATCCCACACCCTTAATAGCCATTCCCACACATATTCTCCAGGTTTCTGTTTGTACATATTAGAAAAGTCAACCAGCCCCTTTGGAGCATAGTGTACCTCCTCCTGGGTCAAAGTTAGTACTTCACCTTTTGGGGCACCCTGGGACTTAAGTCTAGTTACAGGTCTAGAAGCCAAAATTGGTAGTGGAAAATTCTTTTGAGACCATGCAGCCTTGTCTTGTAAAGTATCTGCCTTAAGCAATACCCTAGGCAATGACTCAAAGTCTCTTCAGATGCAGAAGGGTTAATTTTATTAAATTGGGGGAGGGTGGAGGGGCTAATAGTTTTACGGGGTAGGGTGGTTTAGCAGAGAAACATGGAATAATCTCTTCAGATGGGAGTGAAAATTCTGATTTTGTTGGCAGGAATAATTCAACGGAATTTAGGGGCTCAGTGTTTCCAGCTTCCTGACTATCTCCTCACCCCAAGTTTCAGGATCTCATTTCTTCCCAATCACTATCCTCACTTTAACTTCAGATACCTCTTGAGGTTGGCAATTGAGTTGGTGTTGTAATTCAGCCAGTCTCACAATATGACTCTGGGTTTGGTTTTCTGCAATATCAGCTCTGTTACTACAAGAAATAAGGCTTTCTTTAAAAGCACAAGTGAAAACTTTGAGGTCATTTATGTGGCACTTGAGCTTTGACTCTGAAGCCCTGAGTGCATCCCTTTCTTTCACCAGTTTGTCCAGCGAAAGCAGGACGAACAACCAGCTTCCTTATACTTCTCATTCTGACAAACTTGTAGAAAGGTATCACACATGCAATCACCCGAGCCTCATCTTTCACCAATACCTGATATTCTGCATGTTTGTATTGTCACCTCATGCCATGGATTAGCAGTGCTCTCTTTACTACGGGAAGCAGAGTCATCAACATCTTTAAGACTAACCAGACTTGAGTACCAATTTAGAAAACTCATCTTTACAATTTTGTTTCTTTAGAACCACTCTCAGTACAAAATGTCTTCGGCTGAGTTTTCTAGAGAAGCAAAACCAGTGAAGTGTATTAATATATATATGGTTCTTTTTACGTGCTGTCGAGTTGGTTCTGACTTACAGCAACCCTGTGCACAACAGAATGAAACGCTGCCCAGGTTTGCACCATCCTTACAGTCATTGTTATGCTTGAGCCTGCTGTTGCTGCCACTTTGTCAATCCATCTCATTCAGGATCTTTCTCTCTCCCCTGACCCTTTACCAAGCATGATGTCCTGCTCCGGGGATTGATCCCTCCTGACACATGTTCAAAGTATGTAAGATGCAGTCCCACCATCCTTGCTTGCAAGGAGCATTCTGGTTGTACTTCTTCCAAGACAGATTTGTTCGTTCTTTTGGCAGTCCATGGTATATTCAACATTCTTCGCCAACACCACAATTCAAAGGCATCAATTCTTCTTCGGTCTTCCTTATCCATTGTCCAGCTTTCACATGCATATGATGTGATTGAAAATACCGTGGTTTGGGTCAGGCGCACCTTAGTCTTCAGGGTGACATCTTTGCTTTTCAACACTTTAAAGAGGTCTTTTGCAGCAGATTTGCCCGATGCAATGTGTATTTTGATTTCTTGACTGCTGGTTCCATGGCTGTTGATTGAGGATCCAAGTAAAATGAAATCCTTGACAACTTCAGTCTTTTCTCCATTTATCAAGATGTTGCTTATTGGTCCAGTTTTGAGGGTTTTTGTTTTCTTTACGTTGAGGTGTAATCCATAGTGAAGGCTGTGGTTTTTAATCTTCATTAGTAAGTGCTTCAAGTCCTATTCACTTTCGGCAAGCAAGGTTGTGTCATCTGCATAACACAGGCTGTTAATGAGTCTTCTTCCAATCCTGATGCCCCGTTCTTCATATAGTCAGTTTCTCAGATTATTTGCTGAGCATACAGATTGAATAGGTATGGTGAAAGAATACAACCCTGAGGCATGCCTTTCCTGACTTTAAACCACTCAGTACCACCTTGTTCTGTCCAAATCACTGCCTCTTGATCTATGTACAGGTTAATCACGAACACAATTAAGTGTTCTGGAATTCCCATTCTTCGCAGTGTTATCCGTAGTTTATTATGATCCACACAGTCAAACGCCTTTGCAGAGTCAATAAAACATAGGTGAACATCCTTCTGGTATTCTCTACTTTCAGCCAGGACCCATCTGACATCAGCAATGATATCTCTGGTTCCATGTCCTCTTCTGAATCCAGCCTGAATTTCTGGCAGTTCTCTTTATATAGTGCTGCAGCCGTTTTTGAGTGATCTTCAACAAAATTTTGCTTGTGTGTGACACTAATGATATTACTCGATAATTTCTACATTGAGTTGGATCACCTTTCTTGGGTATAGGCATAAATATGGATCTCTTCCAGTCAGTTGGCCAGGAAACTGTCTTCCATATTTCTTGGCATAGACGAGTGAGCACTTCCAGCACTGCATCTATTTGTTGAAACATCTCAGTTGATATTCTGTCAATTCCTGGAGTCTTGTTTTTTGCCAATGCCTTCAGAGCAGCTTGTACTTCTTCCTTCAGTAGCATCGGTTCCTGATCATATGCCACCTCTTGAGATGGTTGAATGTCAACCAACTCTTTTTGGTATAATGACTCTGTGTACTCCTTCCATCTTCTTTTGATGCTTCCTGCATCATTTAGTATTTTCCCCATAGAATCTCCATAGAATATTAATACATACATAGAGAGATTTATATCAAGGAAATGACTCAGGAGGTTGCAGAGGCTGGAATGTCCCAAGTCCGTAGGTCAGTACAGAGTCTTCTCTTGATTCATGTAGCCGCAGGGACTGGTGAACCCTAGACTGGCAGGTCAGAGAGTAGGTAAGTGGCTAGCTCAGGTCCCAGGAACCAGACGTCAGACTAACAGGAGTCAGCTGCAGGATCCAGCTTGAGCAAAAGGCCCCTGAGCCATGGCAGAATGTCTACCTATATTGGGCCACATGGCCAATGAAGCTCCCTTTCAACTATCAGCTACTCAAAGCAGATCTCATTGTATGGTTGATCACATATCAAGTCTGGACATGAAAGTGATCACATTATATGACTGCCAAAACACCGAGAATCATGGCTCAGCCAGGTTGACACATAATCTTAAGCATCACCGTAGAACATTCGCTGCTTTAATTGTTGATTACCAGTGACCCATTTGTTCTGGGAGGACAACAACCTTATGTTTCTTGTAATAGGATACTAGGTATATAGTTCTCAAATAGATTCTTCTTAATTGATTGGATTTTTCAAAGTAGATTTAGAGTTATCTGTGTGATTCGGTCATATATATTTTTTAAAATTAATAAACTCATAAATTTGAAAAAATTAAGTATGTTAAAAAAATGGTACATAATAAATATGGTAATTTTTTTCTAAACTTACCATAACTGTGAATATTGTAAATGGATTATAGTTGCCTATTAAAAAACAGAGATTGTCTTTTTTAAAAATTAGGTATATACTGAATTTCTAAGAGATATTTTTTTTTATCTGCCTTAGTTACTTAATGATGCTAAAACAAAAAATACAAGAGGGAGACTTTAAGAACAGAAATTTATTTTCTCACAGTTCAAGAGGCTAGAAGTCTGAATTCAGGGCATGGCTTTCGATAATCTCAAGGATTCCTTGGCGTCTCTCTTCTCCCTGTGTGTGTCTCCTTCTGTTCTGTTCTTCTTGTAACTCAGAAGTGATTAGGTTTAACATCCGCACTACACCGGTATGATCCCATTAACATAACAAAAGAAACTGCTATTTCAAACAGGGTCATATTTACAGGTTCAGGATTAGGATTTCAACCCATTTTTGAGGGACACAGTTCAATCCATAACAATATCTCAGTTAAAGAACAACACAGAGAGGAGCTCAAGAAAATAACATGGTCTAAGATGTGGCTTTAGGAATAAACTGTTGAAATGACTGAAAGAAGCTGAGGAACTTCAAGATTAGGATGCTAAATGCCAATAGTAAGTTTGTCTAGAATGATTATGGTATTTTGGGTGGAGAGTAAGGTTGAGGAAGAGTATTCTGGGAGGTAGGGTAAGGATAGCAAGGAATGGTGAAGGGTGGAATCGATGGCATGGATCTTAAAGAAGGAAGTGCTTTTGCACAAGATTGGAAGAATAATGTTGTAAAATTGTCATAGAGAAAGGAGAATGATGACACCTCCTCC
Organism: Loxodonta africana; assembly: GCF_030014295.1. NCBI lineage: Eukaryota > Metazoa > Chordata > Mammalia > Proboscidea > Elephantidae > Loxodonta > Loxodonta africana. Next base: position 100,570,815 of record NC_087345.1, read on the forward strand.
CAGGCCTTCGTTATGTGGGGTGTGAGAGGATGAAAAACCTCTTCTTAATGGGGTTGTAGGCAAAACAGTGTGATAAGAAGGGGGCTAGTGAAGGCAAGGGGGAAGGGACATTCAGTGGAAAAGCTAATATAAAGAGTGTGTAAGAGTGAGGATTGCATTTATTAATGTATAACAGAAATCTGACATACATAGAGAAGATTTATCAAATGGGAAATTTATTGAACTTATGAAATAAAAACTCTAAGAATAAGCATTCAGGATTGGTATTGTAGCTTCATGAGCTCCTCAGGGAAGGATCCATCTCGCTTTCTGTGACACCATTCGGCCTCAAGGTACCAAGATAGCTTCTCTAACAGCAGGCATCATGTTCTGGATATAGGCAAGAGGAAGAGAAGGGGAGAAGAACAAAAGTATATGCTAATTTGAGTTTTTCCCCTTTTAATACTAAAATAATAGTTTTCCTAGAAACTCTGAAGTAGACTTCTGTTTACATCTCATTGGCTTAAACCTTGTCAAATGACCACCTCCAGCTTTAAGGGAGCCTGAAAAATCAAAATTGTTTGATCTGGGACACCCTGACGTGCCCCCCCAAAAAATTGGCATTCTTTTAGTAAGGAAGGGGAGGTAATAGATATTGATAGGCAATTAGCAGTGAGCAACAGAGTATTCATGTATTATAATCTGATGTTCTAAAAGGTACTTAAGGAGGTTTTACAAAGACAAGGACATAGCAAGATTAAAAGAAAAGCATTAGAGATAAAACAAAGGAGAAATTAGAATAAGAATATAAAACGGAGGTGGAAATTGAGTTCATTCACAAAATTAGCTGTAAGGTTTCTAGCTGCCAATTCTATGAGGAATAAAACTCAATGCACTTAAGGAAACTACTTGTTTGGGGATGGGGAGGTATGCTCCAGAAGGCATAATAAAAAAGCTGGGGTAGGCTGGACAGGTACTGCTGGGAGAGTGAATTATTGGGAGGAAGTACAAAGCAACAGCTATGACCACAATACTTTAAAAGACAGTATAAATGTTGTGAGAGGGACATTGTGGCTTGTGATTAGAGAATGATTGAGAAAGACAGAGAAGCATTTTAGGATTAATTGGTTTTGAGGTTCTAAACTGCCCCAGGCTAAGCCCTCAGAGGGTGTCAGACCTGATGAAGCTAAAGTCTATGCCCCTGTCAAAAGTTTTTAGCCTTTGCTCAGATTCTAAGTAGAACATTGGATGGAATTTGTTTGAGCTCCTGAAGCAATATCTGACCAGATTAGAGTGACACGGTTACTAAAGTGTTCTCTCAGTGCAGGACTGAGAGGGAAGGTAGAAGGGAGATTTGCTATTCTCACCTCTCAGTGTAGTTTGGAATACCATGTGACTTGAAGGCTACAGTTCTTATTTGATGAAATTTGAAACTCTCTTCAGTGTGTGAGTAGCAATGACATCCCTAAAGCAGTCTCTCCACAAAAAAAAGTTTGTTGGTATTTTGCATCGCTTTCATATGTGGTAATATGTACTATTTTCAACTTGTTGTACTGTGCTGGCTTGTGTGTTGCTGTGAGGCTGGAAGCTATGCCACTGATATTTCAAATACTACCAGAGTCACCCATGGTGGACAGGTTTCAGCAGAGCTTCCAGACTAAGGCTAGGAAGAAAGGCCTGACAATCTACTTCTGAAAATAAGCCAATGAAAACCTCATGGATCAGAACAGAACTTTGTATGACTAATTTGCTTTGGACACATCATTGGGAGGGATCAGTCGCTGGAAGAAGACATGTCTGATGAAGTAGAAGGTCAACGAGGGTGTGGGAAACCCTCAGTGGGATGGAGTGGCACAATACTGAAATGATGGACTCAAATATGCCAATGATTGTGAGGATAATGAAGGACTGGGCAAGGCTTGGTTCCGTTGTACATAATAAGGTCATCAAGAGTTGGAGTTGACTCAAAGGCAGCTATCTATTACATCTAAGACATAATTTAATTTATTTACCTGTGTTTTTTTTTTTTTTTCCCATAGTGGATTCTAAATGGATAGGGGTCTTGTATTTTAAATTCCCATCATCTAGCACAATGCCTGAAAAATATCACTTGCTTAATAAAAAAAAACCCTTAGTTCTTCCTAGATTTTATATCCTTTATTTGCTTCTTACAGAATTTTAAAAACAGCATTATGGTAAATTCTGAATAAGTCCATAAAAATGGTTTATTAAAGAAATTGTTAATATAATAAAGTATTACTTTTTAAAATCTGGTATAAAAATTGTTTCCAGAGCTAATGAATTTGGAATGTCAGATTATCTTTTTGCATATTAATAAAAAATATTTAGTCCAGATTCTGAATATATACTTTTAACATTAGAATTTTCAAAAGCAAATAGTGATCCTGAACATACTCCAGTGATAGGACAAGTACAAGGTGATGTTTGAATTTCTTCATTGAAGCACGTCTCTTCTCAGTACGTTCTTCCCCACTATTGCCATGTTGTCCATTAATCTGTAAAATCAATTTTATTTTCTCTATGTAAAAAAAATTTTTTTTTATGTACTCATAAATAATGGCAATAATGTATGAAAAGCAATGTTAAATAAGGGAATCATTGTTTTAATGCTTCAGCTAATGTAAAGGTCTAAACAGCTCCAAAATCAAGGGAAAATATTACCATTGATTTTAATAATAACTAAACAATAAACAAAAAAATGACCATAGCTTTATATTACCAAAACTTAACAGCATAGAGTAATCCATCACAACAAAAAATTACCTGCAAACAACCGCACCGGTACAGAAAGAATGTCATTTTAAATACCTGTATTAGGTTAACCAAGATAAGATAATATCATGTCTGGTTTGGTAAAAGTGAAGGAGTTGTTGCAGAAATGTGGAATCAGATAGCTGTAGCTGGAAATAACCACAAACGTTAAGATCCAAATTGATCTATAAATTCAACCCAATTCCAATCTAAATCCCAGGAGGATTTCTCACTCACAGTATACTGATTAAAAATCTACAACAATCAAGAAGTGTGATTTTGGCAAAAGACTAGACATACAGACCAATGAACAGAATAGAGTCCAGAAATAAACCCTCAAGAATATGGTCAATTGATTTTTTACAGTGGTGCAAAGGCAATTCAATGGAGAAAGGTTAATCTTCCCAACAAATTGTGCTGGAACAATTGGATCCACATGCAAAAACGGAACTCAATCCACACCTGACACTTTACATAAAAATAGCTCAAAATGGGTCAGTGACTTAAAGGTAAAACTTTAGAAGAAAGCATAGGACAAAATCTTTGTGACATCGGGTTAGAGATGTTAGATATGACACCAAAATCACAACCCTTAAAAAGAAAAATCGATACATTGGACTTTATAAAACTTAAAAATGTTTCACCTTTAAAAATCCTCATTAAGAAAATTAAAAGATAAGTAACAGACTGGGAAGAAATATTTGCAAGTTATCTATCTGATGAATGACTTGAAAGCAAAACATAAAAAGTGCTTTTAAAATGCAATAATAAGACAAAGGTATTTATAAGGATGAAATTGTTAAAGACAGTTTTTTAAATGAGCAAAAGATTTGAGTAGACACTTTACCAAAGAAGATATATGGATGGCTAATGAGCCCATGAAAAAATGCTCAGCATTGTTAGTCACAAAGGAAATAAAAATTGAAACCATGATGAGATGCTACTGCATACCTGTAAGAGTGGCTTTAATTAAAAAACACAACCTATACCAAGAACCAAGTGCCCATTAGCATTTGGAACAACTGGAAGAAACTCTCATATATAGCTAGCAAGAATGCAAAATGGTAAATTGTTTCAGGAAAAAAATTGTCAGCTTCTCACACATTTAAACATAAATTACCATAAACAACAACAACAACAAAAACCGTTGCTGTCGAGTCAATTCCAACTCATCGTGACCCTGTAGGACAGAGTAGAACTGCCCCCATAGGGTTTCCAAGGAGCAGCTGGTGGGTTCGAACTACTGACCTTTTGGTTAGCAGCTGAGCTCTTAACTACTGTGCCCAGCAATCCCATTTGTAGGTATACACTGAAGGGAAATGAAGACTTACAGTGACACAAACATCTGTATGTAAATGTTTATAGCAGTTTTATGCACAGTTGTCAAAAGCTGAAAATGACCCAGATGTCCCTCAACTGGGGAACAGATAAATGAAGTGTGGTACAGACATACAATGGAACACCACTCAGCAATAAAAAGGAACATATTATGATATAAGCAAAAGCATGGATGAATCTCAATGAATTATATAAAGCGAAAAGTCAGACTCAAAAGGCTTCATTCTGTATGAATCCTATTTATATGACATCCTGGAAAGGCAGCTGTAGGGGTAGAGTTTACGATTTGTTTTAAATTTAGTTTTCAATTTACAAACAGCAAAATTCACTCTGAGTTTTGACTAATGCTCAGAGTCATGTAACCACCACCACAATCAAGACGTAGGACAGTTCATCGCAAAAAAAATCTCTCATGCTGTCCCTTTATAGTCAACGCTTGCCTCTACCTCTAACTGTTGGCAACTACTGATCAGTTCTTCACCCTTAATACCATATTGCTGAAGAGTCAATTCCGATTTATGGACACCCCATGTGTTACATGGTAGAAATGCTTCATAGAGTTTTCTTGGCTGTAATCTGTAAGGAAGTAGATTGTCAGGCCTTTCTTCCACAGCACTGCTGGGTGGGTTCAAACTGCCAATCTTTAGGGTAGTAGTTGAGGGCAAACCATCTGCACCACCCAGGATCTCCACAGTAGTGTGAACTTTACTGTATGTAAATTGAAAAGTAAATTTTTACAAGTAACCACAAATATATGATAATGAAAAGCCTGGTTAATAATAGTCCTGCAGACCTAACGTGTTGATTAGTGAAACACTGAACATATGGTAAAGAACATATCAAAAGAGATGCTGCAGAGCATGTGAAGAGATATGGTTGAAATACTTGGTTGCTAACCACAAGGTCAGTGGTTTGAACCCACCAGCCACTCTGAGGGAGACAGATGTGGCAGTCTGCTTCTGTAAAAGCTTACAGTCTTGGAAACCCTATGAGGCAGTTCCGCTCTGTCCTATAGTGTCGCTATGAGGCAGACTCAACTCAATGGCAGTGGGGTTTTTTGGGAGGAGTTAAATATTATGCCAGGTATGACACTGTGGTTTTGCATGATTTTGCACCAAAAATTGTATTTCAGACATGGGTTGGTAAATGGATCACTATATTATTACAAAGATAAACTCAAGACATATTTAAAAAAATACTATAGAATTAACCACTATATTATATAATAGGAACCATAATGATGGATGAACAAACCTTGACAACAGATTAGTCATTCTGCTTATCTGATAAAAGTAAAAAGGCAGTGAAAAAAATACCTTGCTATTAAAAACATCAGAGAAATTTATCTGGGGTGGGGCGGCGGAGGGGGGGGTTGTGCCTCTGGCAGAGGAGCTGAAAAGCAAATGTGGAAACTTGAAACCATCAAAGTAAAGTTGCTTATCCTCTTAGCAACTGGCATGACTTCACATACACGAAATCTTACTTGGACATCTTATCAACTAGAAATGCTTTCATGTCAGTTTAGAATAAAGGATTTCTACATGCTTGATACATATTCAGAGATTTCTATCTTCACAAATTATTATTAAATGCTCTTCTGTTAAAATAAGTAGGGAATAGAGAGAGTTGGAAGCTGGCAAAATTGTCACAAAAGGAGAGACTGGAAGGGCTGACTCATTAGGGAGAGAGCAAGTGGGAGTAAGGAGTAAGATGTATATAAACTTATATGTGACAGACTGACTTGATTTGTAAACGTTCACTTGAAGCTCAATAAAAGTTAAAAAAAAAAATAAGTAGGGAGCCTGGTGGTATAATGGTTAAGTGCTCAGTTGCTAACCAAAAGGTTGTGGTTCGAACCCACCAGCTGCTGCATGCACGGGAGAAAGATATGGCAGTCTACTTCCGTAAAGATAAGACCAGATTTATTTTATAAATGATCACATCTCGCATTTGTAAAATTAACTATGCAAAGAACTTTTACACGTGTATATTTCCTTATTTGAACTTCATGCTTAGATTTGTAAGGATTTTAAAAACTTTCAAACCTATAAAATTCTGTATTTTCAAGTAGGTCCAGAGTTGTATAGCAATTTAGAAATGCATATCAGTATAAACACTACAATTTATTTTAGTTCTTTTTTCATAATAACACTTAGTTTTTAGGCAGCTGCCACCAACAATAGTATTTGAGCTTTGGCTTTGATTCAAATAACTAAGATTTCTTCTCTCTCTTTTTAGGCCACAACACACTCAAACACCATATATCATGTGGATAGAATGCTAGCATTTAAGGATTTTACTCCTGAAAAAGAAATGAGAGATTTTTTAGTATAATCCTTTCATTTTGCTAGTGAGAAAACAGAGGACCAGAATAGCTAACTGGTAAATACTTAGATAAAAGAGTCTAGAAGACAATCCAGAGCCAATTCAAATATGTTACAACCTTCAATACCTTTTCCTTGTTTTGAATTAAAATATAAATTATTATTATTATTTTAAATTTATAAACTTCTAGTGACCTGGAAGGGAACCCTGGGCAGAAGGAATCCTGTTGGTTGGCTTAGCCACCCCATAGAAGTATTCAGTGAGTTGGGGGAGAAAAAAAAAAACAAAAAAACCTGTTGCCATCGAATCAATTCCAACTCATAGCAACTATATAGGACAGAGCAGAACTGCCCCATAGGGTTTCCAAGGAGCGTCTAGTAGATTCTAACTGCTGACCTTTTGGTTAGTAGCCCTAGCTCTTAACCACTACAGCACCAGGGTTTCTGGGTAGGGGACAGGATGGGCTCAGTTCCACTAAGTTGTTTGTGTTTTTAAGACTCAGGAAAAAAATTAAAAAGCAACACCTCTCTTCAAGCCCCAGTGGCACTCAGGGTGAGTAAGGCTGCTGGTATACTCAACCTGTTAGCTTCTCATTTGTTCATTGCTCCTGAGAAAAAAATTGGCAAGTAATATTATTTGTAATAGTTAAAAACAAAAAAAGAAACAACTCAAATGCTCAATAAATGAAGGATAAAAGTGAACATCTGTACAAAACTTACTGAGTACCAGACACTGTTCTAAGCGCTTTATGTATATTAACTCACGATAACTCTATGAGGCAAGGATTATTATCATCCCCATTTTATAGATGAAGAAACTGAGGTACAGAAAGGTTAAATAATGTATCCAATGTTATACAGGTAAAACTGGGATTCGAAAGCTGGCAGTCTGGTTCTAGAGTTGGTCCTTAGCACCATTCTGTTGAGCCACCACAGAAAATTAGCTGGCACTTACATATTACTTAAAATTGCCAGGCATTGTTTCTAAGGGCTTTATACATATTAACCCTCACAATAATCTTATAAGGTATTTACGCTATTATTAGCTCCATTTTATAGGTGTGAAAGCCAAGTCACAGAAGGTTACACAAGTAATAAATGGGAGAGACAGAATTTGAATCCAGGCAATCTGGTTACAAAATCATGCCCTTAACCACCGCTTATGCAGTTTTGTTTTGCTCATTGCTAAACTTTATTTATATTAAATTAAAAAAAATTTTTATCTAAGAAATATCAACTAACAGATAACATAAAATATGTTCCTGAAGTATATTACTTATAGGATGTGTTTGCTTCTAGAACAAAATATACTAATGAAATGTATTATGTAAATGGTAATGTGTGTTTAAGGAGTCCCTGGGTGGCACAAATGGTTATGCACCGGACTATTCACTGAAAGGCTGGCTGTTCAGACCCACCCAGAGGCACCACGGAAGTAAGGTCTGGCGATCCACTTCCAGAAGGTCACAGCATTGAAAACCCTATGGAGCGCAGCTCTACTCTGCACATATGGGGTCACCACGAGTCGGAATCGACTGAACAGCAACTAACAACAAATGTGTGTTTGCTGTCGGAAATCCTTGCTGGAGTCTTATTTATTTCACTGCAAAAACTGATATTAGTTTAATCATTTTCTAATGAAGACATACATGTCAGCAGATTGGAATTTTCCCTTAAACATCTCTCTCTAAGATTATGTCTCAGGGAAATACTATTTCCACTACCAAGAAATTTGATATTGCAGTTGCATTTGTGCTACTGGCAAGGAGACTTTAGGTACTTATCAATTTTTCAGATATGTTACAGTAGATATTTCTGGGTCAAACTTACATTCCTGCAAGAATGTTGAAATATATTTGACTTTACTATGAGTTCTACGTTTAGCTATATAATATTTATATTTTGTATTGGAAGGTTATGAAATCCCTTAATATATTATGGAGAATAAAATTTTTACAACTGTGGAGTGTATTAACATGCTGTTTTTAATAATAAATACAACATCATTAACTTACTTGGCCTTGAAATGTGCACATGGAATTGCTTTCCCGGCATTCCTCTAATATCTAAAGATACAGATTCGCAACGAAACTCCATAGAGTTAGTGATGCAGTATGGTTGTAGAGAACAAAGAATTTTTCACTTGGGACCCTCTCTGGGTCCCCAATTTTTTGACCCATCCATTTCTCAGTCCATCATACTGTGGTGGCTTGCATGTTGCTATGATGCTGGAAGCTAAAAAAGGCCACCGATACTTCAAATACCACCTGGGTCACCCATGGTGGACAGGTTTCAGTGGAGCTTTCAGACTAAGAAAGAAAGGCCCAGCAACATACCTCCAAAAATTAGCCAATGAATCACCACAGAATATTGTCCAGTATAGTGCTGGAAAATGAGCCCCCTAAGTTGGAAGGCATTCAAAATACATAGTGGCTGCAACAATGGACTCCAGCATACCAATGACTGTGAAGATGGTACAGGACCAGGCAATATTTCATTCTTTTGTACATGGGGTCACCATGAGTTGGAGCTGAGCTGACAGCAGTTAACAACTGATTTTTAGAAATATCAAACATAACTTTGGCTTCTCAACAACGAATCCACCAGCCATTGTTGTTGTCATTGCTAGGTGTGTTTGAGTCTGTTCTGACTCATAGCTACAGAATGAAGCACTGTCTGTTCCTGCACCATGCTCACAATCATTGTTAGGTTTGAGCCCGTTGTTGCAGCCATTTTGTCAATCCATCTGTTGAAGGTCTTTCTCTTTTTTGCTGACCTTCTACTAACCATTTCACCAACCATACTACATTAAATATTCACATATTTTCCATTGGCATAGTTTCTACTGGAATCCTACAAACTCTACAAGGGTAAAAATAAGAATCTCATCCAGGGGCATGAATTAAACACTAAAATGACACTAATAAGAACCAGTAGAAATAGAATTAATAAGAAAGTACAGAGATAAAAGTGAAAAGGAGAGAGAATAGGAAGGCTAGTGTGTCAAATAGAAAACCAAAAGAAAAGAGGAAAATTAGGAATAGATCAAGTGAAAAGGTATTAAACCAAAAACCAAACCCAGTGCCGTTGAGTTGATTCCAACTCATAGGGACCCTATAGGACAGAGTAGAACTGCCCCGTAGAGTTTCCAAGGAGCGCCTGGCAGATTCAAACTGCTGACCCTTTGGTTAGCAGCCGTAGCACTTAACCACCTACGCCACCAGGGTTTCTTGAAAAGGTATTATCTGTAGAAAAAACAAAAAGAGGAAAATATCAATAAAAAAACACAATCAGAAGATGAATGAAAAAAATTAACATAATGAGAATGATAGAATCCAAAATAGAATGAGGAAGATCAGTAGATCAAAGAATATATTTTTAAAAACAACAAAAAATTGACAAGAAGATAAAAAATATCTGAAAGTGGCAATATTTAAGACTCAAATACTTGTACCTGTAAAATATTCACTCCATGGTAGAGTGAGTAGATAGCCTTTGCAACAGTGGAAATCAACAGTGCAGATCTCTAGAGTTCTAGAGCAAATCCATGTCCGCATCTGCTGATATTTATTCTCCTTTGGAGAAATAGCTTCTGGCTTGCTACTTGGCTCTGGTAGAGACTGAATATCCAGTTAGGGGATATTAAGTGACCATGAGCCTTAAGCTTTTCTTTATGAACTGTGTGCCAACAAGACCGCTAAGTTATAATGTTAGATGTGCATGGCAGCAACCTATCACCAACCAGAAATGGCATGTAAGATTGGGCTCAAGCAGAAATGGAAGACACAAGTAAATAGACAGATGAGCAGATGCTCAGATTCCTTCAACACTAACTCTTCTTCTCCTTTAATCCACACCTACGGCCTTATAGGGGGTTCCTTAGAGCCTGTTGACAGAGGAGGAAAAAATCTAGGGCTGATTTGCGAATGATATGCTGGTATCAACCAGAGGTGAACAGCTGCAAAATTACAGTCCCGCTGACAGGTGGCCCTGAAGATCAGTGGTGGAGAGAAATCCTCCTAATGAGCATAATTTAGAGCAAGATACTTGATATTCCACTTTTCTGGACTGAGAGATGGCTAGAATATAGATCCGCACTGATTTCTTGTCAGTTGCTAATGTTTTGGCTAGATAGTCAGGTACTCAAAGAGGACGAGACTGAAAGACTGAATACAAGAAGATCTGGGGAATAGGTATATGGATGGGCCCCTCAGAATGGGTGAAGAGTGTCAAGATATTTGTGACCCATGCAAATGCTCACCAAAGGGCATCATCTGAAGAGGAAGCTTTCAACAATCAGGTGGAGAAAAGTCTCATTCTCTGGATGTTGGTCACTTTCTTCTACCACGTTAGTGCTTTCTCAATGGACCCAGGTATAAAGTGGCTGTGTTGAACAGAATGGAGGCATTTCATGAGCTCAGCAATATAACCTTCTCACCAAGGCTGACTGGCTACTGCTACTGGTGAGTGCCTAACTTGCCAACAGCACAGACCAACACTGGGCTTCTAATTTGGCACTATTCCACAGAGTACCTAGTGGCAGGTTAATAATATTGGACTACTTCCCTCAGAGGAGACATATTTTTTCACTGGAATAGAAAGATATTCTTGATATGGATTTGTCTTCCCTGCCTGTAATACTTCTCCTGGCACCACCATCTGTGTGGACTCATAAAATGCCTTGTTCATTTTCATAGCATTTTGCAAAACATTACTTCCTATCAAGGAATTGATTTCACAGCAAAAAGAAATTCACAGCAAAAGAGATTCACGATTCACTGATCATACCACATATATTGTCACCCAGAAGCAGCTGGCCTAATAGAACAGTAGAATGGTGTGCTGAAGACTGGGTCAGTTGGGATACAACATTTTGAAAGAATGGATGCTATGTTAGAAGGTGCGGTATATGCTTTGAATCAGAGATCAATATGTGGTGGTGTGAGAAACACAGAAAAACGCTGGATCTTTAGAGAAGCCAACTGCTACATCTTTCTCCCATGGAGCCATTGGTAGGTTCGAGCCACTGACCTTTGGGACCACATATCTGCTTTGTCTGCTGGTTCCAGCTGGCTCTGCCAATAGGAGGTGCAAGGAGGAAACAGAAAGGCTGGAGGAAGAACCAGGGACTGTTCTTCTTTCTGTCCAGTTGGCTTCAATCTGCTTCCTGCCCCTCTGAGCATCACCCCAGCAACAGCAGATCTTTCTGTAGCAGAAGATGAATCTAGCTTCCCATTTTCCTAACATTTGCAGAACCAGCTTCATGTGAGCTGTCAGAGAAACAAACATTACCAAGCAAGTGTCCCCTCTTCTGAGGTGTGGGTTGAAGTCTTAAACCAAGGTCCTCCAACTCCCTTCATTAATGCATCGTGTCCCAATTACCCTACTTCCCGGATTTGGGGAAGGTGGATAAGAGGCAATGTGTAGAAATGTGAGGTTATCCTGACGCTAGTGCTGGATCAGTTTAGAGAGAGAAGAAACATGGGAGGAAAAGAGCCCGAATTGGCAGTGCCATTAATTGGGGCCAGCCATGGGATGAAATAGAGAACTATTAGAAAGGGGGTAGGATACACGAGGGGAGAGAGAGCTGAAGAGTAAAGAGGGAACAAAGGAGCAAGAGCAAACTGTCAAAAAAGGGTTATACTGTGCTGAAGTGAAACTGAGAGATGGGCAAGCCACCATTAACATTTTGGTGTGTTTCCATCTGATCTTTTTTGTATGCTTTAAAAAACACATAATTGGTCTACACCGCATATTCAATTTCATATTCTATATTTGTCAATTACCATTACAGCATGAGCACTGCCTCTTGTTACAAATTCTTCATGGACATAGTTTTTTAATAACTTATTTTTGTTACTAAGAATATACACAGCAGAACATACACCAGTTCAACAATTTCTATGCGTACAGTTCAGTGACATTGATTACGTTCTTTGAGTTGTGTAACCATTCTCACCTCCTTTTCCAAGATATTCCTACCCCATTAGCATTAATTCACTGCCTCTTAAGTTTCCTATCTAACCTTTTGAGTTGCTACTGTCAATTTGATCCCATATAGATAGATTTTGAAAGAGCACAATACTCAAGGCAGACATTCTTTACTAGTTAAGCTAAACTACTTTTTTTTTTTTTTTACTATCAACATAGTTTTAAATGACTACTTAATATCCAGTCCTTTGATTAGATCATAATTTAACCATTCCTCTATTGACGGGTATTTGCATTATTACAAATGCTTATAAAAATAACTGCGATGACTGCCTCTGTGCAAAAGCTTTTTATGCACTTCAAGCTGTTTCCTTAGGATATATTCCCCAAAATGGAATTACTATGCCAAAGAATGTGGACTTTTTTATATTAAGTTTTAAACCTAGTTCTTCCTCAAATTCCTATAGATCTGCATTCTTTGTCCAAAATCCTGTAATCCAAAAAGTACTGAAAGTTGAAAGCTTCTTCATATTTTACTTCACCTGTACTCATTTGTAGTAAAACCTGAGTGGAAGTGATGTAAGGTAAATTATAGACTTTAATTTTCCCACTTAGTGTGAATACTCATGTATTTTGTTGCAGAAATATTGTGTTCAGTTTTGGGGCACTCTTTCAGAACCCACAGGGAGCGTTAGATAATCTGTAGTATCTATACTACCTTTCAAAATCCCAAATTTTCTTACTTGTGAAAAATGTCCAGCTCTAAGAGTTTCAGATAATTGTGAATCTGTACCAGTACTGTTGAACACTGACCAGCTCTTTTTGGTACAGTGACTCTGTGTATTCCTTCCATCTTCTTTTGATGATTCCTGTGTTGTTTAATATTTTGTCCGTAGAATTCTTTAATATTGCAATATTACAAAAAATTTTTTTTTTCTTCAGTTCTTTCAGCTTGAGAAATGTCATGTATGTTCTTTCATTTTGGTTTTCTAACTCCAGGTCTTTGCGCATTTTTTGATAACACTTTACTTTGTCTTCTTGAGCCACACTTTGAAATCTTATGTTCAGCTTTTCTATTTCATCATTTCTTCCAGTCACTTTAGCTACTCTACATTCAAGAGCAATTTTCAGAGTCTCTTCTGACATACATTTTGGTTTCTTCTTTCTCTCCTGTTTTTTTAAAGGCCTTTGCTTTCTTCAAGTATGAAGTCCTTGATGTCATTCCACAACTTGTCTGGTCTTCAGTCATTGTTCAATGTATCAAATCTATTCTTGATATGGTCTCTAAATTCAGATGGGATATACCCAAGGTCATAGTTTGGCTGTTGTGAACTCTTTCTAATTTTCTTCAGCTTCAACTTGAACTTGCATATTAGCAGTTGACGAACGGTCTGTTCTGCAGTCGGCCCCTAGCCTTGTTCTGTCTGATGATGCTGAACTTCTTTATCATCTCTTTCCACAGATGTAGCCAATTTGATTCCTGTGTATTCCATCCGGTAAGGTCCACGTGTATAGTTGCCTTTTATGTTGTTGAAAAAAAAGTACTTTCAATGAATTGGTCATCGGTTTTGCAAAATTCTATCATGCGATCTCCGGCGCATAGGCCAAATTTTCCAACTACTAATCCTTCTTCTTTGTTTCCAACTTTCACATTTCAATCACCAGTAATTATCAATGCATCTTGACTGTGTGTTTGATCAATTTCAGACTGCAGAAGTTGGTAAAAAACCATCAATTTCTTCATCTTTGGCATTAGTGTGAAAGTTTGAATAGCTGTATTAACTAGTTTTTCTCGTAGGCATATGAGTATTATCCTATCATTGACAGCGTTGGACTTCAGGACAGATCTTGAAGTGTTCTTTTTGACAATGAATGTGATGCTGTTCCTCTTCAATTTCTCATTCACAGCAGAGTAGCCCATCTGTTTGTCTGATTCAAAATGGCCCAAGCCAGTCCATTTCAGCTCACTAATGCCTAGGATACCCATCTTCAAGCATTCTATTCCATTTTTGACAACTTCCAGTTTTCCTAGATTCATACTTTGTATATTCCACATTCTGATTATTAATGGATATTTGGAGACGTTTCTTCTCATTTTGAATCACGCCACATCAGCAAAGAAGATTACAAAAGCTTTACTTCATCCATGTCGACTCTACTCTTCTCCAGTCATAGTTTGAGTGCCTTTCAACCTGAGGGGCTCTTGTTCCAGCACTATATCAGGCAATGTTTTGGCTGTTATTCATAAGATTTTCACTGGCCTATTTTCTCAGAAATAGATTGTCAGGTCCTTCTTCTTAGTCTGTCTTAGTTTGAAAGCTCTGCTGAAACCTGTCCATCACGGGTGATCCTACTGATATTTGAAATATTGGTGGCATAGCTTTCAGCATCACAGCAACACGCAAGCCAGCCACCAGAGTACAACAAACTGACAGACGTGGGAAGTATCAAAACAAGATGGAAGGAATACACAGAGTCACTGTATTGAAAAGAATTTGTCAGTGTTCAACCATTTCAGTAGGTAGCATATAATCAAGAACCAATGGTATCAAAGGAAGATGTCTAAGCTGCACTGAAGGCACTGGTGAAAAACAAGGCTCCAGGGATTGATGGAATATCAACTGAGATGTTCTTACAAACAGATGCAACACTGGAAGTGCTCACTCGTCCATGCCAAGACAGCTACCTGGCCAACTGACTGGAAGAGATTCATATTTGTGCCCATTCTAAAGAAAGGTGATCCAACAAAATGTGGAAATTATCAAACAATATCATTAATATCACATGCAAGTAAAATTTTGCTGAAGACAATTCAAAAGTGGTTTCAGCAGAACATTGACTGGGAACTGCCAGAAATTCAAGCTGGATTCAGAAGAGGATGTGGAACAAGGGATATCACTGCTGATGTCAGATGCATCTAGGCTAAAAGCAGAGAATACCGGAAAGATGTATAGCTATGTTTTATCGAATATGCAAAGGCATTCAACTGTGTGAATCATAACAAATTATGGATAACATTACGAAGAATGGGAATTCCAGAACACTTAACTTTGCCTGTGCAGAACCTGTACAGAGACCAAAAGGCTTTTGTTTGAACAGAACAACGGGATTCTGTGTGGCTTAAAATCAGGAAAGGTGTGCATCAGGGTTGTATCCTTTCGCCATACTTATTTTATCTCTATACTGAGCAAATAAACCAAGAAGCTGGACTATGTGCAGAAGAATGTGGCATCAGGACTGGAGGAAGACTCATTAACAACCTGAGACATGCAGACGACACAACCTTGCTTGCAGAAAGTGAAGACGATTTGAAACACTGATGAAGATCAGTGGATTACGTCTCAACATAAAACAAAAATCCTTACAACTGGATCAGTAAGCAACATCATGATAAACAGAGAAAAGTTGCCAAGGATTTAATTTTAATTGGATGCACAATCAACGCCCATGGAAGCAGCAGTCAAGAACTCAAAGGACATATTGCATTGGACAAATCTGCTGCAAAAGACCTCTTTAAAGTGTTGAAAAGTAAAGATGTCACTTTAAGGACAAAGGTGTGTCTGACCCATGCAATGGTATTTTTAATCACCTCATATGCATGCAAAACCTGGACAATGAATAAGGACGACAGAAGAAGAATTGATGCACTTGAATTATGGTGTTGGTGAAGAGTATTGAATATAATATGGACTACCAGAAGAACACATAAATCTGTCTTGGAAGAAGTACAGCCAGAATGCTCCTTAGAAGCAAGTATGGCAAGACTTTGTCTCTCATGCTTTGGACATGTTATCATGAGGGATCAGTCCCTGGAGAAGGACAACATGCCTGGTAATGTAGAGGATCAGTGAAAAAGAAGAAGACCCTTAAGGAGATAGACTGACACAGTGGCTGCAACAATCGGCTCAAACACAGCAACAAGTGTGGGGATGACGTAGTACTGGACAGTGTTTCATTCTGTAGTACATAGGGTTGCTATGAGTTGGAACTGACTCAATGGCATCTAACACCACCATCACCACCAGTAGTGTTACAAGAACATACTGGATAGGTTAATTTCAAAAATCTTTGCTGAGCCCCCAGACACCTTTTTAGCTCAGTAATGAAGTCATTCCTGAGGATCACTGTTCAGCCAAAGATTAGACAGGCCCACAAAACAAAATGAGACTAAATTGGCACACCAGCCCAAGGACAATGACAAGAAGGCAGCAGGGGACAGGAAAGCTGGTAATAGGGAACCCAAGGTCAAGAAGAGGAGAGTGTTGATGTGTCAGGGGTTGGCAACCAATATCACAAAACGATATGCGTACTAATTGTTTCAGAAGAAGCTAGTTTGTCCTGTAAACTTTCATCTAAAGTAAGATAAAAAAAAATTTGCTCAACTTTTTATGTTGGTAACGTATAACTTTTATACCGAGCAAAATCAGTAAAGGTATCTTCATTTTGCAAAAACAAAATAAACCAAAACACCAAAGAAACAGACAAAAACCAAATTAGCCTTTTAAAATGTGATTGGTTTTACAATTGTAGTTTATTGTTGTTATATTTCATTTTGAATTCTTCTCTCAGGGAAGAATTGTATCTTATTTCTCTCTTAGTCACACTAATTTCCTTTCAAATTCCAGTTGATAAATGAGACAGTGCTCACCATATCAAGTATTAGCCCTTGTTGTCTAATAGCTGTATAAAACTTTAATGCATGGTGTTTATTGTTGTTGTGTTTGTTTCATGGGCATAAACTCGGGTCTAATTAGAACAGACTGGGGTCCATGGGACCACGCAGTTACTCTCAATGTATGTAAGACAGGGGCACTCAGTCTTTTTTATATCTCAACAGCAAACAGATTACTGTTCAGCTGCACGCATGATCTCACGTACAGTTTCAGTAATTTCTCCAGTCTTTCCCACTCTAGGAAGCATATTAAAATGGAAATGAATATATCAGTGACCTTGGAGTTAACTTAATTTTTTAATGGTAAATTATTATAATACTTTACCACTTTTAAATTGTTAAAACAATTGCCAGTTTGTGTCATTTTACAAGTGACCCCAATGAATTACGTTTGCGGACTGAACTCTGCAAATGTATTGAAAAGGCACCTGAATGGTTAAGAACCTGGATCACTCTAGTGACAAGGATCTTCCTCTTCTGCAGTCACTCTTTTCAAACCGTAAGAAAAACACTTCAGGAAAAAAGATTGGACTCTTGTGGTAAAGAAGGAGGAGGTGCTTCTTCACGTAAGTTTAGTAAAGGCAGGATCTTTCTAAGAGAAAAAAAAAAAGCACCCAATAAATGGTCAGCAACTGGTATAGTGCAAGGGCATGTGCTTCATAGAAACTGGGTTCAATCCCTGATTCCTCTACAAGGATTACTTTGCAGAGTTGTAAAGTTCAGTGTGCAGGGCTGTAAACTTCAGCATTTATAGACCATCTACTGCATGCCAATATGCGTAATGGGCTGTCAATCTCAGTGTGAAAAAACACCTCATCCACGAACTGTGGCATGGATGAATTTATTCCTTCTCAAAATATTTATTAAGTGTCCATTATGTGTCAGACTGTTCTAGTGACTGGAGGTGCAGCGATGAATACCACGAATACAAATTCCTGCCCTTCTTGCACTTGTGCTTTGGAAGTGAAGCTTACTTTCTAGTGGTGGAATTTATTTTCTAGTGAAATGGTGATTTACACCACTGAGAACTTTTTTAGAGTTCTTGATTTGATTTTCTTTTGATTGAAAAATACAGTGTTGCCATCACTTTTGCAAACAGACCAGTTCTTGTCATTCTCTTTGATGATGCATCCAGTTAAGGAATATAAAAAACATCACAATGCCTTAGAGCTGGAAGGGACCTTAGTTGTGACAATAGTTTTAACTCTTTATTTTACTGATGAAAAAAACCCAAGTGGCTTAATTAAGTTTACCCATGGCATTACTGAGAGACTGAGACTAGGCTTTAGATCTCCTTCTCTTGTATGCTTTCCTCAGTCAAAATCCCCATGGTTTCTGAATCAGGATTTGAGTCAAAAAAAGTGACACTTGCAAAAAGTACGGATAGTGCTGAGTTCAGAGGCTGCTGCAAATTGGGGTGATTTGGTTAAGCAGAACACATGGCTTGGTAGAGGACTAATAGATATCTGAGCTCTAATCCTGGCCTATTCATTAAACAGAAGCCATTTAACCTAGGCCCTAACTTCCTTGTCTTTTAAATGAAGAGATTAAGACTAGAGAAGAACTAACATTTGCATAGTACTTTTGAGCCTTATAAAATACCCATTTGTATACAGAGATTTACAAAATGCCTGGCATATAGTGCTAAAAAATGTTGTATTATTACTAGTCACACAGCAACCTTATATATATATATATATAGATGCCATTTTGCAGACAAAAAAATTGAAAATTACAGAAATTTTTCAAGATCCATCAGTTAAAGATTAGGGGAAACAGGCTGGGAACTGGGACTTCTAACTGTACTATTTCCTTTGTAGCACATTAAGACCCTTTCAGCTATAAAACAGAAAGAATTCTTTAGGAACTCAGATCTGACGCGAACCTACAAAGATGGGCAGAAAATAGTAGTCAGAGACAAGGGCAGATAACCCACTAAGCAAGCTTACTTTTACTTACTAATCTATAGTGAACAATTTCACGTGGGTTTCACCGTGTATTTGAATTGTTCACTACAGATTAGTAAGTAAGCAAAAGTAAGCCCATACTTACTTTTGCTTACTGGATTATCTGCTCTTGTCAGGGATTGCAAAATTGAAGACAGTCTTTGATCCTGTAGGAAGGTGCTGTGAGGTTGAGAGAAAGATGCCAGCCATACCAGAAGCAGAGTCTTTCATGTGGTGAAAACACGTGAATTGTTCACTACATATGATCTGGTAAGCAAGGTAAGCACTGCGCTTACCTTGATTATTGGATAATTGATCTCTAGTCAGACCAAACCGAAAAAAGAAACCCAGCACCGTCCAGTTGATTTTGACTCATAGGAAACCCCGGTGGCATGGTGGTTAAGTGCTACGGCTGCTAACCAAATGGTCGGCAGTTTGAATCCGCCAGGCGGTCCTTGGAAACTCTATGGGGCAGTTCTATTCTGTCCTATAGGGTCGCTATGAGCTATGAGTCTGGTCAGAAAGAAGGGGGAAATATTTCATGCAGCGCACGAAGGGTTTCGGCAAGCGGTTTCCTCTTTAATCCTCCTCAGGAGGCTGCGTTTCTGTTGGGGAGTAGAATGGGAGTTAGGGAAAACTTGTGTTAAGTCTTTGAATGCCAGCCTAAGGAGTCTGGTCGCCATTAGCTTATGAGCAGAGTGGTGGCATAATGTTAACAATGTTTATTATTAATCTGGCTGTGGTTTAGGATATATACTGGTGCGGTGGGATTGCAGCTTCAGAAAGCAGTTACATGGCTGTACCAGAGTGTAGAACAAGGTGATGAGGGCCTCCATTACGTTGAGACCAAGGGAAAAGCGTTCCTTTGTAAAAAAAAAAAAACGGGTTTGCAAACTCGTTATTAAAAAAAAAAAAAAGGTTTAGGAGTATTCATTTTCTTTTAAAAGCTGCTACTGCAGAGTCCTGGAAAGCCAAGAGGGCTAGTTTGGATTTAAACCAGGCTCAGGCTCCTAGATTTGCACTTTCTAATATGTAACCTACAGGAAGTCACCTAATCTCTCTTGAGCCTCAGTTTCATTTTCTCTAAATTGAGGGTGACAATGCCTATACAGTAGAGCATTTGTGTGGATTTAGGCAGACAGTGTTTGACACCTAGCAATGGCGCTCAATGTCGGTTCCCGCCTCCCCCCAGGTATCCTTCGGGCGGGTGTTGAGTAGACATGGACGGCTGAGGCCAGGAAAGCGGTTCTACCTGCAGACTCCCGCAGGTCCCTTCTGTCCCGCGATGGGTTACCTCCGAACGCTGGCCTCACTTCGAACCAGGCTTCGCGTGGGATGACGGAGCATCCCCAGTCCTCCTGCAGGCCACACGCTTCCTAGCAGGAGCTCCGAAGCGTGCGACACTCGGGGACGCAGAAGGGAAGCGCGGGAAAGAGCGCGGAGCTGCGGCGGCTGCGGCGGCGCCCGAGGCTGCAGCGGCTGCCAGCGAACTGGCCGCGGGTGCTGGGCCGCGCTAGCCGCGTTTGAAGTCTCCGGCGCGGCCGCTGGTTGGCAGGCGCGGGTCACGTGCGCCCAGGCAGGAGTTTCCCCGACAGCTGGAGGCTGCGTGGGATCCGGCGGCTGCTCCGAGCTCCGCGGTGCGGCCTTCCCCGCCCCCTCCCTCCTCCCTCCCCCGCCTGCTTCCGCCGGGCTTATTATCCTTCTTATTGACAAACAGAGCAGCCGCGGCGGCGACTCTTGGCGTGCGTTTGTAGCCAAGCCATGGGAGACAAGAAGAGCCCCACCAGGTAAGAGCGCCCGGCACCGGGGTCCCGACTGTGCGAGCGGCGGGGCCCTCGCGCTGGGTTTCGGGCGGCCGCCTCACTCGCCGCCCGGGCACCGGGGCGAGAACGGGGGCGGCGCCGCTGCTGCGCGAGCGCTGCCGTGTGAGGGGCCAGCCCCGGCCACCCCACAATGGAGGCGCGATGGCGGCGGTGGCCACAGGGGCAGCCCCCAGTGGTAGAGCGTCGGCGGCGGCTACTGCGGCGGCTCTCGCGCCCTTCTCCTCCCTGACTCCCCTCCCCCTCCGAGCCAGAGCGCGGCGCGCCGGGGGCCGGTGAGGCGGGGGTCGCGGAATTGGGGCGGGGCGGGGATGGCCGCGGAGCCCGGGCGCGGCCTGCTGGTGACCCTGCGCCGCGTCGTGTCTGGGTTGTGTCCTGCAGGCCGAAGCGGCAGCCGAAGCCGTCCTCGGATGAGGGTTACTGGGACTGTAGCGTCTGCACCTTCCGGAACAGCGCCGAGGCCTTCAAGTGCATGATGTGCGATGTGCGGAAGGGCACCTCCACACGGTGAGTCCCGGGCCTGCCCCGCGCGCCGCCGGGTGCCCGGGTGGCGGCGCAGAGGACGCCCCTGCGGCGGCCGCCCCTTCCCGTGACACTTGCAGACCCAAACGGTAGGAGAGGTGAGACTGAGGTGGTGGCCGCGATAGCAGCTGGGTCAGATTGATCGCGACCTAGGCGATGGTTTGTGGTGAGGGGTAATTGAAGAGGCTGTAGCGTTTTTTGCTGCCAGGAGAGGATAAATTATTTAAGAGAGGCATTAGCTACTGCGATTTAATTCGTATTGCTGAGTGTAATGGAGCCCCCCGCCCCCCCGCCCCGGATATAATAATCTTGGCTGCATTTTTGTATTAGTGTGTGGGGATCAAGGAAAGCCCATGAAATCCACTTTGGAAGCAAAGGATGTAATCTAATTGCATTCCTCAAAAAAGAAAAAAGTATCTGTAGAATACACGGTAGCTTAAACTTCATTTTGAAATATGGAAGGGTCTTGTTTAGTATTCTTATGGAAATTCTCCAATATTTTATAAATAAATAGTTGGAGGTAAGCCCACTCAATAGGACACATTTTTTTACTGAAAGTATTTGAATAGCTTTAGCTTGATTAAGTGGCAATCTGTTAGACTATACAAATGAGATAAAATGATCCCTGCCTATTTTCAGTTTTAACTTTATGTTATTGTACGCTTAAAGTCTAATAGTTCTGTCTCTTAAAAAACCACTTAAGTCAATTAAGTGGCTAACGAAAATCATCCAGGAAATTCGAAGTCAATGACGTTTTTGATCTCCCAGCACTTAGGGAGTTGCTTTGCCTTTTTATAGGAGGGTAGCCTTTGAATTAAGTTGTTAGAATCCTCTGATTTATAGCTTAATATTTATATAGTTTATGTAATATGGTCTTACAAAGTCTGTTAGAAATGAAATTATTAAAAGTATAAGAACATTATTAATATCTTACAATGTGGTCTCTTGTTAAAAAAAAAAAAAAGAGCCTAAATATCGGTAATGTTAGATTTAAATATTCAGTTGGTATTAGATTTCTGAAAATGAGATATCCTGATTTTTAAACCCCATTTATGGGATATCATTAAAAAAAGGTTAATATAGAGGTAGAAGTGGTTGACACTAATTTAAAATTTTAACATTTCCTTAGTGAAACCAGCTGCTTTTGAAGTCTTTTGGTAAATCATAAGATGTTTTTTGTATATTAATTCCCACTCGTATTAGATAAAATGTATTGAACATTTTCATATTCTTTAAAAAACAAGTTTTTGAACATCTACTATATTCAAGGGAATAAAACAGCAGAACATTATAAAAAGAAAAAAGTACCTGTATGTGTAAATGAATCTGATCGTAAACTGTTTTTGGACCCGTGATTTAAGTATTTTGAAAAGCAGAATATCCTTTTATCTTGATATCTTTATTGCCTTGGATTTGGTTTAGGCTATATTTGTATATTTTATATTAGTACTTTATACTTTTTAAAATGCTCAATAAACAAGTTCTAGAAAATTTGTTTTTTTGGAGACAGGCGCTTTAAAGTGGAGACAATTATTATAATCTTAATCTCTGGTACTATGTTGTTGCTTTTTGTTGTTCCCTCTATTTTCTTGTAGCCAATAGAAAAATACTGAAATTAGAAGAGCCTATATGTTTATTTGCAGGGACAGCAAGGAAGGGGGGAAGCTGGTGTCCTACTCCACAGCCAGTCTTGGGGTTAGAGGAACCCTGAGAAATAGAGTAGGTGGTGACAGCTCAGAAGAGAAGAAACAGGCCGCATACCTGGCACCTGGAAGAAGAAGGAATATAGTGCACAGGGGAGTTGGCCCAGGACAGAGAAGTGGGCCTAGTTTAAAAGAGGCTTGAGGCCCATGTGGGGGCCCCTGACATTTTTTACCAGTACTTCTGAGCTCTTGTAGATCCAATTTTTAGTGGTGGAATCATTACTTGAGGAGGACTCAGAGAAGCATTGTCATTTGGATTGAAACTGAAGAGGCTCTGGGCAACTCACCAGAAGTCTAAGGGACACTCTGTTCCTAAAAGTAAGTGTTCTACACTAAGACCCTCTCAGCTTCTTCCTTCCTCTCTCTGAATTGTCTCTTCTCTTTTGATTTTGGCCATAAATTAAACGTAAGAGCTCTAATTTCTCTGTTAATCTGTTGTTTTCCTATCACTGTTTCTGAAATTCAGAGTGGAATCCATGTTTGGAAAGAACAATAGAACAGGGCATTGTTAATAGGGCAGATATTGATGGCATCACAAAATAGTTTGCTCTTTGGTAATATTAGAAAAACAGAATTAAAAGACTGTAGAACACTACTAAGAAGCAAAAGTTGCAGTAGTTGGAAGAAATAATTCTCTACAACTGACATTTTAATTAGCAGTTAAGGTAGTTTCAAGGGTAAGGCTGGAGAGTACCAAACCAAGGACTGAATAGCTGTAGCTCTGAAGGATCCAGTTTGTTAATGACTTGTTTGTGTGACCAGAAGACAGGATTTCAATCCCTTGGGTCACACTGACCTTTGAACTGATGGTATCTCAGTCTCTTAAATTTATAGCCAAGTCTAAGCCATCCTAGACATTTAAAAACCCAGAGAAGATGATTCCATCGTCTCCCTTAAAGTCTTTACAGACCATTTTTTTTTTAAGACTATCTAGTTCAAATTCTCTACGTTGCAACAGAAAACTCTTTTGGATATTTCCTTGGTAGGTCATGCTTTTCTGCAGAACGACTTTATATGCAGTGAAATGAGCTTATATTCATAAGATGTATTTCAAAATGAAATGTGACTGGACATAGCTTCAGTTCCTCAGATGATAAATTATATTATTTAAGTTTATGTTTCTGTGATTGAATTTCAGTTTTTGTACTTGGTGGCCTTCATGAGTTTAAATTTGATCTATTCAACTCTTTTTTTTCAAAATCCGGAATCTAAATAGCTAGATGGTTCAAATACCTGAAGTTTTCTACCTTGTGCTTTTGTGAGTTAAACACTGATAAATGTCCTACTAATAGAAAAAACTTAGAAAAACAAAGCTGTGGTGACAAATGATTCCCATAAGTGGCAGACTGCCTTCTTCGTCTTTATACCTGAAGTTCTTATGAGGCAGTAAGTGTCCCAAATGGAAACTTTAGGAAATTAAGAACCATCACCAGAGAAAAAACTGTGTGTGAGGATAGTAATCAGTATATAATGATTGAATTAAACTAGTATCTTATTGCCAGTTGTTCATGTATATATGGAAGAATGACTTTATTGCTTAATTCAGATAGCAGATATTTTGAAATGAAAATAATAGAGCAGTTGGTTTTAGTTTTGAGCTGTGGTCTAAATGAGAACCTATGAAATATCTGGTACATAGCAGACTTCCAGATGTAATATCTTTACCTGTGATATTTTCTCAGTGTAACTTGTAAAACAGTTGTTCCTCCGTGTCTGCAGGAGAATTGGTTCCAAGACTCCCCTCCCCCACCCCTGCAGATACCAAAACCTGAGGATGCTCAAGTCCCTTGTATAAAATGGCAAAATATTTGGGTATAACCTGCACACATCCTCCTGTGTACTTTAAATCATCTCTTGATTACTTATAATACCTAATACAACGTAAATGCTATGTAAATAGTTGTTTCATCACAGTTGAAGACTTGATGTGAAAGGTAGCCTTTCTCT
Organism: Loxodonta africana; assembly: GCF_030014295.1. Classification (NCBI taxonomy): domain Eukaryota; kingdom Metazoa; phylum Chordata; class Mammalia; order Proboscidea; family Elephantidae; genus Loxodonta; species Loxodonta africana. Next base: position 100,595,769 of record NC_087345.1, read on the forward strand.
TCTATGAGTTTCTTGAGCTCTTTTGGGAACACTGATACTACATGGCCATCAGCCGATGCCTATTTGCCTGTGATCTTGAGGTTCTTCAGGTCGTAGAGCTTTACATAGCTAGCCAGCCATCCCCTACTAGGCTTAAATTTCCTCCAGCTGTCTTAGACCCATTCACACTTAGCCCTCGAGGGATTGCTTTGACCACTTTGTGGCTTTTTAGGAGCCATTTTGCAGAAACCAAAGTGCACACAACACAAGTAGCAAACAAGAGGGGAGGTAAGCAATGCTCAAATGAGTTCTGGAGAGAAGCTGAGGGTCTGGGAAATGGTGGGAAGCTACAGCCTACACATCCTTTCATTTGCTTGGATTCAGCTTAGTGCTCTGCGCGTGGCAAGTTGAAGTTTTGCTTTTTGGAACTTTTTTTTTTTTTTATTAGTATTTTTGATCCACTGTTGGTTGAGTCCATGGATAAGGAACCCGTGGACATAGAGGGCCGATTATTCCTTTGGATTTCTCATAGGTGTTATTTTAGAGAAATGTGGAAAAGATTCCACATAGTGTAAAGAGCGCTAAGTATTGAAGTAGGAATCTGGTGATCTGGGTTCATATCTTATTTTAACCACTTCAACATTCAGCATTCAGCAAATGTTTACTGAACATGTTACTTTATGCAAGGTCTGAACTAAGTACTGGACATAAAATGGTGAGCAAAATAGTTACTTGTTTCTTCTGTAAGATTTTAGCTTTGTTGTCAAATTATAAACACTTTGAACAGTACCAAATTCTGTGTATGATGTACTTTTAGTAAATCTTTCCTTTATATATGAGCCAAAGAGTAGTAACTTCTCCATTAAAAAAAATCTTAAGTTTATAACTGAACTTATTATTATGATTAGGATCTGGCTGCTGGTAAAAAGAATAAATTACTTTTGCTTCTATAAGTTGGGGGTAAACTACATAGAATTCACATTCTGAAGAAACCTTAAGGAAACCAACTATTTGGTGAGAAATTTTTTCAATATTATTGTTGTATTATACTTGCTTTCTGTCTTCTAATTTGAAGTTTGATACAGAGTTGATTGTCTTAGACTCAGAGTGAGAATGGGAGAAGAAATTGAAGACGGTGTGAGTAAGTTAATTTTTCAGAAATACAGTATCCCCTGTCTCTCTGAGGATCTTCCTCAGCTACCACAGAGTTGTTCACAATAAAACTAAATAAAAACCAATAGCCATTGAGTCGATTTTGACTCCATGACAACCCCATGTATGCAGAGTAGAATTGCATTCCATAGGGTTTTCAAGGTTGTGACCTTCCAGAAACCCTGGTGGCATAACGGTTAAATGCTACGGCTGCTAACCAAAGGGTCAGCAGTTCGAATCCACCAGTTACTCCTTGGAAACTCTGTGGGGCAGTTCTACTCTGTCCTGTAGGGTCGCTATGAGTCGGAATCGACTCGGCGGCACAGGGTTTGGTTTTTTGACCTTCCAGAAGTGAATCACCAGGACTTTCTTTCAAGATGTCTCTGGGTGGGTTCATACCAACAACCTTTTGGTTAGTAGTTGACTGCTTAACCAGTTGCACCACCCAGGGACTCCCGTTGTTGTTCAGAGACTCCTTGTTATAGGAGACTACTTGTTTGTTTTTTCTTTTCTGTATATCTTGGTTTCGGAGTTCCTGGGTGGTACAGACTATTAAGTGTTTGGCTACTAAAAAAGTTTGGAGGTTCAGGGTCACCCAGAGGTACCTCGGAAAAAAGGCTTGGTGATCTGCTTCTGAAAGATGACAGCTTTGAAAACCCTGTGGAGCACAGTTCTGCTCTGCAACACATGAGTCAGAATCGACTTGATGATGACTGTTTTTGAAGGTGATTATTGTTTGCATAGTCCAGAGTGGTGGTGGTGTTAGGTGCTGTCGAGCTGGTTTTGACTCAAAGCAACCCTATAGAACAAAGTAGAACTGCCCCATAGGGTCTCCAGGGGGCAGCTGGTGGATTCAAACTGCCTACCTTTTGGTTAGCAACTGTAGCTCATAACCGTTGCCCGACCAGGGCTCCTTTGGTGCAGAAGCAGTGGTGGGTAAAACTGCTGGTACCTTAGCATGAATCAAAGCAGCTGCACGAAATTGCTGTATTCCTCGTCTTCCTCACTATTGTGCGCTCAGAGGAGACATAATGCCAGTTCCACTTAAGAATATCCTTGATTAGGCATTAAGAATTATAAATTTTATTAAATAATGTCATTTTTAACATTCTGTCTGATGAAATGGAAAGTACACATAAAGCACTTCTGCTGCATACCGGAGTGCAGTGGTTGATTCCAGGAAAAGTATTTATGCAGTTGTTTGAGTTGTGAGCAGAATTAGTTCCTTTTTTCATAGAACATCATTTTTATTTGAGGGAATGACTGACAAAACTGTGGCTATTCAGACTTGGTTATTCAGCAGAGATTTTCTCAGAAACAGAGTGAGCCTGCCACTTCAAGGAAAACAATTGTCAGTATTTGCTGCCAGTGATAAAAGCTGAACTTTCAAATGAAAATAAGAATTTTGGAAAACTTGTAAGCACTACAGTAAGCTTCAGAGTTTCCCAGTACTTTAAAGACTTTTCTAATAAGATTGGCGGTGATATTAATGAATGTGATTTCTGATATCATACCATAAAATGTGTCAGCATTTGGAACATCTGCATAACTCAGTGACCTAATATTTTCCCAGTGATCAATGGATGAAGTTGCAAAACCATACGTGAATAATTCAAAGTGCAAAACGAACCAATTGATTTTAAAGGGAACACAGTATGAAAAGTTCATTGATGATTTCCATTCTACATTGCAACTAAACTTTGGGAAAAGACTCTTTACTGTGTTTTTATGTAGTATCAAAGAAGAATATCCACAGTTATCTGAAAAGGTTATTAAAATATTCCTCCCCCCCTTTTTTTTTTCAACTACTCTCTGGAAGTCGAGATTTCTTTATATTGAACCAAAACAATATACTGCAACAGATTGAATGGCAAAGCAAATACGAGAATCCAGATAGATGTCTTCCATTCAGAAGAATGTTAAAGAGTTGCAAAAATATAAAACAATGCCACTCTTCATACTTAGTTATTTTTGTGTTTTGGAAAATAAAGATTTTTTTCACATTAAAATATTTATATTGATGCGGAATGTTCTGATTATGGTTTTAAAAAATGAATATATACTTTAAATTTTTTTCTCAGTTTTCTAATACAGTAAACATCAATAGATAAAACTCACATAAACAAAAGCTTTTTGGGGTCTTCTAACCTTAAGAGTGTAAAGAGATCTGAGGGCAGAAAGTTTATAAACTGCTGGTTTATAGTTTTATTAGCTTGAGCTTCTACACATGACATATTTACTTCAACAGGCGTTCTTTTTCTTTCCTTTCTTGCGTGAGGCCTCTAAAAACCAGTGACCTAGTTGTTAAACTCAGCAGCCTAATCTCAGTCTTCTTTCGATGTGATCCCTGCAACATTTGATGTTGCTAGCTTTTAAAAAAAAATTGAAGCTCTCCTCTGACTTCTCTTATACAACTTTTTCCTAGTTTTCCTTGTATGTCTCTTAAATCTATTTCTGCTTCCTCAAACCTGGCTTCTTGTCTGTGTTCCTTATTTTGTATGTGGCATAAACTTCTTTCTGGAACCCAAGCAAGAAACTATCATCTCAACTTTGATTCTAACTCATTGTCATCCCTCCTATCCAGTGTCCCTCAGTTGTCATATTGAGAAACACTTTGAGATTTGTATCCTCCCTTTTCTGATTTGTATAGCCATAGTTCACAGGCGCTCACCATTTCTCTGATTGGCTATTGGACAACTTGGTCTCTCTGCCTTCAGAGTGCTGTTAATGGTATCTTGGTTGTATTTCAACCATATCTGATTATGTTGGTCCCTGTAATAAAAAGAAATTTAAGTCTCCCCAGTGACTACTGAGTAAAGCTCCTGAGCGTGGTACCCAAGGCTTTAATCTATCCTTAAAGTACTTCCCTAGATTCATTTACTTCTGCTTATCCCACCAATCCTGTATCCATGCTCAAGTACCTTTATCAGGTGGTACTCCTAAAAAAAAAAAAAACCGTCCCCCTCCCGATAGCCTATTGATTGTATTTATCTATATAAATAATCACAAGAGGGTGCAGGAACTGGCAGCGTTCCTGTTACACATGAGGTAGTTGAGTCGGAGACAAGTCAACAGCAATGGACAGCAACAGAGACTCACTTCCATGTTGTAGGCCAACTGTCCAGATATTTATCTGCCCAAAAGGGCAGGGACTGTCTCCTTCACTTTGATATCTTCAGAAGCTAGCAGAGTATCTGGAATTTTGTAGGTATTTAAGATTTTTAAATTGAAGGCTTTTCAAATTTGATTATTAATATTTGATACCTGGCATTGCCTTTCTGATAATTTTCACTATATATATATATATTTTATATATTTAAAAATACTATATCAGACTATTTTGTTCATAAGTTACAGGAGTTTATTGTTTTAGCATTATTTTAGAGGACGATATTGTCTATGAATGCCTTAGCGTTTTAAGGTACAACTTTGGAAAGTCGTATGTTTCTTTTATTTTCTCATTTATAGACACGTATTTCTCACTTGTTAAGACTGTATACCACCTTAGGTAGTATAGCTAAAAATGAAAAGTATTTCTTGACTAGGGTAAACTGATGAAGTCTTGAAAGAGTACAGCATGTTATGAACTATATTGCATTCCTCAACTAAATTGTAAGTTCTCTATTGAGTGATTTTTTAAGTTAATTGACATTGAGGGCCCGTCAAAAACTAAAATATACTGTGGATCCACAATCAACACCCACGGAAGCAACAGTCAGGAAATAAAAGATGCGTTGCAGTGGGCAAATCTGCAAAAGACCTCTTTAAAGTGTAAAAAAGCAAAGATGTCACCTTGAAGACTAAGGTGCACCTCACCCAAGCCATGGTGTTTTCAGTCACCTCATATCCGTATGAAAGCTGGACAATGAATAAGGAAGACCAAAGAAGAATTGATGCCTTTGAACTATGGAGTTGGGGAAGAATGTTGAGTATACCATGGACTGTGAAAAAAACAAACAAATCTGTCTTGGAAGAAGTACAGCCAGAATGCTCCTTAGAAGCAAGGATGGCGATATTTTGTCTCACACACTTTGGACGTGTTATCAGGAGGGATCGGTCCCTGGAGAAGGATGTCATATTGGTAGAGTAGAGGATCAGTGGAAAAGAGGAAGACCCTCTATGAGATGAATTGACACAGTGGCTGCAACAGTAGGTTCAAGCATAACAATGACTATGAGGATGGTGCAGGACCAGGCAGTGTTCTGTTCTGTTGCACATAGGGTCGCTATGAGTCAGCACCTAACAACAACAACAACATAGCTTTGTGGTATTTGAGATTGTTTAATGGAAAATAGTTTAGCATTCAGATTTTGCATTTGTTTGAACTGTACTGAATTTAAAATTAAATCGGGACTAATTTAATTGTAATTAAAACAGAACTAGTTTTTGTCTTATGACTAAGAAGATAGTGTTATTTTACCTGTAGATTTGTTACTCTTAAAGATAAATCATTTATACACATTGTTGGTGCTATCGAGTTGGTTCTGACTCAGTGACCCTGCGTCTTTATGAAACACTTGCCATTTCATTGCTGGGTATAGCCTTCTCTTTCTTATTCTCTTGATATATATGTACGTATGTTTGTGTGCGTGTGTGTGTGTGGATTTTTTTTTAAAGAAATTAGTATTTTTTAAGGTGATAGTTGTTATATAATTGAGTAAGATTTCCAAAGACTAAAATTATTACTTGCCTGTGAAAAACTTGGAGCCCTGGTGGTGCAGTGGTTAAGAGCTCAGCTGCTAACCAAAAGGCTGGCAGTTTGAATCCACTGGCCACTCCTTGGAAACCCTATGGGGCAGTTCTGCTCTGTCATGTAGGGTTGCTATGAGTCTGAATCCACTCGACGGCAATGGGTTTGGGTTTTTTTGGTTTTATGAAAAGCTTACATAGGATGGTTTGGATTGTTTAATGTATATATATTTAGTAGTTAAATCATCCCAGAAACGATCTTTTGGGGAGAATAAAATGGTTTTATAGTAGGACTAAATTATCAAGTTTAATGTTTGTTCCTTAAATTATTGAACTCGTTATGTTGGCAGTGATCCTGAATATATTACTCAGTTTTTTTGTTTAATCTGTAAAACGGGTTGTTAAAAAGATTAAACTAATTCCTGTAACTAACACATAGTAAGCGCTGAATAAATGATATGTTAGGTATGTGTTTGAAGCAATACTTATAATTTATTACCACCAAATTAAGTTTTTATTTCTATTAATGGTTTTTGAAAATAGGCATTTAGTAAAAACAATGTATTTAAATTATTTAATACTGTGTATCACTTTACTGTGTTCAGAATGCTTTCATATATATCCTTCCATGTGTTCATCAAACCACCCTACACAATTAAGAAGATTGAAATACAGGTTGTTTGACTGGGTTGATGATTGTTCTTCTCACCCTGCTATCTTTGATAAAGAGGTTTATAAAATATCCTAGATTGGGTGAAAGGTTCCTTTGCTTATTCCTCTTGCCTTTAGGGTTAGCTAAAGGTCAACATACTTGGTAAAAGAGATTCAAATTCTGTGGGGTAGTACTGTGAGTCAGAATTTACTCAACGGCAAGGGGGCTACAGGGTAGGGTAGTCAAGTTTTTATTCAAGGATTTAATGAAACTAGGATTTTTAAAAATACATGTTTTCCTTAAGACTTTTTCCTTCAGAAACTAGATAACTGGGAGCTGCTAAAAATCAAACACCTGTGCTCATCCAAAGACTTCACCTACAGACTGGGAAAAAGTTTTTGGCTATGACATTTCCGATCAGCATCTGATCTCTAAAATCTGCATAATACTGTAAAAACTCAGCAACACAAAGACAAATAACCCAATTAAAAAATGAGCAAAGGATATGAACAGACACTTCACTATACAAGACGTTCGGGTAGGTAACAGATACATGAGGAAATGCTAATGATCATTAGCCATTAGAGAAATGCAAATCATAACTACCATGAGATTTCATGTCACTCCAGCAAAGCTGGCATTAATCCAAAAAACACAAAATAATAAATGTTAGGCTGTGAAGAGACTGGACCACTTACACACTGCTGGTGGGAATGTAGAAAGGTATAACCACTTTGAAAATCGATTTGGTGCTTCCTTAAAAAGCTAGAAATAGAACTACCATATGACCAACAATCCCACTCCTTCAGACATATCCTAGAGAAGTAAGAGCCTTTACTCGAACGGATATACGCATACCCATGTTTACAGCAGCACTGTTTACAATAGCAAAAAGATGGAAGCAACCAAGGTGCCCGTCAGCGGATGAATGGTTAAATAAATTATGGTATATTCACACAATGGAATACTACGCATTGATCGATAAAGAACAAGGATGAATCTGTGAAACATTTCATAACATGGAGGAATCTGGAAGGCATTATGCTGAGTGAAATTAGTTGCAAAAGGACAAATATTGTATGAGACCACTGTTATAAGAACTCAAGAAATAGTTTAAACAGAGAAGAAAATATTCTTTGATGGTTACGAAAGTGGGGAAGAAGTGGGGGAGAGGGATATGCACTAATTAGATAGTAGACAAGAACTGTCTTAGGTGAAGGGAAAGACAACACACAATACAGGCGAGGTCAGCACAACTGGACTAAATCAAAAGCAAGGAAGTTTCCTGAATAAACCAAACACTGCGAAGGCTAGTGTAACAGGGGCGGGGGTTTGGGGACCATTGTTTCCGGGGACATCTAGGTCAATTGGCATAATAAAATCTATTAAGAAAACATTCTGCATCCCACTTTGGAGAGTGGCATCTGGGGTCTTAAATGCTAGCAAGCAGCCATCTAAGATGCATCAATTGGCCTCCACCCGCCTGAAGCAAAGGAGAATGAAGAATATCAAAGATGAAAGGTAATTATGAGCCCAAGGGACAGAAAGGGCCACATAAATCAGAGACTACATCAGCCTGAGACCAGAAGAACTAGATGGTGCCTGGCTACCACCAATGACTGCCCTGACAGGGAACACAACATAGAAACCCTGATGGTGTAGGAGAGCAGTGGGATGCAGACCTCAAATTCTTGTAAAAAGACCAGACTTACTGGTCTGACTGAGACTAGAAGGACCCCAGAGGTCATAGTTCCCAGACCTGTTAGCCCAAGACAGGAACCATTCCCAAAGCCAACTCTTCAGACAGGGATTGGACTGGACTATAACATAGAAAATGATACTGGTAAAGAGTAAGCTTCTTGGATCCAAGTAGGCACATGAGATTATGTGGGCAGCTCCTGTCTGGAGTGGAGATGAGAAGGCAGAAGGGGACAGAAGCTGGCTGAATGGACACAGAAATACAGGGTGGAGAGGAGTGTGCTGTCTCATTAGGGGGAGAGCAACGAGGAGTATAATAGCAAGGTGTATATGAATTTTTGTATGAGATACTGACAATTTAAGAAATATTTATTGAATACTTAGGAAGTTTTGTTTATTGGGTCTCATGGTTGTATGACCTGATTGATACTTGTGTTTTTAAAAATTTCGTTATGTGTTCCATTCTCTAGTATTGTTCATTTTGGAAAATTAGAGAATTTCTGGGAATTTTAGAGCTGGAAAGAACCTTTTAAGAGCTCCCAGTGTGGTCATTTCCTGAGACAGGCTATTTTTTGTTACCTGTAAACCTTAATGGTAGAGGAGTGAGACAGTCTTCAGAGGGAAGATCTTTTTTTTTTTTTTTTATAGTGCTTTAGATGAAGGTTTATAGAACAAATTAGTTTCTCATTAAACAGTCAATACACATGTTGTTTCGTGACATTGGTTGCCAACTCCACAACATGTCAACACTCTCCCCTTCTTGACCTTGGGTTTCCCATTTCCAGCTTTCCTGTCCTCTCCTGCCTTTTTGTCCTTGCCCCTGGGCTGGTGTGCCCATTTAGTCTCCTTTTGTTTTATGGGCTTGTCTATTTTTTTTAATCTTTGGTTGAAGGGTGAACCAGAGGGAAGATCTAGATAGAGTTGGGGTGGAGATGTTGGTATTAAAACTTTTGAAATGGTTCGAGGCCATTGTTTATAAACCCTTCTTGTTAGGATTTTTAGCTAAGTTTGAAGGATTCTGAATTGTGTTATGGTCTTAAGAGAAATGCTAGGTATTGCTTTGAAATCTATACGGGGAGGACTTTTCTATTTGTTGGAACTCATAGCCCTAGTCCCATATCCTCTTCACAGGCAACAAAACAAACCTGGAAAATTGTGACTTGTTCAAGGTTAGTAGCTGGTCAGTGTCAGATTCATATATCTGGATTTCCGGTATATTCTTGTTACCCTAGGCCTGGTGGTCTACTTCTGAAAAATCAGCCGTTGAAAACCCTATGGAGTACAATTTTATTCTGATATACAGGGAGTTGCCATGATTTGGAGTCAGTTCAATGGCAACCTTTTTTTTTTTCTTATTACTGTGGTATGGTAGCATTTAAGTTTGCTAGCAAGAAAATTCTTAAGGATTTCTTTGTGTAATTTTCATTACACCTAGATCTAGTGCTGTGTGTCTTACTAACTTTTAATATTAAACAACTGCTTATAAATAATGTAAAAACATATTGAAATCCGGGCTAGCAGCATGATGAATGAAGAACAAAATGTCAGTTGTTTTCTGTGTTAACAGATGTTTTTGAGGTACAAATGTTAAACTTCATTTAGATATGTTTTAAAGCAACATTTGTTATGCTGTATACCCTGACTTCTTTGATATTATTTCTTAGAAGAAAAATCCCAGTAAATATTATTTCCTTCTCTTATTTGTAGTATAAATACTAAGAATCACTAATAGTATAATTTAATAGCCAATTTGGTTATATGTATGTGTGTATGAATAACTTGGTGTATGGTAAAAAGCTTGTATAGCCACTGATAATTTCTAGACGTATGCATTAAACCCCTTCATCTTTGCTTGTTTCGTAGTCTAATCAGGGTTTTTTTCCCCCATAATATCATGCTGTACTTTTACAGAGTCTGTCTAGGGACAATCAGCCTACAACAGCACAAGTAGATGGAATTTGACTCCAGAGAGGTAGCTGTTTAAGAGGTAAAGCTTTAGATGCATTTGCAGGTGCAAAGCACAGTTGTTTTGGTCTTCTTTCATCTTTTTCCATCCCTTTTTGCTGTTTATCTTTTGTCCCTCTATCCCCACAGTCTCATTAATATTCAGACCTAGCCTACCTTGTAAATTCCTTCATTTTCTTTATTCCACCAGCAGTTGATCCTTTACTAGAAAATCTTTTATGTTGTATATAAATGTGATAAAAGTAATTGTTTGAAGTGTGAATGTAAACAACCTGGTCATGAGGGGTAGAGTTTTATTTTTCTTATTAAGATAATAACTCTCTTTTTGATGTTAGAAGTATTACATGTTCATTGAAAATACTAAAGTATAAGGAAGAAAATAGGAACACCCATCATCGTGACATCTTTCCAGTTAGAGCTACATCTAAAACATTGTTGTGTTTCTATTTAGTCTTTTATGTGTGTATATTTACATTTTAAAGTGGAACTTGATGTCTTCCATTGGGACAGTGGGAGAAAAGAGGAAACTTTTTAGTTAAGAAAGTTTTCTTGACTCTACTTGATCACTTTTAAACAAATAATTTCTTTTATAAGGGTCAGCAGAAAGCTGGTTCCTATGAGGTAGAGGTTAAAGACATCCCAAATGTTCAAGTTTTCCAAGCTACTATACCACTCTATTATCATTAATAACTACTCCCTTTCCTCTCAGCACCCTCTCTTCCATTTTTGGGTTCCCTAATTGACCACAGCGGTTCACAGAACTGACATATGAACCGTATAAAGGAAATGGCTCATGTGGTTGTGGAGGGTGACAAGTCCCGAGTTCATGGGTCAGGCGTAGGCTTCTCCTGACCCATGTGTCTGCAGGAGCTGATGAACCCAAACTGGCAGTTCAGAGGACAGGCTGCTGGCTCACAAGGCTGTGGAAGCTGGTGAATCAGGTCACATGATAGGCCGCTAGCCCAAGGGGCTGTGGAGGCTAGCAAATCCCAGAATTGATGGGTCAGACAGCAGACCTCTGGGGAGGTCAGTTAATCAAGAACCAGATGTGGGATCCAGATGTAGAGAGAGAGAACCTTGCCAGGATACACACATATATCTTAGATACAGGAGACAACCCAGGGAAGGGCTTAACTTACATCTTAGATACAGGAAACACCCCAGGGAAGGGGGTAACTTTAGTAAGGCTTGAGTCATGCCTACCTGTAAGACTGTGACCCAAGACACAATTTACACCAATCCTGTCTCATCAACAGACAGAGGTCAGTATCCACAACATATAAAATGGAGGACAGCTACACAACACTGGGAATCATGGCCTAGCCAAGTTGACACATAATCCCAACCATCACAGGTTCTGTATACCTTATTTGCATAGTCCCACTCAGCCACTGTGTGTGAGTAACAAAGACCATGGCTAGAAGGGCCATGTTAAATAATTCCTTGAACTGCAACTTTTAACCTTGCTTTGGTCATCTTGGCTGAAAAATTTTCACAAACACTGGTCTTAGGGAATGCTCTTTGGAAAAAAGGAAGTAGAGACAGTTTGGTAAATACTGCAATCATGACCTTCTCCTGGAATTTAATAAATTAAAGACTCTGAGAAGCCATCCACTAAAACAGCTTGCTAGCTTTATTCACCATAGCAGTACTCAATTTTACTTGACCTTTGTTGTTGTTAGGTGCCGTCAAGTCAGTTCCGACTCATAGTGACCCTGTGTAACTACAGAATGAAACACTGCCCAGTCCTGTGCCATCCTCACAACTGTTGCCGTGTTTGAGCCCATCATTAAAGCCACTGTGTCAATCCATCTCCTTGAGCATGTTCCCCCTTTTTTGCTGATCGTCTGCTTTACCAAGCATGATGTCCTTTTCCAGGGACTGATTCCTCCTGATAACATATCCAAAGTATGTGAGCCAAAGTCTCACCATTCTTGCTTCTAATGAGTATTCTGGCTGTACTTCTTCCAAGACAGATTTGTTCATTCTTTTGGCAGTACATGGTATATTCGATATTCTTCGCCAATACCATAATTCAAAGGCGTCAATTCTTCTTTTGTCTTCCTTACTCATTGTCCAGCTTTCACGTACGTATGAGGTGATTGAAAACACTATGGATTGAGTGAGGTGCACCTTAGTCTTTAAGGTGAAGTCTTTGCTTTTTAACACTTTAAAGAGGTCTTTTGCAGCAGATTTGCCCAAGGCAGTGTGTTGTTTGATTTCTTGATTGCTGTTTCCATGGACATTGATTTTGAGTTCACATAAAATGAAATCCTTGACAACTTCAACCTTTTCTCCATTTATCTTGATGTTGGTCTGGTTGTAAGGGTTTTTTTTTTTTTTTATGTTGAGGTGTAATCCATTATGAAGGCTGTGGTCTTTGATCTTCATCAGTAAGTGCTTTAACTCCTTGTCACTTTCAGCAAGCAAGGTTGTGTCATCTGCATATCGCAGGTTGTTAATAGCGTCTTCTTTTAACTGTGATGCTGAGTTGTTCTTCACATAGTCCAACTTCTAGGCTTATTTGCTCAGCATACAGATTGAATAAGTATCTTGAAAGGATACCGCCCTGACCTATACCTTTCTTGGCTTTAAACCATCCAGTATCTCCTCGTTCTGTTCGAATGACTGCTTCTTGGTATAAATACAGGTTCCTCCTGAGCACAATTAAGTGTTCTGGAATTCCCATTCTTCCCAATGTTATCCATAATTTGTTGTGATCCACACAGTTGAATGCCTTTGCATAGTCAGTAAAACACGGATAAACATCTTTCTGGCATTCTCTGCTTTCAGCCAGGATCCATCTGACATCAGCAATGATATCCCTTGTTCCACATCCTCTTCTGAATCCAGCTTGAATTTCTGGCAGTTCCCTGTTGAAACATTGCTGCAAATTTTTTTTTCAGCAAAATTTTACTTGCTTGTGATATTAATGATATTGTTCAATAATTTCTGCATTTAGTTGGATCACCTTTCTTGGGAATAGGCATAAATATGGATCTCTTTTAGTCGATTGGCCAGGTAGCTGTCTTCCAAATTTCTTGCCATAGACGAGTGAATGCTTCCACTGCAGCATCCGTTTGTTGAAACATCTAAATTGGTATTCCTTCAGTTCCTGAACCCTTGTTTTTCACCAGTGCCTCCCCTGCAGCATGAACCTCTTTCAGTACCATTAGTTCTTGATCATATGCTACCTCCCGAAAAAGGTCATAGATCGACCAATTCTTTTTAGTACAGTAACTCCATGTATTCCTTCCATCTTGATTTGGAAACCTTTTTTTCCTGCTGTTATACTATAGAACACTTTGGGAAATATTGGCTGCCAGTAAGAGCAAACAGGTAGGCACCATTTTTGTCCCACTTCACTTCAATAAAAAAAAATTTTTTTTTTCACTTCAATAAGATTACCTATGTTCTTCTATATTTTATCGATTGGGATTTCTTAACATTTATTTCATAAAGGTGTTCTATTACCAAATTTTTTCTTTGAAAGTCATTGCCCTCCTCCATCTGTTTGGTCTTCTACCACTCAAGTTGTTCTATTTAACACAGGCTGGATTGTGTTTGGACTTCTTAGCCTTTCATTCAAAGAAAGAGTTAATAATGATTTATATATGGTAGTGGGGAGAGCTTTCTCTCTTGAAGAGCCTTTTCTTTGTCTTTCCTTGCCTGAATCCTTTCTCCCCTCACGCCCACACCTCCATCTTCTCTAGAAACTTTTGTTAGACATTTTTGCCTTTTTTTTTTTTTGAATAACAATAGTATGTCTTATTGTTTTGAATTTTAAAAAATAGACATGAACCGTAGGCCTTTTTTTTGCTGTTGCTCTTTTTTTAAGACCAAGCCTGGTAAGGCTGAGAGTTAGACAGTGACTGATTAGATGAACAATAAGAAGTACAATTTACAGATGGAAAATATATTGAATTCATAATGTCACCAAATTGTGATTTCTGATGAATTTTAATAAGATTATTTCACTCTCTTATGAAATGTGATCATCACATTTGGTCAGTGTTCCTTTGTTGCCAATTTTCCATAAACGTAATGTCCCTGAATACATGACATTTTTCTATAACATTTCTTGGATAATTTACAATGTAATTGTAATCTTGCCATTGTCAACTTGTATAGAACTTCATTGTATATTTGTAGTTTAATGCAGGAAAGTATATCTAGTTTTATTTTTATAGCTACATATTCATTTTTCATTATTGTATGTATTACGTATCATTATGGAAAGCAAAAATGCAAAGAACTTCAATTTTTAAGAGTTCCCTGCAATTACGTAGTGTAGTAGTTAAAAGCTTGGATGCTGGGGCATGACTGCTTGGGCTTAAATATTTGTTTTGCCACCTACTGGCTGTGTATTCTATGAACCTCTTTTTTTTATTTGTAAAATGAAGATAATGATACCTTATAGGATATTGGGAAGATTAAATGAGAGAACCTGCTTAAAGTACTTGGCGCACTGTCTGGCATATAATAAGTCCTCAAAATGTGTTAGCTAGATTGCAGGGGCTAATAACGCACTCAGTAGTTAATTAACCTCACCTCTTAAAAAGATCAACAGAGAAATCATGTAGAAAGTGGTCAAAACCCAATGTAGCTAAAAGACTTCGTTTGTGTGTGGAAAATGCTAATGGCCAAGAATCAGAAAACCTGGTTTTGCAATCCAAGAGAAGTACTTTCTCTGGAGTCCTTGTTTTCGTATCCATAAACTGAAGGGAGAGAAAATAAAAAAACAAAAACAAAATGTGTTAGCTAAAACAATAAGGCAGTGTTGTTGTGTGCCGTCGAGTTGATTCCGACTCATATTGACTCCATGTGAGGGAGTAGAACTGCCCCATAGGGTTTCCGAAGCTGTAATCTTTATGGGTGCAGGTAGCAAGGTCTTTTCTCCTGCGGAGCCTATGGGAGGGTTTGAACAGTCAACCTTTTGGTTAGTAACCAAGTGCTTAACCACTGTGCCACCAGGGATCCTTAGCAAATATACTAGTGGTGATATAATAATATATATCCATAGGGGTATGACAACCCCTGTTGTTAAATGTGCGGGTTCTAGTGGGGTAACTGACAAAACCGGAGCATAAGAATAAATGATTTATACTGAAAAATAACATTTTCCACAAAGTGCTTCAGGGATACTTTTCATTCTGTCTCCCTTCCTCTTTTTTTCCTCGTTTCTCATCTGTAGTATTCCCACATCCACCTAATAGCCTGATATGGACTGTCTTGTAAACATTTGGGCCTTAGCAGTAAAAGTTTTAACATCTGGGAAGTTCTCTTAAGAATTGAAAAGTTAAATGCAGCATTTTTTATTTGCCATAGTGGAAGAGTAAATCTGTTTTCAAGGTTGGGATTGTCAGCGTGCATACAGTCTGTTTGAGGCCACTGGGCTCTGTTGCATATTATGCTGTTTTTCCTGCCCTTTGCTCTGCCTTCCTCCCAACACCATAGCTTCTTTTTTGTTCTTTATGATTGCTCAAGCATCGTCTCTTTCAAGAAACATTTCCTTATCCCAAAAAAAAAAAAATACTCTTAAAGTGTTCTATGCAAAATACTGTTATTATATTTATACAGTGTATTGAAAATATTTGTTTCTCCTTTGGTGAACTGTAATCTCCCTGTAGGCAGGACCATCGATGCTGGAAACGCAGTTTATTTCAAATCCTTACCTTGCCACTTACAGCCATACAACCATAGGGCTTTATAGTGAGGATTGAATGTGATAAATGATATAAAGAATTTAATGTAGTGCATGGTGCATAACAGGAGCCCTGGTGGTGCAGTGATTAAAGTGCTCAGCTGCTAACCAAAAGGTCAGTTTCAAACCCACCAGCTGCTCCTTGGGAGAAAGATGTGCAGTCTGCTTCCATAAAGATTTACAGCTCTGGAAACCGTATGGGCCGGCTCTTCTCTGTCCTGTAGGGTTGCCATGAGTCAGAATTGACTCGATGGCAGGGGATTTGGTTTGGTGGGTTATCACACATAAGAGTTCAATAAATGTTAGTTAATAATACTGATAATGATAATTGTAATAATAATAAAAATTCTCAGTGCCTGTCACTGTGTCTTGCATAGGTACTGATAATGTATTACTGAAACACAAAGCCCTCAATCATTTGTCTGATTCTACTTCTTTGCTGTAATCTGTTGTCCACTTCCTGCTGTTTAAAGACATTTCATATAATTTCATTTCATGATCCTGTGGGTTAGATGAGATATGCTTAATTATGCCCATTTTACTTGATAAGAAATTTTAAGTCCACCTAAGTTAAGTTTTTTTGGGTTTTAAGTTACCTGTGTGCTCAACTTTTTCAGCAATGTTTAAATTGTTTTTCTGCCCTTAGAGATGAACAGTTGAAATCACAGTTGATAGAATTTCATCCTGTTTTATCTCATGCCTAATTGTTGAATGAATTTTAGCTAGAGGCAGAAAGACTGTTGAGTGGAAGCCACTGTAAATAGGCTAAGCAGGAGACAGTACAGTAGTGGGCTGAGCAAGGGTACTGCTAGTATTGAGAGAGAAATGAATGGATTATAGGTACATTTAGGAGAAAATTTATAGGACTTAATGATTGGTTTGTTTTGTGGTTGTATGAAATGAGAAGTTGTGTTGTGCTATTGTTTTTGTTAGGTGCTGTGAGTTGATTTTCGACTCGTAGAAACCCCCAGGACAGAGTAGAACTGTCTTGTAGGGTTTTCTAGGCTGTAATCTATGGGAGCAGATCACCAGATCTTTCTCCAGCAGAGTGGCTAGGTGGGTTTGAACCGCCAGCCTTTCAGTTAGCAGCTGAGCACTTAGCCTTTGCCACCAGGGCTCCTTAAGTTGGATTGGAGAGAGGAAGAAATTGAGGATGAATCCCAGGATTCTGGCTTAATTAAGCAGCTGGGTGAATGAATGGTGGTACTTCTCACTAGGTAGCAAATAGGAGGAAGGATGGGCTTTGGGGAAGGTGATAGTTCACTTTTAGATTTGTTGAATTTCAGGTCCTTGTGGAAAGTCTGTGAGGGGAGATCTATTAGGCAGTTGGATAGGTGGGGCTAAAACTTAGGAAACAGCAGGGCTATAAGTACATATTTGGTATAGTCATCAGCATAGATGATTCAGTTGAAGCCGTGGGAGTGAGTAAAATAGGTTAGGGAGAAAATATACTGCATAGCACGAGAAAAGAGATCTTAGGACGGAACCTTGAGAGAGACATCATTATTTTCTATGGTGGTAAAAGAAGAGGAAAAAAATGGAGGTAAAAAAGTCAGTAGGGAGTAAGAAGCCCAGGAGAGTGTAATGTTACAGGAACAGGGAAGAGAATGTTTCCAGAAGGAGTGGGTGTGGTCAGCAATGTCAGATGGCCTTTACTTTCGTTAAACAGAATCTTAATTTTCCTTCCAGGTAAATTAAATAATATTTGTTTTAACAGGTGTGGCATTGAAATTCATATTTTAAATTGTAAGAAGATAATAAGACTCACAGTGCTTATACTAAGCTTTTCATAATAGCAGCAATATATCTGAATTATATCTGTAGGTTAAATAAAGGAGGTTAGTATTGGTAGGTAGAAAGATGAGTAAAATATGTTGGTAACTAGCTTTGTTTCTCAAGGAAAAATGCTATAATTATCTAGTAATGTCTATCATCATTAAGCCTGTACTTTTAAAGGTGGTTCTTGATTGTAACTATAGAATTTAACAGTTAATTAAAAAAAAGTATTGGGTGCATCTTGTTATTAAGAATTTTTTAAGGGGTGAGTAAATGTACAGTAATTTTGAAGACTCTTGAAAAGTTGCAGAGTTAGTTGTGGGGAAGCATGTATAGTTTGAAGAAGCTATCTCCCATTTTTCGGAGGAGTGAATAGCACCCTACTGATCAGCTAACCAAGCAAATCATAGCACTTAATATAAAACTGTGTTTTTTCCATAAAGGGATAGTTACTGGTGTTTGATGTGATTTATGACGCTTAAAGATTCAGGTTTGATGAATGCCGAGTAATAAACTAATTGCAGGTTGTATTAAAGAATAACAGGGAGAGTTAATTCAGGTATGTGGTCGGGGAGACTTCTCGGGAACGGGGGAAAAAAAAAAGTTGCCATCGAGTAGATTCCGACTCATAGCAACCCTATGGGACAGAGTAGAACTGCCGCATAGAATTTCCAAGGAGCAGCTGGTGGATTTTAACCACTGTGCAACCAGGGCTTTACTTCTCTGAGGGGATGGCATTTAAGCCAAAAGCTGAAAGACGAGAAGGAGGTGTTCGTGAAAGAGTTCCAGTTAACAGCAAGCTTAGAGTTTGTTGTTGTTTTTCAATAGGAAAGAGTTTGTTTTACACTGAGGAAAGACTAGCCTGATGTGAGTTATGGGGTGAGTGGGATCAGATGAGTCTGGAGAAGTGGGCAAATGCCAGATCACATTTTATTTAGTCATAAATGATGTGGCATTTAGATTTTATTCTAAATGTAAAGGGTAGCTGTTTAATAGGTTTTAATATGAAAGTGCTACTTTGAGGCTATGAAGAGAATGGATTAGCAGAAGGCAAGAGTGGAAATAGAATGGTTGGGAGGCTATTCCTTTAGGTGAAGGATAATAGGTGCTTTAATATTTTGAGATTGATTAAAAGAGAATGAGTTTGTACCTTACTGTCATCAGTATCTTCATGTATGTTTCCATGACAAAGATCATTAATATGTATGCAGTTAAGACTTTTGCTCGTGTGGCATTTTATTACTTATAAGCTCTTTGTTCACTTTTAAGTGATTTTGAAATTATTTTAAAATGGGATGATTAACACAGAGCATGGTGAAATGTATTAGACGCATTGCTATTTAAAAGTTACTTATTAATTGAAAATAAAAAATGAGTAAGTTTTCCTTCAGAGGAAGGAAAATGAAATATTTAGAGCCACTTTTTTCTTCAGGTGTTATAGTAACTGGGAAACCCTGGTGGTGTAGTGGCTAGGTGCTACAGCTGTTAACAAAGAGGTCGGCAGCTTGAATCCGCCAGGCGCTCCTTGGAAACTCTATGGGGCAGTTCTGCTCAGTCCTATAGGGTCGCTATGAGTCGGAATCAACTCGATGGCAGTGGGTTTTTGGTTATAGTAACTTTATCACTGTTGACTTGACAATATTGTTGTTAGGTGTCATTGAGTCAGTTATGATTTAGAGAGATTCTGTGTATAACAGAATGAAACACTGCCTGGTCCTGTGCCATCCTCACAATCACTGCTATGTTGGAGCCCATTGTTGCAGGCACTGTGTCTGTCCATCTCATTGAGGGTCTTCCTCTTTTTTGCTGACCCTTTACCTTACCAAGCCTGATGGCTTTCTCCAGGCACTGGTTCCTCCTGATAACATGTCCAAAGTACGTAAGATGAAGTCTCACCATCCTCCCTTCTAAGGAGCTTTCTGGGTGTACTTATTCCAAGACAGATTTATTCATTCTTCTGGCATATTTAATATTCTTCACCATTGTTTTATAAAATCAGTTTTACACACAAAATGTGCACTTATATTAGAGATGGTTATTCAGCATTGATTTGAAAACTAATGCAGGACTTCAGAATCTGAACAGATTAGTTTTAACATTATAATCAGAAAAGATGAGAAAAAGGACATAATTACAAGGTTAAGGTTAAAAAACCCAAAGGTTAGACTCCCTTATTTTGTTGACATAATTGTTGGGTTTAAGAACATTGTTAGCTGTTATTTTTGTGTGTTAACTTGAATAATAAGTATAGGGGACCGGCATGTGATGCTCCTGACATTCTGGGCTAGGATCAGGAAAATATTTTCTTGAACTAGAAACTATTGAGTAGATGACATCAACTCTATATAGAAGCATACCATTTTAAGATATGGTTTATAAATGTGGTGCTTGATTACAAGATTAAGGCATGTGTCAGATCAAATTAGGAAGATCAAAATATTGTTGAAGATCAATTAATGTGAGTAAGACATCTTTAGGAAGAATGACTAGAACATAAAATGGTGTAAAAGAAAAACTGCACCGGAAAACTGCTCAAGATTTCAACACTGGGCAATTGGTCAGTGTTTAGTATAGTACAAGAGGTGGTAGATGCTATTTAGCAGACACTAGAATAGTGCTAGGAGTCCTGGTGGTGCAGCAGTTAAGAGATAGGCTGCTAACCTAAAGTTCGATGGTTCGAACCCACCAGCCACTCCACAAAGAATTATGTGGCAGTCTGCTTCCCTAAAGATTTATAGCCTTGGAAACCTTGTAGGGCAGTTCTACTCTGTTCTGTAGGGTCACTATGAGTTGGAATTGACTGAGCAGTAATGGATTTGATTTGGTTTAGAATGGTACTTTACTCTGGGGTTGGAGTAATTTAGGCTACTTCATCTGTAAATCAGCTACATCTTAACACCATCCAGTTTTTAAAAAGTAGTTTGTAGACCCAGCAACCAGTTTCCAGGGGTACTGCATGCTTAGAATGCATGACTGGTAACTCCTGAAGTGATACGGTGTCCAGATATGTTCATACTGGGAGAGGAATGCCCTGGATGGGGGCATCTGATTTATTAATCAGTTTGATGAGTTTGGTTGGTATAATTCAGTTTTCGAGTCTTAACCTGCTTTAGCTTTATCTAGGTTGAATTTTCGGATCTAAAAACCAAGGACCAAATT
The DNA here is from genome assembly GCF_030014295.1 of Loxodonta africana. Taxonomy (NCBI): domain Eukaryota; kingdom Metazoa; phylum Chordata; class Mammalia; order Proboscidea; family Elephantidae; genus Loxodonta; species Loxodonta africana. The sequence continues at coordinate 100,616,543 of NC_087345.1, forward strand.
CAGAACTGGCCCCCACCCATTAAGGTACTACTTTCCTGCGAGTTCCTTTTTAGGCAGCTAATCGGCATACACTTTACCACTTTTAGTTGAATACTAATTACTTTGTAATGCTGTCTGTATTAGTTATCTATTGTTGTGTAACAGATAATCCCCAAATTTAGTGAATGAAAACAAACATTATCTTATATTCCTGTGAGTAATCCAGGAGCAGCTTAACTGGGTGGTTCTGGCTCAGGGTCTCACAAGCCTGCAATGAAGGGGTCAGCTGGAGCTGTAGTCATTTCAAGGCCCAACTGTGGGAATCCACTTGCAGCTCACTCATGTGGTTTTCAGCAGGCCTTAGAACACCTGCTTCCAAGTTACTCATGTGGCAGACCTCATGCCCTTGCTGCTTGTTAGCCAGATGCATCAGGTTCTTGCCATGAGGGCCTTTCCACAGGGCTGCTTACACCATGGCAGCTTGCTTCCCCCAGTGTACAGGATCTGAGAGAGAGAAAGAGTATGCATGAGAGAGAGAGCCCTTAAAACAGAAACCACAGTCTTTTTATAATCTAATTTTAGAAATGTTCTCCCATTGTTGTTAGCTTGTCGAGTTGGCCCTTGACTCATGGTGACCCCACATACAACAGAATGAAACACTGCCAGGTCCTATGTCATCCCCATGTTTGGTTGCAGATCAGACTGTTGTGATCCATAGTTTTCATTGGCTGATATTTGAAAGTAGATTGCCAGGTCTTTTTCTAGCCTTTCTTAGTCTGGAAGCTCTGCTGAAACCTGTTCAGCATCACAGCAACATGCAAGCCTCCACTGACAGATGGGTGGTAGCCATGCATGAGGTGCACTGGTCAGGAATCGAACCCAGGTCTCCTGCATGGAAGATGAGAATTTTACCACTGAACCACCAGTGCCCATGCTGCCTCATTTCTTCTGCCAAATTCTGTGCCTTAGTGGGAAACCAGCCCACACTCAGGGGAAGGGATTACCAAGGATATGAATACCAGAAGGTGGGGATCACTGGTGGCCATCTTAGAGGCTGCCTACAACACTATCCTTTAGAAAAAATGGCTTAAAACTTTTTGTGGTGGTTGTTGCAGAATTCTTTCTTCAAAAGGAGGCTTATTTTGTGGAAACCCAAAATATAAATAGATGAATGGGGAGCTGTTTTGATTAAAGCCAGGGGTTGTAGGGAACTAGGGCCCACCTCGGTACTCTTCCTCTTTCAGCATTTCAGAACAACTTGAATATTAGTGGAGCCCTGGTGGCACAGTGGTTAAGAGCTCCAGCTGGTAACCAAAAGGTCAGCAGTTTGAATTTATCAGCTGCTTCTTGGAAACCCTATGGAGCAATTCTGCTCTGTCCTACAGGGTCGCTATGAGTCGGAATGGACTCCATGGCAACGGGTTTGGTTTTTGGTTTGGTGAATATTAGTGTCTTAACCATCAAATGTTAGTCATGAACATGAATATATACTGTTGTTCTCATATTTTCATTTTAGAATTTGTCAGTGTTTAGTCCTAAAATTCTAGATTTAAAAGTGGGGCATTGGGACTTGGAAAACAATCATGTGAATGTTTCTGGCAACTTTTTAAGTCCAAGCAGCTTCCTTATCTAAAGTAAATCTAATGTAATGGCCAGTTTTTTAGTAGCATTCACAGATATAATTTATATGCCAAAAAAACCCATTGCCATCAAGTCAATTCCAGCTCATTCTGACCCTAGAGGACACGGTAGGATTGCCTTGTAGGGTTTCCAAAGCTGTAATCTTTACGGAAGTAGACTGCCACGTGTTTCTCCCATAGAGCGGCTAGTGGGTTTGAACTGCTGACCTTCAGTTCACAGCCAAGTGCTTTAATGACTGTGCTACCAGGACTCCTTATAATTTATATATTGGTGTGATGTTGGTACTGGCTTACTTACTAACTACTGTCTGGAATGTTTTGTTAACTATGGCCCAGTCATATATAGTTTTAAAGAACTTGTAAGTGTATAGTGATGTTTCTATTTTAATTTTTATATTAACATGTTCTTGTAGCTCTTCTATGATGAAAACCGTGATTCCGGATATTAACATAAATTACTAGCTTTATCTTACCATATAAAGACTATAGTTTCAAAATGAATAGTACATTATTAATACAAACGAATCTCTGAGAGAAGTTTAGAATTTCCTGATAGTTCTTTTATTCCTCAGACTACAGCTCACTAAAAATGTGCAGTCAATTGAGAAAAATCCCATTTCTGGATGGTTATATTAACAGTTTGATACATGGTTAGATTCTAGGCACTGTTTCTAAGTGCTTTACTTATATTAACTTACTTAATCTTTACAACTGCCCGGTGAAGTAAGTTCTCTTGACCCCTGTTTTACAGATGAGTATAGTTTGTGCCATCTTGATCTTAGATTAATACCCAAACTAGAGGGTGGTGGTGGAAATGAAAGTTAGATACCACGTTTTTTTGTGAGTAGTCTTTTCATAAATTCAAATTGATTTTATAGAGTAGATTTTTATTAGTGTGACTTGATTTGGCTCTTTTTGTGGATTAGCATTATAATTAGGATTATAATTATTTGTGTTCACACAGGATATTTTGAGTAGAGCATCCTAATACGGAATTTCTTTTCTAAGCTGTCCTGATAAAATCCACCTTAGTTGTGAACTCGTAGCTTTCCATACTAGTCTCTAAGTGACCCTTTGGGTATCTTAAAATATTTTCAAGACATTTTAATTCTTGATTCTAGCAAAATGCACTTGATTCTTTTTGTTGTTGTTGTGGGAAATGTACACAGCAGAACATACACCACTTCAACGATTTCTACATGTACAGTTAAATGATACTGAATTATATTCGATTTGTGCAACCATTCTGAGAATATTTTGTGACTTTTGCCTTTTTCTGACTCCTCCGTTAACATAAACTCACTGCCCCCCAAATTTTCTATCTGATCTTTTGAGTTACTATTGTTAGTTTGATTCCATATAGATAATTCTTAAAAGAGCACAGTGTTCAAGGCAGACATTCTTTACAGTTAAGCTAAACTACTGTTTGGTTTTAAAAAGACTTCAGGGGTATTTTTGGTTTTAGGTTAAAAGATTATCTCAGGGCAGTAGTTTCAGGGGTTCATCTAGTCTTCATGGCTCCAGAAAGTCTGAATTACATGAGAATTAGAAATTCTGTTCTGTGTTTTTCCCCTTGTGATCAGAATTCTATAGAATCATTGATCAAAATGTTCAGTAATGGTAGCCAGGCACCATCTAGTTGTTCGGGTCTCATGGCAAAGGAGGCAGTAGCTGATGGAGGCAATTAGCCATACTTCTTTTCTTCCTCGTTTTCCCCATTTGATTCCATTTTAAGTTTGTAAGATCTGAACCCAAATGGACAGTGCATTTGCTACAAATAAAAATTGGAGATTATTATTTAGCTTTTAATGATATCTTTTATACTAGTTTATAGCATTAGAGTAAAATATTTGGATTATTGCTTCTGTGCCGGTTTTTATCAATATAAACATGTACTTACTATTCAGTCAATAAAAGTTAATTTGGAATCTGTAAATGACCCCTTTTTGGTACTTATTTATGTATTAGAATTACAGATGGAGGTCTGTGGAGTACCTCTGTTTGAATGAAGGGTAATTTAAAACACTAAAGCATTTATTAAGTAGGAATCTAGCACATGGATGCTGTCAAACTTTACAAAATAAAAATATTACCTCGTAACATGATTGAAATGTAAGATTCTCGTTGAATTACATTTGCAGTTGATTTTTGTTAAATAATGGTTTTATAGTCCTTTTAATCATATTTACTCCTAAAACAAAGAAATAGCTATATACTTTTTTAATTTGTTTCCATAGAACGAAGAGCCAGGAAACCATAGTTTCTTGAAGGTAGAGGATGATTGTTGAGCAGCATAATGGTAAAGGGAGAGGTATTATTGAAACATCTGTATCTTCAACAGGGGCTAGTGTTTGAAGTAATCACTGCTGTAGTGCATTAAAATGAGCACGTCCCCGGTTAACATGTATCGAGTTAAATGGAATAGAATATCTTCATGTGAGCTTGAAGAGAAAATTCTGTTGAGCTTTTTTTCTCTTTTGGTTAACACTAGCTTTTTTCTATTTTTTAATGTCCATTTTTAGATGATTATTTTAAAAGTATAACACATTATCAAAACTATTATTTATTGCTGTCCTTTGTTCAAGTATTTAAATTAAAGTCAGCATTATTATTTATCAGTACTTGGCATACTTTTATGTGCGTGTGGTTTGTTTGTTGTAGCTGATAAATGGTATTTTAAAGACTTATTGGTGATAAATGGGAATTGTATTGATGCTTTTTTTTTCTGAAGTCTTATAGATTGTTAACCCTCAGGGCAGTGGTGGCATTTATACCAAAATTCAGTGAATGTTAATGACAATGCCAGCTTAAGAAATGGCAGGTTTTAATCAACTAATGATCCTGTACTAATATTAAAAAATGATGTTGTTTCAGTGAAGTAGAAGAAAGGTATGATAGAGGATATTTTTCTATATTAAAATATAACTGCCATTACAATACAAATTTAAAAATGAAGCCATTCAAATCATTTTCTTTTCCTTGTGTTTCTAGAAGTTGCTGTTGACATTGTAGTTAACAAATTGTGTCCTGTACTTTGGTGCATGTATTTATAGATTTCTGGTGAATTTACAACTTTTTCTCTTGTAGTTCTAGATGTAATAATACTCTCAGATAAAATTATGTAATCTTCTTATTCTGATAGAGAAGAAAAAGCTGGATCACTTACCAGTAACTGGAGTTCTCCTATTGGGTAATCTCCACAGATCCACATTCTTTGAAGTTATTGTGAATGCCTCGAGGACCAAGGAACCGTTGAAATTACCAATTTCAGGAAGGTAAGCAAGTGCACTGAAGCATGTCTATAGCATCTCCGAAATCCCTTCCCCCCAACTTTCTTACATATACGTCTGTACTGCATGCCCCCTCAGTTCCAGTGGGTGCCCATCAGGAAGATTCTGATGTTGGACAGAAGGGCAAGAGAGATGGATCTGTGAGGGAAAAGACCCAATAGGATAACTCAAGTTACTGGTAAGTAATCCACTTTTCACAAACTCGAGATTTTTTTCCTCCAATTTCTTCTTTTTGGAAGGAGTTTGTTTAATTACAAAGAAGGAAGTTGTTTGGGATAGCTTCTTTTTGTAAGTTTCATGTAAATTATTGAATTTAATGTATAGATAATAAATACCTAAGTTAATGAATATATCAATAAATTTAATTAATTTTAGTGTATTTAGTTTTTAATGTATTATCATTTGTATAATAGCTGTTCGTAAAAAATTATATGCTTATTGACTTTTGGTAATGGTGTAATGGTTGTAAAGCAGTGTAGGGAAGCTTTATGTTGGAATCTCTTATAAATTCCTTTATCTTGTGATGTTCTATTGACTAAATGCTTGTATTGTAAAATTTATGCATGTGCCAAATTTAGTCAGATTCTTTTGGCATGTTAGTGTTTGAACAGCAAGAATAGTTTTATGTATTGACTAACACTTCTTCATGACATAGTTTTCAATGTACCTTTTAATGTCATTGATGGTATATTTGAAAAACAATTTAAGGTGTATTCCAATTACAGTTACCACTTAACTGTTCAGAATGGATGAGTTTATTGATGTGAAGGTTAGCAGAATTGGTTTAGTCTGAGCTCTCTGGTTCCTCAGGTACCAGATTACCGAGCTGACATATAATATTACAGTTAGGTAGAGTTCCTTGCTTCTAGTTTTACGCTCACTTACTCTGTGTGATTACCCGGTTACTATTTCTAAAAAGTCACTCTTAGCACATAAAGAGTCGATAATGTTGCCCTGGTAGAGCTATTTTATAAAATTTTAGTCCATTTGCTGGTCAGTTAAGGCCTCTCATAATCCAATCCCATTCTTTTTGTTTAACCTTAATTTCTCCAATTTGATCCTTTCGTTTCCTTTTATCTATGTAGTTATCATATTTTTGCTTCGGGTTGTACTTTATTTTCTTGAAATGTCCTTTTTACATTCTACTTTTCTGTATTTTAAAGTTGAGACCAAGTCCTGCCACTCCCATAAATCCTTTTATGGTAACATCTCTGTTACCTACATTATCCTAATGGAAAAATTGGAATGGTTGTGAGGATTGAATAAATTAATCCATGTAAGGCACTTAGAAGAATGCTTAGCAGCACATAGTAAACACTCTTCTGGGCTATTTATTTGAGTGTAGATTAATCATAAACATTTCTGTGTCTATAGAAATAACGCTTGTCAGTATAACACAATTTAGTCTTTAAATATTGGCTCTGGGTTGTGTTGCTGTTTCTTGTGATAAAAACTCTTAGGCTGGGTTTTTTTTTTTTTTTAATTTTGTGCTTTAAGTGAAAGTTTACAAGTCAAGTCAGTCTCTCATATAAAACCTTATATACACCTTGCAATATATACCTAGTTGCTCTCCCCCTAATGAGACAGCACATTCCTTCTCTCCACCCTGTGTTTCTGTATCCGTGCAGCCAGCTTTTCTGTCCCTGCTACTCTGGCCTTTGAAGTGTTTGGTTTATTCAGGAGACTTCATTGCTTTTGGTATAGTCCAGTTTTGCTGACCTCTTCTATATTGTGTGTTATCCATCCCTTCACCTAAATTAGTTTTTGTCTGCTATCTAATTAGTGAATACTCCTCTTCCTCCCCCGTCTTGTAACCATCAAAAAATATTTTCTTCTGTGTTTAAACTATTTCTTGAGTTCTTATGATGGTGGTCTCACACAATATTTGTCCTTTTGCATCTGACTAATTTCACTCAGCATAATGCCTTCCAGATTCCTCCATGTTACAAAATGTTTCACGGATTCATCGTTCTTCTTTATCGATGCATCGTATCCCATTGTGTGAATATACCATAATTTATTTATCCATTCATCCACTGATGGGCACCTTGGTTGCTTCCATCTTTTTGCTATTGTAAACAGTGCTGCAGTGAACATGGGTGTGCATATATCTGTTCGTGTAAAGACTCTTCTCTAGGGTATACTCCAAAGAGTGGGATTGCTGGATTCTATGGTAGTTTTATTCTAGCTTTTTAAGAAAGTGCCAAATCGATTTCCAAGATGGTTGTACCATTTTACAATCCCCACCAGCGTCGTCTAAGTGTTCCTTAAGCTGGGTTTTAAACAGGGCTTCAAACCGGTTCCTTCAGGTTCCAACCCCTGCTGAGAATTTGCGTTTCCACCCCAGGTACACTGAATTGGAATCTACATTTTCAAGATCCCCAGGTGATTCTTCTATGATAATATTCTATAATTTCTTTTATTGTGCTTTAGATGAAGATTTACAGCAAATTAGTTTCTTATTAAACAATTAACACACATTGTTTTGTGACATTGGTTGCCAACCACACAACTTGTCAGCACTCTTCCCTTCTGACCTTGGGTTCCCTGTTACCAGGCCCCCCCACCCCCCTCCGCCTTCTCATCCTTGCCTGTAGGCTGGTGTGCCCATTTGGTCTTGTTTTGTTTTATGGGCCTGTCTGATGTTTGGCCGAAGGTTGAATCTTAGGAGTGACTTCAGTACTGAGTTAAAAGGGTGTCTGAGGGCCTTCCTCTTGAGGTTTCTCTAGTCTCTGTGAGACCAGTAAGTTGCTCTTTTTTTGTGAGTTAGAATTTCCTTCTACATTTTTTCTCCAGCTCTCTCTGGGAACCCTCTACAGTAATCCCTGTCAGAGCAGTCTGTAGTGGTAGCCAGGCACCATCTAGTTGTGCTAAACTTAGTCTGGTGGAGGCTGTGGTAGTTGTTGTCTATTAGTTCTTTGGACTAATCTTTTCCTTGTGTCTTTGGTTTTCTTCATTTTCCCTTGCCCCAGACAGAGTGGAACCAGTGGAGTATCTTAGGTGGCTGCTCACAAGCTTTCATGACCTCTAATGCTACTCACCAAAGTAGGATGTAGAACATTTTCTTTATAAACTATGTTATGACGATTGAGCTAGATGTCCCCAGCCCTCAGCCCAGTAATTCAGTCCCTCAGGGAGTTTGGATGTGTCTGTGAAACTTCTATGACCTTGCCTTGGTCAAGTTGTACTGACTTCCCCAGAATTGTGTACTGTCTTACCCTTCACCAAAGTTATTGCTTATCTATTGCCTAGTTAATGGTTTTCCATCCCCACCCTTCCCCTCCCTTGTAACCATCAAAGATTGTTCTTTCTGTGTGTAAACCTTTTCATGAGTTTTTTATAATAGTGATCTCATACAGTATCTGTCCTTTTGTAATTGACTTATTTCATTCAGCGTGATGCCCTCCAAATTCATCCATTCTATGAGGTGTTTTGCAGATTCATCATTGTTCTTTATCGTTGCATGGTATTCCATTTTGTGTGTATACCATAGTTTATCCATTCTTCTGTTGATGGGCGTTTAGGTTGTTTCCATCTTTTTGCTATTGTGAAAAATGCTGCAGTGAACATAGGTGTGCATATGTCTATTCGTGTGATGACACTTATTTCTTTAGCATATATTCCTAGGGATGGAAATATTCTATGATAAATTTTGAGGACCACTGCTCTGCTAGTGTTCTTAGAATTGGTGCCTAACTAGCAGCGTTAGCATTGCCTGGGAAGGTGTTAGAAATGCAAATTCTTAGCAGGAGTTCAAACCTGAAGGAACAGGTCAAAGCCCTGGTTGTAAGCAGTTTGAAATCAGAGATAGAATTTTATATTTTTTATCTTATTCAGTTCCTGACATCAATAACAGATTAAATTGTATCTAGTGAAAAGTTTGTTTTCCATGTAGATTCATAAATATGCTTACCAGTAGTTTTTTCCATTTATAAAAGAGGTTCATTTGGCTCATCGATCCTTTTTGTTTTGTATTTTTTTTCTTAAAAATATTTTCACTTTCTTACAAACAGGTATAATCCGTTGCCATTGCTGTTGAGTTGATTCCGACTTATAGTGACCCTATAGAACAGAGTAGAACTGCCCCATGGCGGTTTCCGAGGAGCAGCTGGTGGATTTGAACTGCCAGCCTTTCTTAGCAGCTGTAGCTCCCTGTAGATCTTAAGCACTGCATCATCAGGGCTCCAGAAACAGGTATAGTGAAGTTGTAATTGTTTAGTGTAATATAAACTTCTATGGTACATAAAAAAAGAGAGCATGTAATTTTGAGTTAGTTAGAATGGCTTCACTTTAAAACTTCTGTATAGTGTTAGAAAACAAGCTGGAAATTCAGTTTACTTGATGTTAGAGGTTTAGATCATTGCTTGATTATCAGAAACCTTTGTCTTTAAGAATGAAGCATTAAACGAAATCTAATTTCAAGGTCATCGAAGGAAGGAAATGCCCTTTCGATAGGTTGACTGTCATTTCTGATAATCGCCAGAGAACCAATTCAGATCCAGTATTTGTACAAGGCAAGATAAAGAACATATAATTAGATGACTTGAGTACTAATTTTGAATCTGCCACCATCCATCTCCATAAGAGACTATTCAATCTCGTAGTTTCTTTGGTGTGATAATGGCATGGTGGTTATATTGAGAATGTCAGTCTTAGGAGCTACATGTTCAGTATTACACTTTCAACTTTTTTGTAGCTTTGAAAATTTTTTTAAAAGTTGGGAAAACTAAAAAAAAAAACAAACTATTGTGCTTCAGTTTCTCTGATTCTAAAATAGGAATAATTGGACTTGTTCTTTTCATGCCTTAATGCAGATAGACTCAGTTGGGGATAACATTTAGCAAAATAGCAGTCAAGAGAACTCAAGAAGTGGTTTTCTTTTTCTTTTTTAAAATATTAAAGAAGAGCTTACAGTGGAGAAATTTTTTAGAGAATATTTTACTTAAAATATATCCATTCCCTATATTTATTAAGAGTACATTGTAGTATAACTGAATACTCATTTAAGAAACAATAAATACATCTAGATGTATAAAATAACCAGTTGAAATCTTTAAAATGACAAAGATAGCTAGTTTAAAAGAACTCAATAAATGGGCAAAATAGATTAGACATAGCTCAAGAAAGAGGTTGTTTATTTGAAGATAAAACTAACAACTCTTCCAGAACATAGCACAGAGAGATATGGAGATGAAAAATACGAAAGAAAAGCTAAGACACATAGAGGGTAGATTGAGAAGCTTTAACATAAGTCTAATTTGAGTTCCAGAAGAGAGAATACAGACAATGGGTGAAGAAGCAATATTGAGGAAATAGAGTAAGAATTTTCCAGAATTAAAAAAAAAAAAGTAGACATTTTAAAATAACACCAGGTTTGGTTTTTTGTTTTATCTAAATGTGAGGGATGCAACAAAATTGGTACTTAAGTTTGATGAGTAGCATCTGGGTCTTACCATCTTGTGAGCGGCCATCTAAGATACATGTATTGGTCCCATCCTGTCTGGAGCAAAGGAGGATGAAGAAAACCAAAGACACAAGGAAGATACTAGTTCAGAGGACTAATGGACCACGTGAACCACAGCTTCCACCAGCCTGAGCTCAGAACTAGATGGTTCGTTGCTATCACCTCTGACCGCTCTGACAAGGATCAGAATAGAGGGTCCTGGGCAGACCGGGAGAAAATGTAGAACAAAATTCAGATTCACAAGACACACCAGACTTACTGGTGTGACAGAGACTGGAGGAGCCCCTGAGACTATGGTCCCTGGATACTATTCTGATTCAGAACTGAAGCCACTTCCAAAGTTCACCTTTTAGCCAAAGATTAGACAGGCCTGTAAAACAAACAATAACACATGTGAGGAACGTGCTTCTTAGTTTAGTCAAGTATACAAGACCAAATGGATAACACCTGCTCTAACCAAAGATGAGGAGGCAGGAAGGGACAGGAAAACTGGGTGAATGAAAATGGGGAAACCGGGGAAGAAGGGGGAGAGTGCTGACATGTCGTGAGGATTGGAACCAATGTCAGTTAACAATTTGTGTGTAAATTTTTGAATGAGAAACTAATTTGCTCTGTAAACTTTCACCTAAAGCACAATTAAAAAAAAAAAAAAAAGATACTTAGGAGTAAATTTTTAGCCTCAAATGCATATATTAGATTATAAGATTAAAAGTAAGTGAGCCTGATATTCAGCTAGAAAAATGGAATAGAGAAAGTGAAACCAAAGAAAGAAGCAAGAGAAAGAAATTAATAAAAATAGAATTTAGTGAAATAGAAAATAAACAACAATAAGAACACCAATAGAGGCCATCAGCCAAATTAAATCAGGTTCTTTTCAATTGATTAAATTCTGGCAATACTCATCAAGAAAAACAGATGACACAAATAATAAGAGTTATCATCTAAAATACAATAAAAAAAGTTAAAAAGAAGACCTAACTAAAAATATGATAGTGGTTTTAAAAATCATAAGAGATTGTAATTAACTTGTATGTAATGTTAGAGGAAATGCTGTTTTCTAGATAAAATCTCTCTAATATTGGCTGTAGAAGAAAAAGAAAAACCAGAGAAACCAAAGACCATTAAAGAAACTGGAGCTGTTGCAAATTTCCCCTGAAAGAATAGTTTTTCTTTTTAAAACAGTTTTATTGAGATATACAGACAGTCCTGAATTAGCATTGAACTCTGTTCCTATGTCTGTCTGTAAGTCGAATTTGTACGTAAGTCAGAACAGTTAGGTATGGTTTGTATCTAACTTCAGTCAAATGCTTGTCTTAGTATATAGTATATTGTGTACCTTTGCATAAAAAACAGTAAAGAAACACTTGCAGATACACTAAAACATCTTTAATATAATACCGTAATAATAATGTTTTGATGCATGTTACAAAGTAGCACCCATTTCTTATTATAAACCATTGTATATACCAGAATTTTTAATATAATAGACTTTGCAGGGTTGGTTTGAAACTCAGGTTGTCGGAAAGTCGTGTATTTGTGACTCAGGGACTGTGTGTAACCCACATACGAAATTCAGTGGTTTTTAGTGTATTCACGGAACTGTGCAGCTGTTACCGCAATCAATTTTAGAACATTTTCATCACCCCTAAAAGAAACCTTGTAGACAATAGCACCCTTTCCCGATTCCGCCCAACCCCTCGAGCCCTAGGCAACCAAGAATCTACTTGTTTCTATAGATTTGCTTGTCCTGGACGTTTTATATAAATAAAGTTACACAATATGCAGTCCTTTGTGACTACTTTGATTTAACTTAATGTTTTCAAAGGTTTATCCATATTGTAACATGTGTAAGTACTTCATTTCTTTTTATGGTTGAATAACATTCTGTTGTATGGGTACACCACATTTTATCTGTTCCTCAGTTGATGGACGTTTGAGTTGTTTCCACTTTTTGACTGTTACGGGTAATGCTGCTGTGAACATTCATATGTATAAGTTTTTGTGCGGACATATGTTTTCAGCTCTCTTGGGTACGCACCTAGAAGTGGAGTTATTAGCTCCTATGTATGGTAATTATGTTTAATTTTTTGAGGAACTACCAGACTTCCAAAGCAACTGCACTATTTTACTTTCCCATCAGCAACATATGAGGGTTCCAATTTTGCCACATCTTTACAAACACTCATTATGTTTTTTTTTAAAATTATTGTAGCCATCCTAGTGAGTGTGAAGTAGTATCTAAATAAATATTTTTGATGATGATATCTTTAATTATAATTTGAGAGATATCTTGAGGGAACAGATAATCCCAATTTTATGCAAACAGAGCTAGAGGATAGAAAAAAAACAAAGCTACCCAACCCTTTTTATCAAGTAAGTTTAGCCTTGAAACCTTAACTGGAAAGAACATACAAAGTATATGACATTCAGTCTCATTTATGAGCACAGACATAAAGATTTTAAATAGGATAGGGATATAAGGATAGATTAATATTTGAAAATTTTATGTAATTTATAAGATAAACATAAAATTTCGGAATAAATTTTGATAGATGAGTAGAAGTACATGATAATATTCAAAATCCATTAATGTTTAATATTTTTAAAAATCCTCTTAAACTATGAAGAGAATTTTTTGTCCTTCCAGTAAGGCTGTCTTTCAATCTCTGATAACAAACATCATGTTTCATGATGAAACCTAAGATTCGTTGTTAGTTGTTGTGGGGTAGTGGCTAAATGCTACAGCTGCTAACCAAAAGGTTGACAGTTTGAATCCATCAGATGCTCCTTGGAAACTCTATGGGGCAGTTCTACTGTCCTGTAGTGTCGCTATGAGTTGGAATCAACTCAACAGCAACAGGTTTTTTAGTTATTGTTAGGTGCCGTCAGGTTGTTTCCGACTCATAGCGACTGTGTACAACGGAACGAACCACTGTCCCTTCTGACATCATCCTTAAATTCGTTGTTACGCTTGAGCCCATTATTGAGGCACTGTGTTAGTCCATCTTGTTGAGGATCTTCCTCATTTTTGGCGACCCTTTACCAAGCATAATGTCCTTCTCCAGGGATGGCTGGTCCCTCCTGATAACATGTTCGAGGTATGTGAGATGAAGTCTTGCCATCCTTGCTTCTAAGGAGCATTCTGGCTGTACTTCTTCCAAGACAGATTTGTTCATTCTTCTGGCAGCCGTGGTATATTCAGTATTCTTCACCAACACCATAATTCAAAGGCACTGATTCATCTTTGGTCTTCCTTACTCACTGTCTAGCTTTCACATGCATATGAGACAATTGAAAACACAGGGGCTTGGGTCAGGTGCATCTTAGCCTTTAAAGTGTTGTCTTTGGTTTTTAACACTTTAAAAAGATCTTTTACAAGAATTTTGCCCAATGCAATGTGTCACTTGATATCTTGACTGCTGCTTCCATGGGTATTGATTGTGGATCCAAGTAAAATGAAATCCTTGACAACTTCAGTCTTTTCTTTGTTTATTTATCATGATGTTGCTTATTAGTCCAGTTGTGAGGATTTTTGTTTTCTTTATGTTGAGACATAGTCCATACTGAAGGCTGTGGTCTTTGGTCTTCATCAGTAAGTGCTTCAAGTCCTCTTCGCTTTGAGCAAGAAAAGTCGTGTTACCTGCATATTGCAGGTTGTTAATGAGTTGTCTTCCAGTCCTGATGCCACATTCTTTTTCATATGGCCTAACTTCTCAGATTATTTGCTCAGCACACAGATTGAGTAGGTGTGGTGAAAGAGTACAACTGTGAAGCATACTGTTCCTGACATTAATTGACGCAGTATCCCCTTGTTCTGTTTGAATGACTGCCTCTTAGTCTAAGTACAGGTTCCCCATGAGCTCAGTTATGTGTTCGGAAATTCCCATTCTTCCCAGTGTTATCTATTATTTGTTATGGTCCACACAATCGAATGCCTTTGCATAGTCAGTAAAACACAGATAAACATCTTTCTGGTATTCTCTGCTTTCAGCCAGGATCCATCTGACATCAGCCATGATGTTCCACGTCCTCTTCGGAATCCGGCTTGAATTTCTGGTAGTTCCCTATCAATGTACTGCAATGTACTGCTGTCCTGCTTCTGAATGATCTTCAGCAGAATTTTACTTGTGTGTGATATTAATGATATTTGATAATTTCTGCATTCTGTTGAATCGATTTTGTTTGGAATGGGTACAAATACAGCTCTCTTTCAATCAGTTGGCCAGGTAGCTGTCTTCAAAATTTCTTGGCATAGATGAGTGAGCACTTCCAGAGCTGTATCCATTTGTTGAAACATCTCAATTGATATTCTGTCAGTTCCAGAATGCTTATTTTTCACCAATGCTTTCAGTGCAGCCTGGATCTCTTCCTTCAGTACCACTGGCTGTTGATCATCTTCTACTTCCTGAAATGGTTGAATGTCGACCAGTTCTTTTTGGTACAGTGACTCTGTGCATTCCTTCCATCTTCTTTTGATGCTCCCTGTGTCATTTAATATTTTCCCCATAGAATCCTTCAATCCTTTCAAAAAAAAATTCAAGCCTCAAGCTTTGAAACCTAAGATACACTCCCATTAAAGTGAAAAATAAGACAAATATATCTCTATCAGTGCTGTTGTTCTGTATAGTCATAGAGGTCCTAGCTCCTAGGAATTAAAAAAAAAAAAAAAAGCCCAGAAGCATTGTTAAAGGAAGGCAAATGATGAATATTATTGGCAAATGAGATTAACATCTTCCTGGAAAAGTAAAAAAAAAAAAAAAACTTCAACAGATTATTTATGTTAATAAGAAAATTAAAAGTTACTGAATACAAGGTCAACATTTGAATTGACAGTAGCTAATTTGAAAATAAAGAAGATTTCCTTTACAGCACATTCTATAAAGTACCTTGAATAAACCTAACAAAAAGTAAATCTATATGGAGAAAGTTTTAAAGTTTTATTGAAGGACATAAAATTAAACGTGATTAAAAGACAGGATAAACTATATTTATGGATAGAAAATACAAAATTACCAAGAAGTTACTTCTCTGTGAATTATATGTAGTTTCAGACAAAAAGACTTTCATATATAATAGTAAAGGAGCATGAATAACTGAGACAGTTCTGGCTTTCCCTGTTGAATATCAAGATTTTTTTTTAAAATGTTATTTAAAGTGGGATATTACACAGGAATAAAAAAGGATAAACTACTGCTCTATACAACTATACAGATATATCTCCCAGACTTAATGTTGAGCAAAAGAAGTAAGACACAAAAAAGATTACATGCATATGATTCTATTTATAGGGAGCTCAAAAAACAGGTACAACTAATCTATGATGCTGGAAATAGGATGGTGATTTTCTTGGAAGCATGATAACTGACTAGGAAGGGGTGAATGGAGGTTTCTAGAACATGAGAAATATTTATATCTTAATCTGGGTCTGATCACCCAGGCATACTTATTTAAAAATTTGTTTAGCTGTACATTCAGTATTTATACTTTACATTGTATAAGTTATACCTCAATAAAAAAATAAAATAAGGTTATAATATTTGTAGTGTAATATTAGTATAGAGAAAGAAAGATTAGTAAAACCAAATTCAGAAATGGATCAGTGCATACATGGAAAATTGGCAAATGCTAGAGATATCTTTTCCTATCAGTACAGAAAGAAAGGATGGACTGTTGAATTGGTTTTCTGTATTGAGGGTGAGTGTGGGGCATTGAGGTCTATTTCAAACCATACATAAAAAATAAATTACAGTTGAATTAAACACTAAATATGAATAACAAACTTTTTTTTTAAAGAAGAAAATATGTAACGCTATGGCATGGAAAGGCTTCCTTTACAAGCAGTGTTCCTGGGTGGTGCCGTTAACCTGCTCGGTTGCTAACCAAAAGGTTAGAGGTTCGAATACATCCAGAGATGCCTTGGAAGAAAGGCCTGGTGATCTACTTCTGAAAAATCAGCCATTGAAAACCGTGTAAGCACAGCACAGTTGTACTCCAAAACATACGGGATTGACTTAAGTTGGAATCAGCTCCATACACAGCAAGTCAGGAGAAGAAGAATGAACTATCAAGGATACAGGCTGATAGACTTGACTTCCTCCAAAAAAAAAAAAAAAACTTAGGCTCCATAAAAGACATCATAAACCAAACTAAAAACTAAATGGCATGACATGACTAGGAGGAAGGATATGTGCAATGTTTGTAATATCCAGTGGGTTTATGTGCAGAATATATAAAAACCAAAAGAATAAGACGTTATACAAATAAAGTAAGCAATGGATATAGACAACTCACAGCAGAAGAAACTAGAAATTGGAGTGGCCAGTAAACTGAAAAGATGCTTAGTCTCGTATTTAGCTTAAAACTGAGCTGTTAAGGGTGATAGAAAAATTTGGAAATGAGTGCTGGTGATGGTAGAACAAATGATAAACACAGTTAATGTCACCAAATTGCACGTGAAGAATGTTGAAATGGCAGATGTTTTGTTGCATGTATATTTACAGCAATAAAAACAAAACAAAAAACAAAAAATAAGCTATCAGTTTTCATCCATCAGATTACAAAGCTCAAGATGGGCAAAGTGTTACTTACATAGTTGAAAATGTACATAATAGAAATTACTATTTAAGGTATTAGTCTAGAGAAAATTTGCACATTGCTCAGGGAGATTTGTACAGGGATATTCATTTGGAAAAAAAAAAATAAATGTATATCAATAGGGCATGTGTAAATAAGATAAAATAGTCATATAATGGAGAATTACCTAGACTCGACAGCACTGGGTTTTTGGGTATGTTTAGATTATTATTTGATAATTATTATTCTTGTAATTTAATAAACACATTGTACTTACTATCACAAGGAATTGTTACAAGCATTTTATGAACCTTAATTGTTATTAGAGTCCAGCAAAGGGTACTATCATTGTCTCCATTTTACAGATGGGATACTGAAGCACAGAAAGGTGAAATAATCTACTCTTGTAGCTAAGAGAGGTGGGATTCAAAGCTAGAATTTACACCTCAGTCGCCTGGCTCCTGAATCTGTTATGCCTGCTGCCTTTTTCATGTGTATGAATATAGACAGACCTCGTAAATGTAAGGAAAAGTTAGTTGCAGAATGATATGTACAATGTGATCTTAGTTACCCTAAATTCACGGTAGTGATTTCCTCTGGATGGGAGTTGAAAAGTGAGGGAGGTCTGGTCATGGTGAAAGGGAGCTGTCTTTACAGATAACTGTACTTTTTTTTCCTTAAAGAAGAGTATGTATATTACTTTACAGCCTTTAACATACTATATGTAATATAGGTATATTTTTATATATTTATTATTTTATATATTACTTCTACAAAAATAAACCCCGGGAGGATGAACTTTATTGCTTTATCTTCATTTATTCTTGATGTTGGCTATGGTCTAGCCTACCTTAGAGATAGCAAACAGGTAAGTACTAGGCAACGGACTAGGTGCTGAGGATAGGGAAGTGCATACGTTTCAGCTTTAAGGAGGTCAGAGTTTTTTCAGGGAAAGAGAGAATGCAAAATAATTTTAGTTTAGTGTATTATGTGCAGATCTTTTTTCTTCTTCCTTGTTCTTTTTTTTTCCTCCTACCCCCTTTCCTTACAAATCCAAATAGGAGAAAACCAGAAACCAAACCTAGTGCCTTCATTCGATTCCTACTCATAGCGATGATTTGAATGTGGGAAAACAGGCAGTGGAATACTGATGGCTATCCCACTTCCTGTTCTTTTACAAAACTGCCAGAGAGTTAACCCTGTAATGCTCAGGAGTTGTAGCTTGCTTACCACTGTATCTTCAACACCTAGTGCTTAGTAGACTCCTAGATGTTTCAACGAGTAACTGACACACGTCTACACTTCACTTTCAAATTAACTAGCTCCTCAACTTGGAGTTCTCCTTAAGTTAGTTACCTGAGATTTCTTCCATTGATTTAGCTGCCAGAAACTGAGGTAATTTTGACTGAGCACACTATATGAAGCCTTGAATTGTTTTGTGTCATAGAGCTCTGACTTGAGTAGTTATTTTAATCTGTAAGAAATTTTGGGCCTCAAAAATCCATTTTATTTTCACTGTGCTAAATTCAATACCTTTTTTTAAACTAGTATTCTACTACTGGGATAATACAATTGTTTTTCTCAGTGTTACTGTATTTTTTGTCTTTGAGATAGTGCTATCTTGTAAAAGTGTTTATATCTCTCTATTTGTAGAATTCTTAATTTCCTAAAACCACATTCTCTTAGTTTCCAAGTAGACCATGTACTTTTTTCAGATGGTATTAGTGTTTTTAAAATGAGAATTTCAGTGCCTTATGATTTTAACTTTTGGACTGTAATTGGGAAAACCCTAAAACAAAGCATTTTATTATACTTGATGGATATAGTTTAATAATTGGGGAAATCCTGCTTCATGTGTACATAGTACTTCCTTCTTACTATGTAACCTTTTTTGCCAGAGATGACACGAAGAAAGCCTAGTTACCATTTGGTGGACCAATTCTGCTGACTCTAATCCCTGGCCAGAAATTTGAGTCAGTCTCTTTTCTGGACAGTCTGGTAAGCTGTCACTGTTCTTCACCTTAAAATCATCTTATCCAGATACACCCAAGAACTTAATAATATAGGAACAAACAATATTAAATTCAATGATAATGTTAAAATAGTCATAAGAATTTAAGACTTCACATTAAATGTGACTAATACAGAACAGTGCTGTCCAATAGAAATATAATGCAAGTTACAAAAAGGAGCCACATAGGTAATTTTAAAATTTCTCATGCCTAAATAAAAAGTGAAATGAAACAGGTCAAACTACTTTTAATACTATATTTTATTTAACTCAAATATATCTAAAATATTATCTTTCTACTAATTATACATTTTACAGTCTTTTTTTTTCCATACCAGGTCTTAAAATCTGATGTATAGTTACACTTAAAACAAACAAACAAAAAAAAACACGCTGCTGTTGAGTCAATTCCGACTTACAGTGACCCTATAGGACAGAGTAGAACTGCCCCATAGGGTTTCTAAGGAGTAGCAGTGGATTCAAACTGCCAACCTTTTGGTTAGCAGCGAGCTTTTTTTTTTTTTAATTTTTATTAAGCTTCAAGTGAACATTTACCATTCCAATCAGTCTGTCACATGTAAGTTTACATACATCTTACTCCCTTCTCCCACTTGCTCTCCCCCGATTGAGTCAGCCCTTTCAGTCTCTCGTTTTGTGCCAATTTTGCCATCTTCCCTCTCTCTCTATCTTCCCATCCCCCCTCCAGTCAAGAGTTGCCAACACACTCTCCAGTGTCCACCTGATTTAATTAGCTCACTCTTCATCAGCATCTCTCTCCCCCCCGCTGACCAGTCCTTTTCTTCGGGGATGGTTCCTGTCCTGTGCCATCAGAAGGTCTGGGGAGCATTGCCTCCGGGATTCCTCTAGTCGCAGTCATACCATTAAGTATGGTCTTTTTATGAGAATTTGGGGTCTGTATCCCATTGGTCTCCTGCTCCCTCAGGAGTTGTCTGTTGTGCTCCCTAACAGGGCACACATCGATTGTGGCCGGGCACCAACTAGTTCTTCTGGTCTCAGGATAATGTAGGTCTCTGGTTCATGTGGCCCTTTCTGTCTCTTGGGTTCTTAGTTGTCGTGTGACCTTGGTGTTCTTTCTTTGCCTTTGCTCCAGGTGGGTTGAGACCAATTGATGTATCTTAGATGGCCGCTTGTTGGCATTTAGGACCCCAGACGCCACATTTCAAAGCGCGATGCAGAATGTTTTCATAATAGAATTGTTTTGCCCATTGACTTAGAAGTCCCCTCAAACCATGTTCCCCAGACCCCAGCCCCTGCTCTGCTGACCTTTGAAGCTTTCTTTTGATCCCGGAAACCTCTTTGCTTTTAGTCCAGTCCAATTAGACTGACCTTCCTTGTATTGAGTGTTGTCTTTCCCTTCACCCAAAGCAGTTCTTATCTACTGATTGATCAATAAAAAACCCTCTCCCTCCCTCCCTCCCCCCTTTGTAACCACAAAAGTATGTGTTCTTCTCCGTTTTTTCTATTTCTCAAGATCTTATAATAGTGGTCTTATACAATATTTGTCCTTTTGCCTCTAACTCATTTCGCTCAGCATAATGCCTTCTAGATTCCTCCATGTTGTGAAATGTTTCAGAGATTCGTCACTGTTCTTTATCGATGCGTAGTATTCCATTGTGTGAATATACCACAATTTATTTACCCATTCATCCGTTGACGGACACCTTGGTTGCTTCCAGCTTTTTGCTATTGTAAACAGAGCTGCAATAAACATGGGTGTGCATATATCTGTTTGTGTGAAGGCTCTTGTATCTCTAGGGTATATTCCGAGGAGTGGGATTTCTGGGTTGTACGGTAGTTCTATTTCTAACTGTTTAAGATAACGCCAGATGGATTTCCAAAGTGGTTGTACCATTTTACAATTCCACCAGCAGTGTATGAGAGTTCCAATCTCTCCGCAGCCTCTCCAACATTTATTATTTTGTGTTTTTTGGATTAATGCCAGTCTAGTTGGTGTGAGATGGAATCTCATCGTAGTTTTAATTTGCACTTCTCTAATGGCTAATGATCGGGAGCATTTTCTCATGTGTCTGTTGGCTGCCTGAATATCTTCTTTAGTGAAATGTGTGTTCATATCCTTTGCCCACTTCTTTTTTTTTTTTTAATTTTTATTAAGCTTCAAGTGAACATTTACCATTCCAATCAGACTGTCACATGTAGGTTTACATACATCTTACTCCCTTCTCCCACTTGCTCTCCCCCTATTGAGTCAGCCCTTACAGTCGCTCGTTTTGTGCCAATTTTGCCGTCTTCCCTCTCTCTCTATCTTCCCATCCCCCCTCCAGTCAAGAGTTGCCAACACACTCTCCAGTGTCCACCTGATTTAATTAGCTCACTCTTCTTCAGCATCTCTCTCCCCCCCACTGACCAGTTCTTTTCATGCCTGATGAGTTGTCTTCGGGGATGGTTCCTGTCCTGTGCCATCAGAAGGTCTGGGGAGCATTGTCTCCGGGATTCCTCTAGTTGCAATCATACCATTAGGTATGGTCTTTTCATGAGAATTTGGGGTATTGGTCTCCTGCTCCCTCAGGAGTTGTCTGTTGTGCTCCCTGACAGGGGAGACATCGATTGTGGCCGGGCACCAACTAGTTCTGGTCTCAGGATAATGTAGGTCTCTGGTTCATGTGGCCCTTTCTGTCTCTTGGGTTCTTAGTTGTCATGTGACCTTGGTGTTCTTCCTTTGCCTTTGCTCCAGGTGGGTTGAGACCAATTGATGTATCTTAGATGGCTGCTTGTTGGTATTTAGGACCCCAGGCGCCACAATTCAAAGTGGGATGCAGAATGTTTTCATAATAGAATTATTTTGCCCATTGAGTTAGAAGTCCCCTCAAACCAAGTTCCCCAGACTCCAGCCCCTGCTCCGCTGACCTTTGGAGCTTTCATTTTATCCCGGAAACCTCTTTGCTTTTAATCCAGTCCAATTAGACTGACCTTCCTTGTATTGAGTGTTGTCTTTCCCTTCACCCAAAGCAGTTCTTATCTACAGATTGATCAATAAAAAGCCCTCTCCCTCCCTCCCTGCCCCCTTTGTAACCACATAAGTATGTGTTCTTCTCCGTTTTTTCTATTTCTCAAGATCTTATAATAGTGGTCTTATACAATATTTGTCCTTTTGCAACTGACTCATTTCGCTCAGCATAATGCCTTCCAGATTTCTCCATGTTATGAAATGTTTCAGAGATTCGTCACTGTTCTTTATCGATGCGTAGTATTCCATTGTGTGAATATACCACAATTTATTTACCCATTCATCCGTTGACGGACACCTTGGTTGCTTCCAGCTTTTTGCTATTGTAAACAGAGCTGCAATAAACATGGGTGTGCATATATCTGTTTGTGTGAAGGCTCTTGTATCTCTAGGGTATATTCCGAGGAGTGGGATTTCTGGGTTGTACGGTAGTTCTATTTCTAACTGTTTAAGATAACGCCAGATGGATTTCCAAAGTGGTTGTACCATTTTACAATTCCACCAGCAGTGTATGAGAGTTCCAATCTCTCCGCAGCCTCTCCAACATTTATTATTTTGTGTTTTTTGGATTAATGCCAGTCTAGTTGGTGTGAGATGAAATCTCATCGTAGTTTTAATTTGCATTTCTCTAATGGCTAATGATCGGGAGCATTTTCTCATGTGTCTGTTGGCTGCCTGAATATCTTCTTTAGTGAAATGTGTGTTCATATCCTTTGCCCACTTCTTGATTGGGTTGTTTGTCTTTTTGTGGTTGAGTTTTGACAGAATCATGTAGATTTTAGAGATCAGGCGCTGGTCTGAGATGTCATAGCTGAATATTCTTTCCCAATCTGTAGGTGGTCTTTTTACTCTTTTGGTGAAGTCTTTAGATGAGCATAGGTGTTTGATTTTTAGGAGCTCCCAGTTATCTGCTTTCTCTTCATCATTTTTGGTAATGTTTTGTATTCTGTTTATGCCCTGTATTAGGGCTCCTAGGGTTGTCCCTATTTTTTCTTCCATGATCTTTATCGTTTTAGTCTTTATGTTTAGGTCTTTGATCCACTTGGAGTTAGTTTTTGTGCATGGTGTGAGGTATGGGTCCTGTTTCATTCTTTTGCAAATGGATATCCAGTTATGCCAGCACCATTTGTTAAAAAGACTATCATTTCCCCAATTGACTGACACTGGTCCTTTGTCAAATCAGCTGCTCATACATGGATGGATTTATATCTGGGTTCTCAATTCTGTTCCATTGGTCTATGTGCCTGTTGTTGTACCAGTACCAGGCTGTTTTGACTACTGCAGCTGTGTAATAGGTTCTGAAATCAGATAGAGTGAGGCCTCCCACTTTCTTCTTCTTTTTCAGTAATGCTTTGCTTATCTGGGGGTTCTTTCCCTTCCATATGAAATTAGTGATTTGTTTCTCTATCCCCTTAAAATATGACATTGGTTTTTGGATTGGAAGTGTGTTATATGTATAGATGACTTTTGGTAGAATAGACATTTTTACTATGTTAAGTCTTCCTATCCATGAGCAGGGTATGTTTTTCCACTTAAGTATGTCCTTTTGAATTTCTTGTAGCAGAGTTTTATAGTTTTCTTTGTATAGGTCTTTTATATCCTTGGTAAGATTTATTCCTAAGTATTTTATCTTCTTGGGGGCTACTGTGAATGGTATTGATTTGGTGATTTCCTCTTCAATGTTCTTTTTGTTGATGTAGAGGAATCCAAGTGATTTTTGTATGTTTATTTTATAACCTGAGACTCTGCCAAACTCTTCTATTAGTTTCAGTTTTCTGGAGGATTCCTTAGGGTTTTCCATGTATACGATCATGTCATCTGCAAATAGTGATAACTTTACTTCCTCCTTGCCAATCTGGATACCCTTTATTTCTTTGTCTAGCCTAATTGCCCTGGCTAGGACTTCAAGTACGATGTTGAATAAGAGTGGTGATAAAGGCCATCCTTGTCTGGTTCCCGTTCTCAATGGAAATGCTTTCAGGTTCTCTCCATTTAGAGTGATACTGGCTGTTGGCTTTGCATAGATGCCCTTTATTATGTTGAGGAATTTTCCTTCAATTCCTATTTTGGTAAGAGTTTTTATCATAAATGGGTGTTGAAGTTTGTCAAATGCCTTTTCTGCATCTATTGATAAGATCATGTGGTTTTTATCTTTTGTTTTATTTATGTGATGGATTACATTAATGGTTTTTCTGATATTAAACCAGCCTTGCATACCTGGTATAAATCCCACTGGATCATGGTGAGTTATTTTTTTGATGTGTTGTTGGATTCTATTGGCTAGAATTTTGTTGAGGATTTTTGCATCTATGTTCATGAGGGGTATAGGTCTGTAATTTTCTTTTTTTGTAATGTCTTTACCTGGTTTTGGTATCAGGAAGATGGTAGCTTCATAGAATGAGTTGGGTAGTATTTCGTCTTTTTCTGTGCTTTGAAATACCTTCAGTAGTAGTGGTGTTAAGTCTTCTCTGAAGGTTTCGTAGAACTCTGCAGTGAAGCCGTCTGGGCCAGGACTTTTTTTGTTGGAAGCTTTTGATTACCGTTTCAATCTCTTTTTTTGTTATGGGTCTATTTAGTTGTTCTATTTCTGAATGTGTTAGTTTAGGTAGGTAGTGTTTTTCCAAGAATTTATCCATTTCTTCTAGGTTTTCAAATTTGTTAGAGTACAATTTTTTGTAGTAATCTGAAATGATTCTTTTAATTTCATTTGGTTCTGTTGTGATGTGGTCCTTCTCATTTCTTATTCGGGTTATTTGTTTCCTTTCCTGTATTTCTTTAGTCAGTCTAGCCAATGGTTTATCAATTTTGTTAATTTTTTCAAAGAACCAGCTTTTGGCTTTGTTAATTCTTTCAATTGTTTTTCTGTTCTCTAATTCATTTAGTTCAGCTCTAATTTTTATTATTTGTTTTCTTCTGGTGCCTGATGGATTCTTTTGTTGCTCACTTTCTATTTGTTCAAGTTGTCAGGACAGTTCTCTGATTTTGGCTCTTTCTTCTTTTTGTATGTGTGCATTTATTGATATAAATTGGCCTCTGAGCACTGCTTTTGCTGTGTCCCAGAGGTTTTGAGAGGAAGTATTTTCATTCTCGTTGCTTTCTATGAATTTCCTTATTCCCTCCTTGATGTCTTCTATAACCCAGTCTTTTTTGAGCAGGGTATTGTTCATTTTCCAAGTATTTGATTTCTTTTCCCTAGTTTTTCTGTTATTGATTTGTAGCTTCATTGCCTTGTGGTCTGAGAAGATGCTTTGTAATATTTCGATGTTTTGGATTCTGGAAAGATTTGTTTTATGCCCTAATATGTGGTCTATTCTAGAGAATGTTCCATGTGCACTAGAAAAAAAAGTATACTTTGCAGCAGTTGGGTGGAGAGTTCCGTATAAGTCAATGAGGTCAGGTTGGTTGATTGTTGTAAGTAGGTCTTCCGTGTCTCTATTGAGCTTCTTACTGGATGTCCTGTCCTTCTCCGAAAGTGGTGTGTTGAAGTCTCCTACTATAAATGTGGTGGTGTCTATCTCACTTTTCGTTTCTGTTAAAATTTGATTTATGTATCTTGCAGCCCTGTCATTGGGTGCATAAATATTTAATATGGTTATGTCTTCCTGATCAATTGTCCCTTTTATCATTATATAGTGTCCTTCTTTATCCTTTGTGGCGGATTTAAGTCTAAAGTCTATTTTTTCAGAAATTAATATTGCTACTCCTCTTCTTTTTTGCTTATTATTTGCTTGATATATTTTTTTCTATCCTTTGAGTTTTAGTTTGTGTCTCTAAGTCTAAGGTGTGTCTCTTGTAGGCAGCATGTAGATGGATCGTGTTTCTTTATCCGGTCTGAGACTCTCTGTCTCTTTATTGGTGCATTTAGTCCATTTACATTCAGCGTAATTATAGATAAGTAAGTTTTTAGTGCTGTCATCTTGATGCCTTTTCATGTGTCTTGTTGGCCATTTCATTTTTCCACATGCTTTTTTGTGCTGAGACGTTTTTCTTAGTAGCTTGTGAGATCCTCATTTTCATAATGTTTAACTTTGTGTTTGTTGAGTCGTTACGTTTTTCTTGGCTTTTTTCTTGAGTTATGGAATTGATATTCCTTTTTGTGGTTACCTTATTATTTACCCCTGTTTTTCTAAGTAAAAACCTAACTTGTAACCTTCTATATCGCCTTGTATCACTCTCCATCTGGCAGTTCAATGTCTCCTATATTTAGTCCCTCTTTTTGATTATTGTGATCGTTTATCTATTGATTTCCATGATTTCCTGTTATGTGTATTATTTTGTTTATTTATTTATTTTTTAGAATTAGTCTTAATTTGTTTGTTTTTGTGCTCTCCCTATTTGAGTTGCGTTGATATCAGGACGTTCTGTTTTGTGATCTTGTATTGTGCTGGTACCTGATATTATTGGTCATCAGGCCAAACAATCTTCTTTAGCATTTCTTGCAGTCTTGGTTTAGTTTTTGCAGATTCTCTAAACTTGTGTTTATCTGTAAATATCTTAATTTCTCCTTCATATTTCAGAGAGAGTTTTGCTGGATATATGATCCTTGGTTGGCAGTTTTTCTCGTTCAGTGCTCTGTATATGTCGTCCTATTCCCTTCTTGCCTGCATGGTTTCTGCTGAGTAGTCTGAACTTATTCTTATTGATTCTCCCTTGAAGGAAACCTTTCTTTTCTCCCTGGCTGCTTTTAAAATTTTCTGTTTGTCTTTGGTTTTGGCAAGTTTAATGATAATATGTCTTGGTGTTTTTCTTTTTGGATCAATCTTAAATGGGGTTCGATGAGCATCTTGGATAGATATCCTTTCGTCTTTCATGATGTCAGGGAAGTTTTGTGTCAGGAGTTCTGTAACTATTTTCTCTGTGTTTTCTGTCCCCCCTCCCTGTTCTGGGACTCCAATCACTAGCAAGTTATCCTTCTTGATAGAGTCCCACATGATTCTTAGGGTTTCTTCATTTTTTTAAATTCTTTTATCTGATTTTTTTTCAGCTATGTTGGTGTTGATTCCCTGGTCCTCCAGAAGTCGCGGTCTACATTCTAATTGCTCGAGTCTGCTCCTCTGACTTCCTATTGCGTTGTCTAATTCTGCAATTTTATCGTTAATCTTTTGGATTTCTACATGCTGTCTCTCTATGGATTCTTGCAACTTGTTAATTTTTCCAGTATGTTCTTGAATAATCTTTTTGAGTTCTTCAACAGTTTTATCAGTGTGTTCCTTGGCTTTTTCTGCAGTTAGCCTAATTTCATTTGTGATGTCTTCAAGCATTCTGTAAATTAGTTTTTTATATTCCGTATCTGATAATTCCAGGATTGTATCTTCATTTGGGAAAGATTTTGATTGTTTTGTTTGGGGGGTCGGAGAAGCTGTCATGGTCTGTTTCTTTATGTGGTTTGATATGGACTGCTGTCTCCGAGCCATCACTGGGAAACTAGTTTTTCCAGGTAATCAGCTAAAAAAAAATGCAGTCAGATCCCTATCTGAATTCTCCCTCTGGTTCAGGGTATTGGGATGTTAATGAAGCCGCCTGGGGAGGGTGGGGGAGGGATCAGAGAGCTAGGAGTGCAGTACCTCAGAATATAGAGCTGATCCCCACGTTCATGCTCTGCCCGCACCCGCCAAAATCCCGGTGGGACGGCTCCCCGGCTGGGACGCTGCTCTCCCCGCTCCGAGACCGATCACTTCCTCCCGGGGACTTCTCCCTCCGGTGCGCCGCTCCGCTCGCGCGAACTGGGTGGGCGTCACCCTCACGAACAGCTGGGCCCGCCCCCCGGGGTCGCTTTAGGGAAATATAGCTGATCCCCACGCTCGTGCCACGCCCGCTTCGCGCCAAACTCCCAGCGGGACGGCTCCCCGGCTGGGACGCTGCTCTCCCCGCTCCAAGATCAGTCACTGCCTCCCGGGTGCTTCTCCCACCGGCTGCGCCGCTATGCCGCCCGCGCCAACCGGCTAGGCTCCCTCCCGGGATGAGTTCGGGGGGTAGGGCCGGGCCCCTTGTCTGTGCTGTCTCCCCCCCTGGGCTCTGCCCCAGGTCGGGCTCCGAAGGTCACCTGCCTGGTACGCTGGCTCCTGGTTCTGAAAACGGTCGCTGTCTGCCCGTATTTGTTCGTTCTCCGTCTCTAAGTCTGTGTTTGTTGTTCAGAGTTCGTGGATTGTTATGTATGTGATCGATTCATTTGTTTTTCTAAGTCTTTGTTGCAAGAGGGATCCGCGGTAGCGTCCACCTAGTCCGCCAACTTGGCCCCGCCTCCTAGTAGCGAGCTTTTAATTGCTGTGCTTTGGTTATCTTTTTTTTTTTTATTGCCTCACCTGTTAATGGGTGCGCAGCTTTACTGTTCATGTCTGGTAACCCGAAACTCTCTACTGTTCATTCCTAAATTTGAAAGAGCGTTTAGGCCTTTTTACAGTGTTCCCAGATAACTTAAAAAACTCAAAACCAAACCCATTGCCATCGAGTTGATTCCGACTTATAGCTACCCTGTAGGACAGAGTAGAACTGCCTGCATAGGATTTCCAAGGCTATAATCTTTACGGGAGCAGACTGCCACATCTTTTTTCCATGGAGCGGCTGGTAGGTTCAAACTGCTGACCTTTTGGTTAGCACCCGAGCGCTTTTAACTACTGTGCCACCAGGGCTCCTTCTCAGATATCTAGGGCTACGTCATTTCTTTAAATAAAGTGTGAAGTTCCATGTTGGAAGCTTTTTAGTAGACTATCAGCTTCTACATTTCAGACACAGACCTTCTATGTGGGCTAGATTAGGTAGGATTATACATCATTGTCATGGTGACCTTCCTCTCCCCCAGCCCAGCTGGGTCACAACGCCTCTCTTACTTTAAAGTCATAGCTCTGAACCAGAAGGGTTCCTTATATAATACTTTCTTTTTCGTAAGGTGAGGTTCAGCAACTCATGGGGATTGGATATTTTTTTCCCTAAAATAGCAATTATTTAGAAATTTTCAAATCAGCCTGTTTTTCTCTACTTTTCACCTTACTAGACCTGTTTGAGATTGAACATATTGCAAAGTAGGGCCATATCTAAGATACAACACACATGACTTGATATTTTGATGGCCTACCTTTCCCACATGAGAGGCATTTAAGAACTTTATTCTCAGCAAAGGAATTTATAGCTTCTAAAACTGACTACCCACCTGTCCCAAAACCAGCAGAAAAATCACCTATGATTTATATCAAACAGTGCCATACTTTGCACTTACGAGTTTAATTGGGCTTTGAACATATAAATGTTCAGATTCTGAAGTTTTTTTTGGCTACCTGTTTTCCTGCCTTGATTATTGCTTAATTTCCACAGCTGTTTCGAGTTTCCAGTTTTTGTCAACTCACCTCTTTGCTAATCTGCCTCCATTCTAGCAGAATCTCTGTCTCGTTCCTAACGAATAGTACCCAGGTATACCCATTGTTGTTGATGGGCGTTGCTCATGGCAGTAGTGCAGTATTTGGTACTTCTCTTTGATGTTAATGTGGCAGTATTAACAACAGTAGACAGCCTTTGGGTAGGGTATAGAATTGTTTGTGTTGGAGGTCCTAGCCTAAAGTTGAAGCAAAGAAAGCAGTATTCTTCCCAGTCTCCAGTCCTCTCTGATCACTCATTCTATTTAATTTTTTGTTACTAGCCAGATGAAAGCTGATAGTTACTAATTGTTAGTGATGTTAGAGGCAGCTCAATAACCAAAGAAAGAACAAGAACATAGGCAGCACTCGGAGGCAGCTCACTCTGAACAAAACTAAAAACTAATAGAAGAGCAGGCTAGGGTTGGAACAAAGGATTAATTTTCTTGCTTGTATTTTCTGTCCTCAAGTTTTTTTCTTATTGCTGCAATGACACGAATTTTCTAAAAATTCTAGTTTTAAATTCATTAACAAATCTTTCCTGAGACCAACTAAGTGTCAGGTACTTTCTCAGGCATTGTAGACTTAGCAGTTCACAGGACAGATACTGTGCTTTCTCAAGTGGTGGTTACTTTTTATCCCTCTTAAAATCTCCAGTAACTCTTAACTGCCTTCAGGTCCAAGTCCAAACTCCTCTGCTTAGTTTTTGAGATCCTACACTAGAGATTAGAAACTGGTAACTAGTGGCACCACAGTTTGGCTCCTAGTCTTGTTTTGTTTGGTCCCCTCAATGTTGGCCTGTACCGTGTTTCAAAGAAATAGAATTGCTAGTATTAAAAAATTAGAGCATTTCCCTTGAAAATTTTAAATTCCAGTTTCTTTTTTAAAATTGGAAGATGTAGCAATACTGAGCCACATTTGCTCGTTGCAACAATTTTTTTTTTCTATTTAAATGGAACTTATGCTTTCCACAGTTCTCATCACTCCCTATTACCCTGTTATTCCTTGAGTTTTCTTGTACCTGCTCCTTTTTACCCATTTTAATTACTTACCTAGTCTCTATAGATACTTGAGCATGCGACCCCTGTCCTAGATAATCTGGTCCCTCGCTACTCTAACCTTTATATCTGGTCTTTGATGTCAGCCTTTTCATATGGACTCAGTAAAGCCCATACTTCTTAAATCCACACAAATCCATTCATGATCTGGTTCCTGCTTCTTTTTTCTTTTTTTTGGCCTTAGGTGTCCTTCACCCTCATAACATTATGCCTTGCCATATCTATCTACCAGCGTTGTGCTCTGTTGCTTCTAGGGCTTTGTACATGCTCTAATCTCTGGATGCTGTTTTGCTTCTCCTATTCTAACCCCTCCCCTCCCTGCCTGGGCTGTGTCCAGCTTAGTTTATTCCTGTTCATCTGCTGTCTTAGTTTAGAAGTCGTAGCATTGAGAAAGCCTTCTCTGCTCCCGTAGCATCTGCTTAAGTACCCATCCTATGTATTTCCATAGCAGCCTGAATTTAATCTAAATACTTACCATAACCGCTTTTGTTAATCTGCTTTCTGTACCATTCTGTAGACTTTTATAGACACAGACTGTCTTCTTCACCTTTGATTCCCTGGAACTGATATAAAACTTGTGTATAGTAAATATTTGTTGAATGAATGACTTTTTTCTCTAAGCTTTTAATAATTCCTAAACTATGGTGTGGCAAAGAATGTTGAATATACCATGGACTGCCAGAAGAACAAACAAATCTGTCTTGGAATAAGTACAGCCATAATTCTGCTTAGAAGCAAGGATGGCGAGACTACATCTTACGTTCTTTGGACATGTTATCAGGAGGGACCAGTCCCTGGAGAAGGACTTTATGCTTGGTAAAGTATAGGGTCAGTGAGAAAGAGGAAGACCCTCAGCAAGATGGATTGACACAGTGACTGCAACAATGGGCTCAAGGATAACAATGATTGTGAGGATGGTACAGGACCAGGCATTGTTTCATTCTGTTGTACATAGGGTTGCTGTGAGTCAGAATCAACTTGACGACACCTAACAACAACAACAAATCTTAGTCCTTGTTCTGTAGTTTCTGTTGTATGGAGTATTCTTTCTACTGAAACTCTTCTTCATTCCCTAACCTTCAACTTGGGAACTATCTCTAATAGACTTTTTTTTTTCTGTTTCAGTATCTACTTATCTTTTGCTTCTTTAAATTCTAATGATGCCCTTTACAAATCTCTCATTTTAGCACTTCACACACTTTGTTCCATATGTTACTTTAAATTTAAGTTAGATTTAATGTCACAATTTCATCCTTATGATTTTATTTGACAGCTTACTCATTGATTCCATTTATTCGTGCGTCAATGGACTGCTGCTTTCCTGGATTCTTTCCCTCCCTTATTAAAGGACTTTGATATCTAATCAGAAGTTTTTACCTCTACTTAAATTTCTTTGTATATTTTGGATTTCTCCTGTAATAGCACTTAATGCATGTACTTTAATTGCTTGTGTGTATTTTTCGGTTTCTTATGCTAAACTGTAAGCTCAGTAAGGGTTGAAACCATGTCATACTTGTTAACCTATTTGTTGGTATACTCTTTTAACTAATACTGGGATTTAGAAGATTTAATATTCGCCAAATGCATTTTAAGATGTTACTATAAAACAATGAGTATTTTCAATAAGGTAGGCATGAAAATTTCTCATTTCTTTGCATGTAAATTTTTAGGCATTACTTAGGCAACTCCACTTCTGTATCTCCTTTTGTTGTTGTTAGATGCCAAGGAGTCAGTTCCAATTCGTAGTGACCCTGTGTAAAACAGAACGAAACACTGCCCGGTCCTGCTCCATCTTCACAATCATTGCTATGTTTGAGCCCGTTGTTGAAGTCACTGTGCCAATCTGTCTCATTGAGGGTCTTCCTCTTTTTTTCTGACCCTCTACCAAGCATGATGTCCTTCTCCAGAGAGTGGTCCCTCCTGAT
The DNA here is from genome assembly GCF_030014295.1 of Loxodonta africana. Classification (NCBI taxonomy): domain Eukaryota; kingdom Metazoa; phylum Chordata; class Mammalia; order Proboscidea; family Elephantidae; genus Loxodonta; species Loxodonta africana. Next base: position 100,648,815 of record NC_087345.1, read on the forward strand.
AACAAGTCTGTCTTAGGCTGGATTCTCTAGAGAAGCAAAATCTGTGAAGCATATACATGCAGAGAGAGATTTATATCAAGGAAATGGCTCGCATGGCTATAGAGGCTGGAAAGTTCCAAGTCTGTGGGTCAGGCTGGAGACTTTTCCTGACTCACATAGCTGCAGGGGCTGGTAAACCCAAGATCAGAAGGTCAGGCAGCAGGCCTGTGGCTCACAGGCTGTGGAGGCTGACAAATCCCAAGGTCGGCAGGTAAGATGTCAGGCTGCTGGCTCACAGGCTGCAGAGGCTGATGAATCTCAAGATTGGCAGGTAAGCTGCTAGTTCAAGTCCCAAGAACTGGAGGTCAGGTGAGGAGCCAGCTGCAGGATCCAGAGCAAGCAAAAGCTGAGAGCTTTGCCAGAATGTCAACATATATTGGACGTAGGCCACACCCCAAGGAAATTCCCTTTCAACTGATTGACTGCTCATAACAGATCTCATCATGGAGATAATTACATTATATCAGATCTCATTATGGAGGTAGTTACATCATTACATAGCTATGAAACTACATCATAACTGCCAGACCACTGAGAATTATGGCCAAGCCAAGTTGACACGCAGCCTTAACCATTAAAATGTCCAATACATGTGAAATGAAGTCTTGCCATCCTCAATTCTAAGAAGCGTTCTGGCTGTACTTCTTCCAACACAGATTTGTTTATTCTTCTGGCAGTCCATGGTTTATTCATTATTCTTCACCAAAACCATAATTCAAATGAATTAAGCCTTCTTTGGTCTTCCTTACTCTTTGTCCAGTGTTCGCATGCATATGAGGCAGTTGGGATTATCATGGCTTAGGTCAGGTGCACCTTAGCCTTCAAAGTGACATCATCCCTTTTTAACACTTTAAAGAGGTGTTCTGCAGCAGATTTTCGCAGTGCAATATGTTGTTTGATTTCTTGACTGTTGCTGCCATGGGCATTGATTGTGGATCCAAGTAAAATGAAATCCTTGACAATTTCAGTATTTTCTCTGTTTTTCATGATGTAGCTTATTGGTCCAGTTATGAAGATTTTTGTTTTCTTTATGTTGAGGCTTAATCCGTACTGAAGGCTGTAGTCTTGGATCTTCATCAGTAAATGCTTCAAGTTCTTTTCGCTTTCAGCAAGCAAGATTGTATCATCTGCATATCCCAGGTTGTTAATGAGTCTTCATCCAATCCTGATGCCACGGTTTTCTTAATATACTCCAGTTTCTTGGAAGAACTTCTCAGCATACAGATTGAATAAGTATGGTGAAAGGATACATCTGTGATACACAACTTTCCTGATTTTAAACCATGCAGTGTCCACTTGTTCTGTTTGAATGATTGCCTCTTGTTCTATGTACAGGTTCCACATGAACGCAATTAAATGCTTTGAAATTCCCATTCTTCACAATGTTATCCATAATTTGTTGTGATTCACATGGTCGAATGCCCCTGTGTAGTCAATAAAACACAGGTAAACATCTTTCTGGTATTTTCTGCTTTCAGCCCAAATCCTTCTGACATCAGCAGTGATACCCCACATTACACATCCTCTTCTGAATCTGGCTGGAATTTTTGGCAGTTGCCTGTTAATGTATTGCTGCAGCCATTCTTGAATTATCTTCAGCAAAATTTTGTGTGTAATATTAATGGTATTGTTCAGTAATAAGCATATTCTGTTGGATCATGTTTCTTTGGAGTGAACACAAATACGGATATCTTCCAATTGGTTGGGCAGGTAGCTGTCTTTCAAATTTCTTGGCATAGATGAATGAGCACTTCCAGCATTGCATCTGTTTGTTGACACATCTCACTTGGTGTTTTATCAATTCCTGGAGCCTAGTTTTTGCCAGTGCATTCATGCAGCTTGGACTTCTTCCTTCACTGTTATTGGTTTTCAATTATATGCTACCTCTTGAAATGGTTGAATGTCAACCAATTGTTTTTGGTACAGTGACTGTATATTCTGTCCATCTTCTCTTGATGCTTTGTGCGTCGTTCAGTATTTTTTCTTTGAATCCTTCAATATTGCAACTCATGGCTTGAATTTTTTCTTCAGTTCTTTCATCACCTGGTGGATTCAAACTGTTGGTCTTTTGGATAGCAGCCATAGCACTTAACCACTACGCTACCAGTGTTTTCTTGAGAAATATAGAGTGTGTTCTACCCTTTTGGTTTTCCAACTCTGGATCTTCACACATTTCATTGTAATACTTTACTTTGTTTTCTCAAGCCACCCTTTGAAACTTTATGATCGTCTCTTATATTTCATCACTTCTTCCGTTCACTTTTGTTGTTGTTGTTAGGTGCCGTTGAGTTGATTCTGACTCACAACAGCCCTATGCACAACAGAACGAAACACTGCCTGGCTGTGCCATCCTCACAATTGTTCGCTTGAGCCCGTTCTTGCAGCCACTGTGTCAATCCATCTTGTTGAGGGTCTTCCTCTTTTTTTGTTGATCCTCTGCTTTACCAAGCATGATGTCCTTATCCAAGGACTGGTCCCTCCTGATATCATGTCCAAAGTACATGATATGTGGTTTTGCCATCCTTGCCTCTCAGGAGCATTCTAGTTGTATTTCTTCCAAGATAGACCCGTTCGGTCTCTTGGCAGTCCATGCTATATTCAGTATTCTTCCCCAGCACCACAATTCATAGGTGTCAGTTCTTCTCAATCTCCCTTATTTGTTGTCCAGCTTTCACGTGCATATGAGGTGATTGAAAACACCGTTTGCTTTAGCTTCTGTGTTCTAAAGCAAGTTTCACAGTCTCTTCTGACATCCATTTTGATCTTTTCTTTCCTGTCTTTTTAATGACCTTTTGCTTTCTTCATGTAATACGACTATTAAATTTAGGCACTAACCAGTAATGCCAAAGATGATGGCCTTGAAGGTTTTTACCAAATTCTGCAGTCTGAAATTGATGAAACATGCATTCGAGATGCATTGATAATTATTAGTGATTAGAACGGGAAAATTGGAAACGAAGAAGGATCAGTAGTTGCAAAATATGACCTCAGAGGTAGAAATGAAGCCAGAGATCGCATGATAGAATTTTGCAAGACCAATGGCTTATTCATTGGAAATACCTTTTTTCAACATCATAAACAGCAGCTATACCCATGAACCCCACCAGATGTAAAGCAGAGGAATCAAATCAACTACATCTGAAGAAAGAGATGAAGCTCAGTGTCGTCAGTCATAACAAGGCCGGGGGCAACTGCCAAACAGACCATTAATTGCTCTTATGCAAATTCAAGTTGAAGGTGAGAAAAATTAAAACAAGTCCATGAGAGCCAAAGTATAACCTTTAGTATACCCCCCGCCAAAAAAAAACCAGACCTGCTGCTGTTGAGTTAATTCCAACCCTGTAGGACAGAGTAGAACTGCCCCGTTGAATTTCCAAGGAGCAGCCCGTAAGATTCAAACTGCCGACCTTTTTGTTAGCAATCACAGTGCATTAAAAAAAAAATTTTTTTTAAATTGTACTTTAGATGAAAGTTTATAGTGCAAACTAGTTTCTCCTTAAGCAATTAATACACGTACTGTTTTTTGACGTTGACTGCCAACCCCACAACATGTCAACATTCTCCCCTTCTCAATCTTGGTTTCCCTATTACCAGCTTTCCTGTCCCCTCCTGCGTTCTTGTCCTCGCATCTGGACTGGTATGCCCATTTAATCTTATTTTGTTTTATGGGCCTGTTTAATCTTTGGCCAAAGGCTGAACCTCAGGATTGACTTCATTACTGAGCTGTAACGTAATGGTGCCCAGGGGCCATACTCTTCGGGGTTGCTCCAGCCTCTGTTTGACCAGTAAGTCTGGTCTTTTTTTTATTTTTGTTCATTAGAATTTTGTTCTGCATTTTTCTCCAACTCTGTCCAGGACCCTCTATTGTGATCCCTGTTAGAGCAGTTCGTTACGGTAGTTGGGCACCATCTAGTTGTGCTGGACTCAGTCTGGTGGAGGCTGTGGTAGTTGTGGTGCATTAGTCCTTTGGACTGATCTTTCCCTTCTGTCTTTGGCAACCATAGTTCTTAACCATTACGCCACCTTAGGTATATCTCACTTGAGTTTAGAGATCATCTGAAGAATGAATTTGATGCATTGAATACTGTCTTAGTTATCTAGTGCTGCTATAACAGAGATCCTGCAAGTGGATGGCTTTAATGAACAGGAATTTATTCTCTCACAGTTTAGGAGGCTAAATATCCTAATTCAGGGTGCCAGCTCCAGGGAAAGCTTTCTGTCTCTGTCAGCACTAGATAAAAGTCCCTGTCATCAATCTTCCCCTGTTCTAGGAGCTTCTCAGTGCAGGAACCTTGGGTGCAAAGAACAAGCTCTGTTCCTGGTTCTTCTTCCTTGGTGGTACTGAGGTCCCTCTCTTCTCTGCGAGATTCTTTTTTTTCTGTCTCAAAAGAGATTGACTCAAGATACAACCTAATCCTGTAGATTGAGTCCTGCCTCATTAATGTAACTGCTTCTAATCCTGTCTCATTCACATCATAGATGTTAGGATTTATAATACATAGGATAATCACCTCAGATCACAAAATGGTAGATAGACATATGATACCGGAAATCATGGCCTAGCCAAATTGACACATATTTTGGGGGGACACAGTTCAATCCATGACAAACACTAATGACTGAAGACCAGACAAGTTGTGGGATGACATCAAGGACATCATACATGAAGAAAGTAAAAGGCCATGAAAAAGTGAATCTTCTAGGCATCTCAGACTTACCACCTGTAAAACAATGTACATTTCTTTCCCCAAATTCTTCCACCTCTCTTGATGACTCTCCCTCACCTGCTATTTCTTATTCATCTGCAAATCCTATATGCTGTACCTCCAATATATATTTAGAATTCCACGTCTTCTTCCACTCTTATATGAGCCACCACCATTTCCTGCCTGACTGCTGCAGTAAGTTCCTAATTGGTTTCTCTGATTACACTCTGCCCTCCTACCATCTGGTCTCCACATCGCAGCCATGTACTTTTTGTTTTAGCTTTTTAATCACATCTTGTTATTCTTCTCCTCAAAATTCTTCCATCCTACTTAATATAAAACTCAAAGTTCTTTCCATTGTCTGAAAGGAAGGCCTTAGATGATCTGGTCCTTAGCTACCTCTTCAAACTCATTGTACTATTTTCTCTCTCATTCATTGTAGTTCAGAAATTTTGATCTCATTATTGTTCCTTGAACATGCCAGGGTCCTATCTCAGGGCCTTTGCACCTGGTCTCACATTCCCTGCAATGTTTCCCATCCAGATACCTGCATGGCTTACCCTGTCACTTCATTCAGGACTCTGCTCAAGGGTAACCTCATCAGAGGGTCTTTCCCTGATTTTCCTGGAGAAAAAAAGCAGTTTTAAAAAAAAAAATTTTTATTGTGCTTTAAGTGAAAGTTTACAAATCAAGTCAGTCTCTCACATATAAACTTATATATACCTTACTACATACTCCTACTTACTGTCCCCCTAATGAGTCAGCCCGCTCCCTCCTTCCAGTCTCTCCTTTTGTGACCGTTTTGCCAGTTTCTAACCCCCTTTCCCCTCCCATCTCCCCTCCAGACAGGAGATGCCAGCACAGTGTCAAGTGTCCACCTGATGCAAGTAGCTCACCTCTCATCAGCATCTCTCTCCAACCCATTGCCCAGTCCAATCCATGTCTGATGAGTTGTCTTTGGGCATGATTCCTGTCCTGGGCCAACAGAAGGTTTGGGGACCATGACAGATGGGATTCTTTTAGTCTCAGTCAGACCATTAAGTCTGGTCTTTTTATGAGAATTTGGGGTCTGCATCCCACTGATCTCCTGCTCCCTCAGGGGTTCTCTGTTTTGCTCCCTGTCAGGGCAGTCATCAGTTGTGGCCGGGCACCATCTAGTTCTCCTGGTCTCAGGATGATGTAGTCTCTGATTCGTGTAGCCCTTTCTGTCTCTTGGGCTCATAATTACCTTGTGACCTTGGTGTTCTTCATTCTCCTTTGATCCAGGTAGGTTGAGACTCATTGATGCATCTTAGATGGCCGCTTGCTAGCATTTAAGACCCCAGACACTACACTTCAAAGTGGGATGCAGAATGTTTTCTTAATAGAATTTATTTTGCCAATTGATTTAGATGTCCCCTGAAGCCATAGTCCCCAAACCCCCACCCCTGCTCCGCTGACCTTCGGAGCATTCAGTTTATTGAGGAAACTGCTTTGCCTTTGGTCCAGTCCAGTTGTGCTGACCTCCCCTGTATTGAGTGTTGTCCTTCCCTTCATCTAAAGTAGTTCTTATCTACTGTCCAATCAGTAAATAACCCTCTTCTTACCTTCCCTCCCTTCCCTCTCTCGTAACCATAAAAGAATGTGTTCTTCTCAGTTTAAGCTATTTCTCAAGGTCTTATAATAATGGTCTTATACAGTATTTGTCCTTTTGCGTCTGACTAATTTCACTCAGCATAATGCCTTCCAGGCTTCTCCATGTTATGAAACGTTTAACAGATTCATCACTGTTAAAAAGAGCACTTTTGTGTAACTTTCTATTCCTATAACACACTTTATTTTTCTTCTACTCTAGTGATATTTATAGTATGTGTATATTTGTTTGCCTGTCTTTACTGGAGTATATGTACCATGATACTTTTGTATACCTGCAGAATAGAGCCTGGCATGTAGATGGTGTTTTGTTGTTGTTAGGTGCCATCAAGTCAGTTCTGACACATAGCTCGACCCTATGTACAACAGAACGAAACACTGCCCCATCCTGTGCCATTCTTACAATTGTTGTTATGCTTGAGCCCATTATTGCATCTGTTGTGTCAGTCCATCTCATTGAGGGTCCTCCTCTTTTTCGCTGACCCCCTACTTTACCAACCATGATGTTCTTTTCCAGGAACTGATCCTTCCTGATAACATGCCCAAAGTATATGAGACGTAGTTTCGCCATCCCTGCTTCTAAGGTGCCTTATGGTTGTATTTCTTCCAAGACAGATTTATTTGTTCTTCTGGCAGTCCATGGTATATTCACTATTCTTCACCAACACTGCAATTCAAAGGTGTCAGTCAGTTCTTCGGTCTTCCTTATTCATCGTCTAGCTTTTTGCATGCATATGATGTGATTGAAAACACCATGGTGCACATCAGTATTCAGAGTGTCAGCTTTGCTTTTTAACACTTTAAAGAGGTCTTTTGCAGCAGATTTGCCATAGCGACCCTATAGGACAGAGTAGAACTGCCCCATAGAGTTTCCAAAGAGCGCCTGGCGGGTTCGAACTGCCGACCCTTTGGTTAGCAGCCCTAGCACTTAACCGCTGTGCCACCAGGGTTTCCTACCTTAATTAAAATGTTTGGATCCATGCATCGCGTACACCATTTTCCTGCTATTCTAAACCACCATCATCTTTTATTTCTTACAAGTGGAATCATGCAGTATTTATTGATTTGATTTCTTGACTGCTGCTTCCCTGGGTGTTGATTATGGATCCAAGTAAAATAAAATCCTTAGCAACCTCAGTCTTTTCTCCATTTATCATGATGTTGCTTTTTAGTCCAGTTGTGAGGATTTTTGTTTTCTTTATGCTGAGGTGTAATCCATACTGAAGGCTATGGTGTTTGATCTTCATTAGTAGGTTTTTCAAGCCTTCTTCACTTTTAGCAAGCAAGATTGTGTCATCTGAGTAATGCAGATTGTTAATAAGTTTCCCTCCGATCCTGATGGCACGTTTTTCTTCATATAGTCCAGCTTCTCGGATTATTTGCTCAGCATACAGATTGAATAAGTATGGTGAAAGGATGCAACCCTGACACACAGCTTAGATGATATTAACTAAATGTTTATTGAGTGCATGAATGCATGACTGTATAGCACCACAAAAATGTTTTAAATTAATGTTACTGATTTGCCGTCTTATGCTGTACATAATCAGATATACAAGGAAGACTATATTTTATCTTATTTTACAACTTGTAGGCTTTGTGAGGCTAGTTGTTTTTTCTTCTCTGCTGTATTTTCGTGCTCAGATATGGCACTTGGGAATAATATACGTTTAATAAATATTTACCGAATGAATGAGTTTATGTGAAGAAATAGGGAATCAGCTCAATGGCACTGGGTTGGGTTATTATAAAAACAGCCAAATTGTATTACATATAAAAGTAACCTTGAAAAGAACTAAAAATAGACTATTTGACTACAAAGTTCAGGGAAGGAGTGGACAACTGATACCCAAACCCAAATCAAACCCAGTGCCATCGAGTCGATTCCGACTCATAGCGACCCTATAGGACAGAGTAGAACTGCCTCATAGAGTTTCCAAGGCGCGCCTGGCAGATTCGAACTGCCGACCCTTTGGTTAGCAGCTGTAGCACTTAACCACTGTGCCACCAGGGTTTCCTAGGACAACTGGTAGTACTACCTTAATTAAAATGTTTGGATCCATGCATCATCTACACCATTTTCCTGCTATTCTAAACCACCATCATCTTTTATTTCTTATAAGTGGAATCATGCAGTATTTATTCTTTTGTGTCTGGCTTATTTCACTTATTTCAAGGTTCATTCGTTTGGTGGATGGTTCAGAACCTTTATTTCTTTTTACGGCTCAGTAATACTCTATTGTATAGATATGCCACATTTTGTTTATCTCTTCATGTGCTTACATGAATTTGGGTTGTTTCTTCCTTTTGGCTGTTTCAGGTAATGGTGCAATTAGTACTGGTTTACGTGTGCCTGTTTGAGTTGCTGCTTTCAATTTTTGTTTTTCATGTATATATTTATAGGAGTGGGAATTGCTGGGCGGGTTATATGGGAATTCTATGTTTAACTTTTTTAGGAACTATCAAACTATTTTTTCCACAGCAACTATACAGTTTTGCATTCTTGTCAACAATGTACAAATGTTCTAAGTTTTCCATATTCTCGTCAACATTTGTTATTTTCTTTTGTTTCAAAATAGCCATGCTAGTAGGTTTGAAGTGATATCTGATAGTAGTCCCTTAAAAATTTATTTATTTTGTTGTTGTTGTTGAGAATATACACTGAAACCCAAACTAAAAAACCAAACCCACTACCATTGAGTCGATTTCAACTCATAGTGACCCTGTAGAAGAGAGGAGTAGAACTTCCTCATAGGGCTTCCAAGGGCGTAAATCATTACGGAAGCAGAATGTCTCATCTTTCTCCTGATACACAGCAAAACTTAAACCAACTCAACAGTTTCTACATGTACAATTCAGTGACACTGATTACATACTTTCTTTGAGTTGTGCAACCAGTCTCATCCTCTTTTTTGAGTTGTTCCTCCCCCGTTAGTATAAACTCACTGCCCCTTAAGGTTCCTATCTAATTTTTTGAGTTGCTGTTTTCAAACTGATTCCATACAGATAGTTCTTAAAAGAACATAACGCTGAAGGGAGACTTTTTTTTTGTTTTTGTGCTTTAAGTGAAAGTTTACAGATCAAGTCAGTCTCTCATATAAAAACTATATACACCTCGCTATATGCTCCTAGTTACTCTCCCTCTAATGAGACAGCATGTGCCTTCCTTCCACTCTCTGTTTTCATGTCCATTTGGCCAGCTTCTGATCCCCCTGCCCTTTCCTCTCTTCTCCAGACAGGAGCTGCCCACATAGTCTCATGTGTCTACTTGATTCAAGAAGCTCACTCTTTGCCAGTTTCATTTTCTGTCTCATAGTCCTGTCCAATCCTGTCTGAAGAGTTGGCTTTAGGAATGGTTCCTGTCTTGGGCTAACACAAGGTCTGGGGAACATGACCTCTGGGGTCCTTCTAGTCTCAGTCAAACCATTAAGTCTGGTCTTTTTACAAGAATTTAGGGTCTGCATCCCACTGTTGTCCTGCTCCCTCAGGGGTTCTCTTTTGTGTTCCCTGTCAGGACAATCATTGGTTGTAGCCGGGCGCCATCTAGTTCTTCTGGTCTCAGGCTGATGTAGTCTCTGGTTTATATGGCCCTTTCTGTCTCTTGAGCTCATAATTACTTTGTATCTTTGGTGGTCTTCATTCTCCTTTACTCCAGGTGGTTGAGTCCAATTGATGCATCTTAGATGGCCGCTTGCTAGCGTTTAAGACCCCAGATGCCACTTTCTAAATTGGGATGCAGAATGTTTTCTTAATAGATTTTGTTATACAAACTGACTTAGATGTCCCCTGAAACCATGTTCCCCAAACTTCTGCCCCTGCTACACTGGCCTTTGAAGCGTTCAGTTTATTCAGGAAACTTCTTTGCTTTTAGCTTAGTCCAATTGTGCTGACCTCTCCTATATAGTGTGTTGTCTTCCCCTTCACCTAAAATAGTTCTTACATAATAATTAGTGAAAGCCCCTCTCCCTCCCACCCTCCCCACTCTTGTAACCATCAAAGAATATTTTCTTCTCTGTTGAAGCTGTTTTTTGAGTTCTTATAATAGTGGTCTCACAGGATATTTGTCTTGCAACTGACTAATTTCACTCAGCGTAATGCCGTGCAGGTTCCTCCATGTTACGAAATGTTTCACAGATTCATCATTATTCTTTATCGATGCGTAGTATTCCATCGTGTGAATATACCATAATTTATTTATCCATTCTTCCGTTGATGGGCTCCTTGGTTGCTCCCATCTTTTTGCTGTTACAAACAATGCTGCAGTGAACACGGGTGTGCATATATCTGTTCGTGTAAAGGCTCTTATTTCTCTAGAATATATTTGAAGGAGTGGGATTGCTGGATTGTATGGTCGTTCTATTTCTAGCTTTTTAAGGAAGCGCCAAATGGATTTCCAAAGTGGCTGTACCATTTTACATTCCCACCAACAGTGTATAAGTGTTCCAGTCTCTCCGCAACCTCTCCAACATTTATTATTTTATGTTTTTTGGATTAATGCCAGCCTCGTTGGAGTGGGATGGAATCTCATTGTAGTTTTGATTTGTATTTCTCTAATGGCTATGCTCGTGAGCATTTCTCATGTGTCTTTTAGCTACCTGAATGCGTAGACATTTTTTACTAGCTAAGCTTAACTATTCGTTTGGTTTTTGGAAGACTTGAGGGATATTTTTGGTTTAAGGCTTAAGATTATCACAGGGCAATAGTTTCAGGGGTTTATCCAGCCTCCATGGCTCTAGAAATTCTGGATTCTGTGGGAATTAAAAATCTTTTCTGCATTTCCCACATTTGATCAGGATTCCCGTATAGAATCCTTGATGAAAATGTTTAGTAATGGTACTCAGGCACCATCCATATCTTCTGGTTTCCTGGCAGAAGAGGCAGTTGTTCATGGAGGCAATAAGCCACACATCCCATTTCTTCTTCCTGTTCCTGACTTTTCTTGTTTTTCTGTTGTTTCAGGCAAAGAGAGACCAGTTGTGCCTTGGATGGCCACTTCTAAGCTTTTAAGACCCTAGGCAGTACTCAACGAACTAGAAGTTAGAACAGAATCACTAAACACATTATTGGAATAATTAACTGGCATGTACTGTGAAACCATGACCCTAAACCTCCAAACCAAGGACCAAATCACATGAAGTTTTTGGTTGTATGTAAGCAGCTTCAGCAGCTACATTTTTTGTTGTAAATATATCTGTCATACAACTTTTACCAATTCAACTTTGTACGGTTATACAACTGATAGTGGTTTTGATTTACGTAACCCTAACGACTAATGGAGGAGCCCTCGTAGTGCAGTGGTTAAGCAATACACTGCTGCTAACTGAAAGGTTGGTGGTTTGAACCCGTCAGTTGTTCTGCGGGAGAGAGATGTGGCAGTCTGCTTCAATAAAGATTACGTCTGTGGAAACTCTATGGGGCAATTCTGCCCTGTCCTATAGGGCTGCTATGAGTGGGAACCGAGACTAAGTAGTATTTGGAAACCCTGGCAGTGTAGTGGTTAGTGCTACAGCTGCCAACCAAAGGGTTGGCAGTTGGAATCCATCAGACGCTCCTTGGAAACTCTGTGGGACAGTTCTGCTCTGTCCTATAGGGTTGCTATGAGTTGGAATCGACTCAATGGCACTGGGTTTGGTTTTGGTTTTGTTTTAAGTAGTATGTATTCCAGGACTGCAAAGATGTATTGGAATTCAACCATTAGTAGATAAAGGAGGAGAAGTGTATGATCATTTCAGTAGCTCTTGAAATACATTTAATGAAATCAAACATTTATTCCTGAAAAGTCTTTAGTAAAACTTTAACATAAATAAAATACGTACTTCAAAACCAAAGCCGGGAAAGTTCTTCATGGGGACATATTAAAAATTAAACGAAATTAATAGTAGGAACAAAGCAAGGAATTCTCTTACACTGTTCTTTATATACATATATATATGTATGTATATATGTGTGTATATATGTATGTATGTGCGTGTGTATATATGTGTGTATCTATATATACATACACACACACACACTTTCATGTCGAGTTAATTCCAACTCATGGCAACCCCATATATTACAGAATACAACTATTCCGTAGGATTTTTTTTTATTATAGTATATTTTTTTTTATTTGTACTGTAGATGAAGGTTTGCAGAACAAACTAGTTTCTCGTTAAACATTGTCATAAAACAATATGTTTTATGACATTGGTTAACAACTCCACAACATGTCTGTACTCTCCCTTCTTGACCTTGGGTTCCCTATCACCAACTTTCCTATCCCCACCTGCCTTCTAGTCCTTGTCTCTGGACTGTTGTGCCCCTTTAGTCTCGTTTTGATTTACGGGCCTGTCCAATCTTTGGCTGAAGGGTGACCCTTAGGGATGACTTCATGACTGAGCTGAAAGGTTGTCTGGGGGCCATACTCTCAGGGTTTTTCCAGTCTGTCAGGCCAGCCAGCAAGCCTGATCTTTCTTTTTGAGTTACAATTTTGTTCTGCATTTTTCTCCAGCTCTGTCCAAGACCTTCTATTGTGATCCCCATCAGAGCAGTCAGTGGTGGTAGCTGGGTACCATCTGGTTGTACTGGACTCAGTCTTGTGGAGGCTGTGGTAGATGTGGTCCCTTAGTCCTTTGGACTAATCTTTCCCTTGTAGCTTCTGTTTTCTTCATTCTTCCTTGCTCCCGAAGGGGTGAGACCAGTGGAGTATCCTAGATGGCCACTCACAGGCTTTTAAGACCCCAGATGCTACTCACCAAAGTAGAATATAGAACATTTTCTTTATAAACTATGTTATGCCATTTGAGCTAGATGTTCCCCGAGACCATAGTCCCCATAGCCCTCAGCCTAGCAGTTCAGCCCCTCAGGGAGTTTGGATGTGTATACGGATCTTCTGTGACCTTGCCTTGTACAGGTTGTGCTGTCTTACCCTTCACCAAAGTCACTCCTTACTTGTTTATTGTCTATTTAGTGTTTTTCCATCCCCACCCCTCCCTTCCCTCATAACCATCAAAGATTGTTTCTTTTTGTGTGTGAATCTTTTCATAAGTTTTTAGAATAGTGGTCTCATAAAATATTTGCCCTTTTGTGATTGACTTATTACCCTCAACATAATGTCTTCCAGATTCATCTGTTATTAGATGCATCACAGATTCATCGTTCTTTATTGTTGCGTAATACTCCATTGTGTGTCTCTGCCACAGTTTGTTTATCCATTTGTCTGTTGATGGGCATCTAGCTTGTTTCCATCTTTTTGCTTTTGTTAACAATGCTGCAGTGAACACGGGTGTGTATATGTCTGTTTGTGTGACGACTCTTTATTTCTCTAGGATATATGTATTCTTAGGAGTGAAATTGCTGGATCATATGGTATTTCTATTTCTAGCTTTCTAAGGAAACACCATATTGTCTTCAAAAATGGTTGTATTGTTTTGCATTCCCACCAGTAGTGTATAAGAGTTCCGATTTCCCCACAGCCTCTCCAACGTTTGTTATTTCCTCTTTCTTTGATTTGTGCCAGTAATGCCAGGGTGAGATGGTATCTCATTGTGGTTTTGATTTGCATTTCTCTAGTGGCTAGTGGGAAACCCTGGTTGCATAGTGGTTAAGTGCTACGGCTGCTAACCAAAAGGTCGGCAGTTGGGATCTGCCAGGCGCTCCTTGGAAACAGTTCTACTCTGTCCTATAGGGTTGCTATGAGTTGGAATCGACTCGATGGTGTTGGGTTTTGGTTTTAATGGCATTAAATCCTGAGCATTTCCTCATGTGTCAGTTGGTGGCTTGAATGTCTTCTTTGGTGACGTGTCTGTTCATTTCCTTTGCCCATTTTTTAACTGGATGATTTGTCTTTTTGTTGTAGAGGTGTTGGGTTTTCTTGTAGATTTTGGAGATTAGACCTTTTGTCTGATATGTAATATCCAAAATTTTTTTCCCAGTCTGTAGATTCTCTTTTTACTCTTTTGGTGAAGTCTTTCAATGAGCATAAGTGTTTAATTTTTAGAAGATCCCCATTATCTAGCTTATCTTCTGGAGACTGTGTTGTTGGTTGTGGTTTATATCCTGTTAATGCCGTGTGGTAGGGCCTCTAGCATTGATCCCATTTTTTCTTTTGTGAACTTCATAGTTTTGGGCTTTATATTTTTAGGTCTTTGATCCATTTTGAACTAGTTTTTGTGTATGGTGTGAGGTATGGTTTCTGTTCCATTTTTTTGCAAATGGACATCTAGTTTTGCCGGCACCATTTGTTAAAAAGACTGTCTTTTCCCTCATTTGATGGTCTTTGGGTCCTTGTCGACGAAGATCAGGTGACCATAGACGGATGGACTTACATATGGGTTCTCCATTGGTCACTATATCTGTCGTTACACCAGTACCAGGTCGTTTTGACTACTGTAGGTGTGTAGTAGATTCTGAAGCCAGGTAGTGCGAGTCCTCCTACTTTATTCTTCCTCAGTAGTGCTTTACTTGTCCGGGGTTTCTTTCCTTTCCGTTTAAAGTTAATGATAAGTTTTTCAACCTCTTTAAAGAATGTTGTTGGTATTTGGATAGGAGTTACATTGTATTTGTAAATTGTTTTGGGTAAAATTGTCATTTTTACAATGTTGAGTCTACCTGTCCATGAGCATGGTATATTTTTCCATTTATGTAGATCTCTTTTGGTTTATTGCAATAGTGTTTTGTAGTTTTCTTTGAATAGGTCCTTCACATCCCAGGTTAGATTTGTTCCTAATTTTTTTCTTTTTTAGGGGCTATTATAAATGGTATTGTTTTTGTGATTTCCTTTATATCATTCTCTTTATTGATGTATAGGAATCCCACTGGTTTTTGTATGTTTAGCTTGTATCATGCCACTGTGCTGAATCATTCTATTCTAGTAGTTTTCTCGTCGAGTCTTTAGGGTTTTCTTTGTATAGTATCATATCATCCACAAATAGGGACAGTTTTACATCTTCGTTACTACTTTGTTACTTGGATGCCCTTGTATTTGTTTTTCCTGCCCTATCGCTCTAGCTAGAACCTCCAGCACAATGTTAAACAGGAGTGGTGATAAAGGGCATCCTTGTCTTGTTCTCAAAGGGAATGTTTTCAGCCTGTTGCTATTAAGAATGATGTTGACCATTGGTTTTGCATAGATGTCCTTTATTATATTAAGAAATTACCCTTCTGTGCATATTTCAGTGAGACTTTCTATCAGGAATGGGTGTTGGACTTAGCCAGATGCCTATTCTGCATTGATTGAGATGATCGTGTAATTCTTTTCTTTGCCTTTATTTACGTGGTCTATTATGTTGATTAATTTTCTAATGTTGAACTATCCTTCCATACCTGGTATGAATCCTACTTGGTCATGGCATTTTATTTTTTTAATATGATGCTGAATTCTATTGGCTAGAATTCTGTTGAGAACTTTTACATCTATATTCATGTGAGATACTGGTCTCTAATTTTCTTTTTTTCTGGTGTGCTTGCCTGCTTTTGGTACCAGGGTTATGCTGGCTTCATAGAATGAATTCAGAAGTATCGCTTCCTTTTCTGTGTTCTGAAATAGTTTGAGTAGTACTAGCATAAGCTCTTCTCTGAATGCTTGGTAGAATTCTCCAGTGAAGCCGTCTGGGCCAGGGCTTTTTTTCGCTGGGAGTTTTTTAAGCTAACTTTTCAATTTCTTCTCTTGTTATGGGTGTGTTCAGATTTTCAGCATCATTTTGTGTTAGTTTGGGTAGGTAGTGTGTTTCTAGAAATTTGTCGATTTCCTCTAGGGTTTCAAGTTTGTTGGAGTATAATTTTTCATAATACCCTGTTATGATCCTTTTTTATTTCAGTTGGGTCGGTTGTAATGTCCCCTCATTTCATTTCTAATTTCTTTGTATCCTCCACTGTTTTTCTTTTATCATTTGGGCCAAAGGTTTGTTGATTTTGTTCATCCTTTGAAAGAACCAACTTTTGGTTTTGTTGATTCTTTATGTTGTTTTTCTATTCTCTATTTTATGTTTTTTTTTTTTTTAATTGTGCTTTAAGTGAAAGTTTACAAATGAAGTCAGTATCTCATACAAAAATTATATACATCTTGCTGTGTACTCCTAGTTGCTCTCTCCCTGATGAGGCAGCAAATACCTCCTCTCCACCCTGTATTCCCCCGTGTCCATTCAGCCAACTCCTGTCCCCCTCGGCCTTCTCATCTCCCCTCCAGGCAGGAGCTGCCCACGTAGTCTCATGTGTCTACTTGATCCAAGAAGCTCGCTCCTCACCAGTATCGTTTTCTGTCTTATAGTCCAGTCCAATCCCTGTATGAAAAATTGGCTTTGGCAATGGTACCAGTCTTGGGCTAACAGAAGGTCTGGGGACCATGACCTCCGAGGTCCTTCTAGTCTCCGTCAGACCATTAACGTTGATCTTTTTACAAGAATTTGAGGCCTGCTTCCCACAGTTCTCCTGCTCCATCAGGGATTCTCTGTTGTGTTACCTTTCAGAGCAATGATCAGTTTTAGCTGGGCACCATCTAGTTCTTCTGGATTCACGCTGATGTAGTCTCTGGTTTATGTGGCCCTTTCTGTCCCTTGGGCTCATAATTATGTTGTGTCTTTGGTATTCTTCACTCTCCTTTGCTTCAGATGGATTGAGGCCAATTGATGCATCTTAGATGGTTGCCTGCTAGCGTTTAATACCCCAGACACCAGTCACCAAAGTGCAATCCAGGATGTTTTCCTAATACATTTGGTTATGCCAGTTGGCCTAGATATCTTCTGAAACCATGGTCTCCAGACCCCTGCCCCTGCTACTTTGGCCTTCAAAGTGTTCGGTTGTACTCAGGAAACTTCTTTGTTTTTGGTTTAGTCCAGTTGTGCTGACCTCTCCTGTATTGTGTGTCTTTCCCTTCACCTAAAATAATTTTTGTCTACTATCTAATTAGTGAATACCCCTGTCCCTCCATCCCTCCCTACCCTCGTAATCATCAAAGAATATTTTCTTCTATGTTTAGAGTGTTTCTTGAGTTCTTATAATAGTGGCCTCATACAATATTTGTCCTTTTGCAGCTGACTAATTTCGCTCAGCATAATGTCTTCCTGATTCCTCCACGTTATGGGATGTTTCACGGATTCATCATTGTTCTTTATCATTGCGTAATATTCCATTGTGTGAATATACTATACTTATCCATTTGTCCATTGATGGGCACCTTGGTTGTGTCGATCTTTTTGCTGTTGTAAACAGTGCAGCAGTGAACATGGGTGTGCATATATCTGTTCTTGTAAAGGCTGCTTTTCTCTAGGTGTATTCCAAGGAGTGGGATTGCTGGATTGTATGGTAGTTCTATTTCTAGTTTTTTAAGGAAGCGCCAGATGGATTTCCAAAGTGATTGAACCATTTTACATTACCACCAGCGGTGTATAAGTGTTCCAATCTCTCCACAACCTCTCCAACATTTATTATTGTGTGTTTTTTTGATTAATGGCAGCCTTGTTGGAGTGAAATGGAATCTCATTGTAGTTTTGATTTGCATTTCTCTAATGGCTAATGATCGTGAGGAGCATTTCCTCATGTATCTGTTAACTACCTGAACATCTTCTTCAGTGAAGTGCCTATTCATATCCTTTGCCTTTATTTTAATTGGGTTCTTTTTGTTGTTGAGTTTTTGCAGTATCACGTAGGTTTTAGAGATCAGACTCTGATCGGAAATGTCATAGCTAAAATTTTTTTCCCAGTCCATAGGTAATGTTTTTACTCTTCTGGTGAAATTTTTGGATGAGCATAGGTGTTTGATTTTTAGGAGCTCCCAGTTATCTAGCTTCTCTTCTGGTGTTTGTGCATTGTTAGTAACGTTCTGTATATTTATTGTTTATGCCATGTATTAGAGTTCCTAGTGTTGTGCGTATTTCTTTTTTAACGTGATCTTTATCGTTTTAGATTTTATATTTAGGTCTTTGATCCATTTTGAGTTAGTTTTTGTGCATGGTGTGAGGTATGGGTCTTGTTTCATTTTTTTGCGGTTGGATATCCAGTTATGCCAGCACCATTTGTTAAAGAGACTGTCTTTTCCTCATTTAACTGACTTTGGGCCTTTGTCAAATATCAACTGCTCATATGTGGATGGTTTTATGTCTGGATTCTCAGTTGTGTTCCATGTGCCTATGTATCTGTTGTTGTACCAGTGCAAGGCTGTTTTGACTATTGTGGCGGTATAATAGGTTCTAAAATCAGGTAATGTGAGGCCTCCCACTTTGTTTTTCTTTTTCAGTAATCTCTTACTTATCTGGGGCCTCTTTTCCTCCCATATGAAGTTGGTAATTTGTTTCTCCATCTCGTTAAAAATTGTCGTCGGAACTTGGGTCGGAATTGCATTGTATCTATAGATTGCTTTTGGTAGAATAGACGTTTTTACAATGCTGAGGCTTCTATCTGTGAGCAAGGTACGTTTTTCCACTTATGTAGGTCTCTTTTGGTTTTTTACAGTAGTGTCTCTTACTTTTCATTGTGTAGGTCTTTTACGTCTCTGGTTAGATTTATTCCTAAGTATTTTATCTTTGGGAGATGCTGTAAATGGTATTGATTTGGTGATTTCCTTTTTGGCATTCTTTTTTTGGTTTAGAGGAATCCAACTGATATTTGTATATTTATCTTGTATCTTGATACTCTGCTGAACTCTACTATTAGTTTCAGTACTTGAGGCTTCTTTAGGGTTTTTTTATGTATAAGATCATGTCATCTGCAAATAGAGATACTTTCACTTCTTCCTTACCAATCTGGATGCCCTTTGTTTCTTTATCTAGCCTAATTGCTCTGGCTGGGACCTCCAGCACGATGTTGAATAAGAGTGGTGATAAAGGGCATCCTTGTCTGGTTGCCATTCCCAAGGGAAATGCTTTCCGTCTCTTTCCATTGAGGAAGATGTTGGCCGTTGGCTTTTTATGAATGCCCATTATTATGCTGAGGAGTTTTCCTTCTATTCCTATTTTGCTGAGAGTTTTTATCATCAGTGGGTGTTGAACTTTGTCAAATGCGTTTTCTCCATCAATTGATAAGATCATGTGATTCTTGTCTTTTGTTTTATTTATGTGATGGATTACATTAATTTTTTTCCTAATATTGCACCATCCCTGCATACCTAGTATGAAACCCACTTGGTCAGGGTGAATTAATTTTTTGATATGTTGTTGAATTCTATTGGTTAGAATTTTGTTGAGGATCTTTGCATCTAATTTCATGAGGGATATAGGTCTGTAGCTTTCTTTATTTGTGGTGTTTTTATCTGGTTTTGGTATCAGGGATATGCTGGCTTCATAGAATGAGTCTGGGAGTATTCCATCCTCTTCTGTGCTCTGATATACCTTTAGTAGTAGCAGTATTAACTTGTCAAAGAAAGTTTGGCAGAGCTGTCTAGTGAAGCCTTTAGGGCCAGGGCTTTTTTTTTGCTGGGGTTTTTAAAATTTCCTTTTCAATCTTTTCTTCTGTTGTGGGTTTATTTAGTTGTTCTACCTGTGTTTGTGTTAGTGTTAGTTTGTGTTAGTTTAGGTATAGTGTGTTTGTAGAAATTCATCCATTTCTTCTAGGTTTTCAAATTTTTTAGAGTACAATTTTTCATAGTAATCTGATATGATCCTTTTAATTTCAGTTGGGTGTGTTGTGATCTCTCCTGTCTCATTTCTTATTTGGGTTATTTGCTTCCTCTCCTGTTTTTCTTTTGTCAGTTTGGCCAGTAGTTTATTGATGATGTTAATTTTTTCAAAGAACCAGCTTTTGGTCTTGTTAACTCTTTCAGTTTTTCTGTTCCGTATTTCATTTAAATGTGGTCTGATTTTTACTATTTGCTTTTTTCTGGTGCCTCAGGGCTTCTTCTGTGGCTCTCTATTTTTTCATGTTGTAGGGATAATTCTTTGATTTCCACCCTTTCTTCTTTTTGTATGTGTGCATTTATTTTTATAAATTGACCACTAAGCAGTGCTTTAGCTGTGTCCCAAAGGTTCTGATAGGAAGTGTTTTCATTCTTACTGGATTCTATGGATTTATTTATTCTGTCCTTAATTTCATGTATAACCCAGTCGTTTCTTAGCAGCGTGTTGTTCACTTTCCAAGTGTTTGATTTCTTCTTCTTGCTTTTTTTTTTTTTTTTTTTTTATTAATTTCTACCTTTATGGCTTTATGGTGAGAGAAGATGCTTTGTAATATTTTGATGTTTTGGATTCTGTTAAGGCTTGCTTTGTGACCTAATATGTGGTCTATTCTAGAGTATGTTCCATGTGCATTGGAAAAGAATTTATACTTGGTTGCTGTTTGGTGTGGCGTTCTGTATACGTGTATGAGATCAAGTTGGTTGATTGTGGCATTTAGATTTTCTGTGTCTTTATTGAGCTTCTTTCTGGATGTTCTTTTCTTCACCGAAAGTGCTGTGTTGAAGTCTCCTACTATTATTGTGGAGCTGTCTATCCCACCTTTCAATGCTGTTAAGAGTTTATGTATCTTGAAGCCCTGTCATTGGTGCATAAATATTTAATCCGGCTATATTCTCCTGGTATATTGTCCCTTTAATCATTGTATAGTGTCCTTTCTTTTGCTTTGTGATGGATTTAAAGTCTGTGTTTTCAGAAATTAATATTGCCACTCCTGCTCTTTTTTGATTGTTGTTTGCTTGATATATTTTTTTCCATCCTTTGAGTTTTAGTTTGTTTATCTTTAAGTCTAAGGTGTGTGTCTTGTAGGGAGTGTATAGACGGATCATGTTTTTTTTTAATCTATTCTGCCACTCTGTCTCTTTATTGGTATATTTAGTCCATTTACATTCAGTGTGATGACAGATAGGCATGAGTTTGGTGCTGCCATTTTGATGTCTTTTTTTGTGTGTTGTTGACAGTTTCTTTTTTCCACTTAATTTTTTGTGCTTACTGGGTTTTCTTTATATATTATCTTTTCCTCTTTTTTGTTGTTGTTGATTTTGTTTTTGCTGAGTCTTTATGTTTTTCTTGTATTTTATTTTGATGTGTAGGATTGTTAGTCTCCTTTGTGGTTACCCTAATATTTACCCCTAGTTTTCTAAGTTTAAACCAAAGTTTTATTGCTTTATATAGCCTTAACTTTCTCTCCACATTAAAGGTTTATGACTGTATTTTTAGTTCCTCTTTATTTATGTGATGGATTACATTAATGGTTTTTCTGATATTAAACCAGCCTTGCATACCCGGTATAAATCCCACTTGATCAGGGTGAATTATTTTTTTGATGTGTTGTTGGATTCTATTGGCTAGAATTTTGTTGAGGATTTTTGCATCAATGTTCATGAGGGATATAGGTCTATAATTTTCTTTTTTGGTAATGTCTTTACCTGGTTTTGGTATCAGGGAGATGGTGGCTTCATAGAATGAGTTGGGTAGTATTCCGTCATTTTCTATGCTTTGGAATACCTTTAGTAGTAGTGGTGTTAACTCTTCTCTGAAAGTTTGATAGAACTCTGCAGTGAAGCCGTCCGGGCCAGGGCTTTTTTTTGTTGGGAGTTTTTTGATTACCGTTTCAATCTCTTTTTTTGTTATGGGTCTATTTAGTTGTTCTACTTCTGAATGTGTTAGTTTAGGTGGGTAGTGTTTTTCCAGGAATTCATCCATTTCTTCTAGGTTTTCAAATTTGTTAGAGTACAATTTTTCATAATAATCTGAAATGATTCTTTTAATTTCATTTGGTTCTGTTGTGATGTGGTCCTTCTCATTTCTTATTCGGGTTATTTGTTTCCTTTCCTGTATTTCTTTAGTCAGTCTAGCCAATGGTTTATCAATTTTGTTAATTTTTTCAAAGAACCAGCTTTTGGCTTTGTTAATTCTTTCAATTGTTTTTCTGTTCTCTAATTCATTTAGTTCAGCTCTAATTTTTATTATTTGTTTTCTTCTGGTGCCTGATGGATTCTTTTGTTGCTCACTTTCTATTTGTTCAAGTTGTCAGGACAGTTCTCTGATTTTGGCTCTTTCTTCTTTTTGTATGTGTGCATTTATCGATATAAATTGGCCTCTGAGCACTGCTTTTGCTGTGTCCCAGAGGTTTTGATAGGAAGTATTTTCATTCTTGTTGCTTTCTATGAATTTCCTTATTCCCTCCTTAATGTCTCCTATAACCCAGTCTTTTTTCAGAAGGGTGTTGTTCATTTTCCAAGTATTTGCTTTCTTTTCCCTAGTTTTTCTGTTATTGATCTCTAGTTTTATTGCCTTGTGGTCTGAGAAGATGCTTTGTAATATTTCGATGTTTTGGACTCTGCAAAGGTTTGTTTTATGACCTAATATGTGGTCTATTCTAGAGAATGTTCCATGTGCGCTAGAAAAAAAAGTATGTTTTGCAGCAGTTGGGTGGAGAGTTCTGTATAAGTCAATGAGGTCAAGTTGGTTGATTGTTGTAATTAGATCTTCCGTGTCTCTGTTGAGCTTCTTACTGGATGTCCTGTCCTCCGAAAGTGGTGTGTTGAAGTCTCCTACTATAATTGTGGAGGTATCTATCTCGCTTTTCAATTCTGTTAAAATTTGATTTATGTATCTTGCAGCCCTGTCATTGGGTGCATAAATATTTAATATGGTTATGTCTTCCTGATCAATTGTCCCTTTTATCATTATATAGTGTCCTTCTTTATCCTTTGTGGTGGATTTAAGTCTAAAGTCTATTTTGTCAGAAATTAATATTGCTACTCCTCTTCTTTTTTGCTTATTGTTTGCTTGATATACTTTTTTCCATCCTTTGAGTTTTAGTTTGTTTGTGTCTCTAAGTCTAAGGTGTGTCTCTTGTAGGCAGCATATAGATGGATCGTGTTTCTTTATCCAGTCTGTGACTCTCTGTCTCTTTATTGGTGCATTTAGTCCATTTACATTCAGGGTAATTATAGATAAATAAGTTTTTAGTGCTGTCGTTTTGATGCCTTTTTATGTGTGTTGTTGACAATTTCATTTTTCCACATACTTTTTTGTGCTGAGGCGTTTTTCTTAGTAAATTGTGAGATCCTCATTTTCATAGTGCTTGACTTTATGTTAGTTGAGTCGTTACGTTTTTCTTGGTTTTTATCTTGAGTTATACAGTTGTTATACCTTTTTGTGGTTACCTCATTATATACCCCTATTTTTCTAAGTAAAAACCTAACTTGTATTGTTCTATATCGCCTTGTATCACTCTCCATATGGCAGTTCAATGCCTCCTGTATTTAGTCCCTCTTTTTGATTATTGTGATCTTTTACCTATTAACTTCCATGATTCCCTGTTATGTGTATTTTTTTTTTTAATAAATCTTAATTTGTTTGTTTTTGTGATTTCCCTATTTGAGTTGATATCAGGACGTTCTGTTTTGTGACCTTGTGTTGTGCTGATATCTGATATTATTGGTTCTCTGACCAAACAATATCCTTTAGTATTTCTTGTAGCTTTGGTTTGGTTTTTGCAAATTCTCTAAACTTGTGTTTGTCTGTAAATATCTTAATTTCGTCTTCATATTTCAGAGAGAGTTTTGCTGGATATATGATCCTTGGCTGGCAGTTTTTCTCCTTCAGTGTTCTGTATATGTCGTCCCATTCCCTTCTTGCCTGCATGGTTTCTGCTGAGTAGTCAGAACATATTCTTACTGATTCTCCCTTGAAGGAAGCCTTTCTTTTCTCCCTGGCTGCATTTAAAATTTTCTGTTTATCTTTGGTTTTGGTAAGTTTGATGATAATATGTCTTGGTGTTTTTCTTTTTGTATCAATCTTAAATGGGGTTCGATGAGCATCTTGGATAGATATCCTTTCGTCTTTCATGATGTCAGGGAAGTTTTGTGTCAGGAGTTCTTCAACTATTTTCTCTGTGTTTTCTGTCCCCCCTCCCTGTTCTGGGACTCCAAACACCCACAGGTTATCCTTCTTGATAGAGTCCCACATAATTCTTAGGGTTTCTTCATTTTTTTTAATTCTTTTATCTGATTTTTTTTCAGCTATGTTGGTGTTGATTCCCTGGTCCTCCAGATGTCCCAGTCTGCATTCTAATTGCTCGAGTCTGCTCCTCTGACTTCCTAGTGCGTTGTCTAATTCTGTTATTTTATTGTTAATCTTTTGGATTTCTACATGTTGTCTCTCTATGGATTCTTGCAACCTATTAATTTTTCCAGTATGTTCTTGAATAATCTTTTTGAGTTCTTCAACAGTTTTATCAGTGTGTTCCTTGGCTTTTTCTGCAGTTATCCTAATTTCATTTGTGATATCATTAAGCATTCTGTAAATTAGTTTTTTATATTCTGTATCTGATAATTCCAAGATTGTATCTTCATTTGGGAAAGATTTTGATTCTTTTGTTTGGGGGGTTGGAGAAGCTGTCATGGTCTGTTTCTTTAAGTGGTTTGATATGGATTGTTGTCTCCGAGCCATCACTGGGAAACTAGTTTTTCCAGAAAATCCGCTAAAAAAAAATGCAGTCAGATCCCTATCAGAGTTCTCCCTCTGGCTCAGGCTATTCAGATGTTAATGAAGCCGCCTGCGTCCAGTCCAAATCCCTGCGGGATGGTTCCCCGGCTCGGACGCTGCTCTTTCTGCTCCAAGACCTGTCACTGCCTCCCGGGGACTTCTCCTACGGGCTGCGTCCCACGCTGCCCGTAGAACCGGCTGGTCCCCCTCCCGGGGTTAGTTCAGGGGGGTGGAGCCGCTCTCTGTGCTTGTGCCGTACCTGACTGGTACGCTGGCTCCAGGCTCTGGAAACAATCGCTGCTTCCCCGTATTAGTTTGTTCTCTGTCTCTAAATCTGTGTTTGTTGTTCAGGGTTCGTAGATTGTTATGTATGTGATCGATTCACTTGTTTTTCCGTGTCTTTGTTGTAAGAGGGATCCGAGGTAGCGTCTGCCTAGTCCGCCATCTTGGCTCCGCCCCTAGTTCCTCTTTAGTGACTTAACGTAGTCATCTTTTACATAATGTCGTTGCTGTTCCCGTCTTTTTAGCGTTTTTTTAAATCTTGATTTATTTTTGTGATTTCCCTATCTGGGTTGATAATCTGGTTGTTCTGTCCGGTGTTGTAGTTGTGGGTTGATAGCTGATATTATTGGTTTTCTAACCAGAGAACTCCCTATAGTATTTCTTGTAGTTTTGTTAAGCTTTTTTACAACTTCTGTTTATCTGGAAATATCTTAATTTCACCTTCGTATTTGAGAGACAGTTTTGTGGGTATATGATTCTTGGGTGGCAGTTTTTTTCCTTCAGTGTTTTATATAAGTCATCCCATTGCCTTCTTGCCTGCATGGTTTCTGCTGAGTAGTCCGAGATTATTCTTACTGACTCCATTGTAGATGAGTTTTCGTTTATCTTGAGCTGCTCAACAAATTCTCTATCTTTGGTTTTGGCAAGTTTTGAGTATAATATATGTGGTGACTTTCTTTTGAGATCTACTTTACATGGAGTTTGATGAACATCTTAGGTAGATGTCTTCTTATCTTTTGTGATATCAGGGAAGTTTTCTGCCAATGAATCTTCAGCAGTTCTGTGTGTATTTTCTGGTATGTCTCCCTGCTCTAGTACGCCAGTCACTCGTAGGTTATTTCTCTTGATAGAGCCCCACATGATTCTTCGGGTGTCTTCATTTTTTTTAATTGTTTTATCTGATTTTTTTTCAGATATATTGGTACCAAGTGTTTTATCTTCAGTCTCACTAATTCTGCCTTCTCTTTCCTCAGTTCTGCTCCTCTGACTTTCTGTTGTGCTAATTCTGAAATTTTATTGTTAATCTTCTGAATTTCTCATTGTTGTCTCTCTATGGATTTTTGCAGCCTATTAAATTTTTCATTATGTTCTTGAATAGTCTTGATTTTCTCAGCTGCTTTATCTGGGTGTTCTTTGGCTTGTTCTCTGTTTTCCCTGACCTACTTCTGCTCTTGAAGAGTTCTGTATATTTATCTTTTGTATCTTACGTATGGTAATTCTGTGGATACCTCTTCATATGGAAGATTCCTTGATTCTTTTAACAGCTTGTTGAAGCGATCATGGTCTGCTTCTTTATGTGATTTGATATTGACTGTGTTTATATGTTACCATGTTAATTTATTTTATATTTGCTTACTGTGTCCTAGCTTTTTGCTTTGTTTTGTTTTGATATGCCAAATAGGCTGCTTTAGTGAGCTAGCTTGATTATTTGTGCCTTTGAAGCTTTAATGTCCTGTCACCAGATAGCTAGAACTGTTACCAGGTGTATGAGTTTAGGAGTTCATTCACTTTTCTTGTATGGATTCACCTCAGGTGTCCAGGTAGTGGGTCACCAAGTGCGTGTTGCAGGATCTGTCCTACAGTCTTGGGGGGGGCAGGGGTGACTGGTGTAAGTACAGGTGTCTGGTTGCAGCAGGGGGTCATGCTCTGAACAAGGCAGGGGGCTGACAACCATCCCCTGAGTGTCTGTAAAGAAAGCGCATACCTGCTTTCTAGAGGGTACAAATTGGTGGGTTCTGCAGCCAGACCACGAGCACCCAATGCTTTTGGTTATAAGGAGTGGGAGGCACCAAGTATTCTTGGACCCCTGTCACGGTTAGCTAGGTGACATGGTTGGAGCCACCAGTCCTCAGGCGCTTGGTGTACGTAGGTGAGGACCCTGTATAATAGGCAAAGTGTTGTCAAACATCAAATACCTGCCTCACCACCACACAGCTGTAACAGTTGAAGTCATATTTCCGGTATATACATCGTTGCAGTCTGCCAACAAGGGCTTAAGCTCCTGAAATGGGCCCAGACAGGTACACGCAGGGGTGAAAGGTATTCAAGTCCACGGACTGTTTGTGCTTGGACAGGAGCCACTTCTGCCCTGAGCTCCCCAGTCTGGGGGAGCTGGCAGATTATCTTTTCCCCCAATTATTAATTTATTCCTTCTCCAAAGCCGGGAGAATGTCTCAGGGCATGCAGCAGGACCTATCTCAGGTTCAGGGAAATCGACAGCCACTGAAGCCGGCTTGGGGGCTGGAGGCGTGGTAAAATAGGCGCAAGCAGTTAGCTTTTGCTAAGAGTACTGTTCTCCGGTTCTGGAGGTGTGAATATACTCTCTGTCTCGCTCTCTCTCCCTGAGGAACTTGCAACCTGAATGCCGACAGTCACGCTGCGATTGGCATCAGGGGATCGTGCCTTGAGGGGCTCCAGTACCCGCTGAATCAGGTCCGGCAGCACCGCTCTACTTCTGAACCGTTTCTCCCTCCACCTGCCGCTCACTCCTGTTTCTTAACTTTGCCTTTCATGTTCAGGGCTCCTACCTTGTCATACATATAATTGTTTAACTTGTTTTTTTGAGTCTTTGTGGTAAGAGGGATCACTGGAAGCATCTGACTTCTCCGCCATCTTGGCCCCACTGTCTATTTCATTTGTTTCTACTGTGATCTTTATTATTTCCTTTCTTCTGGTGGCTGTGGACTTCTTTTCCTGTTCTCTTTCTGTTCAGGTTATGCAGCTAATGTTTTGATTTTGTGCCTTTCTTTTTTGATGTGTGTATCTGTTGCTATGAGGTGATCTCTGAGAGCTGCCTTTGCTGTGTCCCAGAGCTTTTGGTATGATGTGTTTTTATTCTCATTTGATTCTAGCAATGTTTTGATTCCATCTCTGATTTCTTATATCACCCAGTGGTTTTTAAGCAGGGTATTATTCAGTTTACATGTAATTGATTTTTTTTTTTTCCTTGCTCTTCCTGTTGTTAATTTCTACTTTGATGGCATTGTGGTCAGTGAAGATATTTTCTCAGTGTTTGGATTTTGTCGAGGGTTGCCCTGTGGCCTAAGATGTGGTCTTTTCTGGGGAATGTTCCGTATGCATTGGAAAAGAATGTGTATTTTGCAGCTGTTGCGTGGAGGGTTCTATATATGTCTGTGAGGTCAAGTTGGATGATTGTGCCCTTTAGCTCCCTTCTGTATCTTTTTTGAGTTTCTTTCTAGGTGTTCTGTCCTTTACTGAGAGTGATATGTTGAAGTCTCCTACTGTTATTGCGGAACTGTCAGTTTCTCTTTTCAGTACTATTAGGGTTTATGTATTTTGGAGCCCTGTCATTGGGTGCATAGGTGTTTATTAGGGTTAAGTCTTCATGATGGATCTTCTCTTTAACCATTATATCATGCCTTTTTTTTTTTGTCTTTTTGGTGGATTCTGTTTTAAAGTCTATTTTATCTGAGATTAGTATTGCCACTCCTGTTCTTTTTTGGTAATTTGCTTGAGTTTTTTTTTTCATCCTTTGATTTTTAACAAATCTACGTCTTTGTTTCTAAGGTGTGTCTCTTGTAGACAGCATATTGATGAACCCTGTTTCTTTATCCATTCTGTCACTCTCTATCTCTTAATGGATGCCTTTAGGCCCTTTATTTTCAGTGAGATTATTGATAGGTGTAAGTTTATTGCTGTCGTTTTGTAATGCATTCTTTTTTGGTTGTTGACATTTTATTTCTCTTACCCTCCTATGCTGAATTCTTTTTGTTTGTAGATTAGTTTTGTTTTTATCGAGACTTTATGTTTTTCTTCCTTATTTGGTGAGTAGGTTTGTTTACTTTCTTTGCGGTTACCATGAAATTTACCCTTATCTTCCTATGCTTGAACCGGCCCATTATTACTTGGCAGCGCCTTGCCTTCCTCTCCTTTAGAAATTTCTGTACCTACACCATTTATTCCCTCTTTTATTGTTTTGACTTTGTGGTCACTTACAGATTAACTTCTCTGGTTCCCTACTGTGATTGTTTTGGTTTTGTATAGTCCTTGAGAGTTCATTTCCTAGCTTGGTATCTGGCTGGTACAATCTTGCATCCTAGATTTAGGCTGTGGTCTGATGTTATTTGTTCTCAGACTGAAGGATTCCCTTTAATAATTCCTGTAAGTTTGGTTTGGTTTTTGCAATTTCTGTTTATTTGGAAATGTCTTAATTTCACCATCATATTTGAATGAGAGTTTTTCAGGATAGATTATTCTTGGTTGGCAGTTTTTTTCTTTCAAGGTTCTGTATATGTCATCCCATTGCCTTCTTGCCTGCGTGGTTTTTGCCGAATAATCGTAGCTTAGTCTTATTGTTTCTCCTCTGTATGTGACTTTTTGTTTTTCTCGAGCTGCTCTCAGGATTTTTTCTTTGTTTTTGGTTTTAGGGAGTGTGACTATGATATCCTTTGGTGGTTTTCTTTTTGAGCCTATCGTATATGGAGTTTGCTGAGATTCTTGAATGGTCAGTGTTTCATCTTTCATAATATTAGGGAAGTTTTCTATCAGCAATTCTTCAGTGATCCTCTGTATTTTTCGTTTTCTCCCCCTGTTCTTGAGCTCCAGTCACTCAAAAATTTTTGTTTTTGATTGTATCCCATATAATTCTCAGGGTTTCTTCATTTTTCTTCATTCTTTTTAGTGATTTTTCTCAGACAGTTGTATCCAAGTGTTTGTCAGTTTCGCTGATCTTGTCTTTCATCATTTTAACCCTCTTCCTCAGTCCTTCTATGACACTGTCCATTTCTGAAATCTGTTGTTTATCTTTTGGATTTCTAATTGTTGGTTTTGTATGATTTCTATTTGTGTGTTTGTTTTGGCATTTTGTTCCTGTGTTTTCCTGAATTCTTCCATTTTTTTGTCAGTATTTTCCATGAAATTGTCTATTTTTTCCTCATTTTTGTCTGCTTTTTGCTTCAGCTCTTGGATAACCCTGAATATTAGAGATTTGAATTCCCTGTCAGGTAGTTCTAGTGCCTTTTCTTCTACTGGAAAGTCATCTGGTGTTTTGTTTTGGCTGCCTAATGGAACCATCCTATCCTGTTTTTTTGTATATTTTGATGTTGTCTGCTGTCTTTGGTACATTCAGTAGTTATTTTCTTCATTTATTGGTCATAGATGTGTTTGTTTCATCCTGCTTTTTTTGTTTTATTTGGTTATGACTGAGCAGGCAGGCTGTGCGTTCTTTTTTGTTTGCTTGTCTATGGTCATGGTACTTTTCACCTCTTTGTGCAGTTGGCAGGAGCAGTCACTCAGCTATGGTGCAAGGTCAGGTCCATCAGGTGCTCTGTCTGCTGCTGGGAATTCCATTAAGCTGTTTTCCCATACTCCTGGTCCTACTATCTCCAATGTGGCAGGACAAATGCAAGCAGCATGGATGCTGCACTTCCCAGCTGGCCAAGCCACCGGTGCCAGTCAGGAAGCATGGAGGTAGAGCAGTGAGGAGAGTATGTGGGGTGGGATAGCATGTATTGCCGTTTACCAGGTGCTCTGTCTCCTGATGGTAGCTCTGTGAAGCTGCTTTCCTGTGCTCCCTCTCCGCCGATCTCTGACAGGAGTCCAAGATGGCTAATCCATGCTGCGTTAGCTGATAGGGACTTCTGCACATATCTCTCCTTGCTCTCTGTTCTCTGTCCGTTTCTTATTCCATTTGGTGCTTGGCGGAGTTCTTTATCTCTTTGTTTGATACTTTGGGTTCCAGGATTGTTGTTTTTCTGTTAGTTTTTTGGATTTTTGGTGTGGAGGGACGGTGTGGTGCTTTTATCTATGGTGCCATGTTGGCCGATGTCTCTCCATAGGATTTTCTTGGCTGTAATCTTTATGGAAGCAGATCACCAGGTCTTTCTTCTGAAGCACTAGTTGGTGGGTTTGAACCAGCTACCTTTAGGTTAGTAGTCAAGGTCAAATGGTTTGCGCCACCCAGACATCTGACTTCGTTAGAGATTTTGTAAAAGTTAGAGAAAGAAAAGTCTGATACAGAAGCAATTCCTGAATCTTTGGATAATATCCAGTGCTTTGGTCTGGGCAGTTAGTTACTTTGTCTTCAGGAACTATCTGGCACAGCGAACTTTTAACCATTTTCTAGTAACTCTCACTTGATACAGTCTTACTGTGTTTTCACTTAGCTTATTTTAATAGTTCTCATATTTAAAAAAAATCTTATAAAATTTTGTTTGGAATCCCAATCAGTAAAGCAAAAGCAGAGCTCCTCTGTTTGAAAAGGGGTTGGGGGCTCTGAGTCATTTCTTCCTTATCATCCGTCCCTCCCCTTCTAGGCCCTGAAAGTGCTATATGCAGCTTGAAAAATTACAGCTCTGTTCTCTTTTATGTGGTTTTTTATGTTAGTCTTTAACAGTGATATAAGAGAATTGTTTTATGAAACACAATTACCGGTTTGGTAAGATCTTATCCTTGGCAACTTTCAGTTCTTCTTTGGTTTGGTACGTAGTAAATTAGAAGCAGTTTGGGGTTTGGAGTTGTGAGGGGATGGCTAAGACTGCCAAAAGCAAATATCCCAAGAAGTGAAAAGTGACCGCAAGACAGGAGACAAAAGAATCACCAGCTGTAATGACAAAACATTCCATAACTGCCATTTCAAATAAGGGCAGATGGCCCTACACATCTTAATGGCTCCAGAGAGACTTGTTTTATGAGGTTCCAAATGGTGGTTTTGAATCAATAAGAAAACTCGGCATTGTTACTTATGTGAAGTATGAGCTTTAGAATGAAGCAGACCTGCATGTGTGATGTGGAATGTGAGCGTGGGAGTTTTCTTAAACATTTTCAGTCTTGTCCTCTTCATCATGTAAAAAAGAATTTGAAAATGAGTTAATGAATATAAAGATCCTGGTATCATCCTTGACACACATAGGAAAACGCTGTTAAAAAATTAATAGCTGTTATACGTAATACTACTTGTAACACATTTTAGAAGCAAAAACTGAAAAGATTTGGTATTTAAAAATGTATACTTTAGTTAGCTGGAAAATCAATTTTATCTAAATACTTCATTCTTAGTTGTTCACTCATAACTGAATTCTTTGCTACATTTAATATTATAATTGAAATATAACTAACATACAGTAAAATGCACATATCTTATGTGTTCAGTGTGACTGCATTTAACTTAGAAGATTAATGTGGCATTATCTTTTATTTGCCTTGAACTGCTTGGTGGTAAATTGCTGAATGTAGTGGTAACTGTGGTAACTTACTAGAATTCTTTTGTACAAAGTCAACTTTATTTTAGAAAATGAATTGCATTTGTAGTCAGTGTTGCTCATTGGCAGTGTTTTTAGTTGTTATTGTGTGCCGTCGAGTCAATTCTGACTCATAGTAACCCTGCAGGACAGAGTAGAACTGTCTCATAGGGCTTTCTCGGCAGAAATCTTTTATAGGAGCAGATTCCCAGATCTTTTCTCCTGTGGAGCTGCTGGTGGGTTCAAACTACCAACTATGTATTGGCACGTGATAATGTTAACAAAGTTCCTGTTTAAGATTGTAAAGTTTCTCTTCGCAAGTTTCTTTTTTATTTATCTCATTTAGGGAGCCTAATATAATTCTGTTCTTTCTTATACGTTTATCAAAAACCAAAGATGTGAAGAAGTCATTTATGCCTTCTGGTTAGTTGACTTAAGGAGCCTTGGTGGTGCAGAGTTTATAAAGCATTTGGCTGCTAACTGAAAGGTTGGTGAGTATAAACCACCAGCGGCTCCAGGGGAGAAAGATGTGGCAGTCTGCTTCTGTAAAGACTTACAGTCTTGGAAACCCTATTTGGTCGCTGTGAGTTGGAATCAACTCAATGGCAGTGGGTTTTATTTTTATTTTTTTTGGCTTGATTAGTTTACATATTACTATTACGTGTTCATAAATTTGTCAGTTCAACCACGCATTTGTGTTTGAGATCTGTGTACTAAAGTAATTTTTGGTTAGCATGAAGCCAAGTCTATTAAACTCATCGTGGCCTAGTTGACTCTGACTCTTAGTGATTCTATAGGATAGAGTAGGGCTGCCCAACAGGGTTTACAAGGCTCTAATCTTTACAGGGATCCCTGGTGGTACAGTGATTATGCATTGGGCTTGCTAAGCAAAAGCTTGGCAGTTGGAATCCACCAGCTGCTCCTTGAAAACTCTATGGGGCAGTTTTACTCTGTCCTGTAGGTCGCTATGAGTCAGAATCAATTTGATGGCAAGCGGTTTTTTTTTTTTTTTTTTTAAATCTGTACAGAAGTAGATGGCCACATCTTTGTCCTGGAGAGACGCTGGTGGTTGTGAACTGGCAACCTTTTTGGTTAGCAGTTGAGCACATAGTCACTGCTCCACCAGGGCTCCCTAGCATGAAGCAGAATGGGATATATAGGCTGAGAGGCACGGAATTCACTGAAATCACAACTGTTTCCTTATCAGGTGATCTAGAAGGCAAACTTGACTTAAATTCCTTAGGATTGTTAGGAGATAGAGGACCCTGAGGTGATTGCTTACTGTCTTTGGAAAGAGAAGCTGGGAGCTCACTCGTGTTTAGCTGAGAAATACTGAGGGTAGAGGAGCAGTTGTCCTTCCTAAATTAGGGCTCTTCTGTGCATCAACAGAAAGCCCCTCCCTGTTCTTTTTCTCCCTTCTTTGCGTTTAGGTAAGCCTTTGTTGTTGTTGTATGTTTCTTTACAATTTGGTTTATCACCAGTCCTGTTTTTTCCTTTTAAATTATTTTGGAATGTACCATTATGATCCATGAACCCAAGTTGGTCACTTAGTAGCTAGTGATATAATTTAACTAATTAGAGCTAAATCTATCCTAGCAAACTTATGAATATATATTTCATTCAGAATGCTGTTTTCATTCTAAGAAATATAGTATTCTGCCATAAATTTCATACATATCCCTTAATCCAGATTTGGGAGAACTATAAGAAGTCCGACTTTAATCTTCTGCTAGCAGATAGAAGATAATAACCATGTGTTGCTTTGTTACTATTCTAACTGAAAAATGAATGAATATATAGCATAGTCAAAAGGAAATACACTGAGATAACAGTGATTGGTGTTAATAAGCTCAATTTATTTAATCTTCGTAAGTATATGGAGGTAGCAATGTTTAAAAATCATTCTTTAAATTAGAATAAAAATCCCTGATTATAGGCACATTGAATTTAGCAGAAAAATAAAAACAGTATGAAGAACATGTCCAAGTAAATTGTTATGTCATTGTATATTACTAGGGAGTATATTTAACCCTTTCAAAATTAAACGTAGATGTTTTTATCATTTAGAAGGTATATACCAAAACCAAACCCAAACCCATTGCAGTCGAGCGGATTCCGACTCATAGTGACCCTAGAGGACAGAATAGAACCACCCTATAGGGTTTCCAAGTTGCACCTGGTGGGTTTGAACTGCTGACCTTTTGGTTAGCAGCTGAGCTCTTAATCACTGCACCACCAGGGCTCCAGAAGATATATACTATAGTGATATGTATATTTCTGAACTTATTTGTCTTAAACAGATTATTTGTATATGAATTATTAATAAAATGTGCTTGTACTAGGCTAATTCAATTAGAGTGCTTTCCCTGTCTATGTGAAAGGAGCCCTAGTTATTACGTAACAGGTAAGTGCTCAGCTGCTAATAGAGAGGTTAGTGGTTTGAACCCACCTAGCAGCTCTGTGGGAGAAAGACCTGACAATCTGCTTCTCCAAAGATTGCAGCCTAGAAAATGCTGTGGGGCAGTTCTACTCTCATGGGGTCACTGTGAATCAAAATTGATTTGCTGGCACCTAAGACAACAACAATAACATCTATGTGTAGCATACACCATCAATTAGTACTTATGAAATTCCATCTAATTTTTTTTTATTTATTGTTCTTTAAATGAAAGTTTACAAATCAACTCAGTCTCTCATACAAAATGTCACACACACCTTGCTATGTGCTCTTAGTTGCTCTCCCCCTAATGAGACATATTCCTCCTCTTCACCCTGTATTCCCCGTGTCTGTTCAACCAGCTCCTTCCCCCTCTGCCTTCTCATCTTGCCTTCAGACAGGAGCTGCCCACATAGGCTCATGTGTCTAGTTGAGCCAAGAAGCTTACTCCTTACCAGTATCATTTTCTATCTTATAGTCCAGTTTAATCCCTGTCTGAAGAGTTGGCTTCAGGAATGGTTCCAGTCTTGGACTAGCAAAGGGTCCGGGGACCATGACCTCCAGGGTCCCTCTAGTCTCAGTACGACCATTAAGTCCGGTCTTTTTATGAGAATTTAAGATCTGCATCCCACTGTTCTCCTGTTCCATCAGGGATTCTCTGTTGTGATCCCTGTCAGGGCAGTGATTGGTGATAGCTGGGCACCATCTAGTTCTTCTGGTCTCAGGCTGATGTAACCCAGACCCAGTGCCCTCGAGTCGATTCAGACTCATAGCTCTGGTTTATGTGACCCTTTCTGTTTCTTGGGCTCATCTTTACTGTATGTCTTTAGTGTTCTTCATTCTCCTTTGCTCCAGGTGGGTTGAGACCAATTGATGCATATTCAATCTAATATTACTAACATTAGCCTAAGAAACATATATAAACCACCCCCTTCTCCCCCCCCCCCCAAAAAAAGAAGCTATTTAGTTGATTCCAACTCATAGCAACCTCATGTATGTCAGAGTAGAACTGTGCTTCACTGGGTTTTCAGTGACTGAATTTCAGAAGTAGATTGTCAGGCCTTTCTTCTGAGGCAACACTGGGTGGACTCAAGCCACCAACCTTTTGGTTAGCAGTGAGTGCCTTAACTGTTTGTACTACCCAGGAACTCTTGAGAAACCTAATCAAGAATGGAAAAATTCTAAAGATACCGTATCTGCTGCAAAAATATTATATACATAAGACCAGATAACAAACTTTAACAATGTTTCTGCTTTTAGGGCATCATCATGCTCCCAGGCACTTAGCTTTAAACCTTAAAGTCAGTTTTTACTCCTTCCCTCTGCTTCAGCTCCCCCAAATTCACTCAGATGTCTAGGTGATTTTGTTCACATATTCTCTCATCTAGCCCATCTAACTCAGTGCCCTACTTCAGGCCTTTACCATTTTTCCCTCAACTGTTGTCATAATTTCTTGACAGTTCTCCACACTTCCGGTGTGTTCCTGATGCCCTTGCATTGTCATTAGTGATGATTCTAAACTGGATTTAGTTTTTAAACTTTTTATTATAGAACATTTCAAACATATGCAAAAGTAGAGAGAATAGGGTAAAAAATCCCCACATGTATTGAACTTGTGATAGATAGCTCCCTATTACTTCAGAATGAAATCCAGGCTCCAGGCCATTTAACGTACCAATCAGCACCCTCTGTAGCTTGGCTCCAACTTGCCTTTCCAATTTTGTTTCTTTTTATCATCTCAACATTCCAGTTGTACTAGATTACTTACTACTTAAGAGTTTTCTGAAAATGCTGTGGAATTTCCTACATCTTGACAATGTGACTTTGCTGATAGTGTGCCCCGTGCCTTTATTTTCAACTCCATGTGTTGGAATTCTGCACATTACTCAGAGCTCATTTTAAGTAACAGCTCTTCAGAAAGGCTTCCCTGACACATTTCTTTTCCATTCTAACTCTTCCATTTCTTGTAGCATTTCCTCCCTCTCTCATATTTACTGAACAAATATTTTTTGAGAGGATAGTATATTCTAGGCCATTTTTGGATTCCTCCTGTCTGTTTGTTCTACTCAACTGAGGCTCTTTGATGGTAGGAACCATGCTTGCTTCATGTTTTAGATGTCCCCCTCTCCTTGTAAGTAGCAACGTGCTTTGGATATTGCAGTAGCTTTGAATGGACTACTGATAAACAATTGACTTCCAATAATTTTTCAGTAGGTTATTACATAAAAAATTGTGCATATGAATATTAGAAAGTTTTTAAAATTAAAAAAAAAAATTCTATTAAAAAAAATAAAGAAAGCATTTCCTTTAAGAATGGGAACCAGACAAGGATGCCCTTTATCACTGCTCTTACTCAACATTGTGCTAGAGGTCCTAGCCAGAGCAATTAGGCTAGACGAAGAAATAAAGGGCATCCAGATTGGCAAGGAAGAAGTAAAATTATCTCTATTTGCAGACGACATGATCTTATACACAGAAAACCCTAAGGAATCCTCCAGAAAACTACTGAAACTAATAGAAGAGTTCAGCAGAGTTGCAGGGTACAAAATAAACATACAAAAATCACCTGGATTCCTCTACATCAGCAAAAAGAACATTGAAGAGGAAATAACCAAATCAATACCATTCACAGTAGCCCCCAAGAAGAAAAAATACTTAGGAATAAATCTTACCAAAGATGTAAAAGACCTATACAAAGAAAACTACAAAGTACTAGTGCAAGAAACTAAAAGGAACCTACATAAGTGGAAAAACATACCTTGCTCATGGATAGGAAGACTTTACGTGTATTCTACCAAAAGCCATCTATACATACAATGCACTTCCGATCCAAATTCCAATGACATTTTTTAATGTGATGGAGAAACAAATCACCAACTTCATATGGAAGGGCAAGAAGCCTCGGATAAGTAAAGCATTACTGAAAAAGAAGAAGAAAGTGGGAGGCCTCACTCTTCCTGATTTCAGAACCTATTATACAGCCACAGTAGTCAAAACAGCCTGGTACTGGTACAACAACAGACACATAAGACCAGTGGAACAGAATTGAGAACCCAGATATAAATCCATCCACATATGAGCAACTGATATTTGACAAAGGCCCAGTGTCAGTTAATTGGGGAAAAGATAGTCTTTTTAACAAATGGTGCTGGCATAACTGGATATCCATTTGCAAAAAAATGAAACAGGACCCATACCTCACACCATGCACAAAAACTAACTCCAAATGGATCAAAGACCTAAACATAAAGACTAAAACGATAAAGATCATGGAAGAAAAAATAGGGACAACGTTAGGAGCCCTAATACAAGGCATAAACAGAATACAAAACATTACTAAAAATGATGAAGAAAAACCAGATAACTGGGAGCTCCTAAAAATCAAACACCTATGCTCATCTAAAGACTTCACCAAAAGAGTAAAAAGACCACCTACAGATTGGGAACAAATTTTCAGCTATGACATCTCCGACCAGCGCCTGATCTCTAAAATCTACATGATTCTGTCAAAACTCAACCACAAAAAGACAAACAACTCAATCAAAAAGTGGGCAAAGGATATGAACACGCACTTCACTAAAGAAGATATTCAGGCAGCTAACAGATACATGAGAAAATGCTCTCGATCATTAGTCATTAGAGAAATGCAAATTAAAACTACGATGAGATTCCATCTCACTCCAACAAGGCTGGCATTAATCTAAAAAACACAAAATAATAAATGTTGGAGAGGCTGCGGAGAGATCAGAACTCTTATACACTGCTGGTGGGAATGTAAAATGGTACAACCACTTTGGAAATCTATCTGGTGTTTTCTTAAAAAGTTGGAAATAGAACTACCATACAACCCAGAAATCCCACTCCTCGGAATATACCCTAGAGAAATAAGAGCCTTTACACAAACAGATATATGCACACCCATGTTTATTGCAGCTCTGTTTACAATAGCAAAAAGCTGGAAGCAACCAAGGTGTCCATCAATAGATGAATGGTTAAATAAATTATGGTATATCTGCACAATGGAATACTACACGTCGATAAAGAACAGTGACAAATCTGTGAAACATTTCATAACATGGAGGAACCTGGAAGGC
Source organism: Loxodonta africana (assembly GCF_030014295.1). NCBI lineage: Eukaryota > Metazoa > Chordata > Mammalia > Proboscidea > Elephantidae > Loxodonta > Loxodonta africana. Next base: position 100,687,566 of record NC_087345.1, read on the forward strand.
ATTATGCTGAGTAAAATTAGTCAGATGCAAAAGGACAAATATTATATAAGACCACTATTATAAGATCTTGAGAAATAGTATAAACTGAGAAGAACACATTCTTTTGTGATTACGAGAAGGGGGAAGGAGGGAGGGTGGGACAGGGTTATTTACTGATTAATTAGCAGATAAGAACAACTTCAGGTGAAGGGAAGGACAATACTCAATACAGGGAAGGTCAGCTCAACTGGACTGGACCAAAAGCAAAGAAGTTTCTGGGATAAACTGAATGCTTCGAAGGTCAGCGGAGCAAGGGCGGGGGTTTGGGGACTATGGCTTAAGGGGACTTCTAAGTCAATTGGCAAAATAAATTCTGTTATGAAAACGTTCTGCATCCCACTTTGAAGTGTGGCGTCTGGGGTCTTAAATGCTAACAAGCGGCCATCTAAGATGCATCAATTTGTCTCAACCCACCTGGATCAAAGGAGAATGAAGAACACCAAGGTCACACGATAACTATGAGCCCAAGAGACAGAAAGGGCCACATGAACTAGAGACTTACATCATCCTGAGACCAGAAAAACTAGATGGTGCCCGGCCATAACCGATGACTGCCCTGACAGGGAGCACAACAGAGAACCCCTGAGGGAGCAGGAGATCAGTGGGATGCAGACCCCAAATTCTCATAAAAAGACCAGACTTAATGGTCTGACTGAGACTAGAGGAATCCCGGCAGTCATGGTCCCCAGACCTTCTGTTGGCCCAGGACAGGAACCATTCCCGAAGACAACTCATCAGACATGGAAGGGACTGGAGCTACTTGTATCAGGTGGACACTTGAGACTGTGTTGGCATCTCCTGTCTGGAGGGGAGATGGGAGGGTAGAGAGGGTTAGAAACTGGCAAAATCGTCACAAAAGGAGAGACCGGAAGGAGGGAGTGGGCTGACTCATTAGGGGGAGAGTAAATGGGAATGTGTAGTAAGGTGTATATAAGCTTATATGTGACAGACTGACTTGATTTGTAAACTTTCACTTAAAGCAGAATAAAAATTATTTTTTAAAAAAGTAAAATATATTGTTAAACGTTTGGAAACTATAGATAAGCATGAAGAACATTAAAATTATCTTAGAAACCTAGAAATAATGACGGCCTAAAAATTTTTGAACACTTTGCATTAATTTACTCTGTTTCTTTTGGTTAACTCCTTTCTCATTCTTCTCTCTCTTTCACACACCAGAAACCACTGTCCTTTCATAGTGGGTTTTTGGAAAACAGATTATATTATCGATTACTTTACAACAAATTGTCCCCAAACATTTATTTTCTTACAGTTTTTGTGGGTCAGGAATTTGGGAGCAGCATAGCTGGACAATTACGACTAGTGGTCTCTCATGAGTTAGGATTTCAGCTAAGGTTGCAGTCATCTGAAGGCTTGATGTGGCTGCAGCATCTTCTTCCAAGATGACTCACTCACACAGGCAGTGTTGGCAGACGGCCTCAGTTCTTTGCATGTGTGCTTCTCCATAGGGCTGCTTGGATATCCTCATGACATAGCAGCTTGCTTCCCCTAGAGTGAATGATCCAAGAGCAAACAAGGTGGAAGTCACAGTGTCTTTTTTGCCTAGCTTTGGGAGTTCTGTTCCATCATTTCTGCAGTATCCTACTGGTTGCACAAGTCAGCCCTCTTCAGTGTAAGGGGAGACTACACAAGGGCATGAATGTCAAGAGATGTGGGACTCACTGGGGATCCATCTTGGAGGCTAGTTGCCACTTAATTAATTTAGTTAGAAATAGAAGCAGTAGTTGTCTAACTCTACTCAGGAATTGGGAAACAGACGTGGAATGGAGAAGCCAAACAGCTTTTAGTTTTTCCCAAATTGGGACTTCATAGTATAGCATTGCCATTTTGTTTGAAAATGACAAGTATGTGCACCAGGTGTACTAAGCAAGGTGCAAGGTGGGCAAACCCCACCTTTATCACTAAACTCTGTGGTAAGGATCACCACAAATCCCCTTCCCACCTACCAGTGGATCATGGCTTCATGTTCCTACATCTCTGTGATCCTCATCACCAGCCACTTACGTAGCATTTCTCATCTTCGACCCAGAGTTAGGTCAGGCTTCATCTCTAGCCACCCTGAGCCAGGTCAAAACATCACTGGCCATCGAGGCTAGGTCATCACGTATCAGCTATAGACCCGGGATTCTACACAACTCCCTGACCTTCAGACTAGCCAGTCCCCTCATCTCTCTGGCCCTCCTCCTCTAGCCCCCTGAGGCTAGATCACATGCTAGAAGGACTCTCCTTCATCCACAACCCATGCAGCCTTTCCCTGATCACCAGCCACCCATAAAAAAAATCCCATAGCTGGGTCTTTTCAAGTTAGGACTCTGTTCTGCCAGCCCTTGCTGGCTTATGGCACCCTGTGGGTTCATTAATTCTCTGTAATGGCCCTCAAAATTCACAGAGACTATTACTTATACTTACAGCTACCCATTTGTTATAACCAGCAAGGATACAAAGAAAGAGATGCATCAAGCAAGGTCTGGGAGAGGTCCTAGCATGAGGCTTCCAGGGACATGCCACACCCTCTTCTATGCTTTCCAATCCAGGAAGCCTCGAAAGAAAGCTCCAAGGTCCAGGGTCCCTTGTAATAGTCACTGGGCCCCAATGCATATGCATGCATCAATGAACATGCATGAGGCAACTAACCTTTCTGAGGTTAGTTGCCAGGTGGTGAGTTGGAGAATCCACTTAACTTTAAGAACACATTTTTAAGTGTTGCCTGGCTGTTTTAGAAGAACAAAGACATCTTGATTACTGGGGAATTCCAAGGGCTACTTTCAGAAACCAGACACAGCGTACGTAAAGATGATTCCTAAATCAAATTTTAGTAACACCTTCACGTATTAGCCTTTAGATTTTTCATATACTCAGTTGTCTGAATAGTCTCAAAGAATAATAAATAATAACTATTATATATAAGTATTAATATGTAATAATTTTTTTTATTATATATTAATACTTACATATAGGACAATGTGTTATGGTATTTTCATGCCATATGTTTTTAAAACCTCACAATTACTATTTTGTAAATGAGAATGAGATTTTAAGTAAGCGTTTGAGTAGGATTAGAATCCAGGCAGTCTTATTCCGTTACACCATTTTGCTGTTGTGTCTCAATCTTTTGGTATCCTTGAAACATGGAGGATGTAAGCATACTACTAATTTTTTGAAAATTAATAAAATCACACCTACAGTAATTAAAAAACAGTATTTAAAACAATTATTTATAATTAAACAGCATTTAAAAATAATAATGTTATTTATAATTCACATCCTTGAAAAGGGATGTTGTTATTAGGTTTTCTATGGGGCTCAAGAGCTTGAGCTATAGATAAAAAAACTAAAACTCGTTGCTGTCCAGTCGATTCCAACTCATAGCAACCCTGTAGGACAGAGTAGAACTGCCCCATAGAGGCTCCAAGGAGCGCCTGGTGAATTTGAACTGCCGACCTTTTGGTTAGCAGCAGTAGCACTTAACCATTACTCCTCCAGGGTTTCCTGAGCTATAGATAAGGTTCCCCAGATAGTATGTTTCTTTTCCTGCTCTTAATCTCTACTACTTCCTATGCTAATTTAAAATTATAGTTGCTGGAAATAATAGCAATTTTGGTGGCCTACTCAGGTGAGTCTGGATATTCAGGTTGAACATGACCCAGAAATTACGGATAATTTCTTTCTGAAAGCTAATTCTTGTACTCTCAGGCTATGTGGATGAGCAAATGCATTGCTAGTCAACTCCCTAGTTACTCTTTGTGAGAAAGTCAACCTCTTATGCACCATAGTTTGGCCTTTTTTTTTTTTTAAACCCGGAAGTTAAATTTATTGTATTAGGTCTTAAATCAATATATTCTTGCTATTAAAGATTCCTAACATATTGCTCAGGTATGGATACCATGACCAAGCCTCTAGAAAACAGAAATGATCATTTCAGATATTATAATTGTCACGAAGAAATGTAAGCACTTTTTCCTGCAATAACCAGTTTATATTGAGGTGGAAAATTCGATATGTGCAATAGTGTTTTCTTTGTATAGAATGTTAAACAGGCATTATTACAACTTTTATCACATTGAATCAAAATTGGGAGATGTACATTTGATTGGAGCTGTATACTGAGAAATAAAGCACCATGTAGATTAGACAATCAGTTGCAACTTCTTATTATAGCTTAATACCTACACAAATAGCTGGTGTTCCGTCAGTATTCTTTCCAACCAACCCTTTTCCAGTTAATCTTTGGTTCACAGTTTTTGGCATAGTTTTACTATACTGGAAGTAATTTTTTTATAACATGGGATTTCAATGATAAACCAAATAAAAAATCATTGATCTCCCTCATACAGGTAGGTTCTCTATCATTATAAAACAAGAGCTGATTTTTCTTTTATGATGATGTCCACCTGTAAAGCAATAATAGCATGCACATGTGATAGTGTTTACCCTTCTACATTATAACTTATAAATATTATACAGTGCCCGACAACATCATATATTAAAAGAATTTTGTGCCTTCTGCGTTCTCTTCAAACATATGCCATTAACGGGAATTTTTTTGCAAGCTTCGCTTTATAATATTTTTGCTAATATGAGTACAACTATGAATGATGCCTTTGTAGTTTTAGACTTCCGTTTTTATGGCAGAATTGATCAATTTTACTTGGAAGAGCATATTTTGCCCTTGTTTTATAAAAACTTGGTTTACCAAAGAGGCATTATATTTTGAGAATTATTCAAAAGCTTTGATGCTTCATGTCACTATTTGATAAAGGATTATACCAGATAACACTCTGGTTACCAGACGCAGCAGGATGCTGATATGTTAAAAATCATTTTCAGATATTTATCAGTACACTTCCCACACACACTTTTCTTTTCCAGGTACTTGTGCACAGACATCACACTTGCACATTTACTTATCCCGGTTCATACCAGTTGACACTCTGTTTTTCATTGAAATCTCGTTCAGTGTTTACTCTTATGTTGTTATTCGGATTTGTGTCATGTCTGGAATTATATTTATTTTACTTTCATGAATTAAAACAACTTTTATGAGTTTGAATTTTAAACTATGCAGTAATAATGGAATTTCTGTGGAAAATCATAATTAATTTTACCTTTTAAATTTATGAATTGCACTAGGATACCTGTGGACCATTTGGTAAACTTACAGGTCCACTGATGGTCGACAGATCATGCTTTAAGAACATTGCAGTAAGCCGTTCTAGGAGCAATTATTAAAAGAGCCACAGATTTGACTGTCATACAAGAAATTTGAGTCTAGCTGGAAAAAGCTAAAAGAGGTAAAAGGAGCGATACTACTACTTGGTGATGACTCTGAAAACCAGCATCTTTCCCACACTAGGCCGAGTAAAAGAAAAGCAGGGCATAAAGAGAGACAACACGAAGTGAGCTGTGTGTAACAGGAATAACTGACAGCAGACAACAGAGGTGAACACCTCTATGAAAACATTAAGTGAAAGGGCAAATCAAATATTATTTACTTCAGTAACCTCAAGAAGAGAACAGCTTGTCCTACACTGAAGACGTAGTAATCTGATTGTGATTTGTTGTAGTCCAGTCATGAGCTAAGTGAGTACCATCATTTCTGTGTAATATATAAAGATACAGTAGACCCCAGAGCTAGGTGTGTCAAAGAAGCCATCCTGCAGTGTGGGTACCAGATTTTCTCTAATGAAGAATGGCATATCAATACCAGAAATACAATAGGTATCAGTAAATGTATGCATTATCTATTAATGTATAACAAAATTTCCTCAAAACTTAGCTGCTTAAAAAACAGACATTTATTATCTCAGTTTCTGAGGTGTGGCTTAGCTGAGTACTCTGATTCAGGGTCTCATAAGGCTACAGATAACGTCTTGTCCAGGGTTGCAGTCATCTCAAGGCCCCGTTGGGGAAGGAATTAATACTAGGCTTACTAAGGTGGCTTTGCACAGGCCTCAGATACTTGCAGGCTGCTGGACTGAGGGCCTCAGGTACTCACAGGCTGCTGGACTGAGGGCCTCAGGTAGTTGAAGGCTGTTGGACTGAGGGCCTCAGGTACTCACAGGCTGCTGGACTGAGGGCCTCAGGTACTTGAAGGCTGTTGGACTGAGGGCCTCAGATACTTGTTGGCTATTAACTAAAGGCCTCCCTTTGTTCTTTACCATGTGGGCCTCCCTGTAGGACAGCTGAGAACAAGACAAGAGAGGGCAAGCAATATGGAAGCTAGAGTCTTTTTTTGTAACTTAATTTTAGAAGTGACATCCAATCAGTTTTGCTGTGTTCTGTTCACTGGAAGCACCTCACTAGGTCCAGCCCGCTCAAGGAGGATAGATTACACAAGAGTACGAATATCAGGAGTCAGGGATTATTGGGGGCTATCTTAGAAAGCTGCCTTCCACAATAAATATTTTCATGAATGAATGCAGTGACAGAGAGAAACTTAAGAAAAATATCTGTACTAGTAAGTCCTCCATGAATGTAGATTGCAATATAGGAAAGTGAAACTTCAAAGAGAAAATCTCTGGATAAGACTTGTTTTATTTAAAAATAGGTAAGTTTTGATGAGTAGGTACACTATTAGTTTACCCGTATCACAAAAGAAAGGTGTGGCAAATGCGAGTGCTGTTTTCTGCAGACTAAGTCAGATAGCATCTGTTCATACCTGTCATTGTTGTATATAGATAAGTTAGAGCATTCAGATTTGGTGTATTTCAGTTGTTGGTTCTCAGCTCTGACTGCACATTAGAATCACCTAAGCAGTTTAAAAATCAAACCATAAAAGGATACCAGAGCCCTTCCCAGGCTAAATAAATTAAAGTTGCTAAAGGTGGTGGGGTCCAGACAGGGGTATTTTTTCAAAAGCTCCTTAGATGATTCCAATGTGTAGCCAGGGTTAGGAACCACTGATTTAAGTGGCTCTTAGTGAAAAGATCAGAATAAGTCCCTTTCTCTGCTTTAGTGCAAATTGAAAAGGCAAATAATATTATAAGCAAACTTTAATTCAGCAACTATTTATTCAGCGCCCACTATGTGTATAGCACTTGGCTGACACTTGTGGAAGAGAGGGGATAAGAAAAGAAGTGTGAGTAGTTTAACTGTGGAGAAAAGCTACACTTTATGATGCAGTTATGCATGCATTAACTATGATTATCTGTCACAGTCTGCACATGCTATAAGGTTGCAGAGAGGGGAGAGATGGGTATAGAGTAGAGCAGATAGGGGGGCTATTTGGAAAAAATGGACTCTGAGGGGCATTACAAAAGCCCAAAGTGGAATGTAGGTACTTGCTTTTTCTAATCCTGGGGTCTGATTCGGAGAGAAATGACAGAGATATGATCTTGAATCCTGTAGGCCAGTGGCTGCAGTGTAGGACCACCTGAGGAGCTTTTGAAAAATACCTGTATTAGGCTTCATTCCTGGAGATTTTCATTTAATTTCTGGGTGGGGCCCAGGTGTTGTAATTTTTAAGACTGCCTATAATGCTAATGTGCAGCCAGGGTTGAAAACAACTGCTATAGGGTCACATAAGCCCTCTCGAAATTTTAGAGTTAGGAGAGTTTAACATTCACCCATCCATTCAAAAAACATTAAGTACGTTTTATGCTTACTACCATAGGCACAAGGCAAAGAGCAGTGAACAAAATAAAACAGGAAAAAGTCCCTGCTACATCTATGGGGGAATGGTAAGGAACTTATATTCTGTTCTGGTGGGGGAAGACAGATAATAATATTTAATGTGGTAGGTAGAGATAAGTGCTTTGAAGAAAATAGAGCATAGGAAGAGGCACAGAATAGTGGGCAGAGTGGGGAGTCAAGTTGGGGAGGGGAGTGCTATTTTATGTTAGGAAAAACTCTCTTGACAATTGGCATTTGAGCAGAGACCTGGAAGAAGTGAAGGAGTGAATAGGCAGTGAGGACAGCAGAGGAAACCCCCAGGTAGGAGTGGAAAGGGGCCAATGAGGCTAAAACAGTGGTTTCTAGAGGGGAGAGCATAGGAGATGAAGTGGTGGAGAGAGAGACTAAATCCTGTAGGGACTAGTGGGCTAGAGTAAGAATTTCGGACTTGATTCTTGAGTGCCATATATTGTTGTTGCCAGGAGTGTGACAAAGAAAGTAGATGAGTGGAGAAAGGAACCCACTGGATGATTTTAAGCAGAGAGGTGATAATTTGACTTATACTCGGAAAGATCCCGTTGGCTACTTTGTGGGAGAATAGTCTGTAGCAGAGCATTTGAAGAATTGGGGATATTAGTTATAAGGACACTACAAGGTGCTTTAGTGGAGATAGTGAGAAATCATCTAATTCTAGATATATTTTGAAGATAGAATGGAAAGGATTTGCTGGTGAATTAGATGTGATGTGAGAAAGAGGAGAATACATACTGCTTCTAAGTGTGGTCTGAGCAGCTGCAAGAATGGAGTGCTATTTACTAATGGGGAAGAGTGTTGCAGAATGAAAAATTGGGAGAAGGGAGGACTCAAGAGTATATTGTTAAACTAAGTTAGTTTGAGGGGCTACTAGACATCCAAGTGGAGGCAATTGGTTATATAAGTCCGGGTTTTAGCGGAGATGTCAGGGCTGGTGATACAGATTTGGGCATTTCAGCCTATAGATCAGTTTTCAACCTTGGGTGCACATTAGAACCAGTTTGAAAACTTTTTAAAAAATTCCTGAGCCTGTGCCCTGTATCTACTGATGAACATTTAACTTGGGAGTGAGGCCCAGGCATTCCTGTTTAAATTAAAACATTAATTAGCTTTTAGGTTAAACATTATTTTTAGACAGCTTTATTGAGGTATAATTGACATACAGTAAACCGCACATAATTAAAGTATATAATTTGATAAGTTTTGACATATAAATATACCTGTAAAACCATCACCACAATCAAGATAGTAAACATATCAATCATCCCAAGAAGTTTCTTTGTGCCCCCTTTCAGTTCTACTAATCTGCTTTTTTTATAGATTAGCTTGTATTTTCTAGAGTTTTATAAATGGAATCATATAGGTGGCAGTGAGTCAGTTCTGACTCATAGCGACCTTGTGTACAACAGAATGAAACACTGCCCGTCCTACGCCATCCTCACAGTTGTTGTTATGTTTGAGCCCATTGTTGCAGCCACCGTGTCAGTCCATCTCCTTGAGAATCTTCTTCTTCCCTGACCCTCTGCTTTACCAAGCATGATGTTCTTTTCCAGGGACTGGTTCCTCCTGATGACATGTCCAAAGGATATGAGACAAAGTGTTGCCATCCTTGCTTCTAAGGAGCATTCTGGCTGTACTTTTTCTCAGACAGATTTGTTCGTTCTTCTGGGAGTCCATGGTATATTCAATATTATTCACCAGTACCACAATTCAAAGGCATCAATTCTTCTTCAGTCTTCCTTATTCACTGTCCAGCTTTTGCATGCATATGAGGTGAGTTGAAACACCATGGCTTGGGTCAGGTGCACCTTAAAGTGACATTTTTGCTTTTTAACACTTTCAAGAGATCTCTTGCAGCAGATAAGTCCAGTGCAAAGCATCGTTTGATTTCTTGACTGCTGCTTCCATGGGTGTTGACTGTGGATGCAAGTAAAATGAAAACCTTCATAATTTCAATCTTTTCCCCATTTATCATGATGTTGCTTATTAGTCCAGTTGTGAGGATTTTAATTTTTTTTATGTTGAGGTATAATCCATATAGAAGGCTGTAGTCTTGATCTTCATCAGTGAGTGCTTCAAGTCCTCTTTGCTTTTAGCAAGCAAGGTTGTGTCGTCTGCATATCGTAGCTCATTAATGAGTCTTCCTCCAGCCCTGAGGCTGCATTCTGCATATAGTCCAGCTTCTTGGATTATTTGCTCAGCATACAGATTGAATAAGTACGGCAAGAGAATGCAACCCTGATGCACACTTTTCCAGATGTTAAACAATGCAATGTCCCCTTGTTCTGTTTGAAGGACTGCCCCTTGGTCTATGTATGGGTTACTCATGAGCACAATTAAGTGTTCTGGAATTCCTGTTCTTCGTAAATTTATCCATAATGTTAGGATCCACAGAGTCAAATCCCTTTGCATAGTCAATAAAACACAGGTAAAATCTTTCTGGTATTCTCTGCTTTCAGCCACAATCCATCTGACATCACCAGCGGTGTCTCTTGTTCGACGTCCGCTTTCTTCTGAATCTGGCTTGAATTTCTGTCCGTTCCCTGTTTAAGTACTGCTGCAATTGCTCTTGAATGATCTTCAGCAAAATTTTACTTGTGTGTGGTATTAATGTATGATATTAATTAAAGAAGGTATAGAGAATGGGAGCCCCAGTGACACAGTGATTAAGAGCTCAGATGCTAATCAAAAGGTCGACAGTCCAAATCTACCAGTTGCTTCTTGGTGGTGCAGTTCTGCTCTGTCCTATATAGTTGCCTTGAGTTGGAATCGACTTGGAGGCAGTGGGTTTTATAGAGAGTGAATATAGCCAGCTCATTTGAGACCTGTAGCTTTAAAAAAAAACAGACTGATGAGGCAGTGGAGGGAATGGAAACTTGGTTGGGTTTTTCTTTTAAGGTAAGTTTTATAATGTGTTTGTACGCTGATGGGAGTAATCTGGTAGAGAAGGAAATACTGTTAAAATAGGAGAGAAATGAGGTCAATAGCAGGAGTGGTGTCTTGGAGAAGGGATCCAGGAGGCAGGTAGACTGATGACCTTAAATAGAAATTCAGATAGGGAAGTCATTATGTGGACACATTTGGGAGCTTGTGGAAATTTTAGACTATTAGCTTCTTTTTTCTCTGTGAAATAAGAATCAGTGTCACTCCGTGATAAAATTGTTGTTGTTAGGTGCCGTTTAGTTGGTTCAGACTCATAACCACCCTGTGTACCATAGAAGGAAGCACTACCCAGTCCTGCGCCATCCTTAAAATCATTGTTATGCATGAGCCCATTGTTGCAGCCACTGTTTTAGTCCATTTTGTCGAGTGTCTTCCTCTTCCACTGACCCTGTACTTTTACTAAGCATGATGTCCTTCTCCAGGGACTGATGCCTCCTAACAACATGTCCAAAGTATGTTAAATGCAGTCTTGCCATCCTTACTTCTAAGGAGCATTCTGATTGTCCTTCTTCCAAGACAAATTTGTTCATTCTTCTGACAGTCCATGGTATGTTCAGTATTCTTCACCAGCACCACAATTCAAAGGCATCAATTTTTCTTCAGTCTTCCTTATTCATTGTCCAGCTTTCACCATGTATATGATGTGATTGAAAATACCATGGCTTGGGTCAGGTGCACCTTAGTCTTCAAGGTGACATCCTTGCTCTTCAACACTTTGAAGAGATCCTTTGCAGCAGATATGCCCAGTGCAATGCGTCTTTTGATTTCTTGACTACTGCTTCCATGGGTGTTGATTGTGCACCCAAGTAAAATGAAATCCTTGGCAACTTCAATCTTTTCTGATGAAAAGATTGCTTATTGGTCCAGTTGATGTTGTTTATTGGTCCAGTTGTAAGGATTTTTGTTTTCTTTATGTTGAGGTGTAATCCATACTGAAGGCTGCGGTCTGTGATCTTCATCAGCAAGTGCTTCAAGTCCTCTTCACTTTCAGCAAGCAAGGTTGTGTCCTCTGCATAACACAGGTTGTTAACAAGTCTTCCTCGAATCCTGATGCCCTGTTTTTCATATAGTCCAGCTTCTCAGGTTATGTGCTCAGCACACAGATTAAGTAGGTATGGTGAAAGGATACAACCCTGATACAAACCTTTCCTGACTTTAAACCACTCAGTATCCCCTTGTTCTGTCCGAACAACTGCATCTTGATCTATGTACAGGTTCCTCATGAGCAATTAAGTGTTCCGGAATTCACATTCTTCGCAATGTTATCCATAATTTGTTATGAGCCACACAGTCCAGTGCCTTTGCATAGTCAATAAAACACAGGTAAACATCCTTCTGAGGTTCTCTGCTTTCAGCCAGGATCCATCTGACATCAGCAATGATATCCCTGGTTCCATGTCCTCTTCTGAATCTGGCCTGAATTTCTGGCAGCTCCCTGTCGATATACTGCTGCAGCCGTTTTTGAAGGATCTTCAGCAAAATTTTGCTTGTGTGTGGTATTAATGATATTGTTTGATAGTTCCACATTTGGTTGGATCACCTTTCTTGGGAATAGGCATAAATATGGATCTCTTCCAATCAGTTGGCCAGGTAGCTGTCTTCAAATTTCTTGGCATAGATGAGTAAGCACTTCAGCGCTGCATCCGTTTGTTGAAACGTTTCGATTGATATTCCATCAATTCTTGGAGCCTTGTTTTTTGCCAGTGCCTTCAGTGCAGCTTGGACTTCTTCCTTCAGTACCGTCTGTTCCTGATCACATGTTACCTCTTGAAATGATTGATTGTCAACTAATTCTTTTTGTTATAATGACTCTGTGTGTTCCTTCCATCTTCTTTTGATGCTTCCTGCATCGCTTAATATTTTCCCCATGGAATCCTTCATTATTGCAACTCAAGGCTTGAATTTTTTCTTCAGTTCTTTCAGCTTGAGAAATGCCGAGTGTGTTCTTCCCTTTTGGTTTTCTGTCTCCAGCTCTTTGCACTTATCATTGTAATACTTTGTCTTCTCAAGCCGCTCTTTGAAATCTTCCGTTCAGTTCTTTAACTTCATCGTTTCTTCCTTTTGCTTTAGCTGCTCAACGTTCGAGAGCAAGTTTCAGAGTCTCTTCTGACATTAGCCATGGTCTTTTCTTTCTTTCTGTCTTTTTAGTGACCTCTTGCTTTCTTTATGTATGATGTCCTTGATGTTATTCCACATCTCCTCTGGTCTTTGGCCATTAGTGTTCAACCCGCCAAATCTGTTCTTGAGGTGGTCTCGAAATTCAGGTGGGATATATTCAAGGTTGTATTTTGGCTCCCGTGGACTTGCTCTGATTTTCTTCAGTTTCAATTTGCACTTGCATATGTGCAGTTGAGGTTTTGTTCCACAATCAGCCCCTGGCCTTGTTCTGACTGATGATACTGAGCTTTTCCATCATCTCTTTCCACAGAAGTAGTCAGTTTGATTCCTGTGTATTCCGTCTGGCGAGGTCCATGTGTATAGTCGCTGTTTATGTTGGTGAAAGAAGGTATTTGCAATGAAGTCGCTGGTCTTGCAAAATTCTGTCATTCGATCTCCAGCATTGTTTCTTTTACCAAGGCTATATTTTCCACTCTGATCCTTCTTCTTTGTTGCCGACTTTCACATTCCAATCACCAGTGATTATCAATGCGTCCTGATTGCATGTTTGATCAATTTCAGACTGCAGAAGGTGATAAAAACGTTGAATTTCTTCATCTTGGCCCTAGTGGTTGGTGCTTAAATTTGAATAATAGTCGTATTAACTGGTCTTCCTTGTAGGCGTATGGATATTATCCTGTCACTAACAGCGATGTACTTCAGGGTAGATCTTGAAATGTTCTTTTTGATGATGACTACAACACCATTCCACTTCAAGTTAAGAGCTAGGCTGCTAACCAAAAAGGTCGGCAGTTTGAATCCACCAAATGCTCCGTGGAAACCATATGGGGAAGTTCCCTACTCTGTCGTATAGGGTCGCTATGAGTCGGAATTGACTTGAGGGCAAAGGGTTATGATAAAATGGTATACGGTAAAAGTTAAATTTTGTTCAGTTCTCTATCTCCACTGCTTAGAATAGTGATTGACACATATCAGTTGACATGAGTTGATTTCAACTCATGATGACTCCACATGTGTCAGAGTAGAAGTGTGTTCCATAGGGTTTTTAATGGCTGATTTCTCAGAAGCAGATCACCAGGCCTTTCTTCCAAGACACCTCTGGGTAGACTTGATCCCCCAACCTTTTGGTTAGTAGCTGAGGGCATTTACCATTTGTACCACCCAAGGACTCCTGTTGGCTCACCTAAACCAAGCAAATCCCATTGCCATTGAGTTGATTCTAATTCATAGTGACTCTGTAGGACAGAGTAGAAGTGCACCGTAGGGCTTCCAAAGCTATAAACCTTTATGGAAGCAGACCGTCACACCTTTCACCTGCACAGCAGCTGATGGGTTTGAACTGCCGACTTTCAGTTAGTAGGTGAGTACTTAACCACTGCACCACCAGGGCTTCTTATTGGCACACAGTAGGTGTTTAATAAATATTTGTTAAATAAATTAATGTCAGAAGAGTAATCTTGCATAGGAAAGAAAAGGGCAAGGAGTCAAATAGTGTAGGAGGCTCCTGTTGGATTAGGTTAGAGTAGTGTTAGTGGGAATGATAGGGAGAAAGAGTTCCAATAATATGGAAGAAAAATTTAAAGGACCTGATGTTTATTTGGCTAAGAGGAAGGAAGAGTTGAGAATGACCTTTGTAGCTCTAAAGATGGTCTGTAGTGTTTCAAATTAAGTGGAAATTACTACCAAACTGTGATATTGCTTAATGATTTGAGGGATTTTCCAGAGAATTAATTGCTGAACAGTCTAACCTAGTTTTTATAAGTAACCTGTTTTGTCTTTGCTTACCAAATACTATCTTAGTATCTGCCAAATAATCAAGTCTCTCCTGCCACCACCTCCCAGGACTTTAGGGAAAATTGCGTTCTGGTGTTCTGCAGAGATGCTTGATACTGAAAATGAAATACATATATAGACTTCGGAGTAAAGGTTCTTCAAAATACTCTAGCATAGATTCTTGAAATAATAAAAGATATTCTTCCTTGCATTCTACAAGGACACTTAGGTGAGTGATAAGAAGGGAGAAGTTAGTTGAACCTGAGGGGTAAATTTACTTGGTATAGTGTGGAAACTTTGAATCAGTGGTTCTCAAATTGTATTCTTCAGAGCTGTACTTCAGGAGCAATTGGGAGATGCCAGGATGAGAACTGAGCAAATGGGGTGATAAGTGGTTCAAAAACAAGATGGCATCAGCAATGTTTTCAAGAAGCTGAATCCCTGGAAGTTGGTATCTAATCAAATCAGAATTCACATGATCAACAGCTGTATTTACACTTCATATTTAACTGGTATTTATAATGATTGTCAATATCAAGAGATGTTTATTGAGCATCTAATAAGTGTAAGATGTAATCTTTTCCCATGAAGGGTTTAAGAGTTGGTAGGGAGACAGAACACAGACATACAGTGACATAACATAGCCATTAAACGTGAAAGGCCACGATTCTATGGTGCAGGGGTTCTACAAATGTTTAATACACATTTCTTTTTAAAGTATTTTAACCATTAAAAAAAAGAATAAAATAAGACATGTTATATAAATGCTCTATGTACCAAATGTTAACATAATGGGAGCATTAAAACATTATTTTGCAGATTAATTCACTCTTTAAAAATTTTCAAAAAGAAGGAGCAAATCCTTTATTTGAATTTATCAAACATGGTGAAAAAAAAGACACATAGTCCTAACAACATTTTTTAATCATCATTTTCTCTCCTCCACCTCTGCTCTCACAGAATAGTTCTATTCCCAGACTATGCTTCTCAGGCCCCCTTATACCTCCACATCAAAAAAACAAAACTGCTTTTAACAGTTTCTGTCTAACTTCTTCTTTCCTCCTGATTCTCCATCACAAAATCTCAAAAACTGATCTGTCAGGTAAGACCCACCTTAGAAAGCCTAGTAGAGATTGAGCATGCCAGGCCAGAATGCTCTTCAGAGAGCATGGGGAAGAGAAATCCAGGGAATTTACTATGAGTAACTTAAATTCCTTCATGCCCTTAACCCTGGGTGGGCTGCATGGCTAAAACTCCCTGTCTCTTTAGCTTGAGGGCTCCAATTTTTTTTTTCTTTAACAGCTTTGTTGAGATATACCATATAATTCATCTATTTAAAGTGTATAATTGAATGGCTTTTTAGTCGATTCGCATTTGTGCAACCCATCGCCACAATCTAATTTTAGAACATTTTCATTATAACAAAAAGAAACCTTGTACCATTAGCAGTCATTCCCCATTCCACCCACAACTTCCAGCCTTAGGCAACCATGAATCTACTTTTTGTCTGTGGATTTGCCTATTCTGAATATTTCATATAAATGGAACTTTGCAATATATGGTCTTTTGTGACTAGCATCTTTTACTTAGTGTATTGTTTTCAGAGTTCTTCGTTGTAGTATGTATCAGTTCTTCATTCCTTTATATTGCTGAATAATATTCCATTGTATGAATATACCACATCTTATTTATCCATTCGTAGTTTGATGGACATTTGGGTTCCCTTCACTTTTTTTTTTTTTAATAATTTTTATTGTGCTTTAAGTGAAAGTTTACAAATCAAGTCAGTCTGTCACATATAAGCTTATATATACTCTTCCCCTAATGACTCAGCCCGATCCCTCCTTCCAGTCTCTCCTTTCGTGACAATTTTGCCAGCTTCTAACCCTCTCTGCCCTCCTATCTCCCCTCCAGACCGGAGATGCCAACACAGTCTCAAGTGTCCATCTGATACAAGTAGCTCACTCTTCGTCAGCATCTCTCTCCAACCCATTGTCCAGTCCCTTCCATGTCTGTCCCTTCACTTTTTGACTGTTATGAATAATGCTGCTAAGAGCTTTTATGTACAAGCTTTTGCGTGAATTTGTTTTAATTTCTCTTGGGAATACTTTGATTAATTCACTTTTGCTCAGACCTCAGAATAACGCTTCTTTGGCTATCTCTGGGCATCTGTGATTTCCAACCTCTTTTAAATGTCCTCAATTAGAAATGTTCTAACTGCGCTAGTCTTTAAAAGAAAAATCAGGTCTGCTCATGTTAACTCACATAAAGTTGTATGACACCTAAGTGAATTTGTAGCACATGTTTGCCTCAGAGTACCCCTGCAGGCACATGCTGTCTTCATGGTCTAGTAGTCAAGTGGGCTATAATGGATGGATATAAAATAATACCAAACCATGGTCAAGTGTTGTAATTCTGTATGCCCCCTTTTTTATGGAAAGAAATGTGAGTGGTTATTAAACTGCTGTTAAATGATTGTTTTAAACCAAAATTTCCCTTGATTTTTCTTTCAAAATTCTAAATTACTTTAATTAAAGAGCTTCCCAAGATTGAAGGTGAACAGTTAATAAGTTTATCATTTCTACCTATTTATCTGTGTGAATTCAGATTTTCTCAGTAGTGTACAGCTGAGAATAGTGTAAGTCAAATACTTAGCATGGCACATTGGAGGAACAAAGAAGCAGTCAGCATGGCTATAACAGAAAGATAGCAGGATAGAAGAAATAACATTAATATTGCAAATACAACTATAGGCTGGTTTGTTGAGGAGCCTAAATGCTTGTTATTTAATAACTAGTTAAGTAATCTATTTTTAAGAATCACTTAGGCAACTTGCTAATAAAAATACAAATTCCCAGCTCCCTTATTCCCAGAGATTCAGATTCCTTCTGATCTGGATGAGTCCTGGGAATCAGCATATTGAATTGCTATGGACTTAAACTGTTATGGGGAGTGTGTCCTGTCGGTAACGGGAGATATTTCAGATTCTTGAGCGGTAACGGGAGATATTTCAGATTCTTGAGTAGTGCAGTAGAAGGATTAATTTGACACAAGTGTATAGGGAGAGCTTGAAATCACATCAGAGAGAAGATTTTTGCAAAGAGAAAAGGATTGGGAATAGTAAACCTAGTCCTGGCTCTTTTTTTTTTGGCTGTAAGAGCCATGGAAAATCACTAAATTGATTTTATTTTAATATTAATTATACAAGTAATACAATTGTCTGTTTTGGTAAAATATTAGATTATGACAGATAAAACTAAATAACCCCTGATTACTTATATTGTCCATAGTTCTCTCTCCCAGCTCTCCACTATTTCGCGCTAATGTTAGGGAAAGATAAGAAATACATTGTTATCCTTGTTGAATACGGGTAATAGTGGTACTATGGTTGGAGCTATAGGACTAAATTTTAGGAAGAGATAGGGTTAGAGATACATAGGAGAAGTAGCCTATGTAGGGAAAATAGGTGAAACTCTTTAGGGTGGATGCACTTTCTGAAGCACAGTATAGGCCAGAAACCAACTGGTGAGATGAATTCCTTTATGTGGCCTTTGCCTTGGTTCTTTGGAAAAACAGCTTGAGAGACTTTTCCCCTAAGCCCTGAGGAGTTACTTTTGCACTAGTTTTTACCCCAGAGGGTTTGTTACTTTTGTCCAGGTTGACTTGACATTTCCTGGGTAAGCTGTAAACAACTCGACTTTTTATCTGGCCCTGGCCTGCAGCCTGCACTGTGGTTGGTATGTACCTTGCAAGGGATTAGTCAATAGACTATGCCAGTGAGTTGAGTTATAGCCTACTATGCAAATGAAGTGTCTGTGGCCTACTGAGAGGGTATTGGTAAGTTCATGGCCCCGCTGGGAGTGCCATCCTTTGAAATTGATGAGTTTGTGTATTTAAGCAGCCCCACAGAGGTTTTTTCAGACAGAAGGAAGCAGAAAAAAGCAGAGCGAAGAAAGAAGAAGCAGAGAGAGAGAGAGAGGAGGCAAGAAACCTCCTGAAAGAGCTGTAACGTGGTCAAGGGCTGTAACATTGAAGACAGCGAGGGGATCACGACAGGCCCAGCAGCAGAGTCCACAGTGACAGGTGGCAGGGCCGAGAGGACCCTGTGAGGGGACCGAGAGGAGCCTGTCCTCAGGGGATGGAGAAGAGCCTGTCCTAGGGGCCAAGAGGAGCCTGTGCTCAGGGGACCGAAAAGAGCCCGTCCTCAGGGGCCAAGAGGAGACCTGCATGGAATAGAGGAGCTGAGATAGCTGCCCTGTACTGAAGAAGGGAGACTTTGCCTACATGCTTCCTGATCCCGATCCTGTGTTGTAGCCTATTGAACCTGATCCCAAGTTGTACCCTGTTCCTTAATAAACCGCTTAACTGTAAGTATGATCTGTGAGTCCTATGTGGCCATTGCAGTGGATTATCGAACTCAGAAGAGAAGTAGAGTGCTGTGGGAGGGATGGCTGGTGTCGGAATTGGTAAAAAGATTGGAGAGTGGAGGTATGTCTTACCTCCATGTCATAGGGATCAGCCTTGGGCTGATCTTGAGTCACATTATTTCCCCTGAAGTTAGACAGGTTCTGATGACTCTACTGCTACTCCCACCATTTCACACCAATACAAATGTCAGTTTTCTTCTTTGTTATCATTGTCATCATGACGTAAGAATAAATAAGGATGTTTTTTAAAAGGTTGAAAAACACAGATGCATATATTTATGAGCCTTGGCACCACAGTGGTTAAGCACTTGGCTGCTAACCAAAGGGCCAGTGATTCGAACTTGCCAGCCACTCTGCGGGAGAAAGATGTGACATTCTGCTTCTGTAAAGATTTACAGTCTTGGAAACTTTATGGGGTAGTTCTGCTCTGTCCTGTAGGTCAATTGGTTTGGTTATATATATATATATGTATATGCATGTGTGTGTGTGTATGTATGGATTGAAGATTAAGAGAAGAAGGTCTGTTTAATTATTTAATGCCTATTTTTAGGCTCTGAGCTTGGTATCAGTGTTACAAAGATGAACTAATACAATTATCCAGGGGCTTATAGGCATGGGTACATTTATAGTATAATGTAACACATTTTATAACAGAGAACAGCACCTATAAAGGCAGGTGGCTGGGAAAAAGCATATTGTGTTTGGGGAATGGCTTAGTTCACTGTTGCTGTATGGTAAGGTTCATAGGAGAAGAGTTGCAAGAGAAGAATCTGGAAAGGAAGTGTATGTCATGTCAAGTAATTTAGTAGACAGTTAATGGGGAGTATTGAAGACTTTTGAGAACGACATGATCTGACTTTTGTATTTTAAGGAAAGATCACTCTGCTGGTAGCGTGGAGGTAATCTGGAAGGGGTGAGACGGCAGATCTTAGTTGGTACCCTTTTGCAGTGGTTGGTGATAGAGTAAAAATACTGTAAAATTCTCAGGTGATTCTCTTGGCCAAGAGTTTGGAAAGTGGCTCTTTGAGGATAGCAGGTTGTGGGAGCAAGTTAGAGACCTAGAGACTTTGAGATGCCTATGCCAAGCAGATATATCTAGCGGGCAGGTTCACTATACTAATCGGGAGTTTAAGTAAAAGGCTTATCCCCAAAAAGCTTGGGATATAGTAATATATTAGGAGCTATTTTTTTTTTTTTTTAGCTTGTGGTTGGTTTTTGAAACCATGGGCTGAGATGAAATTGCCCTGTGAGAGTGTTTGCATGAAAAGAGAAGAGATTAAAGACAGAGCCTTGAAGTACCTCCAACGTTTAAGGGACTGGAAGAGGAAGTGCTAAGCTTAGAGGAATCATTGTATAAGACTGAGAAGGAGCTACCAAGGTAGGATGAATAAGAAAGTTGAACCATTGTAGCTGTTGTATAAGAGAATGTTAAATAGTGTCATGCCACACAAGGTCAAATAAGATGAGAACTGAAAGGTGTCCTTTGATTTTGGCATACTCGGTGACCATAGTATGGTTTTATCGGTGGACAAGAAAGATTTGGAAGGAAAGTGGAAGTGAAGGTATGAAGATAACTTAGAGTAGCTTTTGTTTTCAAATGCTGGAATTTTGATAGTCTGGGAAATGGCTGATTCCCAGTTTAGAGTCTATATTTTCTGCGATGTAAAAATAATCACTTCCTGAAAAGAATGCTGTGAAGAAGCCGAGGCTCTTCAAACTGAATCACCATACTTAAATTACATGATCTGTCATTCTCTTTCTTTTCCTGAGATAGAAGTTACCGGAAATTTTGTCAGGAATGTTGTGGGATTTATATGAGACACAATTGTAAAAGAATCTCAGATTGAAATAAAACTATCATGCCATCAAGATACGTACTTGTAGATTATTCATAAATATTCTTTATATTATAGTTTTTTATAGTTTACAGTGTATTTTTTAACATTCATTGCTTTATTTGATCCTCCTAATAACCCTGGAAGTCAGGCATAGCTCGAGGTCAGGAGACAAGGCCAGGGGATGTCTTGGTTCTGTCACCTCATGAAAATGTATAACGGTAGAATATACAAGGGACAAAAGAGGTTTAATTAAAAAAAAAAAAAAAGGAAAGGATTAAAAATTGAAATTGAGAGTTACCACGAAGAAGAGTCTGCCTTATAGCTATTGAAATGTTAAAATATATGGACATTTTATGTTGAGATACAGGGGATGACTCCTTATTCTATATATATATAAATATATACATATATTTTTGGTAGTCCTAGAAACCTCTCTTCTTTCTTACTGAGCAGTTTTCTGATATTGGAGAATTAAAAGTACCAGATAATAGGATAAGGAAATGAAGGGAAATTAGAAATTTTTAACAGGTGTTCATTTAACATCAGCTTTGTGCTTTTAATAAATGTTCTTCAATATCGAGCTATAACCAGAAATGGTTATTCTTATATGACAGCATTTAAAAAATTAGTTACAGAATATGTGTATTGTTCTAACGTATAAATACACAAACGATTTTTTCTTGTTCTCATATTGGACACAATTTTAGTTTTAGAGCTGCTTTTTTGAGCAATTTAGCCAGAATGCTCTTTGGAAGAGACAATGGCGAGACTTCGTTGCATGTACTTTGGATATGTTATCAGGAGGGACAAGTCCCTGGAGAAGTACATCATGCTTGGGAAATTAGACAGTCAGTGAAGAAGAGGAAACCCCTCAATGAGACGGATTGACACAGTGGCTGCAACAATGGGCTCAAGCATAACAATGATTTTCAGGATGGCACAGGACCAGGCAGTGTTTCATTCTGTTGTGCGTAGGGTCGCTATGAGTTGGAACCGACTCGACGGCACCAAACAGCAACAGCTATTTGTAAGGATTGGTGCATTTCATGACTTCTGTTCTTTCTTTGAAGTCTTCCAAAGAGCAAATAGAAAATTTACTTGCTTTTTGCCGTTACCATATAGGTCTCTTTGGCCCTTTTATAAATCTAAGATACATAATGGGATCTTAGTGATTTTATTTTTTCCTATGTCTTGAAATAGCTTTGCTATTTTATCATCCTAGGAATTACCTCATTACTACTAATCAGCTATTTCCAACTATGTTAAAAAGAGGCCATAATAATAAGAAAACAGAAAAATGATGGAATCATCTAGAAGATGATGCAGTTATGAAATAAATCATTGCTGTTGTATCATCTTTCAGGGAAGCATAAGTCTAGAGACACAATCTTTGTAGCCTTTTTTCCTATTTCTTTTGCTTTCATTGAACACAGCTGAGAGTTCAGAGTTTTTCATTTTCTGTCCATAATGGAAAAGGAAATTGACAGAGGAAGGTGTTTAAGTTTTTAGGTGAATCAAAAGATGAATAGGAAAGAGATCAATAGCAACACTCTAGATTCTAATGGTAGTGTTGAAATTGATCATATAAGGGAGATCTGAGACTACGAGTCTTCAAATGAACATGTCCTAGATGAATTTTCTCAAACTCAGGAATTGATGAGTGAACAATATACTTCTAAGGACAAAAGGGAAATATGGTTTCTCACATAAGTAGTCATTTAACAGAAAGGATTTTATCATCCAATATTTTACAAGAACCTGAACCATCTTGTTTTGCTATAAGGATATATGACAGTATTTTTTCATCTTCTATATTTGACACCTCACCACCTGTTAGTCTGCCATACTGTGGTGGCGTGCATGTGGCTGTGATGCTGGAAGCTATGCCACTGCCACTTCAAATTCAAGCAAGGTCACCCATGGTGGACAGGTTTCAGTGGAGCTTCCAGACTAAGACAGACTAGGAAGAAAGGCCTCGTGGTCTACTTCCAGAAATTAGCCAATGAAAACGTTATGGATCACAGCAGAGCACTGCCTAACTCTTTGCTTTGGATACTTCATCAGGAGGGATTGATCACTAGGAGGAGGACATTATGTTTTGTGAAGTAGAGGACCAGTGAATGTGAGGGGGAAACTCAGTGAGATGCTTCAGTGATGGACTCATGGGCTTGAACATGACAATGGACTTGAACATGCTAGAGATCATGAGGATAATGCAGGACCAGGCAGTGCTTTGTTTTGTTGAACGTAAGGTCTCCATGAGTCAGAGTCAACTTGATGGCAGCTATCTATTCCTCTCTCTCTGTCTTTGTTTCTCTGTCTGTATCTCTTTTTGGCACCAAAATTTACTTGATATGGTTCATAAGTGGACAAATGCTGTAGGTAGAGATGTATGCCTAAACTAAATGAAAATGTTTGGTAATTTTGGAGCAAAGAAAATGCTGTCCTGTCTTCAACAAAATTACAAGACATGAAGGTTTTCAGAAGTGTCAATGCTAAGATAAGCTAAAATCTGTTAGAGAAGTATTTGAAATCAAGGGGCAGTATTTACAAGATGTATAATGTTCTTAGGTTTAGGCATGATGGTTGATCAGTTAGTTACCTTCAGAAAACTTTGTCCATTTCAGGTCTGTATACCTTTAAAAACAAGTTATTATGAAATAAAATTTGGGGTTTGCTTTGTTTTAAAGTCTTATTAAAATTTCTAGTAAGGTTGTTTCATTATTCCATTATTATTTTGTAAATTATTCATTCATGAAGTGATTTAAAATAATTTTTTTAAAAATTAAAAGGGCCCATGGTGATAGCTTTTTTGTATAGACATGAACTAAAGTTCTTTCCACCTTGCCTATAGTAACTTCTTTCTCTGTTTTCTCTATCATTGCATGCAGTTTTTTTCTTCTTAGCATTTTGCTTTTATTTAGTTGACTTTTGCGTGGTTTCCAGTTCATCCAGTAAGTAAACTCCGTAAGGGCAGGGACTATGTCTCTCTTGTTCACGGTTAAATCCTGGTACCTTACGTAGTGCCTGACATGTATAATGCTCGATAAGTTTGTCCAAAGGGTGGTTTCTTATAAGTGTTTTCCTTGCTTACATTTTTGGGCTTTTGTTAGCTATGTGTCAGTAGAGCCACTTTATTTCAGTGGTTTGGGTTTATTTCAGCCTGCATTTGGTCATTGAGAGTTACTACATTGCTTCAATTCACCCTGTGTTTCAGTGTCATTGAGTAGATTACTTTTTTTCTGAAATATGAGTAAATATTGCTTCTTTTTAGAAAATAATCAGGAATTGTTTTTATATCCTTGTTTCCTTCCTTCTTCACTCCCTCCCTCCTCCCTTCCATATATCCATCCATCCATATTTTTACCTGCCCCAACTTGACAAAGCTGTAATTATGGTGATATTGGCCAAGCTTAAGACCACCATTCTTATAATATTAAAAACAAACAAATCCATTGCTGTTGATTCTGACTCAAGGCAACTCCATGTGTTACAGAGTAGAATTGCTTCATAGGGTTTTCTTGGCTGCAATTTTTACAGAAGCAGATTGTCAGGCCTTTATTCTGTGGTGCTGGTAGGTGGGTTCAAACTGTCAACCTTAGGTTAGTAGTTGAGTGCAAACTGTTTGTGCCACCCAGCATGTAAAATTTTTATTTCAGTGTGTGTGGGACAGACACATGGTTAGAAACTGCATATACCAAGTGTCTTAGTTATCTAGTGCTGCTGTAACAGAAATACCACAAGTGGACGGCTTTAACAAACAGAAGCTTATTCTCTCACAGTCTGGTAGGCTAGAAGTCCGAATTCAGAATGTCTGCTCCAGGGGAGGCTTTCTGTCTCTGTTGGCTCTGGAGGAAGGTCCTTATCATCAATTTTCCTCTGGTCAAGGAGCCTCTCAGTGCAGGGACCTCGGGTCCAAAGGACACGCTGTGCTCCTGGCATTGCTTTCTTGGTGGTATGAGGTCCCCATGTCTCTCTGCTCACTTCTATCTTTATACCTCAAAAGAGAATGGCTTAAGATAGAATCTAAACTTTTAGATTAAGTCTGGCCTCATTAACATAACTGCCACTAATACCATCTCATTAACATCATAGAGGTAGGATTTACAACACAGAGGAAAATCACATCAGATGACAAAGTGGTGGACAGTCACACAATACTGGGAATCATGGACTAGCTAAATTGATACACATATTTTGGGGGGATATAATTCAATCCATGATACCAAGTCCACATGTACCACCCTTTAACCGACATGGAAGGTCAAACAGCTTCTAAGAATATTTTGTTCTGATGAGTAGTAGATAATCCATTAACTGACTGTTGAAATGTCCCACTTTTTCTTATGTCACAATAAATCAACAGACCTGCCAAACTTTATATAGTCTATTTGGGCTGTTTATGAAGGATACATAGGGACACATAGAGAACTGCAAATTTTGTGAATCCCATATTTTACAAGTTACAGCCTAAATATGACATATGTGAATAAGTAAATGACAGCACAGTTAGGATGTGGCTGGACAATGCTTACTAATTAATTAGATAACCTTTTTGTGTACCTCAACTGTCTTCCTTAACATGGACCCATTGGCATTACAGGCATATTGTCAAAATTATGAGTGATAAATCCCTGATCATCAAAAGGTGTAGTTCATAAATGATACCTTGCCCCTTATTTCCTGAGTTAGCTGTGTCCCACCTTTAAAATACCTCTGGGCATAGGACAGCTTGCTTTTTTAACAGGACCTGGCGAAGTTACTTTATCACATGGTAAAAACATCACAGCTATGTTCCTCTTAGCTTCCAAGGAGGTTCTTTAAGCTCATTCAGCCTCTAGAGAGCAGCAGATAACTTTATTTTAATACTTAGGCTATATATACATATGTATTTATATTTTGTGCTTCTTTTCTCCCCACATTGGACCAAATTAAATAATCCTAGAACTGAATGCAAAGACACTCAGTGAAAAATCAACTCTTATCATTAAAGGAATGGAATAGTTGTATAGTACACATAGTGGTAGAATTCTTGCCTTCGATGCAGGAGACCTGGGTTTGATTCCATGACAGTGAACCTCAAGCACAGCCACCACCCATCTGTCAGGGGAGGCTGTGATGCTGAATGGATGTCAGCAGAACTTCCAGACTAATACAGACTGGGAAGAAAAGCCTGGAGATCTACTTCTGAAAAATTAGCCAGTAAAAACCGTAGGGATCACAGAACGCTAACCGCACTGTGCATTGGGTTGCCATTAGTCAGGGACTGACTCATTGATAGCTAACAACAACAAAAATAAAAAAAGAAATAATATTTTTCTCGAGGCAAAAAAGCGATAGAAAATTTGATGATGATGAAAAATTAACAAAATCTATACTAGGTACAGGACAACTTTGTTTACATGTTACAAAATCTACAAACCCAACATGTTCAGCATTAAGTTTATTACTATCTCCTGTTCACAGTAGTCCTGTTCTTAGTCTTCTGCAGCTGCCCTTCCAAATTCCCTCATTTCTTTCAGGTTTACTCCTATTACCAGGTTCTTTATTCCTCTATACGCAGGCACACGTTTAGTTGTATTACCCTTCTGAAATGTCATTAGGTTCACAACTTCAATTCCATTCCCATGACTACACCATAATATATACCTTTATCACTGTCACTTCTAGTTCGATGTGGTAATCTTCTAGCTTGTCTCCTAATTCCAGTCTCTCCCATGACCAGTTCAGCTAATTGTCCTTTATGTGTTGGTTTTGCCTTCCCTGGGAGTAGAGTGTACATTTATTGAACAGTTTCATCTTACCACTAGGAGTATAGCACTTAGAAGGATTCTCCATTCATAATAATGAGTTAAAAATAAAATTTTTATTTACTCAGCCTCATGGTTATATGAAGCAAGTTATGCTCTACTAGTATACTTTCTTTTTCAGAGTGATGGACCATATGAAAAGGGAAAATGCTTTTAAGGAGAGATTTTGTGAATATTTACTATTAGGTGCTATGACTCAGTTCCGACTCATAGCAATCCTACATACACAGAACGAAACACTGCGTGGTTCTGCGCCATCCTCACATCGTTGCTATATTTGAACCCATTGTTACAGCCACTGTGTCAGTTCATCTTGTCGAGCGTCTTCCTCTTTTTCACTTGACCCTCTACCTAGCATGATGTCCTTCTCCAGGAACTGGTCCCTTCTGATAACATGGCCAAAGTGAGACGGAGTCTTGCCATCCTCGCTTCAAGGAGCATTCTGGCTGTGCTTCTTCCAAGACAAATTTGTTCATTCTTCTTGCAGTCCATGGTATAGTCAGTATTCCTCTCCAACACCAGAATTGAAAGGCATTAATTCTTCTTCGGTGTCTTTTATTCACTGTCCAGATTTTGCATGCATGTGAGGTGATTGAAAACACCATGACTTTGGGTCAGGTGCACCTTAGTTCTTAAAGTGACATCTTTGCTTTTTAACATTTTCAAGAGATCTTTTGTAGCAGGTTTGCCCGATGCAAAGCGTTGTTTGATTTCTTGACTGCTGCATCCATGGGTGTTGATTATGGATCCAAGTAAAATGAAATCCTTGACAGCTTCAGTATTTTCACCATTTATCATGATGTTGCTTATTAGTCCAGTTGTGAGGATATTTGTTTTCTTTATGTTGCGGTGTAATCCATACTGAAGGCTATTGTCTTCAATCTTCAATTGCTGAGGAGAGATAAAACGTGTTAAATATGAAAAAGAAACTTGGTAGCAATTGGATTACAGGATTTGTGGAACTGGGGAATTAGGATTAGTCCTTTCCCTCTCATAAAACTAGGAGTGAGATGTTGAGGACAGTGTCACATAATGGATGGTTACCCACTTGGAGACTAATTCTGGAGAGGGAGGTAGGGGAATGATTCATCATGTTACACACAATTCTGTGCCTAACTACAGCACAATAGTTTATATTCGTGAACATCTTCATGGTAGGAGAGCCCATGATTGAGATATCTAGATCTTATAAAAAATCAGAATTGGTGTACTAAGGTCATTAATGACTTTAGAAAAAGCTATAGTATCATTTTTACTTAAAGCGAGCATTAAATAAAGAGTATATAAATAAATTTTATACATCTTAAATTAGCAATAATGGCTACTAAATAACTAACTTCAGTTTATCAATTGCTAGAAACTTTCATGATTTCCACTCTAGGTTCAAAAAAACAAATTTATTTTAATGTTTGCAATTTTATTGTAATTCATTTACACTTTTATAAATTCATTTTGCTTTATATTTTGGGATGGAAGGAGTGACAGTACAAATTGCAGTAAATGAAACTGCCAAAGCCATACAATGCTATGGAAGGAACTCAGAAATCCATGAGACCTCGGGAGACAAAATGATGACTATGCTTCAGTTGTACCAGTTTTAATTTTATATCTTGACGGTCCAGTTTTACGTGACTCACTGTTTACTAGGCACTTACCTAAACAAGTCTTTTCTTAAGGCTCCTACACCTTTGAGCTTTCTTTCTCCTTCCATATTCCAACTTAAAGAGAAATTAATTCTTGTAGCTTAAACTTTTTCACTACTTATTTGCTCCTCAGAGCCCAGGTAGAGCAGTGGTTAAAGTGTTCAGCTGCGAACCAAAAGGTCAGCAGTTCCAACCACCAGCTGCTCCATGGGAGAAAGATGTGGCAGTCTGCTTCTGTAAAGATTTTATAGCCTTGGAAACCCTGTGGGACAGTTATACTCTGTCCTACAGGGTTACTACAAGTCAGTCGACTCAACAGCAATGGTTTTTTGTTGTTAGTTTTTTTTAAGTGAGTAGTTGATCCTAGCCAATGAGTAAGCTTAGAGGCAGTACCCCTTTTCTTAAAATGCATCTTTCTTCCTCATTAAACCTTGATTTTATCGTTTATTCTTCAACAAATATTGAGTATCTTGCATTTTTGAGATGGTACTAATTATACAGAGCTAGGTACTAAAAAAAAAAAAAATTTTTTTTTTTTAGGTACTAGTTATGGAAACCCTGGTGGCGTAGTTGTTAAGTGCCATGACCACAAATCAAGAGATTGGCAGTTTGAATCCATCAGGTGCTCCTTGAAAATGCTATGGGGCAGTTCTAGCCTGTCCTGTAGGGTTGCTGTGAGTTGGAATCAGCTTGAAGGCAGTGTGTTTGGTTTTTTTTTTTGGGTTTAGGTACTAGTTAAGGAGCTCTGGTGGCACGATGGTTAAGCGCTTGGCTGCTAACTGAACCCACCCAGTAGCTGCTGGAGAAAAGACCTGGCAATCTGCTCCGGTAAAGATTAAAACAAAAAAACTCATTGTTCTGACTCATGGTGACAGAGCAGAACTGCCCTACAGGGTTTCCAAGACTGTAATCTTTACAGAAGCCGACTGCCACATCTTTCTCCTGTGGAGCATCTGGTGGGCTGGGACCCTGACATTTCGGCTAACAGCTGAGTGCTTAACCACTGTGCCACTAGGGCTGTTTTCCATAAAAATTATAGACTAGGAAACCTTATGGGGCAGTTTGATTCTGTTTTACAGGAATGCTATGAATTAGAATCAACTCAACAGCACATGGTATCAACAGCTTTTTATTATCTCATTCCTACCTATCTGTCTACTTAGCTTTTGTCATTTCTCTGCCACTCCTTGCTCTCCATCTCTAACTTTATGGTGCAGTAGTACCAATATTCAGCAAATATATTGCACTTCTTCAAGCTCCTTTTCAAAGAGTAGTCAGTGACCGGAAGCATCTGTATAATTTGGAAACTTGTTAAAAATACAAATTCTTGGACTCCACCCCAGGTCCTGCTGAATTAGAAACTCTAGCAGGTAGTTCTAAACAAGCTGTCCAGGTGATTCTGTTGTACTTTAAAGTTTGAGAACTACTGCCTTAATCCTTTTCTTTTTTAAAGCTCATCTCTTAATCTACATCTCTAACACTGATTTGTGTCAGTCCCACTTTTTAAATTGTGTATTGGACATCTTTCCTGGATATCCTCGTACTTTACTTTGTATGTCCGAAATAGAATTCATTATCCATCTCCTGATACCTGTATTATATCCATGTTTCCTCCCACCCATACACCTTTAATCTTAGATTGCCCAATATTTTTTCCCTTTTTTTTTTTTTAAACTCTACTAACCAAAATAGGGTCACAATTTTCAAGGCAGTAAAGTTACCAGTGCTTGTAGAACATCTGTTAAAAACTATTTTTATCTTATTCTCCCTTACTTCCTCCATTTCTTCCACATCTTCTTACTGCCCTCCTTTCAAGAATTAGGCGACTATTTACTTTGAATCTTGACCTCAGCTGTTCAAGTTCTACCATAGAGCTGGAGGATCCCTGTCCTTGGGCCAATAGAATGACAGCTTGTACTAGCACCAAAGGTTGAAGCCAGGTAACGTTTCCGGTGTCCTGGTGCAGGTCCTGCAGTAGGTTTTCAATAGGTATTTTTCAAATGAATAAGTGAGTGGGTAGGCAACTCTCAAAGGACTGGCAGGCCTCCAAGATCAAAACGCATAAGATTATAGCTAGAGACATAAGGAATCTCAAGGATTTGAGTAATAAGGGATGAGAAAATTTGACATGCAATAAATATTTTTTAAATGAATAAAGGAAAGGTTTCAACAGAATGAACAAATAGTCATTGCCATAGATGGTTAGCTATTTACTTCTTTAAGGGAGAAGGATGAATTAAATGTTATTTCAGTATAAAATTTCAAGTTTAACCTTTTAAATCCATGTTTATTTATATGCTTACAATGAGCATTGTTTGATACACAATTTTAATAATTTCTCATGTTGATTTACCTAACAGTTATTTTCTAATGGGTTGACCATTATACCTTGGGTTATAAATTTTAACTCTTAAGTTCTGTCTTTGTGAAGTTGTAACAGGAAAGTCAATAATATATATTTATCTGACTTACGGGGAAATTTATACTTGAAAATCATCATAATATATATCTATTCTTATATAATATGAGCTATTCTCTCATAAAGCACATATGTTTCTTATTTGAAATAATAAAAACTTTTTTTTTTTAAACATGCACACAGGAAACCTCGACCTGTCTCCCAGTTGGTTGCACAGCAGGTTACTCAGCAGTTTGTGCCACCTACACAGTCAAAGAAAGAGAAAAAAGATAAAGTAGAAAAAGAAAAAAGTGAAAAGGAAACAACTAGCAAAAAGAACAGTCATAAGAAAACCAGGTAATTTGAAGAGTGTTTTATGGCATTTTTGAAATAATAAAATTAACCATTTAGTATTCTCTTTTAATATTGATACACTTATATACAAAGTAGGAGTACAATATTTAATCTCCTTTATTATAAAATATCATGAAAGTTTTTTCTGAGCTTGAAAGGTATATTAGAAATTAAACACAGAGGCTATAAACATAAGCTTAAATGTGAGGATGCACTGTTTTTCAGAAGATTGAAAGACACTTGGGTTAGAGCTATTCCATTTCTTATACATAAAGCCAGGAGTGATATTCAAAATACTTGAGATTATTTGTATAGGTTCAACGAATCAAAAATAATCATGGGTTCAAATTCGAACACACAATCATAATACCCTTATCTGTGCACAACCGTGGTGTAACACCACTGTGTACAGCTCAACCTTAGCTTTTATCAACTTCCTCTGTGGTGCATCTATTCCATTGCTGTTCTAAACATTTATTTTAATAAAATTGATAGGCTGTCTGCAAAACTATTAGTTTTTTTTTTTTTTAAATCACAGTTAAGAGCCATTACTTCCATGGTACCACAGTTTTTTGTCATGTTGAAGAAGTTTCACAAGTGATTAGTTTGATCAGTGTTAATGGTTTGAAACATTTAGTTCTGTTCTTGTGGCTAGTTACACATGAATCGAAAGTTTTAAACATACATGTATTTATGTTTTATTACACTTACCTAACTTTTTATTCATTATTTGAACAGAAATTTCGTAGACAGAACAGCTAGCTTGAAATTTTATCTTCTTTTGTGTTTAGGCCAAGATTGAAAAATGTGGATCGGAGTAGTGCCCAGCATTTGGAAGTTACCGTTGGAGATCTGACAGTCATTATTACAGACTTTAAGGAGAAAACGAAGTCACCGCCTGCATCTAGTGCTGCTTCTGCAGACCAACATAGTCAGAGTGGTTCTAGCTCTGATAACACGGAGAGAGGGGTGTCCAGGTCATCTTCACCCAGAGGAGAAGCCTCATCATTGAATGGAGAATCTCATTAAAGTTTATTTTCTCCAATTTCTTAGTCACTTCTGTCATACCATGCAAATACACAGATTATGCCAAGAAATACCACATTTTCATGACAAACATATTCATGCAGTATCCATAATTTGAGTTTTACATAAAATAGAAATTTCTTAGAATTTGTTAGATTTTATTGCAATCTATGCCTACCAAACATTTCCAGACTTAACATTTTGGTCTCTAAAGTTAAAGGTGCCATGAAAATGTGGTTAAATTATTCATTATGCAGTGTTATTGGTAAGTCTAT
The DNA here is from genome assembly GCF_030014295.1 of Loxodonta africana. Lineage (NCBI taxonomy): Eukaryota > Metazoa > Chordata > Mammalia > Proboscidea > Elephantidae > Loxodonta > Loxodonta africana. Next base: position 100,719,875 of record NC_087345.1, read on the forward strand.
TTTCACTTTTTAGTTTAGTGAATTCTAACACATAATTCTTGAATTCTCTACTATTGGCATGTAACGAATTAAAATTTTTATAACATAGTTCAAGCTGCCTAAATATGTATTATTTGAGAATCGTGAAACAAATAGTTATATGTATACAAGTCAAAGATCAACTAATCAACTATTGCTGCAGTAGGAGTTTTTCTTAATGGTTATCCTCTTAAATACACCTGCTGGTACTTGGTGTGGTTAAATAGGAAAGTTATTATTAAATAAAGAATTTGTATGAACCTTTGCCAATGTTTTTGACACATTATACTAAATTATTGTTTCTGGATTATGTTTGCTTTTTTTTTGTTTTCCTTTCAAAACATTCATTTATTGTAATGTTTACTAGCAGACTAGTAAGCAATAAAACATTGATTATTTAGCTTTAGAATTCAGGTTTAGTGTTACTGTCATTGAACACTGGTATTTTCTGTATTATATAAAACATTAAAACTCAAATAATTATAAGCATTTGGCAAAAACAAGAGAAACGAAACCTTGCCATATTTTAAAAGCTGCAATTTTGAAAAAGCTTTAATTTAATGATAGTTTTATCACTGTTTTCTTGCCCCAAATTATCCAGGGTCATAGATATATGAATCTAATTAATACAGAAGTGGGAAATGTTGCACAGAACTGGGAAATAACTAATTTTAAATAAGTTTAATTGGCCTCTTGTTAAATATAACAATTCTTATGAAAGTCATAGTGCCCTATTTTCAGACACACTGTCAGTTTATGCATTTATCAATATCTTGAAATAAAAGTATTTACAGCCCCACTCACTATTATGTAAAATTACCAATAAAATATTTTTATGACTACAGATTTTGCATTTTTGTTTACAACTAGTGTTTTATGTTGTATTTAAAAATCCAACCTAGAAACCACACAGTACTTCTTAAATTCTCTTAGGGTCTCCTGCTTTCTCTTAACCATGTGCTTAATATATATCCACCTGTAGGAGACTTCTGAAATGTAAATTAAAAACGTAACATGGATACAAAATATCACATAAAAGACATAATAGCATTTAAAGAAAAAAAAAACTAGACCCTGGCAGTTGTGATATTTAGTGGTTTCTCGTGGTAATGTAATTTTCTGTTTAATTGCAGTACTTTTTACTGGCACAGTGGTACTGTCTTTTTTGTAAGATGCTAGTTGTGAAATACAGTTAATTGCATACAGTAAAAGTCTGTGATTAAAACATTTATATACCTCATTCTTTAGTGTTGTTAAATGTAAAGTTAAATTTTGTGTTTTATTATGATACTTTCAATGGGACATCAATCAACTGATTAAGTTACATTCTTTTAAAATGTGTTTTTTTTTCTTGTTTTTCACTTGTTTCAAATGTTTTATATATATTCATTTTTGGAGATAGTAAAAATTACAAATATAAATAATTGTAATAGGGAAACGATTCCAATTTTTAAGTCAATACTATGCTTTGAAGGCACTCTGTCATGCTGATTAAACACTTTCAGGTTGTATTTTAAATACATTACAAGAGAGAAAAATATGACAGAGAATGGGATTTTATATGAATGCAGCATACTTTTCTACGTATAGGTAGAGAGACAGTACAGCATGGAGATGAAGTGTGCTAACTGGTGTCTGGCCTTTGAATCCCTGCTGTAGTAAATAATTGAGGCTCATTTCCCATCTATAAAATGGGGATGATGGTAATCATCTTAACTCAGAGGATTTGTCGGGAGGATTAAATGTCAGTCCATGTAAAATTATTAACAATTACCTGACACATTGAATGCTCAATAAATGTCTTTAATTACAGGTAAAATCCCATTATAAAAATGCAAATCTTTTTGTAACAAACCTTACCTCCATGCCCCCTTGAGTGATCTAAAGGAATAAATCTGCTGCTGTCGAGTCAGTTCCTACTCATAGTGACCCTACAGGACAGGGTAGAACTGCCTGTTTCCAAGGCTGTAAATCTTTATGGAAGCCGGCTGTCGTTATCTGTCTTTCATGGAGTGTTTGGTGGGTTTGAACCATGGACCTTTTGGTTAGCAGCCGAGCAGTTTTAACCACTGTGCCGCCAGGGTTCCTCTCCTAAAGGAACAATGTTTTATTAATTAGGTTACACTGAATTTTTTATGTCGAATGTTCTCTCTGATCGTAGACCAGCTATCCTCCTATAATTAAAAGAGCCTGATGGTGTGTACTATGAAAAAGGAGAAATGAACTGAACTAATAGGAAACTTTGTTTTCTTTTCTTTAATCACAGTAATCTTCATTTGCTTTCATTTCACTCTACCTCAAATACACGTCCACTGGGAAAACAACCCAATTCCACAAATACTTACACCTAATGTTTTTAATGAGTCCCTCGATGGCAGTGGGTTTTTGGTGGGTTAATGTTAAAATATGCAAAATGATTCAGAGCCTGGGCTTAGGATACATTTTTAGCTCTGTTTCATTAATTTACCCTGTGGTTTTAGCAGTTGGTTCTCTAACCAAATTCCATACAAGAAGAAAATTTGGATTTTTTTAGAGTTTACCTTATTTTGATACAAGAGTGAAGATATAATTCGAGGCATACAAGATTACATATTCTTAAAACATTTTGTATTGCTCCGTAGAAATAGTTGACTTAATAATCTAAAGGTTTTATTTTTATTAAATGCTTTCCTAAAATTATAGTAATGATAGTAGACACAGTGAAAACATTTTTTAAAAAAGGGAGAAGAATCTTAGCTTGTCTAAGTTGATTAGCTTTCATTTAGATATAAATTCTTACTGCCTAAAAGAGTGTAGTTTCTGCATATTATATGCATTGATGGTAAATGGTCAAGTAGTTTTAGTTCCTACCAAAGACCTTATTTTACTTACTTATTGGTCTGCAACATATCTTTTCTGGGATATTTTAAAAACCTGATATAGGAACTGGGCTATTTAGTAAGCCATTGGTAGAAATTTCTATACTGTACGTTGAGATTGAAAAGAAGAGTGAGAGTGTGTGTGTGTGTGTGTGTGTGTGTGTGTGTAAGGAGATAACCATAAAATAATGTTTGTTCTTATTGCCACTCACCTCCTCCTGCCAGCCCCCACACCTTCTGTTGTCTGGAATAAGGAATGTAGAAAAACTGAAGTGCAAAAAGTCATCAGTGACAAAAATAGCTGAGTACAATCAAAAGACAAGGACAGTTACCAAATACAGGATGTGACTGATCATGCTGTGAAAGCAGAACAAAAAGAATGCCTTCACTGGCTACTGAGGGTGATAGAGAATAAGCCTACAGATACCAAAGGCAAGGAGGAGATGGGTGGGAGGGGGCTGAGGGAAAAAGACAGCAGAAATAGTGGCAGAAGTTAGAAATGGGGCATTGGGATATTATCTGAATAGTAGGAAAAAATCACTATGAAGGGAGAGCGAACAAATAGAACTTTAACAGCATGTCATTAGTTTTCTGAGGACATTTTTCAAACATGCTGTGATAAATCATCATGACTCAGTCATTAATTAGAATTTAAGTTGTGTTTAGTAGACTGTTTACTAGGGTAGCAATATGTGTAATATTTTAGAACAAATTTCATCAAAATTTATTTTGATTTCACTTTTAAGAAGCTGTCAGACAAGTTTTGCCTTGAATTACATAAACAGTGTACTTTGCAGAATGCACATAGTAACTAACCCAGATAATATGTGTTATGCTTTTACTGTATTTGATTTTTTTTTAGTCAGTGTAGATATTCCTGCCTGTATGGATTGGGCAATTCTGGAGCTATGAAATACCATGGTAAGACTAGATGTTAATATGGAAAAAATCAAGTAGTGTTTTGCAATGTTTCAGTATTCTGAGATGTTTCACATTTCTGAGTCATTGTTTTTTCTGTCACTGCAAATCATAGTGGTAATTATAGTAGTTATTTTTTTGTTCTGGGTTGTATTTACATCAGTATTACTCAGAGAACATTTATTTAGTCTATTTTGTGTGCCAGCCACTCTGCTAGGGGTTGGTTACAAAGATGTAGACCCTGCATTCAGTGAACTCACAACTTAAAAGAGAGATCTGTAAATAAATAACTACAATGTGTTCACTGCAACAATACAAATAGGTTTAAGATACAGAAGCAGCAGAGAACAGGGAGTGCTTGACACTTTTTTATTTCTAGAAATTTAACTGGACCTAGGCAACTCCAGGTTAACACTGAAAATATTAGGACTTCGTCTTGATATTTGCTGCTGGTAATGGTGGCTGCCACCAGTACTTTCAGCCAGCTACTAGCTACCATTTCATTACTCCAGCTTGAGGTTTTCAAAAGTTTCAGGCTTCAATCCATGTGATGTGAAATAATTTATTATTTTCATATATATTTAGGCCAAAAAACAGACGAATGGGGTGTGCTGTTGCCTTTTTGTGAAAATGTTAAGGAACAGTATGTCACTTAGTGTCCCCTCTTTAAAAATCCAAATTAGAAATTTTATTCAGACCTGTTTCAGGAGAAGCTTATTTCACCTAAGAAATCAACTTTTCTTTTCTTTATGGGCAATGCAAATCCTAATTGATTGTCCTCGAATTTTGCTTTATTGTTTTTGTTAGCTGCCATCCAGTCAGCCCCTAACTCATGGCAACCCCATGTTACACAACAGAACTGAGCTCTTTAGGGTTTTCTGGGCTATAAACTTTACCAAAGCAAATTGCCAGGCCTTTCTTTCACAGTGCGTCTGGGTGGGTTTGAATCACCAACCTTTCAGTTGGTAACCAAGTACAAATCATGTGGACCACCCAGGGACCTAGTCATGATACACCTTAGAACCAATTTTTGGACTCAGTTTTAATGATTGTGTAGAACTCTGTCTATATAGAGCACAGGTATCTATAACTTCTTGATTTTCTAGCTATGTATGTTCAGATTCTATTTTTTGTCTATATTTTACCATGTATTCTTATAAAACTGCCTCAAATCCCTTGTGTAAACAAGGCTCGATTGTGTGTGTGTGTGTATATGTATACATATATATATATAAATCTCAAAAGCTGCTTTATCTCAAGGTATGAGGATGAGTCCCAAGGGGAACTTTTTGATTCAAGAATCCAGTGAATTGGGTGCTTCCCCAGCTGGATTTCCTGAGAAATGGAAATGATATACATGAGTCGTGGCAGGTCTCGAGATTACATTTAGGTTTAGATCTGCTGACCTACCTGGAAGTAGGAAGTTTAGATAAAAGCTACCATCTCATTTTTACACTAATCCTTTCGCAAGAGAACTGAGAAACTAAACCGGGAACCAAGATTTATTGACATAGCAACTTCTTCATGAAAATAACACTTTTTAAATTCATAATAATAGCAGCAATGAAATGGGCCTGTGTTTACTCCTGGAATCAGCAAGGATGAGAAGAGTTGGGAGACACTGTAAAACGAGTATGGAAGAAGAGGAATTCCAAAGGTCAAGCAATATGGGTGGTGAATGCATTTTAAAAAAGCAAATAGGGCAAGTCCCCAGCACCTACTGTAGGGAGTAAAAGAACAGAGTGATCCGTCAGGCCTTAGGCCCCAAAACAAAAAACCAAACCCTTTGCTGTCAAGTAAATTCTGACTCATAGTGACCGTATAGGACTGAGTAGAACTGCCCCTAGAGTTTCCAAGGCTGTAATCTTTATAGGGAAGAACCCTGGTGGCACGTGGTTAAGAGTTCAGCTGCTAACCAAAAGGCCAGCAGTTCAAATCCACCAGGCGCTCCTTAGAAGACTTATGGGGCAGTTCTCCCATGTCCTATAGGGTTGCTGTAAGTTGGAATTGACTCACTGTCAATGGGTTTTTTTTTTTTTTAATCTTACAGAAGCAGACTGCCACATCTTTCTCCCAAGGTGCAGCTGGTGGGTTCAAACCACCGACATTTGGGTTAGGAGCTGAGCTCTTAGCCACTGGTGCCTCTGGGGCTCCTATATCTTAGGCCTAAGAGGTAGTTTTTGGCCTTTACTAAGAAAAAATAAGCCAATGTTTCCAGCATATAGATCAGTAACCAGTTGCTGTTGAGTCGACTCCTACTCACGATGACCCCCCCATGTGTCAGAGTAGAACTGTGAACCATACACGTTTCAATGGCTGATTTTTTCAGAAATAGATTACCAAGCCTTTCTTTTGAGGACCCTATGGATGGAGTTGAACAGCCATCTGCCATTCTTTCAGTTAGCAGCCAAGCATGTTAACCGTCTGCACTACCCAGGTACTCAACTAAAGAGAAAAAAATGCTGAGCAGGACCCCAAGTCTGCTTTAGAACAATTTAAAGAAGAATTAGAAAAGTTAAAACATCTATTAACTAAATGCCTACTATATACCCAGCACATGCTAGGAACTATGGGGGGCGCGGTGTAAAAAAATCAAGATTAAATATAAGATTTTTGAGATTTGGTTTATCCTGAATGAGAGAATATTCCAGATGGAGGAGGTCTCTATCTCTGTAATATAAACAAACAACAAATATTACTACTCTTAAATTTCTTTACCTAAATTTATTTTTTTGATAGAATGAAGGGTAGGTCAACATTAAAAACTTAGATACCAAAGAAATGAAGAGGATGGCCTAGAGAAGAAACAGGTTTAGGAATATATATATATGTACATACATACAGAAATACCTAACTATTCAAGACCAAACCAAACCCGTTGCTGTCGAGTTGATTCCAACTCATAGCGACCTAACTTTAGGAATATCAGATTGCAGCATGGGAATCCTGAAATGATCAGAAGGGGATATTAGCATAGCTCCTTGTATTCCAAGATAACCAGTGAAGACAATGTGTGGGTAATACAAAAATTTCTGTTTTTGGAATGCCTTATATGCTTTTCAGGAGCCCTGGTGATACAGTGGTTAAGATCTCGGCTGCTAGCCAAAAGGATCACAGTTCGAATCCACCAGCTGCTCCTTGGAAACCCTGTGAGGCAGTTCTACTCTGTCCTATAGGGTCACTGAGAGTCGTTATCGACTCAACAGCAACAGGCTTTTTTTTAAAATACACTTTTCAATAGAATTTCCTTTTTAATTACAGGATTAAAAGGAACGTAAAGAGATATATCCAGAACCCTGATGTCAAGTAATATTATTCTTCTGGAAATGCTCTTTCCATAAATCGTTGCAGAAATGAACACTACCTGGCCTTACTTCGTGCCATCCCAGTACTTTAACAATCTTTGGTTTAAGAAGTTTTTGTTGTTACTATATTTAGGTTCTTTTGTTGTTGTTGGAATAGAGAACAATTGTAGTGAGCATCTTTTAAATTAAACATCTTTTATCTATTTGAGTACTAGGTCTTAGTCTAGTTTCTTGGTACCATATCCTTCAACCTTCTCAAAACCTATTTTCCATTCTTATAAATGCTTTTATTGTCATTCTCTGTACCTCATTAAGCTTAGCTTCATTTCGCAGAGAGTTGTAACATACAGAGAAAGATTAATTTAGTCTTCTCACTTTTACTTGCCTGTCTCCCTTCTGAGGGCAGTAGTCGTACACTTCTGAGTACGCTGCATCTAACCTCTTGTCTCATATGTAGAATATATTCAATAAACGTTTATTGAATGAATAAATGTATGTCTTCATTCTATTTATACACCTTGATAGCATGCTAGCTCTCATTTTTGTCAGGTAAGGCAGCCATTTAATCCTTTAGCAGAAAACTGAAGTTTAATTTAGTGACTTTCCTGTGGTCACAGAGCTCTAACTTTTTAGTGTAGGGATTCCAAATGAAGAGCTACCACTACATTTCCCCACCTTTTACCTCATGTCCCAACTCTTCAATACCCCAAATACATTCTGAACACTTTAACCACATGAAGTGTTTAAATAAAAAAGAAAACCTTTCCTTCACTTTTTGGCACTGGAATTGCTCTCTGCCTGCAATCTCTCTCATCTCTGTGCCTGGGCTTCTACACTGCAGCCAGAATCTGCTCTCTAAAATGCAAATGTGGATCCTGTTACTTCCTTAACTAAAAACCCTTTAATGGCTCCCCACTGTCTGCCAGATTAAGTTCAAACTCCTTGCTATGCGAAACAAGGTACTCAGATATCTGGGTCGCTAGAAGTCGGAATCGACTGGACAGCAATGGGTAGCTACTTCGACGGTCTTATCGTTCATCATATCGTCTTTTGCATTAACTTAGCTGCTGGTTTCAAACTTCTCACAATTCTCTGAACACAAAAGCCTGTTTCATTGATCTCTCAGCCTGGAGTTACCTCCCTCACCCCACCCAGACTCTAGGGCCACTTTTGCGAAGAAATCTTTCTTGGCCACCCCAGCAGGGAGAAATGATTGCTTCTTTTTGTGTGTGCCCACACCCTTAGAGGTTTATATCACAATGTCTGTACCGCTGTACTGCACCTATTTACAAGTATCCACAGCCTCACCCCCACGCCCCAACTATACTTCTTTATAGCCCAAAGTACTCACAGTTTCTGGCACGTAGTGATGCACTAAAAATGTTCAATGAGCGAACAGTGGGGGGAAGAAGTTCTTTGGTACACTACTAATTCTCCACTGGACATGCAAATGATGAGTTGTGAAGGTCAACAAGACATGAGTTGTGAGGAAGCTTGTCTTCAGACACAGCTTTGTTGGGAGGCAAGATATGCACACTAGTTAACATTAGGACATACAAAATCTGGATTAGTTGTGAAAATGGATTCTACAAACAACTATTTCAGAAACTTAAAGGCTGGGGATGTTTCTGCTGAGGACGACGGAACTGAAGAGGGTTTAACTGACTGCCTTCTAGGTACCAGGCATTTTTCACGAGTTAAAACATTTAATCTTTACAACAACGCTATGATGAGGATATTATCTCCATTTTGGAGACGATGAAACATGCTCCGAGTATTTAGGTTGCTCAACGTCACAACGACGGAACTGAAGAGGGTTTAACTGACTGCCTTCTAGGTACCAGGCATTTTTCACGAGTTAAAACATTTAATCTTTACAACAACGCTATGATGAGGATATTATCTCCATTTTGGAGACGATGAAACATGCTCCGAGTATTTAGGTTGCTCAACGTCACAAACTACCATGTGGCAGAACTATAATTTGAATTTAGGTCAGCTTCCTCCGAGGCCCTCTTAATTTCACTGAACGTCTTCCCTTTGCGGTTCAGTGCCACCACGGTCCAGAGTTACCTGCCCGAAGTACGTGCACCCTTTGACGCAGAAACTGCAAGAGCCGAAGAGGAGCCCATCCCTTCGCGCTCCGCCCCCTAGCTCTCAGTGCGCCGGCGCGTCCGGTAGCGCCCCTCCGGGCGGGGCTGGGGGGCGGGCCCGGAGGCGGGGCTGGGGGGCGGGTCCGGGGGCAGGGCCGCGTCGGTGCAGCCGCCCGAGGGGTAGCGGTGGCGGAGGCCGTGTCCAGGCTTCTTGGGGGGTTGCCGGCCGGACGGCCGGCTTGGGCACCGCGGCCGCGCTCGTGGAGGAGGTGGGCGGGCAGCCGAGGGGAGGGGAAGGAAAAGGGCGGGCGGGCGCGAGGCCGCGGCGGAGGAGGAACTTGTTGCTTTCGCGGCTGCGCGGTGCCGCTCCCTCCGCTCCAGTTCGCCCGGGCGGGCGCGGCAGCTGCGGCGGCGGCGGAGGCGGTGGCGGCGGCGGTGGTGGTGGCGGTGGCGGCGGCAGCGCGGTGCCGGGGCGATGCGGCGCTACCTGCGTCTCGTGGTGCTGTGTCTGGGCTGCGGATTCTGCTCGCTTCTCTATGCCTTCAGCCAGCTCGCCGTGTCACTGGAGGAAGGAGCGGGCGGCGGTGGCGGGAAGCCGCAGGCCGCAACGGCTTCCTGGCTCTCGGGCGGCGGACGCGGCGCCGCGAGATGGGCTGGCAGCGCCGGTCCCGGGGTGCGTCCGGGCCGGTCGGACAGGTACGGGCCGTTCACTGTCGTGGGGCCCGGGCGCGGGGCGCGAGACTCGGCCTGGCCCGGCTGCTCGCCGTCGGTCCCGCGCTTCCCGCCGCCGGGCCCTCTCCTCCTGTCCTTTGGTGCGGTCTCTGACCCCCTTTCGCGCATTTCCCTCCTCTCCTGGGGTGAGCCCGGTGCTGCTCCAGCTCAGAGCATCCCGTACTTCTCGTGTGTTTTCTGACCCCATTCCTTCTGCGTTCTTTAAAGCAGTTAGTTGTTAATTTCAAGTTTTAATAGTTGCTCTCCTTAGCCCTTTTTAGGATCCGTTGAAAATAAGAGGTGTCCTACAAAAGCCTTCCTGCTGTTGGGCTACTGGGAATTCCCTCTTGTCTCCATGGAGTTGAAGTTGAGATATTTAAAGAGGCTGGCGTCCCAGTTCAGCTTTTTTTTTTTTTCCTTCTCTTAAAAAGGCCGTCTAATTTTTGTGTCGACATTTAAATTTTTAATTATTAGTAGCGGTTAGTTAAGTCTGGACATGGCATTTATTTGGATTGTGATTTTTTCTTTAGAAAACAATCGATTTGTTCTGAAACTTCTAGCAAATTAAAAGAGAGCGATACTTAACATGCCCAAGTCGATTGTGAGATGGGACGAAGGTATCTTTCTTTACAAATCGATATTTAAAAAGCAGCATAATAAAAACTTAGGTAGATTTACACAAATCACTCCCAGAGTTGGAATCAACATGAAATTTAGATGGAAAGATAATATTTTTGGGGAATGCGCTTTGAATGCGTAACAAAATCTGGGCATTTGCACTGCCTTGAAAAACAGGCTCAGGCAACCTTGTCCTACAGGTACTTCTCTAGAGAAACTACCCAGGGTGCTCCCTACCAACAGGCACATATTACTTTGATATAGGAAAGCATCAGTGGGTAAGGAGAGTGCACCACGTTTGCATGCATCTGGGGGAGTTTGGGCAGAGAAACAACATGGAAAAGCTGGATTTTATTTTGACTTCACGATTTAATTAAGTTTAGGTGAGTGCCTAAGACATCAGTTCTAGGCAGTTTAACATTGTTCTGAGTTGGTGGTCTTTCCTACTGTGAAAAGGGAACGTTTGGGCAGAAGAACAGCATGGAAAAGCTGGATTGCCATGTTTTTACCCAGTGATTTGATTATGGAGCAGGCGAGTCCTAGTACATCAGGATCCTTCGTAAACGCAGAACTTTCTTCCAAAGCTAGGTTTGGCAGCCTTCAGTTATCTGTCATGGGAGAAGCTGAGATGGAAGACTTGAATGAGCTCATGAAAAAATGACACATGGAAGCTAAGCTGTTTATTGTGAAGCATTTAAAATTACAGAAAAATTATTTTTGTGTTGGGTAGAATTGTACAGAAGCAACATTTTAACTAAAACTGAGTGAAATTAAACTATTAACATCTAGTTTGATAGAATAACATTCATTTTTAGCACTTTGTCTCAGATTCTTATACTTTATTTTGTGACAGATTTTTATAAATTGTATTTGCGTGTCAAGTTGGCCAAAATTGTGTCACATTTAGAAAATAAGTACTTCGGTTTTAATATAGACCTATTACTGAAATCTTAGGTTTGATGTGTCAGAGTCGAGTCACTAAAAAACTAAGCATAGCTCTTCATTTTAAATGAGGCATACATCTAAGTTTAAAGTTTTATCCAGTCTTTGTAAAAATGTGAACTACGTTTCAGCATGTACCCATGTGTAAGGGAAAGTTGGGCAGAGGAACAGAGTGGAAAAGCTGAAAGGTTGTATTTTTACTTTATGATTTAATTAAGGTCAGGTGAGTGCCTAAGACGTCATCAGGACGTCATAAAAATAGAACTACTTCCAAAGCCGTTTTGGGAATTTTAGTTTAGGCATTATTTATACCATCTTTTTAGGTTTCTCAGAGTTACAGCAACTTTTTTTGGCTATCGTGGGATATGGAGTAGTTACCCTCAACCTCTTTCTATGCATTAAGTCTTTTGGCCAAGGCCCAGAGGGCATCAGTAATTGGACCAGGGTTAGAACTGTATATCCTTTGATTTTTCTACAAGTACTTTTTCTATAAAGCTGCTGTGATAAGTGTCTGGTCTTGCTAATATTTCAGCAGTGGATAATGGGGCCACGAAGCAAGCCAACATCTTCCTCTTTTTCTTAGAACTTGATTATCGTTGCATGCTTTTTTTCAAGCAGCCTTCCCTGAAAGATTAGAACTGTTACATCGTCTTTTATTTAAAACGTGGGATCTAGGGTTATACCCAGTATATTCCAGTGGTCAGATCTTAGAGAAAGTATCATTGCACAGAGTTCCATGACAACAGAATATTTGGAAAGGTCCTTCCATGGCCTTAACGTGAAAAAAAAAAAAAAAAAAAGATAAGACCTGTAAAATAATGACAGTTTTTCAGTGAAATGCGTTCTCAGTGCATCCTGTGTGAAACCATTATTTTAGTATTCAGAAAAGACAAAGATCTTAAAGTCACACAAGCCTGCATTCTCATACTGGCTCTGGTTGCTGTCAGACCTTGGCCAAATTGCATCACCTCTCTGCTTCAGTTTCCTCACCTGTAAAATATAACTGATACTTACCCTACCTTGTAATAGAGTTCTTAGTCGCCAGTGATTAAAATCCAATAAAACTAACTTAAGCAAAATGGACATTTATTGGCTTATAAAGGTCCCTGGAAGGAACAGAATTAAAGAACTGCAGACACCAGGGCAACTCCAGGGACCTCAAGGACTGGGGGAGTAGTTCTTGAATCCTCTTCAACTGCATATAGGTTTTGTTCATGGAGCCTTTCCACTCTGTGCAGTGTTTCTTTAATCTCAAATAGAAAATCCAGGGGAAAGGCTCTCCTTGGACTTGCTTGGATGACATGCTCATCTGTGGGCCAGTCAGTGTGAGGTGGGAAGGTGGACCTCTGCTTCCATGGCTCGGTGACACTTGCACATCCCTGTGGTAGACAGAATAACGTGATTGATGTTGGTGAGGAGTGGTGCCTCCAATGAGGGGCACTGCTGGGTACACAGTGTCTCTCACACATAGACTTTATGAAGCTATTCAATGTGGACAGATCGTATTACAACATTATTTGATATAAACCAGTCATTACCAGGCATCAGTACTTCTGCAGAAGGAGTTATATCACTGTGTAATTTTATACTTGAATTACACAAGGTGATTAAATTCTCACATTTCACATGAATTGTAACAGTGATTATCAAGATTTCATCCTGTTGGCGTCTGTACAGCTATATGATATTGGGGAGTCAAGAAACTACTAAACTTTTCGGTGATGCTATTTCTGGACCTGATGTGCCTCGTTGTGACACACTGTGGTAGTCACTTCACTCTCTTTTTCAGATTGGGTTAGGCCATTGAGTTATCGTTTCTGTTGGGTCTTGTAAACACTAATAGGATATACTGAGAATTTAAAGACTGGAAATCGTTGGAGTCACAGACTTCAGTTTTACCACTTATTGGCCGTTTAACCTTGAACGTATCTGCTCATTTGTTGAATGGAGATGAGAGTTTCTATGATACTGGGTTGTTTGAGAGAATTGAAATGAAATAGCATGTACAAATTATGTATTATGGTGCCTAGCTCAACAGAGCTTCAAAATTGTAGCTAATATGGTGATGGTTTTTTTTTTTTTTTTACTTTTTTTTTTTAATTAAATTTATTAAGCTTCAAGTGAACGTTTACAAATCCAATCAGTCTGTCACATAGAAGTTTGCATACATCTCACTCCCTACTCCCACTTGCTCTCCCCCTCTTGAGTCAGCCCTTTCAGTCTCTCCTTTCGTGACAATTTTGCCGGCTTCCCTCTCTCTCTATCCTCCCATCCCCCCTGCAGACAAGAGTTGCCAACACAATCTCAAGTGTCCACCTGATATAATTAGCTCACTCTTCATCAGCATCTCTCTCCCACCCGCTGACCAGTCCCTTTCATGTCTGATGAGTTTCTTCGGGGATGGTTCCTGTCCTGTGCCAACAGAAGGTCTGGGGACCATGGCCGCCGGGATTCCTCTAGTCTCAGTCAGACCATTAAGTTTGGTCTTTTTATGAGAATTTGGGGTCTGCATCCCACTGATCTCCTGCTCCCTCAGGGGTCCTTTGCTGTGCTCCCTGTCAGGGCAGTCATCTATTGTGGCCGGGCACCAACTAGTTCTTCTGGTCTCAGGATGATGTAGGTCTCTGGTTCATGTGGCCCTTTCTGTCTCTTGGGCTCTTAGTTGTCATGTGACCTTGGTGTTCTTCATTTTCCTTTGCTCCAGGTGGGTTGAGACCAATTGATGCATCTTAGATGGCTGCTTGTTAGCATTTAAGACCCCAGACGCCACATTTCAAAGTGGGATGCAGAGTGTTTTCATAATAGAATTATTTTGCCAATTGACTTAGAAGTCCCCGCAAACCATGTTCCCCAGACCCCCGCCCTTGCTCCACTGACCTTTGAAGCATTCATTTTATCCCGGAAACTTCTTTGCTTTTGGTCCAGACCAGTTGAGCTGACCTTCCATGTATTGAGTGTTGTCTTTCCCTTCACCTAAAGCAGTTCTTATCTACTGATTAATCAATAAAAAACCCTCTCCCACCCTCCCTCCCTCCCCCCCCCGTAACCACAAAAGTATGTGTTCTTCTCAGGTTTACTATTTCTCAAGATCTTATAATAGTGGTCTTATACAATATTTGTCCTTTTGCCTCTGACTAATTTCGCTCAGCATAATGCCTTCCAGGTTCCTCCATGTTATGAAATGTTTCACAGATTTGTCACTGTTCTTTATCGATGTGTAGTATTCCATTGTGTGAACATACCACAATTTATTTACCCATTCATCCGTTGATGGACACCTTGGTTGCTTCCAACTTTTTGCTATTGTAAACAGAGCTGCAATAAACATGGGTGTGCATATATCTGTTTGTGTGAAGGCTCTTGTATCTCTAGGGTATATTCCAAGGAGTGGGATTTCTGGGTTGTATGGTAGTTCTATTTCTAACTGTTTAAGATAACGCCAGATAGATTTCCAAAGTGGTTGTACCATTTTACATTCCCACCAGCAGTGTATAAGAGTTCCAGTCTCTCCGCAGCCTCTCCAACATTTATTATTTTGTGTTTTTTGGATTAATGCCAGCCTTGCTGGTGTGAGATGGAATCTCATCGTAGTTTTAATTTGCATTTCTCTAATGACTAATGATTGAGAGCATTTTCTCATGTATCTGTTGGCTGCCTGAATATCTTCTTTAGTGAAGTGTGTGTTCATATCCTTTGCCCACTTTTTGATTGGGTTGTTTGTCTTTTTGTGGTTGAGTTTTGACAGAATCATGTAGATTTTAGAGATCAGGCGCTGGTCGGAGATGTCATAGTTGAAAATTCTTTCCCAGTCTGTAGGTGGTCTTTTTACTCTTTTGGTGAAGTCTTTAGATGAGCATAGGTGTTTGATTTTTAGGAGCTCCCAGTTATCGGGTTTCTCTTCATCATTTTTGGTAATGTTTTGTATTTTGTTTATGCCTTGTATTAGGGCTCCTAGGGTTGTCCCAATTTTTTATTCCATGATCTTTATCGTTTTAGTCTTTATGTTTAGGTCTTTGATCCACTTGGAGTTAGTTTTTGTGCATGGTGTAAGGTATGGGTCCTGTTTCATTTTTTTACAAATGGATATCCAGTTATGCCAGCACCATTTGTTAAAAAGGCTATCTTTTCCCCAGTTAATTGACACTGGTCCTTTGTCAAATATCAGCTGCTCATACGTGGATGGATCTATGTCTGGGTTCTCAATTCTGTTCCACTGGTCTATGTGCCTGTTGTTGTACCAGTACCAGGCTGTTTTGACTACTGTGGCTGTATAATAGCTTCTGAAATCAGGTAGAGTGAGGCCTCCCACTTTCTTCTTCTTTTTCAGTAGTGCTTTGCTTATCCGGGGCTTCTTTCCCTTCCATATGAAATTGGTGATTTGGTTCTCTATCCCCTTAAAATATGACATTGGAATTTGGATCGGAAGTGCGTTAAATGTATAGATGGCTTTTGGTAGAATAGACATTTTTACTATGTTAAGTCTTCCTATCCATGAGCAAGGTATGTTTTTCCACTTAAGTATGTCCTTTTTAATTTCTTGTAGTAGAGCTTTGTAGTTTTCTTTGTATAGGTCTTTTACATTTTTGGTAAGATTTATTCCTAACTATTTTATCTTCTTGGGGGCTACTGTGAATGGTATTGATTTGGTGATTTCCTCTTCGATGTTCTTTTTGTTGATGTAGAGGAATCCAAGTGATTTTTGTATGTTTATTTTATAACCTGAGACTCTGCTAAACTCTTCTATTAGTTTCAGTAGTTTTCTGGAGGATTCCTTAGGGTTTTCTGTGTATATAATCATGTCATCTGCAAATAGTGATAACTTTACTTCCTCCTTGCCAATCCGGATACCTTTTATTTCTTTGTCTAGCCTAATTTCCCTGGCTAGGACTTCCAGCACAATGTTAAATAAGAGTGGTGATAAAGGGCACCCTTGTCTGGTGCCCGTTTTCAAGGGAAATGCTTTCAGGTTCTCTCCATTTAGAGTGATATTGGCTGTTGGCTTTGCATAGATGCCCTTTATTATGTTGAGGAATTTTCCTTCAATTCCTATTTTGGTAAGAGTTTTTATCATAAATGGGTGTTGGACTTTGTCAAATGCCTTTTCTGCATCAATTGATAATATCATGTGGTTTTTGTCTTTTTTTTTATTTATGTGATGGATTACATTAATGGTTTTTCTGATATTAAACCAGCCTTGCATACCTGGTATAAATCCCACTTGATCATGGTGAATTATTTTTTTGATGTGTTGTTGGATTCTATTGGCTAGAATTTTGTTGAGGATTTTTGCATCTGTGTTCATGAGGGATATAGGTCTATAATTTTCTTTTTTTGTAATGTCTTTACCTGGTTTTGGTATCAGGGAGATGGTGGCTTCATAGAATGAGTTAGGTAGTATTCCGTCATTTTCTATGCTTTGGAATACCTTCAGAAGTAGTGGTGTCAACTCTTCTCTGAAAGTTTGGTAGAACTCTGCAGTGAAGCCGTCTGGGCCAGGGCTTTTTTTTGTTGGGAGTTTTTTGATTACCGTTTCAATCTCTTTTTTTGTTATGGGTCTATTTAGTTGTTCTACTTCTGAATGTGTTAGTTTAGGTAGGTAGTGTTTTTCCAGGAATTCATCCATTTCTTCTAGGTTTTCAAATTTGTTAGAGTACAATTTTTCATAATAATCTGAAATGATTCTTTTAATTTCATTTGGTTCTGTTGTGATGTGGTCCTTCTCGTTTCTTATTCAGGTTATTTGTTTCCTTTCCTGTATTTCTTTAGTCAGTCTAGCCAATGGTTTATCAATTTTGTTAATTTTTTCAAAGAACCAGCTTTTGGCTTTGTTAATTCTTTCAATTGTTTTTCTGTTCTCTAATTCATTTAGTTCAGCTCTAATTTTTATTATTTGTTTTCTTCTGGTGCCTGATGGATTCTTTTGTTGCTCACTTTCTATTTGTTCAAGTTGTAGGGACAGTTCTCTGATTTTGGCTCTTTCTTCTTTTTGTATGTGTTCTTCAATATTTTTATCAGTGTGTTCCTTGGCATTTTCTGCAGTTTGCCTTATTTCATTTGTGATGTCTTGAAGCATTCTGTAAATTAGTTTTTTGTATTCTGTATCTGATAATTCCAGGATTGTATCTTCATTTGGGAAAGATTTTGATTCCTTTGTTTGGGGGGTTGGAGAAGCTGTCATGGTCTGCTTCTTTAAGTGGTTTAATATGGATTGTTGTCTCCGTGCCATCACTGGGAAACTAGTTTTTCCAGAAAATCCACTTAAAAAAAAATGCAGTCAGATCCCGATCAGAGTTCTCCCTCTGGCTCAGGCTATTCGGATGTTAATGAAGCCGCCTGGGGAGGGTGGGGGAGGGAACAGAGAGATAGGAGAGTAGCACCTCAGAATATAGCCAGAGTTGCTTGTCTTGCTTGGAATGACTATTATATCTGAGATTCCCGCGGGGCGCGTCGCCTATGTGTGCTGGCTGTGTGGAGATTGCCCCTGGGGGGTCTGGCCCGCTGGAGTCACGGTCAGATCCTCCGCTTCCAGCCCCACGCCCAGGGTCAAGGCTCCCCTGCTGGGACGGTGCACTCTTGACTCCAAAATCAGTCGATGCCTCCCGGGGACTTCTCCTACCGGCTGCTTGCCACGCCGCCCGCGCGAACCGGCTGGGCCCCCTCCCGGGGTTGGCTCAGCTCTCCGTGTTTATGCCGTACCTGCGTCCAGTCCAAATCCCGGCGGGACGGTTCCCCGGCTGGGACGCTGCTCTCCCCGTTCCAAGACCAGTCACTGCCTCCCGGGGACTTCTCCTACCGGCTGCGTCCCACGCCGCCCGCGGAACCGGCTGGTGCCCCTCCCGGGGTTAGTTCAGGGGGGTGGAGCAGCTCTCTGTGCTTGTGCCGTACCTAACTGGTACGCTGGCTCCAGGCTCTGAAAACAATCGCTGCTTCCCCGTATTAGTTCATTCTCCGTCTCTAAATCTGTGTTTGTTGTTCAGGGTTCGTAGATTGTTATGTATGTGATCGATTCACTTGTTTTTCCGTGTCTTTGTTGTAAGAGGTATCTGAGGTAGCATCTGCCTAGTCCGCCATCTTGGCTCCGCCTCCTGGTGTTGGTTTTGATAATGTAATTTTTTCATATATTTTTTAAAATTGTGCTTTAGGTGAAAGGCTACAGAGCAAATTAGTTTCTCATTAAACAATTAATACATGTATTGTTTTGTGACATTGGTTGCCAACCCTCTGATATGTCAACACTCTCCCTTTCTGTAGCTTGCGTTCCTCATTTCCATTTGTCCAACTTTCCTGTCCGCTTCTGCCTTCTCATCCTTGCCCTTTGACAGGTGTGCTTATTTATTATTTAGTCTCATATGCATGGCTGAGCTACGTGTATTATTGTTTGCTTTATGGGCCTGTGTAAACTTTGGCTTAAGGGTTAACCTCAGTAGTGACCTCAGTGCTGAGTTAAAAGGGTGTCCGGGTGCCATACCCTTGGGGTTTCTCCAGTCTCTGTCAGATCAGTAAGTCTGATACTTTTTTTTTTTTATTTTGTTCTATATTTTTCTCCAGCTCTGTCTGGGACTCTGTTGTGATTCCTGTCAGAGCAGTCAGTGGTGGTAGCTGGCTACCATCTAGTTGTGCTGGACTCAGCCTGGTGGAGGCTGTGGTAATTGTGGTCCGTTAGTCCTTTGGACTAATCTTTCCCTTGTGTCTTTGGTTTTCTTCTTTCTCCCTTGCTCCAGACAGGGTGGGACCAGCGGAGTATGTTACATGGCCACTTGTAAGCTTTTAACCCCAGATGCTTCTCACCAGAGTAGGACATGGAACATTTTCTTTACAACCTACTCTATGCCATTTGAGCTAGATGTCCCCTGAGGCTGTGGTCCCCAGCTCTCAGCCCAGTAATTCAGTCCCTCAGGGAATTTGGATGTGTTTATGAAGCTGCTCTGATTCTGCCTTGGTCAGTTGTGTTGACTTCCCCAGTATTGTGTACTGGCTAACCCTTCATGATAAAGTAAAGTGATTGGTTTTCCATTTCTAACTGGGAATAATTGCCATCCTCGTGTCCCAGTCCAAACCTGCTAAATCAGAATGCCTGGCGCGAAGACCACGAATCTGTATTTTAGGTTAAGTATCCCAGGTCGTGTTATAAAACCAAAGGCTGAGAACTGTTGATTTAGCTGAGAGTGGTTTGATTGCTATTTTTGCACTACTATTTTATTTTTAGTGGAAAGGTTTTTTTTTCTTCCTTTTCCTTGCAGTTATTTGTGAAGAAGAGGAGAAGTGTTCGAACAATGAACAGTGAAGAAAGTTGAATTACTAAAGTCAACCTTAATCTGTCTTGCTTCATTAAATGCGTAGATAAACCCACTGCCGTTGAGTCGATTCCGACTCATAGCGACTCTATAAGACAGAGTAGAACTGCACCATGGAGTTTCCAAGGAGTGCCTGGCGGAGAGAGAGCTTATGTAAAACTGGCACTCTGCACCTTGTATTTTAGTTCTTGAAGATAATGGCAGTACTTGCTTTAAATAGTTGTAACAAATCTGACACACAATATTTAATGAATGCTAGTTTTAGAAAAAAAAAAATTTTTTTTAATTTTTTAAGTTTTAGTAGTTATCTTAGAGGTCAGGCTGCTAACCAAAAGGTCCGTAGTTTGAATCCACTAGTCACTCCTTGGAAATTCTGTGGGTGGGACAGTTCTATTCTGTCCTGTGGGGCTGCCATGAGTTGGAATCAAGTCCACGGCAGTGGGTTTTGGTTAGTAGTTATTTTAATTAATTAAAGTAATGTCTTTCTGTGCTTTTTTTGGGGGGAGGGAGCAGTTATTTGGCTAATGAAAAAATAATAGTTTTGGTTTAGAAATCCTGTTTTAAAACATTAAAATTATTATCTATATGTTGTTGCAGATACTTAACCCCACATGTTGACTTACATTTTGTTCGTATTATATATGCCATATATATTCAGATTGGCATTTTTTTCCTTTATGGATTTTGCCTTTGTTGTGCATAGAGAAAACTTCCTACTAGAGCTTTCTTTCTCCTTTTTTTTAACGTTTAAATCTTTAATCTAGTTTGGTTTTTGGTGTATAGTGTAATGCTAACTTTTTTTTTCTAAGTGATTAGATAATTGTTTCAGTGCCATTTGTGTATAAGTAGTCCTTTTCCCACTTCCTGAGTACTCATTAAATTTGAAATTTCAGAAGAAAAAGTGACTTAGAGTTGGAAATAAATCTAAGTTGTCCAGAGACAGGCACTGATCTTCAAATACTGGTGATTTTGGAAATATATCATGGAAATGGTTTCTTTTAACGTGTCTGTAAGCATCTTTGTTTCTCTTACACAGCCGCAGCACAGGTATCTGTCTTGAAGTTACAGCGTAGGCTTGCCTTACTTCCTTCAGACTTTCCCGTTGTTCTGCTGGATATGCCTAGACTTATCCCTGACTCTCTTAAGGTGTACATGGTTTTCACTGAAGCCTTATGACTATCATGAACATTTTGAAAAAAATTCTGTTGCCATTTAATTTAAAAGTATAAAAGGCCTTCTGTTACAGAATTTAAGTAAACTTCAAATTTGAAAACTATTACTGTGGTTAGTGTTGTTTAATGCTGTCATTAGCCCAGAGCATGAAATGTTTCCATTTTTACAACACAATGCAAGTACTGAAATTATTAGGAATGCTTATTTTTGAACAGTTCCTTTCTTTTTAACTTTATATTTTGAAATAAACGTAGATTGACAGAAAGTGGTAGAGACGTCCATGTATCCTTCACTCAGCTTGCCCCAATGGTAACATCTTACAATGCAGTATCACTATATCTAGAATGTATATACACACATACATATATATGTATGTATATTTATACGTATATACGTGTATATGTCACTGTGTACGTGAATCACTACAGTGACGTATAATCCACAGACCTTATTCAGATTTCACCAGTTTTACATGCACTTGTGTGTGCGCATATAGTTCTATGCACTTTCATCGCAGATGTACGTTCGTACATCCTCCCATTCCCAAGATACAGAGCTGTTGCATCACTACAAAGATTCCTCGTGCTACCTCTTGATCGGTTTGCTTTTAGACAAGCCATCTAGAGCTAGAAGCATTAGCCATATGGAATTTGAGGGTGATCCATAGTAAAGTTTTATTTCAATTTGACCAACAGTGAGTTTATAGACCTTTGACAGCCTCTAGTTTTGTGGGTTGAGTTTAAGGTTGGAAGGAGTTTGTAATCATTTTATTTATGACTGGAAGATGTACACAGTGATGTGTCTACATCAGAGGAGCGTCTTAAATATGGGTATCTATAGCTGTGACCTGTAGAAATTGGCCATATCTGGGTTTGTGGCCGATAGGTGGGCTGCTTCCCCCCCCCGCCCACCTGGCAACACACCGTAATCAGGAGATTGTACAGCTAGTGCTGTTGAAGGGTGCTGGGCCTGCTGCTCTTTGGTTGCTGAAGCATGTGGCTTCCTAGGGAAGCCCTGTGCTCTGGGTGATAAGGCAGCCGCTCAGGCCATCAGGGCTCCAGGGGAGACAGAGCTCCATCAGGACAGTATGTAGTCAGTGGACTACTCTGTGGCCAAGCCACTGCAGCTCTGCCAGGAGCCTGAGTTTCCTTTAGTCTCTGGTGGCTAGAACATTCTGGATTTTGCCAGCACACTCCAGTGCAGTTTCTAGGGCAGGGCTGTCCCAAAAATGTCCCCTTGGGCTGACCAGAATCCACAAAGGCCTGTCAGTCATCTGGTTGGAGAGAATAGACCTGTCTGCCAGGATTCTGGGAGCCTAATGAGGAAGGGCGTGAGGGTCTTGGCCTTTATTTAGTATATAACCTCTCATGAAATGTACCTATTTTCAGTATGACATGTAGGCTAGAGTCCTGGTATTTTTTATCCTCTTCGGAGAATAAACCTCTAGACTTCTGCCAGAAAATGGAGATTGGTGGAGAAAATCTGGGGCTTTAACTATTTCTTTAACAGATTGCTATTTCTTCTGTTTCCAGATCCATCTTTTTTCTCATTAATTATTACAATGGCCGACACACCCCTGGGGGGGCGGTGGGCAGGTAGAGAACTGCAGGTGAAATATGCTTGCTTCTTGATTTCTTCCAATCCCAATTTAGGATTCAACTTTTTTTTTTTTTCCCTGTAATAATCTATTTTATTTTTATATGCAGTAGAACATACAGCAATTCAATAATTTCTACATGTACAATTCAGTGACATTGATTATATCCAAATTGTGCAAACATTCTCACCCTCCTTTTCCAAATTCCGCCCCCATTAATATTGACTCATTGCTCCCTAAGTTTCTGTCTAATCTTCCGAGTTGTTGGTGTCAGTTTGATCCCATGTAGACAGTTCTTTAAAAGATCACCATGTTCATGGTAAACATTCTGTACTAATTATGTATTGTTTAGTTTAAAGAAGTCTTCAGGGAATACTTTTGGTTTAAGATTTAAGGTTTAAAGATTGTTTCAGGCAATTGCTTTTGGGGTTCATGCAGCCTTTACGGCTCTAGAAAGTCTGGATTCCATGATATTTTGAAATTCTGTTTCACATTTTCACCCTTTTTGATCAGGATTCTTACATAAAATCTTTGAACAAAAATGTTCAGTAATGGTAGCCAGCCACCATCCAGTTCTTCTGGTCTCATGGCAAAGAAGGCAGTTGTTCATGGAGGCAGGTAGCCATGCATTCTGTTTTCTCCTTTTATTCCTGACTGTCCTTCTTCATCTTTTGCTCCGCCCTTGGAGAGTCTTGATTAATTGGACCTGGGATAGAATCCTTTATATTTTCAACATGTAACCCAAGAACTACTAAGGTTTGAAAAAGAATATGTAACTGATGTATTTTGTAACTTGAAGTGCAAATTGAGGATTAAGTAGTATAGTTACAGAAAAATAATTTCAAGTAATCATTTTTATAGAAAAATTGGGTTAGAAAGGGAGTCATTTTCTTTGAGATTTCCATTTTCTGTTTCCATTTTGCACTGTTGTAAGGTTTGATGGGGAAGATGGAACAACCAAGGTAGTTACTGTCTTCCTGGGACAAAGGTGCACTTTAGGTGTTGATTGTAAATAGGTTACGGATTTGTTGAAATAAGCTGTGATAATGTGTGTATCTGTAAATTGGTGATAATAACTATCTTAACGGGTCAGTTGTGAGGCTTAAATATATGTAAAAGCGCTTGAATCTGAAAAGAACTATGCAGGTGTTTATTATCACTGCCACTGAGTCTGGTCCTTGATATGAAATGCAAAACTTAAAAATACACAAGTATGCTGATAAAAGTACAAACATTAATTTCCTGATCAAATCCTGAATTTTACTGGTATGCACACGTTTTCTTTTTTTCTTCTAACTAATCAAACGTTTAAATTGATATGTTACTTTTTATGCTATGCCAGAGAGTGGTGTCGGTTTAAAGGAAAAGCAAATTAAAATGTAAATTTTCTGTTAATTTTAAAATTCCAACTGTGTAATTGTTCATACACTAGGATTCAGAATTATCACTTAGGCAGTATTTTTAAAAATCACCAGCACTTAACTCTGTCGTCAGAGATTCTGATTTAATAGGCCTGGTGGGGGCTTTCAGTTGATTTACCTTGTGCAGCGAGGGTCAAAAACCCCTGCCTTAGGTGGCTGGTATTTGTGAGAGGTATGTTCAGAGATCTTTGCAAATTTGGGATTTCATGATACACAATAAACCTTTCCCTATAAAAACAGTAGCTTACACTTGAACCCGTAGTGAGAGAAAACAGTTACATAGTGATGGGACATGAGATGGCCTGGTGTAGTGACTTACACTGACTTCATACCCAGATCTCCATTGTGGTGAATTTTTGAAAAGATGCCCTGGTGGTGCAGTGGTTAAAGTGCTTAGCTGCCAACCAAAAGGTTGGTGGTTCAAACCCATCGGCTACTCCTTGAGAGAAAGCTGTGGCAGTCTGCTTCCATGAAGATTACGGCCTTGGCAGCCTATGGGGCAGTTCTGCTCTGCAGGGTTGCTGCGAGTCGGAATTGACTTGACTGCAATGGATTTTTTTTTTTTTTTTTTTGGCGGGGGGAGTAACAGTGAGAAAAAAAGCTTTCTGTAACGTGAGGCATTTGTTTTAGCTACAACTTGAGATCTAAGAAGAAAGACCACATTTAGATATAAGAAAAAAAAAATCTTCCATTTTACCTAGTGTAATATAATGAACCTGAGATACTGCAGGTAATGAAACTGAGTCGTGAACATTAGCATGATTTCTGATTTTTCAATTTAAAACCCTGCACAAGTAGCTTGGATTGAGGGATTCATTTAAAAGCGTTCGAAGGTGGTCCTCTCTTCCCTTTCCACCAAGCATTTGTGACATTTTGATTTTGCTTCAGGATAGGGTTTTGTTTGGCTGAAATGGATTTCATTTAGGGGAACATGCTTGACCCATAAAGGAAGAGGTCAGTTAATGGGGAAAATCTTAGAAGTATGTCCATTTTGTTTACTATATCAGGAGAGTTCCTGGCTAGGAAACTGTTTTCCAATCTGTAGTATATTCTAAAGGTTTTAAAGTCCCATTTAAAATAATGGTGCCTGAAAAAAAAAAAGTAGAGGAGAAATCTTATTTTCAAAAATCTTCAAGTTACCCTGGCAGCCTGGATTTATAGATTCGTTGCTCTAAAATAGAACAGTAAGTTACATTATTGAGTAAATTCCTTGTTAGTTCTAATCTGAGATACTTACATAGGACTCTTATTTCTGTCTTACTCTGTTAGGTGTAAAGATTTCTCACTGTGTTACTGGAATCCCTATTGGATGCTGCCCTCTGATGTTTGTGGAATGAACTGCTTTTGGGAAGCGGCTTTTAGGTAGGCACTTAATATTTAATTGGTAGGTCAGCGTAGGTAAGATTAGCTAAAAAAAGCTAGTAGATCATAAAACCTTGTATCTTCCCCTATCATTTATTTTTATCGTACAAGTAAATAATTCATTTTCTGATTGAATTTTCAATTCCCTCTCACCATTTTGTAGTTATTGCTAATTTTAGTACATACGTATATAAAATGCTCTAAATTTTCTCAGATTTTATTAAGGTAAACCATTGTTCATAGAATTCATGTTCTAATTTGAAGGAGCAAGTGATAAAGATAGACATCCACTGACATTAACAGACATATGGCATTTATCCAGTTGAAAACTATACTGAAAAAATATTTTATAGGTCGATGGGTTCAACTGGGGAAGGATTAAATTGATTATTAGAAGAAAGATTGAATTTTGGGGAATGGGAGGAGGAAGAAAAGTGTTTAATGCGGTTTGGGTGATTGCCGTTTTAGCAGGAACAGATGATATGACAGTGTTCATTAACCTCTTGGAAGCCCTAGTGGCACAGTGGTTAAGTGCTCGACTGCTAAACAAAAGGTCGGCAGTTCCAACCCACCAGCCCCTCCAAGGGAGGAAGATATGACAGTCTGCATCTGTAAAGAATACAGCCTTATAGGGCAATTCTGCTGTGTCCTGTAGGGTCGCTATGAGTTGAAATCCACTCAACGGCAACAGGTTTGGTGGTATTGACCTTTTAAGCTACTGCTCTGGATAATAGAGGTATTGGATCGGCTGATATCTCAGGTTCCTTTCTGCTGTAACCTTCAATGAAAGAAAACAAGTGTTGATAGGAATAGGATAAGGCAGTGGTTTTCTTAGACTCACTTCGTGAGACAATGGCAGGGGAAGTAAGACAGTAGCCCTGAAATGCCCTCCCAAAGAATAAAATGTCTTTAAGAGTCACCTGTTTTTACTGGATCTTTATGATTCATTTAAATTTTAATTCTTCTCATTCCATTTGCCAGGCAGTATGGTAGGTGCTGAGAACTTCTGTGAATGCAACTTCCAGACTCCTGAACTCCTTCTGGAGCTTGCATTCTCATGGGAGCTTCAGACCAGTAAACCTGAGATTACAGTAGTGGGTGGTGAGTTCTAGCTCTGATGCTGGGAGAAACACCAGCTGGGAGTCATTTTAAAGCATCAGGGCGGCTTCCTGAAGGGAGTGATGTCTGAGCTGTGACTGCATGATGAATAGAAAGTTAGCCAGACTGAAGGACAGGAGGTGACACGTTCCCTGGGAAGAACTGCAGTATGTGCTAAAGCTCCAAGGAGAAGACGATAGGGAGTTGGAGAGACTGTAAGGCCTTACGAGTGGAGCACAACATGGAAGGTGGACAGTGGACAGTGGGGCTGCAGAGTGCCTTTTTTTTTTTTTTTTTTAGACCTTGTCAAAGAGCGTAGGCTTCACTTAGCATTCAGGGATTTTAAGCAGGAAAGTGACGTGATAAGATCTGCATTTTAGGGAGTTTGATCTGACTCGGTTTGGAAACTGAATTGAGAAGGAAGGTCAGGGTGGGATTATTAGATGAAAACAGTGAGGGGGTTTTACCTTAAGGTAACAATAGGGCTCATGTTACATGCATGTTTATTTTAATATAAAAACTTCTATGTTACATGCACATTTAATATAAAAACTTCTAAGGTTACCACCAGCTCTGGACATAGGTTACATAGCATAAACTTGGCTTTCAGAAGCCCAGCCCAGTGTTGGTAGGGGTCTTTCTTAGAGAAAAGGAGTGTGGGCCGTTGACACACCCCCAGTGGTGATGGCTGCATTCATCAAAGGTATATATGTGAAATATAACATGTATTTTAAGTCTTGCATTCCCAGTACATTGTGCATCCCATGAAGAACTGGAAGGGAACAGTTTAAATCAAATATTTTAATTATATCCCATTGCTATGCAAAAATTTGGGTGATTGCAATTTTAGCATCATCGGTCCGAGTCAGATTTTAAACTTTTAGAAACTGTTTAAACATAATCTTACCTTTCATTTTTATAATTTTGAAGAATTGGAGCTTCGTATTCTTCATTTTTATGAAACATTGTTAATGAGTAGAGTATTGGCAAGCACCACTTTGGCATCTCCAGTCTTGTGACATAAATCTACTCACTGTGGAAGCTGGGTAAGCTTGAAAATTTCTGAATACGCTGATTTATACAGCCCAGGCCTTTTGTAAGTTACAGCATGAGTAATCGTCATCATCTTACCTCCTCTCAGCTCCAAGAGTACCCCCCCGCAGGAAAGTTGACCTAGTTGGAATCCTGGAGCCTCTGTTTACCAGTTCCTTTTGTTTTAGCTTCTCTGCATTTTTATTTTCCTAATACAACCCAAGTATTCCCTGGGAAGAATTACATGTGGATTCACTATGTTGTAAGCCCTTGTGCTTGTTACTGTCCAAAATATTGTATAGTCTATATCATATGATTACATAAAAAGTACTGGTCACTTTGCTATATGTATCATTATGTAAAATTTCTTAAACTCAGTTTTTTAGTTAGAACTAAGGAACCCTCTCGTTTAATCACCCTGTTCCAAAATGGACACCAGCCAGATGCCACCTAGATGTGTTGCTATCTGTATATGACCTGAATAACAGATGTGCAGTGACCAATCACCGACAGGACTCTGATCGTGATAAGCATCTGTTACTTAAGTGATCTGTGGACTGAAGCACTGGCAGTGAAGTTTATACTTTACCCAATTACTCAAAGCTAATAAACCATGGTAAAGGAAAACTGAACCGTGTGGCTGGAGAACTGGTATTACCTAACTAAATCGTGGTAACTGAAATCTGGGCATCTCAGAGCCGAGCAATATGACACTACCTGTATATAAAAATAATTATACTTCTAGTATCAGCAACAGAGAGGTAGAAAATAAAATGTCAGTTAACATAAAAAAAATCAGGACTTAAAAACAAACCTAACAAAATATATGCAAGACCTTCATGTGGAAAATTATAAAACCTTACTGAAACACATTTTATAAGACCTAAGTAACAGAAAGCTATCTCATGCTGTAGAGATGCCATTTTTCCGCAAATTATTAGAGTTCATCTTTTCCTCACCATTTCTTTACACATCAGATGTCAGTGTGCTTGAGTCTTTTTAGCGCTCTGTATTCTTTTTCGTTGGTGTTTGTCTATCCTTACACCAGTATCCAAAATTCTGTGGTAAACCTTGGTATCTAGTAGAGCAAGTCCTTCACTTTGTTTTTCTTTGAGGGTCTAGGGTATTCTTGAGCCCTTTCCATTTCCATATACATTTTAACCTTAGCATTTCAAGTTTTACCACACACACAAACACACCAAATCTGTTAGGAGTTTGGTTGGCGTTGCATGGAATCAAGGAACCATGTTTTGTTGCCTCTTTGTCAGTGATAAATCCACAGGACATTTTATAAAAACGTGTACTTGAAAGAGAGGTTTGGCTAACAAAGGTGAAGGCACAGCAAAGGAATGAAAAGCGATGACAGTGGAAGTGAAATTTGAATCAGACAAATGGAGTTCTAGAAGAAATAGCTGATCATGAGAATGGTGACACTGCACCCACATGAGAGACTCTAAATATGCAGCCAGAGGAACTTAAAAAACAAAAAAAAGACACGTTGCCATCGAGTTGATTCTGACTCACAGAGATCCTACAGGACAGAGCAGAACTGCCCTGTAGGGTTTCTAAGGAGCGGATGGTGGATTCGAGCTGTGGGCCTTTCGGTTTGTAGCCCAACACTTAATCACTGCACCACCAGGGCTCCAGAGGAACTTAATGAGGGTGAATTTATTGGCATAAATGAGCAAAGTGGTTGTAACTCAAAGGATGAAGGTGCCCCAGGGGACGTGACACTGGCAAAAATCTTCACGTTAAAGGAACTCTTGGAGATACTTCACGACATTGGAAACACAAAGGATTCAATATTGGAAGCTCACCCAGACTTAGAAGTATGACAGTTTATCAAAGCATAGGAAAGATGCTCACTCTTCTTCACAAGAAGACACGAACACTGTAAAGAATGCTCCTGATAAGATTTTACAGAGAAATAAAACAATTCTCAATGTTTCCAGTGTTTTAAATCATCGTATACTAAATATTAGTTTTACTATTTTTTTAATCTACTTATACATTTATAACTGATGGAGTTTTCAGTGTTCTTATGGTACTTTTTAAAGGTCACAGAACAATCAGTTTTTTCCCTGTTGATGATTAAGATCGCTTTGCACAGTTTCTCATCTTGTATTGTCAAGCTGGCAGCACTCGACTATGTATTGATGTTTATATCCAGCAATCTTGTTAAACTCTTGTTATAAAATTCTAATTATTTACCTGTAGATTTTTTGTATTTTCTACATACGTAATTATATCATCTGTGCGCAGTGACAGTTTTGTTTCTCTTTCTAATCTTTATGCATTTTACAGAAAGAACTTGTATAAACAAAAATTGCATTAAAATCAAATTTGTATATTTTTAGAGTTTGTACTTCATAATACTTAATGCATTATTTTATGTTGTCTTCAATTTGTTTTATGTTGTCTTCCATTCTTATATTTATTCAGGAGTCAATTCGAAAAATATTTTATGTCATAGTTACAGGTGCCGTCTTTATATTATAAATAATATACTATTTTATTTAATAACAGTACAATTAGCTATAATTCTGCCCTTTACGTGCTAGTAGATTATGATCAGTTCAGAGTGTTAAGAGAAGATGCAAAGGTTTTAAAGGTTACTTAGGCATGATGTTATAAACTGCTCTCTGTTAGATGTAGGCTCAAAACATAGCTTCCACTAGTAACTTGGATTTAGGAAATCTTTCTGTCCTAAAACACATGCTTATGTTTGACTAGTATTTTTAGGTCGTCTTAGAAATTTTTACCTTTCTCTGAATACTTAGTAAATGGAACTTAATGTGTGTCTGTGAAAAAAGTAATCAGTATGAAGATTGGATGCAACACTGAACTATTTATAAATGAAATTATGTCTGAGTTAGTTTCAAAATGATTTATTGGTAGATGGAAGCGGATGTAAAGAGGGGTTTTAGATAAAACTCAAGTGCTCTTGAATAGATGATTGTTGAAGCTGAGAGATGAGTATGTGGGGATTTATTGCATTAGTCTTTCTATTTTTGTGTATGCTTGAACTTTTTAATAAGTTTTTTAAAAAATTGTACTTAAGACTTTCAAATCAGGAATGCTCTCTTTCTCAGCTTAGGTTCATTGATAGAATTTAGCCCTACTGCGCTAAGGCACCAGAATGAGCAATGAATTAATTTTTCTGCATCTAGCATAGTAGTAATTGTTTATCATCCTTGGGAGAATTGAGAAAATAGTTTTTGTGTTTTGTGGTTCAGATGCATAACACTGATTGAGACAGGCTGGTTGAGAGTATAGAAACACATGATGGATTTGTCATTGTAATATTTTATATTATGGTGTTGCTCTGCTTTGTAAATAGGAGCTTTGAGTTACAGTTTTTGAACATGATGGAAATATTTTGTAAACATGTTACCCTATACTAACACTGTTGGAAAATGTGGTTTTCTTTACTATTAGGTATAGTCTGAAAATACATACCGTTGAAAGAATGCACCTAGCTGTAGTTGCCTGTGGTGAAAGACTGGAAGAAACTATAACCATGTTGAAGTCAGCTATAATTTTCAGCATCAAACCTCTTCAGTTCCATATTTTTGCTGAAGATCAGCTACATGACAACTTTAAAGGCATAGTAAGTATTTGAGACTTAGTGAGGATGGTGGGGTTGAGTATTTAACCGTACACTATAATAGAATGTTGTTTTATTCTTTCATTGTCCTCCTAGGGTGGGGAGGGCTCCTTGCTACCACTGTAATCCAAGAGACCAGACACGGATATAAAAAAAAGGTTTGTTTTGGAATAGGAGTAGGCTACTTAAAATCCTTTGCCAAACATGGAGGTTTTATTTTTCTGACTATTGTTTGAATATGTTTTGGCTGAGAAGTCCTATGATTTAATTTTGTCTCCATCCTTGGCTTGGAAGTACCTCAATCAGATTTTACACAAAGGGTTTAATCCTGTTATAAGGGGAGGGAATTCTTGATTGACAATGTAGAGAGAAGTGGATTTTTGCTCGAATAATGAAGTTCCTTAGATTTTGTATTAGTTAGGACCAACTTGGCTGCAATGGTAGAAAACCCAAAATAACAATGGCTTAAACAAGATGGAAATTTATTGCTCTTCCACATAGAAATAAAAACAGGCACTCCAGGGCATATGGCTGTTCCATGTTTTCAGGGACTCTGGCCTCCTCTGTCTTGTGAATGAGTTACCTTGAACATGATGGCTGCTCAGGCTCCAGCCATCACCCCCATATTCTAGCCAGTGTGAGAGAGGAAGAGGGTGAAAAAGGTACCTCTTCCTTCCTTTAAAGACGCTTTCCAGAAGTTGCACATGACATTTCTGGCACTATCCCATTGGGCTGAGCTTAGTCATGTGACCATACCTACCAGTTAGTGTGTGGAAAAATGTACTTTTCAGTCGGGGTAGCCGTGTGATCTGATTTAAAAATATATATAGCTGTGGAAGAAGAGGAGAACAGATACCAGGGGCGAACATGTAAGAAAAAGAAAATTCTGAAATCTCACTACCTTGTGTTTTGAGGTGATAGTAAAGATGATGATGATGATTATATCTATCTCTATATCTAAGTCTATCTATACAATAAATTAAATTTTCAAACTTATCTGGACTTTTATGCTCATTTTAACTATGTAAAAAATGTATTTTACTATTTTCCAAGTTACATTAATTCATCTTGCATATTGAGTGAAAAATACCACTTGTGACCAAGACTTTTAGTTTTCTCTCAGTTGATTCCAAGAGGTATAAAACATTACTCATTATTTTAAAATGTTTCTAGTATCTGTATTTTTGATATGTGCTTTTGTGATCTTTTTATCTGAATTGTTTTCAAAAATATTAGCTGAGAAAGTGAACTTGTCCTAACACTTAAAGGACTAATAATAGATTGCTACCAACTATGGAAGCCTTTGAAAATGCTGTAAAAAAACAAAATAGATTTATTGCTTCATCTTATATCCAGCCTCTGAGTTAAAAACCTGGCTGAGTTATTGCTTCTATAATATGTATTGTATTTTTAAACTTAGTTTTTCCTTGGTTATAGTCAACTCTGAGAATGTCTGGTTTGCTTTTGATGAAAGAATATCAAGTATTTTGTGGAACACGATTTTAGTAAAAAAAAAAAAAAAAAAGATGTCTAAATGTAATAATGTTAATTGAAATCTGACTAAGATTTCATTTTGAAATTGGTATTGAAAGGATAGAAACTCTGGTGGCATAGTGGTTAAGTGCTGTGGTTGCTAACCAAAGGGTCAGCAGTTTGAATCCACCAGGCGCTCCTTGGAAACTCTGTGGGGCAGTTCTACTCTGTCCTTATAGGGTCGCTATGAGTCGGAATTGACTTGATGGCACTGGGTTTGGTTTTTGGTTTATTGAAAGGATCTTTACGTAATTTATAAACTGGTCAGGGAAAATAAAAGTGCTAGTGTTTTAAAACAATTAACAGACATCAAAGCATCATGTCAAAAGTAAAGGCATTCCCTTAAACTATTAAACTATTAGAAGGCTTTATTTAATGTTTTTTAAAATTACTTGAACAGCCATGATTTAAAAAGAGAACATTGTCAACCTGTTACATAAACTACTCAGCCCTCTCCCCATCCCCCCAATATGAATTGTTTCTTTAGGGAATTTGAATCATTACTTCCATAGGAGCAACAATGATAGGTCATGTTGTTGTTGTTAGGTGCTGTCAAGTTGGTTCCAACTCATAGCGACTCTGTGTACAACAGAATGAAACACTGCCTGGTCCGGCACCATCCTCACAAATCATTGCTATGTTTGAGCCCATTGTTGTAGCCACTGTGTCAGTCCATCTCATCGAGGGTCATGCTCTTTTTTGCTGACGCTCTACTTTACCAAGCGTGATGTCCGTCTCCAGGGAGTGGTCCCTCCTGCTAATCTGTCCAAAGTATGTGAGACAAAGTCCCGCCATCTTTGCTTCTGAGGAACATTCTGGCTGTACGTCTTACAAGACAGATTAGTTCATTCTGGAAGTCCATGATATATTCAGTATTCTTTGTCAACACCATAATTCAAAGGCATCGAATTGTAGGTCTTATTCATTGTCCAGCTTTTGCGTGCATATGAGGCAATTGAAAATACCATGGCTTGATCAGGTGCACCTTAGTCCTCAAAGTGACATCTTTGCTTTTTAACACTTTAAAGAGGTCTTTTGCAGCAAATTTGCCCAATGCAATATGTTGTTTGATTTCTTGATTGCTGTATATCTATACCTAAATCCGTGGGTGTTGATTGTGGATCCAAGTAAAATGAAATTCTTGACAACTTCAATCTTTTCTCCGTTTATTATGACGTTGCTTCTTGGCTGAGTTTTGAGGATTTTTTTTG
This sequence comes from Loxodonta africana, assembly GCF_030014295.1. Taxonomy (NCBI): domain Eukaryota; kingdom Metazoa; phylum Chordata; class Mammalia; order Proboscidea; family Elephantidae; genus Loxodonta; species Loxodonta africana. The sequence goes on from NC_087345.1 coordinate 100,753,666, forward strand.
TTTTTATGTTGAGGTGTAACCCATACTCAAGGCTGTAGTCTTTGATCTTCATCAGTAAGTCCTTCAAGTCCTCTTTGCTTTCAGCAAGCAAGGTTGTATCATCTGCATAACACAGGTTGTTAGTCATCCTCCAGTCCTGATGCTGTGTTCTTCATATAGTCCAGCTTCTTGGATTATTTGCTGAGCGTACAGATTGAATAAATAATGGCCAAACGATACAATCCTGATACATACCTTTCCTGATTTTAAACCACACAGATCCCCTTTTTCTGTTCGAACGACCGCCTCTTGATCTATTTACAGGTTCCCCATGAACACAATTAAATGTTCTGAAATTCCCGTTCTTTGCAGTGCTATCCATAGTTTGTTATGATCCACACAGCCAAACGCCTTTGTGTAGTCAAGAAAACACAGGTAAACATCTTCTGGCATTCTCTGCCTTCATCCGAGGTCCATCTGACATCAGCAGTGATATCCCTTGTTCCATGTCCTCTTGAATTTCTGGGCATTCCCTATTGACATACTGCTGGAACCATTCTCCAGTGATCTTCAGCAAAATTTTACTTGCGCATGATGTTAATGATGTTTGATAATTTCTGTATTCTGTTGGATTACCTTTATTTGGAATGGGCACAAATATGGATCTCTTCCAGTCAGCTGGCCAGGTTACTGTCTTCCAAATTTCTTGGCATAGACGGGTGAGCGCTTCCAGTGTTGGATCCATTTGTTGAAACATCTAAGTTGGTATTCCGTCAATTCCTGGAGCCTCGGTTTTCACCAGTGGCTTCAGTGCAGCTTGGACTTCGTCTTTAAGTACCATCGGTTCTTGATCATATGCTGCCTCCTGAAATGGTTGAATATCCTCCAGTTCTTTTGGATACAGTGACTCTGTGTATTTCTTCCATCTTCTTTTGATGCTCCCTATGTCATTCAATATTTTGCCCATAGGATCCTTCAGTACTGCAACTTGAGGCTTGAATTTTTTTCTTCAGTTCTTTTGGCTTGAAAAATGCTGGGTGTGTTTTTTCCTTTTAGTTTTCTAACTCCAGGTCTTTGCACATTTAATAACAGTTTTCTCGAGCTGCTGTTTGAAACCTTCTGTTCAGCTCTTTTACTTCATTTCTTCTGTTTGCCTTAGCTACTCTGCATTCAAGAGCAAGTTTCAGAGTCTCTTCTGACATCCATTTTTGTCTTTTCTTTCCTGTCATTTTAATGACCTTTTGCTTTCTTCATGTATGATGCCCTTGATGTCATCCCACAACTCCTCTGGTTGTTGGTCATTAGCATTCAGTGCCTCAAATCTATTCTTGAGATTCAACTTGAACTTGCATATGAGGAATTGATGGCCTGTTCTGCAGTTAATCCGTGGCCTTTCTCTGATATGATATTGAGCTTTTCCATCGTCTCTTTCCACAGAGATAGTTGATTTGATTCCTGTGTATTCCATCTGGCGAGGTCCCCATGTATAGTCACCAAATATGTTGTTGAAAAAAAGTATTTGCAGTGAAGATGTTGGTCTTGCAAAATTCTATCACGCGATCTCTGGCATTGTTTCTTTCACCAAGGCCATGTTTTCCAACTAACAATCCTTCTTTGCTTCTATTTTTTGCATTCTAATCACCAGTAATTATGAGTGCATCCTGATTTCATGTTCCATCAGTTTCAGACTGCAGAAGTTGGTAAAAATCTTCAGTTTCTTCATCTTTGGCCTTAGTGGTTGGTGTGTAAATTTGAATAATAGTCGTATTAACTGGTCTTCCTTGTAGGAGTATGGATATTATCCTATCATTGACAGCGTTGTCCTTCAGGATAGATCTTGAAATGTTCTTTTTGACGATGAGGGCAATGCCATTCCTCTTCAAGTTGTCATTCCTGGCATAGTAGACCATATGGTTGTCTCATTAAAAATGGTCAATACCAGTTCATTTCAGCTCACTAGTGCCTAGGATACCGATCTTTATGCATTCCATTTCATTTTTGACAACTTCCAATTTTCCTTGATTCATACTTCATACACTCCATGTTCTGATTATTAATGGTTGTTTTCAGCTGTTTCATCTCATTTTGAGCACTGCCACATCAGCAAATGATGTCATGATAGGTCATACTTAAACTGAATTTGAAACAGTTTAGTGTCTTGAAATGCATGGAAAATATTAAAGAGTAAATGTGTTCAGATTTCACATCTGTTTTTTAAAAGATTTCAAAAATTAATATGTGTTTATCAGAATATTTCAATTTCTGGATTATCTATACATATTAAAACTGTATAGCAGTGGACAGTTATTTTTCAACCAGTTTCACATTGGTCTGAATTTTGAAAACATGAGTATTTTTCATTATATCGTATATACTGTGGTAATAAAAATATTAGAGCTTAATTTTTCTGCTTTTAATTTGTTTAGAAATTGAGAGGATGTATATATATCAGGTAAAGTTGAGTTAGATTAACAATTTCAAGGCTCTTCTAGCTTTCTGATTTTGATTGGTATTCTGGTAGCTTTCATTGTACCTCAGTTGTAAATGAGTCTGGCATATTACTATGACTTCAAGACTGTGAATAAATACAAAGAAAATGGTGAAAAGAAGAATCTAATGTCTCTTAAGTGTATAATATAAAATGTATAGTGTTTTAATTTTTAGCTCTTTTCATTTCATAATCTTATTTTAGAAAATTGAAAATGAAGTAAACCTAAACCTCGTTCTTGTCTTATTTTTTAGCTTGATAGCTGGTTATTACTACAAACATTTAATTATACATTATACCCAATAACCTTTCCAAGTGAGAACGCAGCGGAGTGGAAAAAACTCTTTAAACCATGTGCTTCCCAGAGATTATTCTTGCCAGTAAGTGTTTTCCTACTTACTTGAGTCTTGCTTTTACACAGATAAATTTGTGAAGATTTACATATAAATCTAGTTAAATAAGTAAATATACTCTTTTCCTTTTGAACAACATTAGAAAAAGATTTTCCCCCAAAACTATGATAAAAACCACCATTATATTCTTACTTTTAAACGTACTTAGTTGCTATGAACTGTTTTATCTCTAAGAAAGAATAGAAATACTCAAATCTTAATGGAGCCAAGTCTAATTCCAAGTATCACCTTCAAGTTACAGATCATATTTTAGAAAAGTAATTGGAGAAATGAGACAGTTTGCTTCATTAAATAGCCATTTGTGTTTTATCCAAGCCAGTTTATCTTTTCTAACTGATAATTTATCACAGACACAAAATTTTTTAAGACACGTAAATTCAAAGAGAAAATAGCCATTCAGTGGTGCTATTGTTTAGCGGTGGTCTCTAGAATGGTGTTAAACCTTTATAATTATTTTTTAACATCAAAATATGATTTAGAAGCAAGGTTGCCTCTTTCTTTTTGAGTTGATTCCATCCTCAATTTCAAAGCACGTAGTAATTGGTGGGACCACTATAATGTTTAAAATAGTTACGGTAGTAGAAAAATTGAATTTAAGAAGTTCACAAGTTTTTGGAAAGTATATGAATTATGGGCAAGAACCTTCAGTTATTATTATTAAATGGATTAAGGAAATTCTTAGCATATTAAGAATATAGTTTACTAAATCCAGCATGTCAGTAAGATTTAAATTAAGTTATAATTTTGATAGCTGAGTCTTCCTAGCCTGTATCTTTGTTCCTAGTCATAATCCCAACCATAGGTCCTAGGATTTTCCTTACCCTTTCCATTGTACAAAGTACACAAATAAGAGATTACAATTGGAAGAAAACCTAAAAGGTTTTAGAAACTTTGTGTATGTTTTATAAGATTTTTTTCTTCATTTTTATGTTGAGTTACTACAGTGTTAAATTTATTTAATCAATTTTTGAGTGCCTACTTTGTGCCAGGCGTCTGTACTGAAGTGCTGAGTGTGAAGAAATTAAAGGGACAGACAGATTTCTTGTTCTCATGGAACTGATCGTCTGATGGGGGAGACAGACATTGAACAAGTAACCACACAAATACAGAAAAATAAGTGTTGAATCAAAAACTTGAGGTTAGGGTTGTTTTTCTTTACTTTCGTTCAGCATTATTAAAAAGTTTAGTCGTTGGTATTGTGAAATGAAATTTGCCAGATAACGATGTACCCAGTACCCAGTGCCGTCGAGTCGATTCCGACTCATAGCGATCCTACAGAACAGTAGAGTGATATAAGCTACTTAAATTCCAGATGGAATTTAAATTCTAAATACTCCTCCTTGAAACCTGTCAAATTGTCCTCATACCTCACTGTTACTTCTGGATCTTTTTAACCAGAGTTTAGTAAAATGATGATTTATTTTTCTAATAAACTTTTTTGATGAATGTCTCTTTGTTTGAAATAGCTGGATGAAAATAACTAGTGTTAACTCTGCTGACTCTTTCATCCTCCAAAATGGAGCTGTAGAAAAATACTGACTTGGTTATTACTTAACCTTATACCTGATCTCCAGTTGATAGTGGCTCCCAACATTGAACTTGAAGCTTTATGCAGCATCTTTTCAGTCTGCTAAGAACACAGTAATCTGTAAGCAGAGGATGTATCATGGTGCAGAAGCAGATTATTGCTCACTTTCCCCAAAAAGAGAGACACCCAGACATATACATATACCTTTTTTTTTTAATTGTACTTTAAATGGTTTATAGAACAAACTAGCTTCTCATTAAACAATTAGTACACATACTGTTTTGTGACGTTGTTTACCAACCCCACGACACCTCAACACTCTCCCTTCTCCACCTTAAGTTCCCCATTACCAGTGTTCCTGTCCCTCCTGGTGTCTAGTCCTTGCCCCTGGGCTGTTGTGCCCCTTTAGCCTCATTTTGTTTTATGGGCCTGTCTAATCTTTGGCTAAAGTGTGAACCTCAGGAGTGACTTCATTACTGAGCTAAAACGGTGTCTGTAGGCCACACTCTTGGGGTTTCTCCAGTCTCTGTCAGGCCAGTAAGTCTGGTCTTTTTTTGTGAGTTAGAATTTTGTTCTATATTTTTCTCCAGCTTGTCTGGGGACCCTCTGTTGTGATCCCTGTCAGAGTAATTGGTGGTGGTATACATATAGCTTTTTAATTGAGATCTTTGAGCAAGTGAACCTTCCTAGCCCAGGCTCTGCTATCAACCATCAGATTTTTCGTGGCCTGGCACTAAATCATCTGGTAGTGAACTAAGGGGGGACAGGGATGATTTCAGCCTAGTGGTTGCTCATTAAGGCGATGCCTTAATACTAGCTGTAGGAGGAGGTAGGAACTTTAAAAAGTAGCAGAGTTAGGATCATGCTTTCATTGTATTCTTAACTAAAGCTGTGATAGACAGCAAACTTATATTTGCAGGAGTTGGATTCCAAAGTTTGTGGGTAAGGCAGAAATACAAATTAATAGATGTAATTAACATCTCTCAGAGATGGCTACAGCTGCCGCTGCTGTACTATAAAGAGCATCAGATTAAGAAGTTGGCTTTGGTTTATGGAATATGTGTGAAAAATGCATACTTTAAGTACTAGAATCTTCTGCATACTTCATATATATACGCATATACATGGTATAATCCTCATCCCATGCTCTGGGTCACATGCTGACTGGAATGACTGGACAAAAACCTTGGCATGATTTAGGCCTTGGCTGTGTGCACCTATTCTTTGATTTGTTGGGAGGCAGTAAGCATAGGAATAAGACCATGGACTCTGGAGCCAGATGGCCTGAGCTCCAGCTCTGTCACTTACTCGTGTGACTCTGGTTATGCTCTGTGTCTCAATTTCTTCATCTGTAAAATGGGGATAATAGTACCCAATGCATATGTTTGCCATTATTGTTAGTATTGAGCTCCTGCTGTGTGCTGAGCACTATTCCAGGCATGGGGGTTTAACAGTGAAAAATGAGACAAAATCTCTGCCCTTAGATACTTTACATTGTAGTGAGGGTGAGGGTTGACAGACAATACCATAACCCACTGCCATCGAGTCTATTTTGACTCATAGTAACCCTATAGGACAGAGCAGAACTGCCCCATAGAGTTTCCAAGGAGCACCTGGTGGATTTGAACTGCTGACCTCTTGGTTATCAACCGTAGCACTTAACCACTACACCACCAGGGTTTCCTGACTGACCATAGAAATGTATAAACATAAATAAGTTTAGATAGTGGTAAGGGCTGGGAGAAAATAAAACATGGTTATAGGAAAAGAGGGTGTTGGGGTGAGAGGGGCTGTTGGCTGAGTTTTTAGGGGCAGGCTTCTCTATTGAGCTGACATTTTAGTTGAGACTAAAATAATGTAAAGGTTCCAGCCAGTAGTGTCACAGGACAGGGGAACAGGTTCAGAAGATCTTCATTTATATTGGTTTATTTCTGTATTTACTTTAGAAAATTAGGATTTAAAACATAAGTGCACCTGTCTTAATAATTTTATTTCCTATTATGAGAAACACCTCCTCCCTGATCTTTGAGGATATCACTTTTATTTTCCTGATTGTTAGTACTGAGTTTTTGTTTGCAATTTGTTTTTATAGTTTTTCTTCCTCCAAAAGTTTCATTAGGATTATATCTTTATGCTGTAGTAAAAAAATGACAGATTTAGCAAAATTACTTAAAAATTAATGTAAATGAGCTTATAGGTATATCTTAGTCTGTTTTATATTTTATTTTAATAAATTATAGTTAGTGACTCAAATCTCTGTCTTCATAGTTAATCCTGAAAGAAGTTGACTCACTGTTGTATGTCGACACTGATATCCTTTTTTTACGACCCGTTGATGATATTTGGTCTTTACTGAAGAAATTTAACTCCACACAAATTGCTGCAATGGCACCAGAGCATGAGGAGCCTCGGATAGGATGGTATAACCGCTTTGCCAGACATCCGTACTATGGAAAAACTGGAGTAAACTCTGGGGTTATGCTGATGAACATGACTCGAATGAGAAGGAAGTATTTCAAGGTAAGTTGGTTAGCATTTCTTTTTCCCCCTCAAGTGCTTGGCTACCAATTTGGTTTTGTGTGATTAAAGACTTAATTGAAATACTCAGAATTTTTCTTTATCTGGAATAATTGATGAAAAGTATGCTTTTAATATTCTGCTTAGTAGAATAATTCAGTAGATAGGTGAAACAAGATGGTGTTAAAATGGAGTAAAGTAACAATGCAGTAAGTAGTGAACCTCATTTCCTGAGATTGTGATTCAAATTAGTAATTGTATTTTGTAACTGTGCAATGTAGCCATAACTACTTGAATCTAAAGTATGATAAATCTCAGGGGCAACACAGAGTGCTGGTTAAGAGCATGGACCCTGAAGCCGGTCGTCTTGGTTCATACCCTGATACCTCAGTAACTGTTGAGGGATTAATTTTGAACATTTCTGAGCTTCAGTTTTCTCATCTCTAAAATGGAGTTGGCAACAGTACTTACTGCCTTATAGGATTTTTGTGAGAATTAAATGAGTTAGAACAATGGCTGGCAGAGTAAGTGTTGGCTATTTAATAACTTTGGTGCTGTTGGAAGTTAACTTTAAAAAAAATTCCTGCATGTTTCTTATCTCTTGTCACGCGGGATCAGTGGCTGTTTAAATTTTCAGGATATATGTTCTGAATCCGTGAATATGTTGTACTGTTTATCAGTGTCATGTAGATGAGTCGTATGTGGTTAAATTCCATGTCATTGTGGTTCAGGAGTCAGCTGTTTGGCTTTACTTGTGCTGCTCTGCCTCCTGTGTACTAGCTAGCTGCTAGTCAGTCTGTTACCTTTCAAACCTTAGTTCTTTGAACAACAAAATGGAGAGAATAAATGCACTTACCTCACGTAGGTTGTTAGGATTAAATGAAATCCGTTTAAAGTGCTTATCACAGAGCCTGACACATAGTAAGCAGTTTTAAAAACAACGATTTCTTGAACACCCACCGTTGGCTTTTCCTCTAGGGATGTAGGGAGCCCTGGTGGCGCAGTGGTTAAGAGCTAACCAGAAGATTGGCAGTTCGAATCCACCAGCCACTCCTTGGAAATCCTGTAGGGCAGTTCTACTCTGTCCTGTAGGGTCGCTATGAGTTGGAATCAACTTGACGGCAATGGGTTTGGTTTGGGTTTTTTTTAATATGGATATCAACTTGCTATTTATCTCTTTATATCTAGTTAGGACTAAATTAAACATTAAGGGATAGTGTATTATTTATGATATGAGGATATGTATACATTTGTTTGTACAATATATTTGTCAGATATTTTTCTTATGGCTTCTGGTAGAACAAAATTTACACCATTATTTGTTACTCCTTTCTAAGTCTGATTGAAATCTTTGCCTCATTTAGAGTTGTTCCCTCTTATCTTTGGTATAGGCAGTAGTACCGCCTGCAGCCGGCAGCACCCGTGCTGACTTTTCAGTCTTTAGAAGTCTTACAGCTCGTACCCATCGCTCCTCAGTAGATGTAGTCAGTCTAGTTTCTCTAGCCTTTCCATTTTCTGAACCATTCCAAAATCTTGATTTCAGCTCCGTTTTGTCTCCCGCAACTTGAGTGTATTAATGAGACTGGTGCTGAATAACCTCTGCTTTTCCTTACCAAGGAGCATGTATTTTCAGTGAGCTAATTTCTTATCGTATCTTGAATTTTTAAATTTCATGTACCATAAAGTTTTACTAATTGAAACAGTTGTAATAACGTGAGTTTTGTGCATTTTCTGATTGTTAGACTACGCACAGTAATTTTAACCAGAAGATGGTGCTGTAAGATTATCTGCTAAGGAATAATGTGACTTCTCAGTAAGTCTGTTTGAAATTCATAGAATTATGAGAAGTTTAGTGTTGCAGAGGACCTTAGAGATAATTAGTATAAAAATTAGTATAAAAAAAAATTAGTATAGCATCATTATTTGATTTTTAAATAAATTCAAGATATGGCTATAAGCTCAAATATGCCATTATTTTTTTTTACTTCCTCTTTATTTATATAAGTGTAATTTTTAAATGCTTTACCACTTTCTCCCTCTCCCCTTTTCTTTTTGCTGTGACATGTTCAAAGCCAGCTAGAAATGTAGATATGGGGGTTGACAAATTTCTAAATTTTCAAACTTTTCTTCTATTCATTAATGACTTCAATGAAGAAAATATGAGGGTTGATTATGTATTCATTTAGTAGATATAATTTACTCCACGCCTACTATCCCTTTGTTACAAACAACCCTGTTCTTGCTCAATGAGAATATACTCACATTTGCTTTTTTTTTTAATTGTGCTTTAGATGAAGGTTTACAGAGCAAATTAGTTTTCCATTAAACAACGCACATGTTCTGTGGCATTGGTTGTCAACGTTGTGATGTGTCAGCACTCTCCCCTTCTTGACCTTGGGTTTCCCATTTCAATTCTTCCAGCTTTCCTGTCCCCTCCTGCCTTCTTGTCCTTGCCCCTGGGCTGGTGTGCCCATTTAGTTTCATTTACATGGTTGAGCTATGTGTAGTAGTGTTTCGTTTTATGGGCCTTTTTGATCTTTGGCACTTTGCTTTCCTGTTGCTATATTTATAATTGTTGAGATGGTTCTACAAAAATTATTGATTTTTAGCTCCTTTTCTCATAGACTTTGCTTTATTTTTCCTGATTATTTTCCAGTATATCTGTAGCAAATACTGCCTTTCCCCCCCTACTATTTCTACAATTTCTTGCTCAGATCTTAAATTTTAGATCTCAAGTGATGTACCTGAATTACTCGTAATTGCTTTCCAAACTTCCATACTGATCTGTGCATGTTGCCCCATTGTACTTACTGCATGAAAGCCACAAGACTACCAATTTAGAATAAAGGTCATATTTTAAATCCTTAATTTCATTTGTTCTAAAATACAGTAATTTGATATTATCAATTTTTATTCTAACCTGAATCTTATGAAAATATACCTTTAAAACATCCTCTGAGAGCATAGGGTGAAGAAGGACAGGTTTGATTTCTGAGGTGGTGTCACCATAATCCCTTTGCCCTGCTACTCTCATCTAAAGACTAAACTTCTTACATGACTGTTCAATTCAAACCTGGTATGAAAAAAATAAAAATAATAAAAATTCTGCTTTTGGTTCTTTATATCTCATAATACTTAATACACAATGATATAAGTTGGTTAAGCTATTACTTTGTATTTTGTATTATGTTTGTACTTATACAGTGTTAAATCCCTTTTAGGTTATTTTTAACCTTTTTTCTACTTATTAGAGGAAAACAAAAGAATGTAAATAAGGCATCTTAAGAATTCTTTCATTGTATGTTTATTGTACCCTGTTCGTGTCCTGCCATGTGTTGTTTTCTAAAGTATTTCTTGTCTATTTTTCTCCATCTACTGAGAACAGGGTGTATGTCTTTTGTACAGTTTTGTATTCAGAATATTTATCATGGTGTCCAGCATGAAATAGCAACTCAGTAGATAATTACTAGCAAAGGACAGTTCGAATGAAAGTTTCAGAACTCATGCCGCTGATGAATTATTCAAAAATATTGAAAAAGAGAACACTTCGCCTAGGTGGATATGGTGGTTGTTTTCACATATTTGAAAGATGTATGTGATGATGAACTTTTTATTGTGTTATGTATCATATTTTTACACATAACACACACCTTCTATGTTTGTTTGCCAGCCATTCAAGGTGTTTTCCTAAGTACTGCTATACCGTATATATATATATTTTTTACATATTGTAAAAAATTAGCATAGCGTGCTTATGAAACTAACTTGTGAGAGGAGGGAGCGGTTGGCAAACAAAAGTAGAAGCATGCATTATTTGTGTAAAAATACAGTAGATGGCTTATGAGAGCAGAGTAATGTTAATGAACAGCTTACCAAAAGGGGTAGAACTTTTCAAAGTATAATTAGTCTTTGGGAATTGATGAGTTTCCAGTTTCTAACATTATTGGAGCATAATGTGAATACCAGTTGGTTTTGAGTCGATTCTGACTCATGGCAACTGCGTGTGTCAGAGTACTGTATTTTTTTTTTTTCAAAAGCAAAGGTAATTCTAAAAATGAAACTAATCGATCTTAATACATGCATTTTGATGGTAGGTTTGCTAAAAGTGTAAATTAGAACCACATTTTTCTGTTTTAAAAATTATAAAAATGTATTCTTGTAAAAAATCAAACAATTCATAGTATATAGAGTAAAACAAACAAGTCCACCCTTTACCCATCATTCTCCTCGGCCCTATCCCTTTGCCCAAAGTGACCATGTAATAGCTTTACTATGTGTTCTTTAGACCCTTTTAAAAATTAATTTTGGAACAGGTATATATTGACACTTATATGTGGGATTCTTTTACACATCTTCAGCTTGCTTTTTTCACTTTGCAAATATATAATTGGCTGATTTTTATGTCAGTACACATAATCTACCACGTAATTTTTAATGTCTGTATGATGTGAAGAATGGATAATTTGGTTTTATTGTTTGTATGTACTAGTATGGATATGTAGTTATATTGCTGGAAAAACTCATTTTAATTTGTATTTCCTTGACTATTATAATAGTCAAAAATCTTTTTATATTTAGTTGCCATTTCTGTCTCCCTGTTTTTGAATGGTTCACAAATCCTTTGCTCGTATTTCGTTGCTTTTCTGCTGCTTATTGATTTGAAATCTTCTATATAAGGCTTCTTTATTAAACTATTTTCTCTTTTTCATTCATTGTCTTGAATTTTATAGATTATGTCATTAGCAAATAATACTAGTGTTATTGCTTCTTATCCAGCATTTTTCTAGTAGGACTTTCCTATAAGTTATATAAGTTTTTTTCTCTTTTTTTTTTTCTTATGACAGCATTGGACCTTGTAATTTGATCATTCACTGCATTTTCTTTGAATAGATATATTTTGGTGAAGACTTGAACATACTCAGGGCTCCATTGAATAAGTTCAGTGTGTTGAATATGTTGCTGGTTTTTTGTGTGCGATTTAAAATTTCCTTTTCAAATCCTAAGAACATTTAGTTAACATACTCAATGACTTACTTCACAGAGTCATTCTCCAGTGAAGTGTTTTCTTATTATTTTCTTAAGTGAAGCTTGGTTCAAGGAGCCTTGGTGGCTCAGTGGTTAAGTGCTCGGCAGCTAACTGAAAGTTGGCTGTTCAAACCCACCAGCTGCTCTGTGAGAAGATGTGACAGCCTGCTTCCATAAAGATTACAGCCTTGGAAACCCTACGGGGTAGTTCTACCCTGTCTTACAGGGTCACTGTGAGTCGTAATTGACTCGGCCGCACACAACAACAATAGCAACAACAACAACAACAAAAAGCTTGGTTCAATTATTTTCCAGAACTTTTTTTCGTTGCTGTTGTTATTTCTGATTATTTTATAATTACTGTGTTTACTCCATTCTGAGAAATTTTACCCCAGGATAATACACTTACGTTGTTGTTGTTAGGTGCTGATGAGTTGATTTCGACTCATAGTTGACGATGTGACAGAGTAGGACTGCCCTGTACATAGGGTTTTCTAGGCTGTAATCTTCATGGGAGCAGATCTTCAGGTCTTTTGCCCATGGAGCCACTGGGTGGGTTTGAACTGCCAATCTTTCAGTTAACAACTGAGTGCTTAACTATTATGTCACATTTAAATATGTGGTTTTTTTTTTTTTTTTTGGATCCTAGCTTTTTCTGTTTTAGAGGATAAATTGATTATATCCTCACTGAGTTTACCATGTATCGTAGAATATAATAATGCTTCTCAAACAATCTATGGAGAAGGATCAGTGTTGTTTTTAATTTCCAACCTGTCATGAGTCAATACTGTTAGAAAACATGAAATTACTAGAAAATAGCTTGAACAGATATAAAATTAATCTGTTAAAGTGCTTTCAAAGTTTCAAATTCCTTGTAATTTCCATGCTTGATTTTGGCGAGGACTGATAAAAAATTCATGGATTGGCACACTCTGGGAAGCACTGAGTAGCACTGGTTTATAGTCTGGATCGTTTAAAACATCACATAGGTCTAAAAGGCTTATAGTATGTTCAGCTCCACTCCTTATCACCCCAGATTTGCATTATCCAGAGAGTATTTGACTTTATGTTTTTAAATAGCAAGCAGTGAGCATCTCCATAGATGCTAAAAAGACACCTGATGAAATTCAGTATCCATTTTTGATTATGGAAGAAGCATAAAATATAATTTAGGGGATCATGAATTAATATAGCATGTTTATTTCAGCTCCTATGGTGGCATTGTGCTTAAAGGGGAACCACTAGAAGCATTCAAATTAAAACCAAGACGAGTCTGTCTCTTGCTATAACTATTATATAATATCAGTGTTTCTCCGGGTAGAGGGATAACAAGCCCCCTAATTAGACTAGTGAAAAAAATAACAGATATTAAAATTAGATAGCAGGAGACAAAATTATCCTTATGTATGATTGACATGTCTGTATACCTGGAAAACTGAAAAGAATCTGTTGAAAACTACTATAAAGAGAATATATGGTAATGTGGCTAGGTAAAAAATTAAAATGCAGTTATCATTACTTTGCTAAGGAGAGACAAACCAGTTTGTTAGCTGGCTAACCCTGGATTCTTTCTTCAGTAGCATTGTAGGGCTTTCTGCTGAAAACGGTGCTGATCTGCAAACTTCCCAGGTACCTGACACCTGAGTATATAATGGTCCTCTTGCTAGCAAGGTTGTAGTCTGATAACAAAGCTTGAAATCTTCACAATGGTTTTGGTGAACCCCTTCTTCTTCTCAAGCTCCTATGAGTGGCAGTGGGGGATCAGGGTCCCTTTCCTGGACCACAAGGTACAATGCTTCCAACCATGCCCAGCTCTCACTTGCCTTTTTGTGGGATGGTGAGAGTTTCTGCTACTGCATGCATCCGGGTAAGCTTGATCCAGTAATTTTCCCTAACTTTGCCTCTTTACGGAGTCCCTTGTTTGAATTTTATAATATGCAAGTGGCAACTCTTTAGAAGATATAATGGAAGACCAAAGTTAAAATATTAACAAAACAGGTAATATACCTAGGAACAATTTTCAAAGAAATGGTAAGATATATATGAAAGCATCTCTGAAATGTTAATGAGAGAATATTTGAAGACTTCAAAGACATGCCATGTTTTCGGACAGGAAAATTCAGCATTATAAGGAGGCCAGTTCTCCATGAGAATTATGTACTACAAGCAGACACAAAATTAATGCATTTCTGCTCATGCACTTCTTGTTTTCCCCTCTCTCCCTCTATTGTTGTTAGGTGTGATCGAATCGGTTCCGACTCATAGTGACCCTGTGTACCACAGAATAAAATACTGCCCAGTCCTGTGCCATGCTAACAATCATTGTTATGCTTGAGCCCATTGTTGTAGCCACTGTGTCAGTCCATCTCACTGAGGGTCCTCCTCTTTTCTGCTGACCCTGTACTTTACCTAGCATAATGTCCTTCTCCAGGGACTGATCCCTCCAGACAACATGTCCAAAGTATGTAAGATGCAGTCTCACGATCCTTGCTTCTAAGGAGCATTCTGGTTGTACTTCCAAAACGGATTTGTTCATTGTTTGGGCAGTCCATGGTTTATTCAATATTCTTCAACACCATAATTCAAAGGCATCAACTCTTGGGTCTTCCTTATTCATCGTCTACCTCTCACGTGCATACGATGTGATTGAAAACGCCATGGTTTGGGTCAGGTGCACCTTAGTCTTCAAGGTGACATCTTTCCTTTTCAACACTTTAAAGAGGTCCTTTGCAGCGGATTTGCCCCATGCAATGCGTCATTTGATTTCTTGACTGCTGCTTCCATGGGTGTTGATTGTGGACCCAAGTAAAATCAAATCCTTGACAACTTCAATCGTTTCTCTGTTTATCATGATGTTGCATATTAGTCCAGTTGTGAGGATTTTTGTTTTCTTTATGTTCAGGTGCAATCCATACTGAAGGCTTTGGCCTTTGATCATCATCAGTAAATGCTTCAAGTCCTCTTTACTTTCAGCAAGCAGGGTTGTGTCATCTGCATAATGCAGGTTGTTAATGAGTCTTCCTCCAATCCTGGTGCCCTGTTCTTCTTCATATAGTCCAGCTTCTCAGATTATTTGCTCAGCATACAGATTAAATAGGTATGGTGAAAAGATACAACCTTGACGCACACCTTTCCTGACTTTAAACCACTTAGTATGCCCTTGTTCTGTCTGAACAGCTGTCTCTTAATCTATGTAGAGGTTCCTCATGAGCACAATTAAGTGTTCTAGAATTCCTAATCTTCACATTGTTACCCATAATTTGTTAAGATGCACGCAGCTGAATGCCTTTGCATAGTCAATAAAACACAGGTAAACATCCTTCCTGGTATTCTCTGCTTTCAGCCAGGATCCATCTCACATCAGCAATGATATCCCTGGTTCCATGTCCTCTTCTGAATCCGGCCTGAGTTTCTGACAGTTCCCTGTTGATACACTGCTGCAGCTGCTTTTGAGTGATCTTCAACAAAATTTTGCTTGCATGTGATATTAATGATATTGTTCGATAATTTCCACATTCGGTTGGATCACCTTTCTTGGAAATAGACATAAATATGGATCTTTTCCAGTCGGTTGGCCAGGTAGCTGTCTTCCAGGTTTCCTGGCACAGATGAGTGAGCACTTCCAGAGCTGCATCCATTTGTTGAAACATCTCAATTGATATTCTGTCAATTCCTAGAGCCTGTTTTTTGCCAATGCCTTCAGTGTAGCTTGGACTTCTTCCTTTAGTACCATTGTTCCTGATCAAATGCTACCTCTTGAAATGATGGAAGGTCGACTAAATCCTTTTGGCGTAATGACTCTGTGTATTCCTTCCATCTCCTTTTGATGCTTCCTGTGTTCTTTAATATTTTCCCCATAGAATCCTTCACTGTTGCAACTCGAGGCTTGAATTTTTTCTTCAGTTCTTCCAGCTTGAGAAACGCCAGGCGTGTTCTTCCTTTTTGGTTTTCTATCTCCAGCTCTTTGCACATGTCATTACAATACTTTACTTTGTCTTCTCGAGCCGCCCCTTGAAATGTTCTCTTCATTTCTTTTACTTTATCATTTCTTCCTTTTGCTTTAGCTGCTCGACATTCAAGAGCAAGTTTCAGAGTCTCCTCTGACATCCGTCTTGGTCTTTTCTCTCTTTCCTGTCTTTTCAGTGACCTTTTAGCTTTCTTCATGTAGGATGTCCTTAATGTCATTCTACAACTCATCTGGTCTTGTGTCATTAGTGTTCAGCATGTCAAATCTATTCTTGAGATGGTCTCTAAATTCAGGTGAAATATACTCAAGGTTGTATTTAGGCGCTTATGGACTTGCTCTGATTTTCGTTAGTTTCAGCTTGAATTTGCGTATGAGCGATTGATGGTCTGTTCCACATTCGGCCCCTGGCCTTGTTCTGACTGATGATATTGAGCTTTTCCATCATCTGTTTCCACAGATGTAGTCGATTTGATTCCTGTGTATTCCATTTGGAGAGGTCCATGTGTATAGTCGTCGTTTATATTGGTGAAAAAAGATATTTGCAATGAAGAAGTTGTTGATCTTGCACGATTCTATCATTCGATCTCCAGCATTGTTTCTGTCACCAAGGCCGTATCTTCCAACTACCGATCCTTCTTCTTTTTTTCCAACTTTCACATTGCAATCACCAGTAATTACCAATGCATCCTGATTGCATGTTCAATCAATTTCAGACTGCAGAAGCTGATAAAAATTTTCAGTTTCTTCATCTTTGGCCTTAGTGGTTGGTGCGTAAATTTGAATAATAGTCGTATTCACTGATATTCCTTGTAGGCATCTGGATATTATCCTATCACTGACAGTATCGTACTTCCGGATAGATGTTGAAATGTTCTTTTTGACGATGAATGCAACACCATTCCTCTTCAAGTTGTCATTCCTGGCATAGTAGATTGTCTGATTCAAAATGGCCAATACCAGAGTATGATTGTCTGTTTCAAAATGGCCAATACCAGTCCATTTGAGCTCACTAATGCCTAGGGTATGGATATTTATGCCTTCTGTTTCATTTTTTATGATTTCCAATTTTCCTAGATTCATACTTCATACTTTCCAGGTTCCAGTTATCAATGTTTGCAGCTGTTCCTTCTCATTTTGATTCGTGCCTTATCAGCAAACAAAGGTCCCGAAAGCTTGACCCCATCCACGTCATTATGATTGACTCTACTTTGAGGAGGAAGCTCTTCCCCAGTCATCTTTTGAGTGCCATCCAACCTGGGGGCCTCATCTTCCGGCACTATATCAGACAGTGTTCCACTGCTATTCATAAGGTTTTCACTGGCTAATGCTTTTCAGAAGTAGACTGCCAGGTCCTTCTTCCTAGTCTGTCTCAGTCTGGAAGTTCAGCTAAAACCTGTCCTCCATGGGTGACCCTGCTGGTATCTGAATACCAGTGGCATAGCTTCCAGCGTCACAGCAACACATAATCCCCCACGGTACAACAAACTGACAGACACATGGGGTCTCTCCTTCTGTGACCTGGTTTTTGCCTAGCATATTGTTTTTTGTTTACCTTTATATATCTTTTTTATATGATTATCAATGTCAAATGATCTCTTTGGACTCCCAGCTACAACAGATCAGCAAATCAGTCTAAGAATAATAGTGATGATGGCGACAGTGTTAATAATTGGCCCTGAGTATGTACAGTATAAAGGGCCCTGGTGGTGGACTGGTTAAAGCACTCTTCTGCTAACTGAAAGGTTAGTGGTTCAAGCCCACCAGCTGTTCCTTAGGAGAAAGACGTGGCAGTCTGCTTATGTAAAGATACATAGCCCTGGAAACCCCATGGGGCAGTCCTACTCTGTCCTATAGGGTCGCTATGAGTTGAAATTGACTCGACGGCAGTGGGATGTACCATATAAGAAGCCCTGGTAGCACAGTGGTAAAGCACTCAGTTGCTAACCAAAAAGTCAATGGTTCGAACTCACCAGTGGCTCTGCGGGAGAAAAGGCTTGGAGATCTGCTCCCTTAAAGATTACAGCCTAGGATACCTTATGAGGCAGTTCTGCTCTGTCACATCGGGTTACTATGAGTCAGATTCAACTTGATGCAACACAACAACAGCAACATGTACAATATATCAGGCACTGCCTTAAACGCTATTTATGTATTAACAGATTTAGTTGTTAACTCTGATATAACTCCCAACCCAACCCATTGCCACTGAGTTGATTCCGACTTACAGTGACCCTCTGGGACAGAGTAGAACTGCCCCATAAAATTTCCAAGGAGCAGCTGGTGGATTTGAACTGCTAACCTTTTGGTTAGTGGCCGTAGCTCTTAACCACTGTACTACCAGAACTCCTTAACCCTGACATGTTGTTGTTAGGTGCCGTTGAGTTGGTTCTGGCTCATAGTGACCCTACAGAACAAAGTAGAACTGCTCCACAGGGTTTCCAAGGAGCGGTGGATGGATTTAAACTGCTGACCTTTTGGTTAGTAGGTGAGCTCTTAACCACTACGCCAAAGATGTCACAGTCATGGTGTGTGAACTACCTCCTACTTTCTCTTTCTGTTTCTTTCCTGACTTTTATTAGTTTTATCACTTCTACACGTGACTACAGGTGTCTTCTTTTGGTGTCTTCCCCACTCTTACTGGACAGTCTTCTTCATATTTAGGGTTACAGATGTCCAGTTTTCTAACAAAAGGAGTTGCACAGTGATTGTTAAGGGAACAATGGGGAACTGTCTTTATGCTGCCATTTTAAACCTGGAGGTCTGAGAATCATTTTATTGTATTTATCAACAGAATGATATGACAACTGTACGACTACGATGGGGAGATATACTTATGCCGTTGCTTAAAAAATATAAACTAAACATCACGTGGGGCGACCAAGATTTATTGAATATCATGTTTTTTCATAACCCAGGTAATCATTTCTTTTCCTTTTATCCTTTGCATTAAAAAATAAACAGTATTTAGTCAGAAATGAAGAAACAACTTTTGTTTTAGGCGTGTATTATCACCATTTTTGTTTAATATAGAATAAAACGTTTCTTGAATATGATTTGTTTGGAAGAGATCTAAAATGTTAAACATCTTTTTCATTATTCCTAATCTCTTAAGAGTTATAGTTTTAAACTAAAATTTTGGCAAAATGTTAATTCTGTGGAATTAAAAGAATTTGTTTCATTTTTTTCTTTCTTTACATAGAAAGCCTCTTTGTTTTTCCATGTCAATGGAATTATCGACCAGATCATTGTATATATGGAAGCAATTGCCAAGAAGCAGAAAAAGAAGGAATCTTTATTCTTCATGGGAACAGGGGTGTTTACCATGATGATAAGCAACCAGCATTTAGAGCTGTTTATGAAGCACTGAGAAATGTAAGCATTTGCTTTTTTAATTTTATATTTTACACTTATTTGGGAATACTTTCAAGCCTTCAGAGAACTTGAAAGAATAGTGCAAAGAATTTCCATGTATCCTTTATTAACATTTTATACAATTTGAATTATTTTTGATTATTTTTTTCCCTGGATTATTTGAGTGTAATTTGCATACTTCCTGCCTTTTTACCCCTAAAAACTTCAGCGTCTCCTAAGAACAAGGGCATTCATTTCTTAACCACAGTACGGATATTAACCTCAGCAAATTTAATGTTGATAACAGTACTTTAATCTACCATCCATGTCTTTTTAGTCTCCTTTGATCTAGAATGGTTTCTTAGTCTTTCTTTGTCTTTTATAATATTGACATTTTTCCTTTTAATTTATTGTGCTTTAGATGAAAGTTTACAAATCAAGTCAGTCTCTCACACAAAAATTAAACACACCTCATTGTGTACTCCTAGCTGCTCTTAATGAGACAGCACATTCTTCCTCTCTACCCTGTATTCCCTGTGTCCATTCAGCCAGCTCCCGTCCTCTCCTTCCTTCTCATCTCGCCACCAGACAGGAGCTGCCCACATAGTCTCAAGTGTCCACTTGAGCCAAGAAGCTCATTCCTCACCAGTATCATTGTCTGTCTCATAGTCTAGGCCAATCCTTGTCTGTAGAGTTGGCTTCGGGAATGGTTCCAATCTTGGGCTAACAAACGGTCCCTCTGGTCTCAGTCAGACCATTAAGTCTGGTCTTTTTACGAGAATTTGAGATCTGCATCCCACTGTTCTCCTGCTCCATCAGGGATTCTCTGTTGTGTTCCGTGTCAGGGCAGTGATTGGTGGTAGTCAGGCACCATCTAGTTCTTCCGGCCTTGGGCTGATGGAGTCTCTGTTTTAACATTGACATTTTTGAATAATAGAGGCCTCACTCCCTTTTTGTTCTTTATTCTGGCTTGTCTGATGTTTCCTTACAATTAGGCTCATATTACACATTCCTGATTAGGATACTGTATCAGTGATGTTGTGTCCCTCTCTGGGTATCACATTTGTAGTCACCTTGTGCCTCTGCCCCTCAGTAGCAATGATGTTGATCTTCCAGTCAAAATGTTGTCTGATTTCCCCACTGTATAGTTATTT
Source organism: Loxodonta africana (assembly GCF_030014295.1). Classification (NCBI taxonomy): domain Eukaryota; kingdom Metazoa; phylum Chordata; class Mammalia; order Proboscidea; family Elephantidae; genus Loxodonta; species Loxodonta africana. The sequence continues at coordinate 100,774,088 of NC_087345.1, forward strand.
TTCGTCTTGTAAGTGGTCTGTGGGAAGACCTTTTAAAACCATGCAAATACCCTGCTCCTTATCAGAATTTCCCTCCTGGATTTAGCATCCATTGGTGATTCTTACTAAAACCAGACTTTGCTATGGTAGCTGCAGATTGAAGGCTGTCTAACTCTAGAACTTCACATACATCGTTTGGCACTCAGCATTCTACTGTAAGGGAGAGCCTTTTGTTCTTCCCCCTTTATTTATCTATTACTGGTTTGAACTCATTGCTGTATTTTTTTTATGATTTATAATTATTCTCTTTTAATTATGGTGATGCTGAAGTTGTTCCTGATTTGGCCAGTGGAAGCCCCTTTTGACTGCCTCCTATGCCCTTTTGACATGTCCCCATCATCCTTTTGGAGTATTTCCATGCTTTGTGTCCCAGCAGTATGTTCTAAACTCATCCTATATGTTCCGTACCCTAGCCCTTAAATCAGCCATTTGTCCAAAGAGCCTTGGTTCCTTTTAGTGGGCTCTGGGTGGTAGGGTGTGCTTATTGCTGCAAGAGTGATTTTACTTGTAGGCCCATTCAGTGACAGAGCTAGGAAATAATATTCACACACACATAAAATCATGTGTTTACACTGATGCCTCTGATTTCAGTCTATCCTTCTAGCCTTCTGCTACTCTATATTTTTATCTCCTTTCTTCTACAGTTAGAATCCTGGCTCCTAACATAAACATTTCCTTATTTACTTAATCCTAAAATATACTTAAAATAATTTCAGAAATGCTTCATTTGTACCATTGTCTCCTATCCTTTTTTTCCTATAGATAACTGCAATTTACTAGTGAGAATTCAGGATTTGCTTCCAATTTTTGCCCTCTCTCCTCCTTTACCCCGAGACTGAGGGCGTGTACTCAATACTATGTTCAGAAGTTATTTGGATTAGTTCTTTTTTTTTCTTCCCTTCTGTGTGGTTATTTTATTCATTTGAAATACAGTTGGGTTTGTTTGTTTCAGTATACTTTTAGTTTGTTTTTTCTTCCTTGCTGATTTTATTTTTTGAATATGTACAATAATAAAAGCAGATTCCCTGGGTGGTGCAAAATGATAAAGCACTGGACTACTAGCCCAAAGGTTGGCAGTTCAACCCACCCAAAGACACCTCGGAAGACAAGCCTGGGGATTTACTTCCAAAATGTCAAGTCTTGAAAACTCTGTGGAGCAGTTCTCTGCACACATGGGGTCACCATGAGTTGGAATCTACTCAATGGCAACTAAAAACAGCAACAGATATTAATATACTTCAAAAAGTCGAAACCATGTAATGGTTTACTCAAAAGCGTTGTTGCTTCCCGTATCCTTTCCTCTCCTTCCTGACCTGTAGGCTACCAGCTTCATTGTTTTCTGGTTGTTGTCCTTCCTGTGTGTCTTACTGGAAGATGAGCAGATATATGCATTCTTCATAATTTCCCTTTTCTTACACGAAAGGTAGTATACTGTACATATTCTTTTGGCCTTTGCTTTTTCAAATCCATGTGTTTATAGGTAGCTCGTTTTTACTGCTGTATGATGATTTTGTGATGTATCAGAGTTTATTCAACCAGTCTCTTACGTTTGGACACTTCATTTTCCAGTATTTTGATTTATAAATAATGCAGCAGTAAATAACCTTGCCATATATATTTTTGGAGATGTATCTCCAGGGTAGGAATCCCTAGGTGGTGCACGTGGTTAAGTGCTAGGCTAATAAGTAGAAGGTTGGAGATTCGAACCCACCCAGGAATCGATGAGTTTGGTTTGGTTTTTTTTTTTTTAAGAGGTATCTCAGAAGAAAGGTGTGGTGATCTGCTTTCGAAAGTCAAAGCCATGAAAGCCCTACTGAGGGTAGTCCCACTCTGAAACCCATGGGTCTTTCGTTTGCTTTATCTTTAGGGTAAATTTCTAGAAGTGGGCCTGTTGGTTAAATCCTTATGTAGTTTTGTTAGATATTGCCTATTTCCCTTCTACAGGAATTGTGTCGCTTTACATTCCTGCCAACAGTTTATGAGAAGGCCTGTTTCCCACAACCTTACCAATCTGATGGGTGAGAAATGGAAACTTTGTGAAATTTTAATTTGCATTCCTCTTACTATTAGTGAAGTTGAACATTTTTTGTATATTGTTATATACATTTTAATATCTTTTTGGTGCATTTTCTTTTAAGTCTTTTGCCTGTTCTCTCATAAACCAAAATTAGTTCCCATTGAGTCAGTTCCAACTCTTGGTGATCCCATGTGTGTCAGAGTAGAATTGTGATCCATAGGGTTCTCAGTGGCTGGTTTTTCACAAGTAGATGGCTGGACCTTTCTTCTGAGGCACATCTGGGTAGACTTGAAAATAACATCCTTATCGAGATCTAATTTATACAGCACAAAGTTCACCCACTTTGAAAACATAGGATTCATTGGTTTTTAGTATTTACAGAGTTGTGCGGCCATCACTATGAGGGATTTTTGATTTTCCCTCTCCCCACCTTAGTTTCCATAAATTCTTTGTGATTAGAGATATTAGTCCATTATCTGTGATATGTGTTTTAATATCACATATTAAACACATATCAGGCCTTCTTTTTAAAAATTTATGTAATGCAATTTGGAAACCCTGGTGGCGTAGTGGTTAAGTGCTATGGCTGTTAACCAAAAGGTTGACAGTTCAAATCCACCAGGCGCTCCTTGGAAACTCTGTGGTGCAGTTCTATGGTGTCCTACAGGGTCACTATCGGAATCGACTCGATGGCAACAGGTTTGGTTTTTTGGTTCGGTAATGCAATTAATTTTTTTTTTTTAAGCAGTAATTAGAAAGCCTTTCCCATCTACACTCAGGTACCTGTTATAGAAGAATTAAGGCATATACCGTGTCATTTATTACATTTAGACCTCTGCTTCATTTGGAATTTACTCTTTTATATTTATTGGATGAGGAATGGATTTAATTTTGTCTTTTTCCAAATAACAGTCCTGTTGTCCCAATGCCATTTATTTAAATGTCTGTCTTTAACCCAAAGGTTTGAGATACTGACTTTATTTTTACTGAAGTTCATTTTTAATTTCTGCATTTTCTGTTGTTCCATTAGTCTGTCCATTTATTACTTACCCGTTGCTGTCAAGTCAATTCCAACTTACAACAACCCTATAAGACAGAGTCAAACTGCCCCATAGGGCTTCCAAGAAATGACTGGTGGACTTGAACTGTGGACCTTTTGGTTAGCAGCCAAGCTCCTTAACCACTGTGCCACCAGGGCTCCATTTATGTACTATTACCACACTGTTTTAATTATAAAGGCTTTGTACTGTCTTAATATCTAGTAAAGCTACTTCCTTTTCATAGCTCTTTCCTTTCTGTGTTTTTCTAGTTATTGTATATTAATTTTTCCATAAGTATCAACTTGTTTAACTTCGTAAAAAGGTTTGTTGGTGTTTTTTTTTTTTTTTTTGAGAGTGTATTAGCTTTGTATATTAACTTAGGGAGAGATGACGTTTTGATGTTGAGATGTTCTAACCAATAGCAGGAATTATCTTTCCATTTTTGAAATGTCTTATAGTTTTCTTCGTATATATTTTGAACTTAAATTGTGTTGGTACTGTAAATGTGTTGTTTTTTTTCTTTGAAGGTTTTGCTTTATATTGACTTTGGGGGAAGAATTATACTGTTCTTCTCCTACCCCTATCCCAGATATCTGTTCTTCCCTTTTTTCTTTTGGTTCTTATGATCCCCCTTTTGTATCAGTAAGATGGTTGGTGGGGGAAATGATTTTACTTCACATACCCCCAGACTGTTGTGAACAATTCTCATGAATATGTTGAGGACCAAGGCTTGAGGCAAATCCTAAGGAGGTTTGGAGTTATACTTCTGCTTAATGAGCTGTCTCACTCTTCATGTCAGCTCATTCAGCTCACCTAGGGAGAGGTGCATGTTGTCACTCAACTGTATATGGATGTGCTCTCTGTTCTGCTAGACTAGATGCCTAATGAGTAAATACAAACAAAAAGTGCTGATTTGGTTGTAAGTGTGGGGATTAGGAAAAGAGCTAAAGTCTCTAGTTGCTAGGTTCCCATTCTTATTTACTAGTGATGGAAAATGAAAAGGGAAGAACATGCTGGGCATTTCTCTAGCTGAAAGAACTGAAGAAAAAATTCAAGCCTCAAGTTGCAATACTGAAGGTTTCTGTGGGGAGAAATTAAACAATACAGGAAGCATCAAAAGAAGGTAGAAGGAATACAGAGTCACTGTACCAAAAAGAATTGATCAATGTTCCACCGTTTCAGGAGGCAGCATATGATCAGGAACTGATGGTACTGAAGTAAGAAGTCCAAGCTGCACTGAAGGCATTGGTGAAAAGCAAGCCTTCAGGAGTTGACCGAATACCAGTTGAGATGTTTTAACAGTTGGGTACAGCACTGGAAGTGCTCACTCGTCTATGCCAAAAAATTTGGAAGATAGCTACCTGACCTCCTGACTGGAAGAGGTTCGTATCTGTGCCTATTCCCAAGAAGCGTGATCCAACCAAATGAGGAAATTATTGGCAATATCATTAATGTCACAGAAGTAAAATTATGCTATAGATCATTCAAAAGTGGCTGCAGCAGTATATCAATAAGGAACTGCCAGAAATTCAAGCCGGATTCAGAAGAGGATGTGGAACCAGGAGCATCATTGCTGATATCAGATGGATGCTGGCTGAAAGCAGAGAATATCAGAAAGATGTTTACCTGTGTTTTATTGACTGTGCAAATGTGTTCGAATGTGTGGATCATAACAAATTATGGGTAACATTGCAAAGAATGAGAATTCCAGTGCACTTAATTGTGCTCATGAGGAACCTTTACATAGATCAAGAGGCAGTTGTTGAACAGAGCAAGGGAATACTGCCTGGCTTAAAGTCAGGAAAGGCGTGCGTCAGGGTTGTATTCTCTCACCACACCTATTCAGTCTGTATGCTGAGCAAATAATCCGAGAAGCTGGACTATATGAAGAAGAATGGGGCATCAGGATCGGAGACTCATTAACAACTTGTGTCATGCAGATGACACAACCTTGCTTGCTGAAAGTGAAGAGGACTCGAAGCACTTACTGATGAAGATCAAAGACCACAGCCTTCAGTATGGATTACACCTCAGCATAAAGACAACAAAAATCCTCACAACTGGACCAGTAAGCAACATCATGATAAATGAAGATCGAAGTTGTCAAAGATTTCATTTTGCTTGGATCCACAATCAACGCCCATGGAAGCAGCTGTCAAAAAACCAAAAGAGGCATTGCATTGGGCAAATCTGCTGCAAAAGATCTCTTTTAAATGGTTGAAAAGTGAAGATGTCACCTTGAAGACTAAGGTACGCCTGACCCAAGCCATGGTGTTTTTTAATTGCCTCATAAGCACGCGAAAGCTGGATGATGAATAAAGAAGACTGAAGAAGAATCAACGCCTTTGAATTGTGGTGCTGGTGAAGAATATTAAGTATACCATGGACTGCCAAAGGAACAAACAAATGTGTTTTGGAAGACGTACAACCAGAAACCTCCTTAGATAAAAGGATGGCGAGACTATGTCTCACATACTTGGACATGTTATCAGGAGGATCAGTCCCTGGAGGAGATCATGCTTGGTAAAGTAGAGGGTCAGTGAAAAAGAGGAACACCCTCAACAAGATGGATTGACACGGTGGCTGCAACAATGGGCTTAGGCATAACAAGGAGTGTGTGGGTGGTGCGGGACTGGACATTGTTTTGTTCTATTGTACATGGGTTCGCTATGAGCCGCTATGAGTCAGAACCAACTCGACGGCAGCTAACAACAACAACAAACTACAGCTCATTGATAGGAATGGGAATAAAAATACTTAACCGTAACACATTATGACAGAGATTGTACTAGAACTGTGAAAGAGTATAATAGCTTTGCTTTGAAGGGTCGGAGGAGGCCTCATTGGTCGCATTTGAAGTGGGCCCTAAAGAATGAGTATGAATTTGCCAGGTGAGTAAAAGCAGCCTGGGTAGAGAACTGCCTGAGAAAAGGCTCAGAGCCTGTGAAAAAAACCCATGGTGTGGTCAGGTGATGAGCTGTGCAGGTTGACTGGAGTGTTGGATGAAGGTAGGAAGTGGCTGGGGATGAAGGTGAAAATGGAGGTGGTGATGATCTGCCATGATAAGGAAATGAAATTTTCTTTTGGAAATCTGTGTTTCTCAAACTTGGTGGTAGACAAAGTCCTAATAGCATTGTAAGCTCAGTTTTACATGTTTTTGCTTGGTTTCTTGTCCTATAAATTTGACAACTAAGTTTTCTAAATAATTAGTTTATCATGTTATCACTACTCACTAAAGAATATAGAATTTAGTGTTGATGTTTATTTTAATATAGTAGCCTTTTATTCCTTCAGAAATCAATATCATATTTTAATAGTGCTTTTTTATGGGTTTTCAGAAGGTGATAAAAATGAAGAAAAGTTCTTTCGGGGGTCTGAGGCTTTGCAGGATAAAAAGGAAATACGTTCCTATAAAAATGTGAATTTTCTGTTTGTTTCTTTTGAGGCTTTATAAAGCCCATTATTAGGGAACTAAATCTGTCTATTTTTATTTGAACTTTCTCTGGTTTATATATCTTTTAAAAGCTGAGTAATGATTTTAAGCTGTGCAATTATGCACTTGAATTTTTAAAAATAAATCTTGTCTTTAAAATGATTTCAAGTACTGAATTAATGATTTTTGTGTTTGTTTTGGGTCTGTATTAACTGCAGCTTATATCTATCCATTTTTCAACTTAATAAAATTAATCTTTTATGGTACTCTTGGTTAGTGTTTTTATATTCCCTGATCTATAATTCAGTGAGAAATGTAATTTTTAAAGAATTGCATTCAGACAAGGGTAGTTATGCAAGTTCACACAGAAGCTTAGTCATAGCCATGAAATGCAGTGAACTATCTCTGAATTATAAAAGATGTGAATTCTGTTTAATCCATAAATATTTGTTAAATATTAGTTGTTGAATGAATAAAAATATTTTGAGTTCAAAAAGTGCAAATTCAGAATAGGAACAAAACATGTTATTGCTCCATAAGGTATTTTCTACTTCATGTATTTCATTCTGAATTATTATATTTCTTGGCATTTGTCTTTAATTTAATTCGCACCCTGTTTATATTTGCATAACTGTCTCTGCAAGGGAGCCTTGACTATGGGGATCATTATCTTATGTACTTTTGTCTTCTGACTACAATGCCTCCTTCTATATGGTTAGTACTCAGCATTTTTGAATTGAGCTGCCAATCCGCCATACTTTCAAAACAGAAAATGCCCAGGATTGCCTAATTGTGGCTATCATAGCTGCACTGCTTATTCCCTGTCTTTCAGTTGGCAGTCTTCTATATTAAGCATAAGCATAAGATGCCGAAATATTTGGAATTTGGTACCGTGCAAGTGCAAAGAGGGCGTGATTAACTAGGTCAGGAGAGGCTTGTCTGGGAGCTGACGTTTGAACTGAGCTCTGAGGAATGATGAGTACCAGGCAGAGGAGGAGACATGAGGACAAGTCAGGCACAGCATACAGTATGTCCAGAGGCCTGGAGTCATGTAAGGGCACATGTGGCCTCCTGGGAAAGGGAAACACCCAGGTGCAGGTTACCTACCGTCCCCTCTGCAGGCACCTGCAGTAGGTTATGTGAATGGCAGAATGCCGTGTCTTCAGGCTGTATTTGTCTAGGTGGACATTTTGATAGTTTATCTTCTTCCTTGAAGGTCAAATTGCTTGTGTCAGGTTAGACCAGAAAGAGGTCTAATTCATGAGGCACTTTTTTATTTCAGGAAAATACTCATCAAAAGACTGTTCCTTTTCCAGTGAAGGGGAAAAAATTTTTTTTTCCAACCACCATCACTGATTTATATCACATGAAAGTAAATAAGCTGAATCTCAAGTACGTACTTCATAGTCCTGGGAATCAGTAATCTTCCTCCAACTCTTAAAACACCTTAACAATGCTTTCATTTTATTGTCATGGTATAGTAAAAAAAAAAAATTCAGAGTTTGGTGTGTCTACTTTTCAACTAGTTGTTCAAGTATATTTTTTGTACACATTGAAATGTTACTTCGCAGTATCATTTGATAAAGGTACCTTCTTCTGCTGGGCTGCCATTTGCAATCCCCAGAAGATTTAGGTTTATCTGATACAGCACAGCACATTTCCCAGTTTTCCACTGTTACTGAAGCTACATCTTTCAACAGAATTTTTAAAATGGACCTGGCAAGTTGGACTAGTTATCTAGATCTGCTATAACAGAAATACCACAAGTGGGTCTCTTTAACAAAGAGAAATTTATTCCCTCACAGTTTAGGAGGCTGAAGTACAAATTTCAGGGTGCCAGCTCTAGGGGAAAGCTTTCTCTCTGTCGTTTTTTGGGGAAGGTCCTCATCATCAGGCTTTCCCTGGTCTGGGAGCTTCTCTGTGCAGGAACACCTGGGTCCAAAGGACTCACTCTGCTCGTGGCAGTGCTTTCTTGGTGGTATGAGGTCCCCATGTCTCTCTGCTCACTTTTGTCTTTTATATTTCAAGAGATTGACTAAAGATATAACCTAATCTTATAGAATGAGTCCTGCCTCATTAATGTAGCTGCCTCTAGTCCTGCCTCATTAACATCATAGATGTAGGATATACAACACATAGGAAAATCACATCAGATGACAAAATGGTGGACAATCACACAATACTGGGAATCATGACCTAGCCAAGTTGACACACATTTTTAGGGGACACAATTCAATCCATAACACAAGGTTTCATTTGCTTTTTTGGATAAGCAGTGCTGTAGGGTGATTAAGGACTTGGACTTTTGTATCTAGACTACCAGTGTAGAATCCTGGCTTAGCCGCTTACAACTTTATAGCTGTGGGAAAATGATGTCTTCCTACCTTAGTTGCTTCATAGTCAACTGGGGATAACCACACACACACACACACACACACACACACACACACAAATCCCAAACCAACTGCCATCAAGTCAATTCCAACTCATAGCGGCCCTATAGGACAGAGTAGAACTGCCGCATAGGGTTTCCAAGGCTGGAAATCTTCATGGAAGCAGACTGCAGCATCTTTCTCCTTCAGAGCAGCTCATGAGTTCAAATCGTCATCCTTTGGGTTAGCAGCCAAGTACTTTAACCACCGTGCAGCCAGGGCTACCGGGGATGATAATGAGAGTACCTGTTTTGTAAGGTTGTTGTGAGGATTAAATGCATGAATGCACACCAAGTTCTTAGAATGGTGCCCGTTGTGTAGGAAGCATTATGGGTGTTAGCCGTTATTTTCACGATATTGCGCCTAGCTTAAGCTTTCCCCACCCCCGTTTTTGTCTTCAAAACAATTTCAAGTAATTAGCTTCAGTGTATGTGATTGGTTTTTAAAAGTCTCTCCAAAAGTGATGGTTTCATGCAGTTATTGCTGACGATTTTCTTGCTCAAGAGATACCAAAGCTTAGAATCTCTTCCCACCATGCGTCTGTCAGTTTGTCATACTGTGGTGGCTTTCGTATGAATCTTGGAAAATTGGAAGTCATCAGAAATGAAATGGAACTCGTAAAGATCAATATCCTAGGCATTTGTGAGCTGAAATGGACTGGTATTTGCCATTTTGAATCAGACAGTTGTATGGTCTCCTATGCCAGGAATGACAAATTGAAGAGGAATGGCATAACATTTGTCATCAAAAAGAATATTTCAAGATTTATCCAGACGTACAGTGCCGTCAGTGATAGGATAATATCCATATGTCTTCAAGGAAGATCAGTATCATGGATTGAACTATGTCTCCCCAAAAATGTGTGTATAAATACCATGATTCCCGGTATTGTGTGATTTCCCTGTATGTAGTAAATTCTGCCTCTATGATGTTAATGAGAGGATGGACAGCAGTTGTATTAGTTAGGCAAGACTCGACCTACAGGATTGGATTGTGTCTTGAGGCAATCTCTTGAAATATGAAAGAAGCAGGCAGAGAGCCAGGGGACCTCATACCACCAAGAAAGCAGCACTGGGAGCAGAGCGCATCCTTTGGACCCAGGGTCCCTGTGCCTGAGAAGCTTCTCAGCCAGGGGAAGGTTGAGGACAAAGACCTTCCTCCAGAGCCAACAGAGAGAGAAAGCCTTCCCGTGGAGCTGACGCCCTGAATTTGGACTTTTAGCCTACTTCACTGTGAGGAAATAAATTTCTCTTCTTTAAAGCTATCCACTCGTGGTATTTCTGTTATAGCAGTACTAGATGACTAAAACAATCGGTTAATGCCACTACTATTCAAATTTACATACCAACCAATAATGCCAAAGATGAAGAAATAGAAGATTTTTACTGACTTCTGCAGTCTAAAATTGATCAAACGTAATCAAGATGCATTGGTATTTACTGGTGATTGGAAAGAAGGATCGGTAGTTGGACAATATGGCCTTGGTGATAGAAATGATGCCGAAGCTTGCATGATAATATTCTGCAAAACCAATGGCTTCTTCATTGCAAATACCTTTTTTCAGCAACGTAAGTGGCAATTATACATGAGGATCTCATCAAGTGGAAAACACAGGGATCAAATTGACTACACCTGTGGAAAGACACGGTAGAAGAGCTCAGTATCATCAGTCAGAACAAGGCCGGGGCCAACTGTGGAACAGACCATCAATTGCTCCTATGCAAGTTCTAGTTGAATATGAAAAAACTTAGAACAAGTCCACGAGAACCAAAATATGACTTTGAGTATGTCCCACCTGAAGACCAGACAAGTTGTGGGAGGATATCAAGGGCATCATACATGAAGTAAGAAAAGGCCATTAAAAAGACATGAAAGAAAGAAAAGACCAAAATGGATGTCAGAAGAGACTCAGAAATGTGCTCTTGAACTTACTGTAGCTAAAGCGAATGGAAGAAATGATGAAGTAAAAGAGCTGAACAGGTTTCAAAAGTTGGCTCGAGAAGACAGAATAAAGTATTATAATGAAATGTGCAAAGACATGGAGTTAGAAAACCAAAAGGGAAGAGCAAATTTGGCATTTCTCAAGCTGAAAGAACTGAAGAAATAATTCAAGCCTCAATTGCAATATTGAAAGATTCTACCAGAAAAATATTGAGCAACTCAGGAAACATCAAAAAGAAGATGGAAGGAATACCCAGAGTCACTGTATCAAAAAAGAATTGGTCGACATTCAGCCAATTCAGGAGGTAGCATATGATCAAGAACTGATAGTATCGAGGGAAGAAGTCCAAGCTGCACTGAAGGCATTGACGAAAACAAGGTTCCAAGAATTGATGGAATACCGAATGAGATGTTTCAACAAACAGATGCAACACTGGAAGTCCTCACTCATCTATGTGAAGAAATTTGGAAGACAGCTACCTGGCCAACCAATAGAAAGATCCATATTTGTGCCCATTCCAAAGGTGATCCAATGGAATGTGGAAATTATCGAACAGTATCATTAATATCACACATAAGTAAAATTATGCTAAAGATAATTAAAAAATGGTTGCAGCACTACATGGACAGGGAGCTGCCAGAAATTCAAGCTGGATTCAGAAGAGGACACGAACAAGGGATATAATTGCTGATATTAGATGGGTCTTGGCTGAAAGCAAAGAATACTAGAAAGATGTTTACCTGTGTTTTATTGACTATGCAAAAGTGTTCGACTGTGTGGATCATAACAAATTATGGATAACATTGCGAAGAGTGGGAACTCCAGAACATTTAACAGTGCTCATGAGGAACCTGTACATAGATCAAGAGGCAGTCATTGAAACAGAACAAGAGAATGCTGAGAGGTTTAAAATCAAGAACGGTGTGTGTCAGGGTTATATCCTTTTATTATACTTACTCAATCTGTAAGATGAACAGGTAATCCTAGAAGGTGGACTGTATGAAGAAGAACGGGCATCGGGATTGGAGGAAGACTCATTAACAACCTATGATACGCAGATGACACAATCTTGCTTGCTGAAAGTGAAGAGGACTTGAAGCACTTACTAATGAAGATCAAAGACCACAGCCTTCAGTATGGATTACACCTCAACATACAGAAAACAAAAATCCTCACAACTGGACCAATAAACAACACCATGATAAATGGAGATAAGATTGAAGTAGTCAAGGATTTCATTTTACTTGGATCCACAATCAACACCCATGGAAACAACTGTCAAGAAATCAAAAGACACATTGCATTGGGCAAATCTGCAAAAGATCTCTTTAAAGTGTTAAAAAGCAAAGATGTCACTTTAAGGACTAACGGGTGCCCGGCCCAAGCCATATTTTCAGTCACCTCATCTGCATGTGAAAGCTGGACGACGATGAATAAGGAAGAACGAAGAATTGATGCCTTTGAATTATGGTCTTGGCAGAGAATGTTGGATATACCATGGACTGCGAGAAGAATGAACTCCTCTGTCATGGAAGAAGTGCAGCCAGAGTGTTGCTTGGAAGCAAGGACAGTGAGACTTTGTCTCACATACTTTGAGCATTTTATCAGGAGGGACCAGTCTCTAAAGAAGGACATCATGTTTGGTAAAGTAGAATGTCAGCGAAAAAGAGGAAGACCCTCAGGAGATGGATTGACACAATGACTGCAACAATGGGATCAAACATAGCAACAATTCTGAGAATGGCACAGGACTGGGCAGTTTTGTTCTGTTGTACGTAAGGTTGCTATGAGTCGGAACCAACTCGGCGGCACCGAACAACAACAGAATATCTTTGCATGTTTACACTGATGAAATCTGTGTTACAGATTAACATCTAGTGCACTGTATTCTCAGTAGATTGGCCTTAGCTTTCTGCAGGCTCGCTGGTTATGATTGGGATGCTGCTTTCAGTCAGTGTCATGGTGGTAAGCCTCAGGTTCCAAATTTCCTTCGTCATCTTGCAGTTTTCACTGACTTCAGACTTTCACATAAAATATCTATTTGCAAGATCCATTCATCTTTCTAATTGAAATATGTTGTTATTATTTGCCGTTAAGTCATCTACTTCGTTGAAAATACTAAGATCACAAATTATTTCCACTTAGCTACTACTAAAGTATTTTCTAAAATGTATTCCTTAGGAAGTTAATATATTTTGCAGTAAAGTAAGACTCCCTAGTCAAAATAAATTTTGGAAATAGTGGACCAAACAACATTCAACAAGTATATTTTCCGTTTTACTTTTTCAAGTTCTTCATGTGCCATTATGAATCTCCATGAAGAGTACATAATACTTAGTAGTTACCAAATGTTTTTATTCACGGGATCCTTTTTTGCAGAGCACTTGACAGTTATGAGTTCTTTGGGAATTGCTGAACTCTCCTATCGTAGTTCTTTCCTCCCGCTCCATGCCTCCGTCTCATTCTTTTCTGGTCCAGCCTGCACACTGTTATCAGAGTGATTTTTGGAAAATGGAGTGAGGATCAGGTGCATGGGTTATAAGGCCCCCCCCTTTTTAAATATTTGTTTTAGGTGGCAATATACACGACCAAAAATCCATTCACAGTTTCTGCATGAACAGTCCAGTAACGTTGGTTACATCACATTGTGTCACCATTCTCACTATGTCTGCCCATATTGTTTCATCACCATTAATTTAAGCTCTCTGCCCCTTAAAGTTCTCCATCTGTGCTTTAGACTAGCTATTGTCAGATTAAGCTCATATAGATAATCCTTTACAAGAGAGGTATGCTGGAGGCAAACATTAATTGAGCCAAACTGTTGTTTAGTTTAACAATAGCTTCATGGGATAGTTTCAGTTCAAGTTTAAAGATTATTTCTCAGCATTAATTTTTGGAGTTCTCCCAGTCTTAATGGATTCATTAAGTCTGTTTCTGTATGAGTTTGAGATTCTTTTCCACCTTTTGATCAGGATCCATCTGTTGATCAAAATGTTTGGTAATGGTAATAGGCCACCATCCATTTCTTCTGGTGTCATGGTAATGTAGGTAGTAGTTTATGGAGGAAATTAAACCTGTAGCCCGTTTCCTTCTTTGATTCCTGGGTCTCCTTCCTCTCCTGTTTTATTCAAATACAGATCAGTTTGTGCATCTTGTGTGGCAAGACCTCCCCCCGTCCCCTTTTTTTTAACCAATCCAACTTTATTCCAGATACAATGAGAACTCTTGGTTGTCTTCTCACACCAGTATTTCTGAGACCTCTCTGCTCTTGAACTCCTCCTTCTCTTGGCCTCGAATGCCCCGACCCCATTACCTCATCTCTAAAGCTTTCCCTGATTTCCCAAGGAATTTACCATGACTTTTGCCCTTCTGTACTGTGAGATCATAGTTTCTGTTTAATTCGGTATCTGTTCAGCATATACTTTTTGAGAAGATTTCAATGGAGGTTGTGATTATCAAATTGACTGAAGAAGTTTGGAAAATATCTGACAAATTTTTATATATCTGTATTCTTTTTCTCTAGTGCTCTTTTGAAGATGACAAAGTTCGTTCCTTATTAAAACCTTTAGAACTGGAACTACAAAATACAATCCATACGTACTGTGGAAAAATCTACAAAATATTTATCAAACAACTAACAAAAAGCATAAGAGACCGTTACGATAGACCACCAAAGGAAAGGTGACTCTTGGTGACTGCCAAATCAGCTGAATTAAAAGACAGAATATCAGAGGATAAATGTGAAGGGATAGTCTTGAACAGAGTGTTAAGGAAGGAGTTAGTTATTCACCTTGAGAATAATTTTTTTTTTCCTGATGGGGTTAAATGAGCAATTTTTTTTTTTTTTTATGTTCATGTAATGAAGAATAAGTTAAAATCTTGGACCCCAATAAGAAGACATTTTTGATCTCTGGTGTTTTGTAGCGTTATTTGCTATCATTCCATTATTGATGAAAATATTACTGAATGGTTATAGCCTGCAGACTTGCGTTGACTGTTCTCAAGTAAGAACAGTAGGGGTGTATGGATGGAGAAAATGTACCTCATACCCAATGAAAACACTCAAACTGTGAGTATAGCAATAATTTTATGTCAGCACTAACCTCACTTTAAATGTGTGAGAACAAACTTGTTTACAGGAGCGGAAGAGGTTCTGTTTCTAAAGAAATGTGATGTAACTGATATAATCATTGACAATCTATGTGTGCCTTTATACATTTCATCTCTGTTTTAAAATATTTTTGTGACAATCAAGTTTAAAACTGTTTTTAGATTATAAGTAAGCTGCATGTTTAAAACAGCTGTATAAGAAGGTGAAAGAGTGAAACTTTTGGGTTTTAGTCATTGAGGTTTTGTGTGTTTGTGAAATGTAGTGTCTTATTTTTATTTTGTATATGCTAAACTGTCTTGCCAAAACTCAGATCTAAGATTGTTAAACATGTTTTGGAAGATTTTTATCATTTTAAATGAAAACTTTCAGCTTTACTGGGCATTCTGGAAGCAAAAGATATGAAGTTGATCATAAAGTGAGAACCTTGATAGTGTATATTAATAAGATAGTGGGAAATGTGATGGACCAAAATGCATAAGCTATATAGTCCCTCTGAAAAGTAATTTTAGTTATAATGGAGCAGAAACAAGTGGTCCATTTAAGCTTTTTTCTTCTACCTCAAAATGGCATTGGAAGATATTTTAGAAGAAACAAATATATAGAGCCTTACTGTATGTTAGACAACATCGGTGAAGGATTTGGATTAAGATGATGATTGTAACATCTGACTTACAGAAAAACAGTTTTGACTGAGTTAATGTGCCTATCTTCCATTTTTTTGAACACCACTTAAGACAGTAATTATTTTTAAATCATGAAGACTAGAAAAGTACTACGTCTTGGCATTCTTGACCTGCCAACTAATATAACTGTAGATTTTGGTTACTTAACATGTACTGTGCTAGGGGCACATGTTTCATTTTTTCAAGTGCTATAAGGTCATCGTCTTTTTCTCTCTTCCATATTTTAATGCTTAAGTAGGGAAGGGAAAATCACGAAGGAAAAATATCACTCATGTGAAAATAGCGACGATTGGCTTTATGAAGACACGGTGCCCCCTGTAGAGACATCGAATATGCAGCAAGAAAGGATCAGTACAGTTGTTCCGTGTCTCCTGCAGATCCATCAGGGACAGATTGAGAGAGGGCAGGAGTAAGAAGCTGATAATTAACCCAGCACTCTTAGAATAGATGGATTTAGAGAGCATGATCTGTGCTTCCTTGGCAGAATGCCACGGTGAGTGTAAGAACCTGTGAAGCATGTTGAAATTGAGCCTTCTGAGTAGAAAATGAAAATCCTAGAATTTTGAAGTTTGGAGGGTATATATGAGACCGTTCAGTGGTTCCCGAATGACACCACTGCCCGTGGCTATATGACTCTCATAGGGAGCTTGTTAAGGAATAGATTTTTAGGTTTCATCCTTTGGAGACTCTGGTATATTTTATCTAGGATAGGGTCTGCAAATCTTTTTCTTAATGAAAAGATTTAAACATCACACAGAAGTAGAGTAGTATGATGTTACTTATCACCCAGATCAAACATATTAATATTTTCCCATATTTGCTTCATTTATCCCTTTTTTTTTCTGAAATAGCTTTTCAGAAGCTTCAGACATGATGTTATTTCACTGCTATGAACATGTCATATGAACAGTTTGATGACTGCAGTGACGTGATACCTAACAAAAGTAACAACAGTCCTTTAGTTTCTTCTCATATCCAGCCCTTAAGAAAATTTCCCTAATTTTTCAAATAAATGCTATTTTATAGTTGGTTTGTTAGAATGAGGGTGCAGAAAAAAGTGAAATATTGGTTTATGACTTTTTAACAAGCACCTCAGATGATTTTGATATCAGCTAGTTTGGGAGCCACCAGAGATTATTTTGACCATTTGAAGCCTGAAATTAGGATACCACAACTCTTGGCATAATTGATGGATCATAAAATATGATTCTGAAATATTGTAATAGAAGAAGCCCTTGGGGTTATTAACAACATACGAATTTATCAAGTTCCTTAAGATTTACCGTATTTTATGCAAATAATGTGTACCTTTTACGTTTGTTTGCCAACTGAGCCCTCTCACCCCCAGGTATTTTTGTGAGCACGTTATGCTCATTTTTTTTTTTTTTTTAACAGCAGCATGTTTGAAAAATTTGGCACAGCATTGCTTATGAAAATACCTCACTCCCTCCCCTTGCAGTTGGCAAACATACATAGAAGGTGTGTGTTATTTGAATAAAAATACAGTAATTTCCTCCGTGAATGAAGAAATTATGCCCCATGGGCTCTAATACAATTGGTTGGGACTGTGTAGTGTGTGGTCATAGTTCATGCGATTGGACTGTATACTGTGATCTAACACATGTATCGTGGCTTATTTACACTGTCACACACTCTATGTTGTGGAGCATGTGGAAGGTTCTTCATCTGGCTTATTCAGACCTGATCTAATTGGACATTTTACCACAAACTGGATTATGGTGAAAACTCTCCATCAAAGGATTAGTTTTACCTAAAATTAAGGGTATCATAGAAATTCCATAACAATATTAAAATGAGTTTTCTGCATTTACCTTTAGACAAGGTAACTTTTCCTTGAGCAGTCTCAAGAAATACAGTTCTCAGAGTTAATGAGGTTAAATTATAAATGGACAACATATAGAATGTATCACATTGTTTTTCAGCATAAGTATTCTTTTCATAGAACATAGTATATCTATGCAGTTTATATAAGTTACATATCCTTTGAATCTATATGTTAGAGCAATTCTGACCTCAGAACCGTCTCTGGGCTATAGTATTACCAAAGTGGAACAATTTGAAAAAGTATTCAAACTTGTATGGAGTAGCCAACTTAAAAGAACTTAGAAAACCTTTAGAAAATATCTATTGTGATTTACATTTTAAGGAAGTACATTACATTTTTTCCCCCCCTATGAAGAGTAGTTCATTATGTATAAGGTAACCAAGTTATCTTTGGGCACTTTAGAGCCTGAAACAAGATTTCTGCTTTACCCATGGCTCTGTGTTGCCTCCAGTCAGATGATATTGGTGTAATGGAAAGAACAGGCTGTGAACTAGAGCTGTTTTCTTCTTGGTGATGGACTTCAGGCATCACTTCACTCCCTCTGTGCCTTAGATTTTTAAGTACAATCAATATGCCCTACAAACCTCACAAGAAGATGAGCCTCAGAAGAGGCAGTGGATTTGAAGGCATTCTGTGTGGCTTATCTAATGCCACCTAGTGTTACTGTTTAAGTCCTGTTTTACACTGTTGTTCTCTGTACTGATCATCTATTTACTTAGGTTAAATGCTTTCTGACATATATTATGTCTCCAGTATTAATTTGTTTATATTATGTAAGGAGGAATTTTTAGGAAGAGAAAGTAGAGAAGCAAAGAATAATGTTAAAAGAATGATCAAAAAAGAAGGAAAAGAGAGGAAGTGAGAAAAGGTGAGAGGTAAGAGAAGGGAATAAGAATGAGAATGGCAAATGGCAGAGTAAGAAAAAAGATGGAATGAGTGTAGGAAAATTGGGAAACAGATGGAGAAGAATCTGTCTTAGTAGTCTTCCCAGATGATTCTGATAGGAAGCCAGGTTTGAGAATTACTGCCTGCCTTAAGTGGTAGCTTAAACGATACATCACATCTGTTTATTTCTCACTAGGAATACTCTCAGTTGAACTGTTAGGAATGAATTCAAGAGAGCAGGGGATAGGAGAAATAAAATACTTACAATACAAACTTCTGAAAAAGATACTGAATAATATATTTTACGTTGTTTCCCTTTATTGTAAGTAGCTAACCTTAGTAGTCATCAGAACCTCTTTGACCACTGATCAGTTTTTTAAAATAACTTTTTGGGTTCCTTAGAGTAAATAGAGAAGAAAAGTAGGGGTGTAGTATACCAGGTGTGAGGCCAGTTATCCATTTATTAAATGTAATTTCAAGTGTCTTAAAACAGTAATTGCCTTATTGCATTTTAATATATAATAAAAGTAGATTAAATCATGATTTGTACTATAGCAGTTATCCTTTTTCTGCATTGCCAAAGCAACATTTTTTGCCTGTTAAAGTCTGGCTAAACTATGTTATGATGTTTATTGTTTCTTAATTCATCGATTGTGAAACTAGATCTTTAAAACTAAGTTGTGTAAACTTAAGACAGAAATGTAAAGGGTGGTAAAAGAATTTTCTTTTTTAAAAACTAAAAATGAATATTGATGTTATCCAAATCTCTAGCAATTACAAAATCAAGTGGAAAATATAGATTGCAAACCAATGTCAAACTTACTTTTAAATGGAGATACATGTATTGTCAGCTCTACCAGTAATTTCAAATGATTATTTCTTTAGAATATTCAATAAATTCAGTTTTTAAACAAAAGAGAGCCTTTGAAGATATAGGAAAAAAAAAGATAGAAATGAAAAATTACACTAGTAAATTTTTTTTTTTTAAATACTGTGGTTACTATTTGGAAGATCTGTGATCAGACATTTTAACAAAAGACTTAACTGATATGGAGCCATGAATATGTTTGGTTTATATGTGCAATCTAAATATGTGAGCATATTCACACACATAGCAATGCCTTGTCATAACTGGTGGAGAGAATGCAATGTTATATATTCCATTTTAAAAATAAGTTGACTTTTTGATGGAAAATAACTGTTTCCAACCTTTGTATAAAATCTCTTGAGAGAATATTAGAATGTGGTACAAAATTGATTCAGGTTTTTAGTATTGCTGTAGATTATGGCATCCTTTCAAAACTTAGCAGGACACACATGGATTGTCATCAATATTTGAGAACTAACTGGACCACTGGTTTTTGATGGACGTTGTAGCAGAAGATCCATGAAGGAGATTGGACGTATTGCTCAGATACGTGCACAGATGGTGATTTGCACATGTTCCTGAAATCAGAAACTGGAAAAAGTTTCAGGTGTTTATATCATTCAAAAGCATTTTGCATAAATATACTGATGTTTTAAGTGGTAATAATTCTAAAGCTGCAAGAAGGCATTTTGGTATACTGTGATATGTAAAGATTACTACCCTTAAACTGCTTTTTACCTTAAAGTACCTTATAGTTTTAGAATAATATGGATGTCTTTCTCCAAGTATTTTGTATACCTTGACACTTACTAAAGGGAGTATAAGATAAATTCAAGTCTAACCTGAGAATAATGGAAAATTGCTTTTTTTTTTTTTTTTGGTGAAGTTGAACTCATCTTTTTCTTGAGAAACTAAGTGTTACTGTTACTAAATAAACATTTATCCAATAAATACTTAATTTCTCCCCAAATCATTTGTCTTAATTATTCTAGAAGTCTACAACAATTTTAGAATCTTGAGGGTTTTATTAGGAGAATGTTTAATAACGAGGAGTCTAGAGGGAGGTCACTTCCTGGATTGGCTAATTGAGAAGCTGAACACTGCCATCAAGAACCTGGCTACTTCAGTCTTTCCACTGCCACTTTCACCATGTGTATTTGGTCTCCCAAAATGACTGCCAAAGTTCTAGGTGGAAGGTGACAACCATAGGCAGACAACCAGGTAGGTCCTTTTGATAAGAGGAAGCTTCCTACTGCTCCCACCCACTTCCCCTCATAGCCAAAGCAATGCCTATGTCTAAGACAATCATTTTGCAAAGGGAATAAGGTATCATGGTTGGCTCAGACCATGAAGATTACCTCTTGGACTTGGAAATGGCCTCCCCTTGAGGAAGGAGGCCCTTCAGAGGAAGGGGAGTGACATCAGTGTTCTGGTAGCATGGAAAAAGGTGGTGGCAGGGGGCGGACAGGGGACTTGGGAGCTAGCTGCTGGGCAGGTAGGAGGTCATATGTTATTTTATTGACCCAGCTGTTTCCTAAAATTTCCAAGGGGATCAAATTTCAGATCTAGAGAACAGCACCCTTTCTGAGCCATGGACTTTGTGGAGCAGTTATTTATGAGCTACTGATAACATTAATTTTGCTTTAAAAAGTCTCCATAATGTTATGATCCTAACAGCTTTTATTTTTCCATATTTCATTATTTCATACAGTGTGCTCACAATCATAGTATAAATGGGTTTTAGGAGATTGTTGAGGTGATGACAGGGTTTCCAAGAAGAGTTTTAAAAAGTTTCTTTGAATTCGTGATGAAAATGTATTCATATTTATTAGCAATCTTTGTTTTTAAATTAAATCTTTTTAATAAATTATATCCTCATTGAAACAAAAATTCAAAAAAAAACCAGAAAAATTAAAAATATATGAAGTAAACAGTAAAAGATCCTCCTATCTCCCCACCATTAATAACATTTGGCGTATACCCTCCCAGTCTTTTGCTAGGCACATGAATACGTGTATGATTCTAAAAAGGGCTACCATCTTTCACACTCTTCTTACAGCTTGTCTTTCTTCACATAATAGATCATGACCTCTTTCCTTGTCAATACGTTAGCCACCTTGTTCTTCCTTATAGCTGCATATTATTTCATAGTAATGTCCTTAAGTAGAGATTAGTACACAGACTTCTGAAAGTACAAAAGTGCAGGTAATGAGTTTTAACTTGATAGGGAAAGTAAGTAATTAGCTACTCTTCCGGTTTTTCTAGTTGTGTGTTTTAACTTAGTCTAAGGAGCATCAATATGTGAGTAAACAAACTAAATACACGTCAAACATCAAAGTTAATGTCAAATTGTTATAATTGTATTTTTTTAATTAAAAGTAAATTTTTTTGTAATTCAAATTCAATACAGTACTAATAAAATAGTTTATTTTGTGAGACTGGCATGTCTAAGAATTATTTCTAGGTTCCTTTAACTTTCCTATTCTTTTAAAAAATATTTTGAATAGTTAAGTTAAAAAGTTTTTTTATTTGTGAAAATTAACAAAAGTTGATTTCAAAATTTGTCTGGTCTTTGCCCAGTGTTCTTTAGCATTCAAAATATATTAAGAGTAGGGCCATTTATGTTTTTAAAGAGATTTTTAATCATCTAGAACAGTGTTGCCCAATAGACATATAATGCAAGCCATGTATGTAATTTTAAATTTTCTAGTAGCCACAATAAAGAAGCACTTGAAATTCGCTTTAATAATATTTAACCTATTATATCCAAAATATCATTTGAACATGTAATCAAAATTGGTTTTAATAATATTTAACCTGTTATATCCAAAATAACATTTGAATATGTAAAAAATATGAAAATATTATTAGATATTTTACCTTTTTTCATACTAAGCTTGTGTTTTACACGTACGGCCCATCTCAGTTTGGACTTGCCGCATGTAGCTAGTGGCTACGATGTTGGGCAGTGCTGCTCTGGAGTGTAAACTATGTGAAGGCAGAACCCATTTCTGTTACTACTGTAGTATCTCTAGTGCTACATGGTAGACACTTAAATATGTTGAATGAATGAATTTTAATTAAAAGATGTATTATTAAGTAGTGTTTTGGGGGAATTTGGGAAAGGGTTTGTACTCTATTTGTAAAGACATTAAGTAAAACTTTTATTCTAAAATGTCTAACCTCATTGATAGTGAAAGAAATTTAAATTAAACTAGAAATGGTCGATTTTTTAATCTAACGAAATTTGTTGTTTTGTCTTTAATGAGAGGAAGCCCAATGCTGGTTGGGTTCTGGTGAGTCTGATACCCAGGAAATAGAGATGGCAGTGAAGGTGGTATGACTCATACCCACTTAGTCCACTTTTGGGGCTCCTTGATGACTTATGCACAAGCAATCTGAAATACGGTGACAGCAAACACTCAGAGCATCCTAAATACCGAGCAGTAGGGAAATGCCAACGTAAATTATGGTGACTGCTTACATTTCAGCAAAGAGACTTGTTCATTTTTCTTCTTAGCCTTCAAGTTTTTGTGGCTGCTTTTTTACCTCTTTTCTGTCTGTCCCTCTGCGTTTATACCTCTGCTGCTTAATTATTATTTTAGCAGGGGTTAGCAGCGAAGAAAAGGAAAATATGTGATTTCACCTCACTATGTTTTTTTTTTATGTTTAATTCAGAAATTTTAAACATTTTTATCTATGCTTCTCTCTTCACTGTGTACATTTTCAGTGAAGATGATTACATGTAAAAGACTCATTTAGTTAAACACTGGCGATGCTAAGCTCTGCTTCCAGAAAGCCCCTTACCTTCATCTTTCCCAAGAGTTTCTACTTACTGAGCACCAAGTATGATGCTTTGTGCTTTATTATCTTATTAAATCTTTACAACAGTTCTAGGAGTTAGATAGTATCCTTGTTTATAGATTTAAAACTATCCATGTTTTATAGATGAGGAAGCTGAGAAATAGATTATGTATTTGCCTCAGGCAAAACCAGATTTCAGTGTTCTTATTCTTTTTAACTATAAGGCAAAAATGCACCCTTTTGTTTTCTTCTTATTCTTTCTATTATTGTGATAGTGGGGGTAGGGGATCTACTGATTGCATCATTTAATTTTCATTCCTTAAGGAATTCTCTCTTGGTTTTTATATTAATACCATTTTAAGTGATTTCAGATGAGCAATTTATTTGGGTGCTGTAATGTGCTTTTCACTACCCTCCTGCTTCAGGAAACCAATTTATATTATTCACACTTTTCCTTTTAGTAATTTAAAACTGTATTTATGGCTCTGTAATTATATGCTGCACACAACAGATTCACATGATGAAATGTTCATCGTTAAACAATTGTTGAGTCTGATCATTTGCCAACCTTTAAGCCAAAATATCACCTATGAAATTCATTTATAATAATATAAATTATTTCAAGCACTCACTTTTCCTACAGAAAATCAACCTGCCCTGTAAAAGCAAACACAAACCCTGACAACACCCCCCCCCCAAAAAAAAAGGCTGACCAAGTAGATACAGAATATCTTGATCTTTATTTGGAATGGTTTAGAAAAACATTAAGTATAAAATTTTATTATGAATTCTTTAACTGACTCAGTCCTGTGTTGTCTATCTCCCTTTGTAAAATTAAGATTTGTATATCTACCTTGTCGCAGTGGGAACAGAATCAATGAAGAAATGAGGGTGATCAAAAGTCTGAAAATTTATAATTATGCAGTCTCTCACTTAAAAAAAAAAAAAATCCTTAGTATTTCAGAGATGTCTTACTTGTCCTAGGGAATAAATTGAGTATTTTAGGCTGCGTATATCAAAGAGGAATATCTCGTTTGATGCCAGCCTGCGTCTCATTTATTCCTACTAGGGTTTCTGTTCAACAAATGGTTAAGAATAAACAGTGGTTGTTGCTCAGTTATCATGTAAATAGAGATTTCTCCTTTAATTGTTCAAAATTTAGCTAACCCATGCTCATTATTTTAAAAAAAAAAAAAGTCCTCATAAGCCTTCCACTCAGAACCAGGGTTTACATTTTGTATGTATCTTTTCAGACCTATTTCTACACATGTATGAGCCATGGTTCAGTCAGGAAGTACAGTCATCATGAATGTTATAGAATAAGGTATTGATTATAGGAATTAGACCTTAAATTGTGGGGGAAGCTGAGGAAATGATGTCTGGAAGGGAAGGGGTGTTAGAAATCAAAAAGCCATTAATAGTCCAAAGCACTGGTGTAAGTGGACAAGCTGGAGCTCGCAGGGAAATTTGAGAAGCCAACCACATCCCACCACAAAGGGGGAGCGTGTGGCAGGTCTGTGAGAGCTGTTGCTTCTGTGTAGCTGCGCCCTACACGGGTCCACAGCCGCTCTGGTGAATTGGCGAGGGGAGGGTGGGCTCCTGTGGTTCAGCCAGGCCAGCAGTCAGGAGGAATAGTCAAGTGTGGAATGGAGGAGAGAGAGTATAAGGTAGAACCCATCAGGCATCTCTGTGTCTGTCATTGTACCTGACTGAGAATTCCTTCAGAGTCACGGCTGCCGATTCTAACTCAGAGCCATACAGAGAAGGGAATTCTGGGAAGCATAGTTAACAAAGTTGACATATATATATGAATTTATAATCTACAGAGTGTTCTGTACAAATTCCCTCACTTAAAACATTGTGAAGATTTTCAATGTTATTATAGATCTTTAACATTTTAAAGGCTGCATAGCACACAATTTTAAGGATTTATTAATTTTTTTTGTACTTGTTTAATATTAGATGTTTAGGCTGGGGTGCTTCAGATGATGGAATGAAGCAGTGAGTTAGTTGATCAGGTGAAATCATGAGGACAGCCCGGGCCTAAGTGATAGTCATAAGTTAAACCCTTCCATTATACAAGGATTTTTAGTAAATTATTAAAATTTATTATGTTTCCTCTGATATATTACAAAAGTAAGGAAGACCATGCCTCTGAGGAGGGAGTGGTGGCCATAGTGACTGGGCTCAGTGGAATGGTCATTCTTAACAGAAATAGCACATGGGCAAGAGGATGCCAGAGCAGGAGAGGCTGAAGACCTACTTCTGGGTGCCCATGAAGTAGCCCTCTGGGGACTGCTCAGATACAGTTGGAAGACATTTTGGAGGGATTAATTTCCAAACTATAAGGCCATGGGCATTTGGGGTGAAGTACCTTAGCAATTCAGATTATGACTGAGGTTATTACAGTGTATTCCATATAACAGTATTGGTTTACATTTTGGCACTCTCCTTTGGATTGTGAAGATTATTATTTGTTTTCTAAAATTAGAAAACACGAGCCATGTTTCAGCCATCTTTGTATCTTAAGTGTTTAGAATATTGAACTAAAATGTGATAGCCCTGACATCAGATAAAGTCCCAGGGCATGCCCAGCAGGACTGGGAGGGCAGAAGAAATGATGGAGACTTGCCGGCAGCATTGCTGGCCCCTTCCTAGAAGGAGCAGTGGTGTTAGGTCACTTTGAACAGGTCCAGAGATTAACTGACAATATCAGCAGCTGAAGAAGAACACAAGTTCTTGTACCTGCAAAAGGAAAGGAATTTAGGAGTGTGAAAGCAGAAAAATTATGAACCTCACAATTCAGACTTTTCTAGGAAGTATAACTGAGTTAACCTTTGACTTAATCAACTTTCGGTGCATCTCGAGGGGGGCCTAAGATGGCTGACTAGGTAGACGCTACCTCGGATCCCTCTTGCAACAAAGACTCGGAAAAACAAGTGAATCAATCACATACATGACAATCTACGAACCCTGAACAACAAACACAGATTTAAAGAGTTGACCTGAGTGACAGAGACGGAGAATGAACAACTACGGGGAAGCAGCGACTTTTCGGAGCCTGGAGCCAGCGTCCCAGTCAGGTAAACTTGGTGCCAGGCTTAGGACTGGCCGCAGGGGAGCTGAACACAACATCTTGTGACGGTGCAAACACGGGGCGCAGCCCTGCCCCCTTGAACTTATCTGGGGAGGGGGCCCAGCTGGTCCGTGCGGGCAGCGTGGCGACGCGGCTGGTGGGAGAAGTCCCGGGGAGGCAGTGACTGGTTTTGGAGCCGGGAGTGCAGTGTCCCAGCCGGGGAACCTTGGCGCCGGGCTTTGGACTGGGCACAGGGGAGCTGAGCACGGCATCCGGTCACGGCGCAAACACGGGGCGTAGCCCTACTCCCCTGAACTAACCAGGGGAGGGGGCCCAGCTGGTCCGTGGGGGTGGCGCGGCGATGCGGCTGGCAGGACGAGAAGTCCCTGGGAAGCAGTGACTGATTTTGGAGCCGGGAGTGCAGCGTCCCAGCAGTGGAACCTTGACACTGGGCTTTGGACTGGCAGCGGAGGATCTGACCACGGCTTCAGCGGGCCAGACCCTCAGGGGCAATCTCCACACAGCCAGCACACGTAGGCGGCACGCCCCTCGGGAATCTCAGATAAAATAGTCATCCCAAACAAGATAAACAACTTTGGCTATATTCCGGGGTGCTACTCTCTCCTGTTTTTCTGAATGCTCCCCTCCCCTTCCCAGGCCACTTCATTAACATTGGAATTTCCTGAGCCAGAGGGAGAACGGCTCCGGCTCCGCGGCTTTGCTTTTCCCTTTTTTTTTTATCTTTTCCTAACCCATTCTTCCGGCCTGAGAGAAGCAACCACAAAAAACCCAGGGACAAAAAATCCTTCCCTAATTGGACTAAAAACACAGAACCAGCTCCAGCCAAGCATATATGATCCAAATCTTGGGCTTTCATCCTTACAGGGAACAAGGTGGCTGTTATAATGCAAAGGCAGTTCTGATAGGGATCTGACTGCATTTTTTTCTAGTGGATTTACTGGAAAAACAAGTTTCCCAGGTCTGATATCTCTGCTTATTCAACAGAGCCCTAACTGACCCACAACAGGGAACTGAGGGCTGAAGCTCCCCCCAGACCACCTAGCCTCTTGCCTTAGGGGTCTAAGGAGGGTGACACCTACCAATCAGTAGAGGTACTTGCATTGGGGGCTTAAGGTACAGCTGCAGAGCCCTCCCACCACGGTGCGTTAGGAATAGAGACATACCTACCTCACTGACACTTGGGGGAAACCTGTCAGCACCCTGCCCCCCCTGGAGTGTGAACCCCAGCTGCTAATAGAATCTGGTGCACACAACCATCACCACTACTTCTCGAGGTGGATAGGTGTTAGGGTGCAGCACACACTTGATGACCCAAAATCAGATTCTACTCAAGAATAGTGAATAGACTCAGGCATATATATCTGGCAACAGCCCAAACCAGCTGGTAATAGGTCATAAGTAAGTCAAGGGCTACAACAAACAAGATGGCAAAATCTAGTAGCCCATCCACGTATATTGAAAGAAAACAAAACAAGATAAGACTCAGCAAATATAGAAAAAATCACTACTATTTATATCTTAGTGATGGCTCGGAGAGAGTAGTCGATATAAAACCACATAAAGAAGCAGACCATGACAACTTCTAAAACCCCCCAAATAAAAGAACCAAAATCTTTCCCAAATGAAGATACAATCCTGGAATTATCAGATACAGAATATAAAAACTAATTTACAGAATGCTTCAAGACATCAGGGATGACCTCTGAAATGAAATAAGGCAAACTGCAGAAAAAGCCAAGGAACACACTGATAAAACTGTTGAAGAACTCAAAAAGATTATTCAAGAACATACTGGAAAAATTAATAAGTTGCAAGAATCCATAGACAGCATGCAGAAATCCAAAAGATTAACAATAAAATTACAGAATTAGACAACGCAATAGGAAGTCAGAGGAGCAGACTCGAGCAATTAGAATGCAGAGTGGGAAATCTGGAGGACCAGGGGATTAACACCAACATAACTGAAAAAATCAGATAAAAGAATTTAAAAAAATGAAGAAACCCTAAGAATCATGTGGGACTCTATCAAGAAGGATAACTTGCGTGTGATTGGAGTCCCAGAACAGGGAGGGAGGACAGAAAACACAGAGAAAATAGTTGAAGATCTGCTGACAGAAAACTTCCCTGACATCATGAAAGATGAAAGGGTATCTATCCAAGATGCTCATTGAACCCCATTTAAGATTGATCCAAAAAGAAAAACACCAAGACATATTATCATCAAACTTGTCAAAACCAAAGATAAAGAGAAAATTTTAAAAGCGGCCAGGGAGAAAAGAAAGGTCTCCTTCAAGGGAGAATCAATAAGAATAAGTTCAGACTACTCAGCAGAAACCATGCAGGCAAGAAGGCAATGGGATGACATATACAGAGCACTGATGGAGAAAAACTGCCAGCCAAGGATCATATATCCAGCAAAACTCTCTCTGAAATATGAAGGCGAAATTAAGATATTTACAGATAAACACAAGCTTAGAAAATTTGCAAAAACCAAACCAAAGCTACAAAAAATACTAAAGGAAATTGGTCAGAAAACCAATAATATCAGATACCAGCACAACACAAGGTCACAAAACAGAACATCCTGAAATCAAATAGGGAAATCACAAAAACAAATTAAGCTTAATTAAAAAAAAAAAAATGCTCAAAACTGGGAATCATTGAAGTCAATATGTAAAAGATCACAATAATCAAAAAGAGGGACTAAATACAGGTGGCATAGAACTGCCATATGGAGAGGGATACAAGGCGATATAGGACAATATAAGTTAGGTTTTTACTTAGAAAAATAGGGGTAAATATTAAGGTAACCACAAAGAGGTATAACAACTCCATAACTCAAAATAAAAGCCAAGAAAAACGTAACGATTCAACAAACATAAGGTCAAATACTATGAAAATGAGGATCTCACAACTTACAAAGAAAAACGTCTCAGCACAAAAAAGTATGTAAAAATGAAATTGTCAACAACACACATAAAAAGGCATCCAAATGACAACACTAGACACTTATTTATAATTATGCTGAATGTAAATGGACTAAATGCACCAATAAAGAGACAGAGAGTCACAGACTGGATAAAGAAACACGATCCATCTATATGCTGCCTACAAGAGACACACCTTAGACTTAGAGACACAAACTAAAACTCAAAGGATGAAAAAAAATATATCAAGCAAACAATAAGCAAAAAAGAAGAGGAGTAGCAATATTAGTTTCTGACAAAATAGACTTTAAACTTAAATCCACCACAAAGGATAAAGAAGGACACTACATAATGATAAAAGGGACAATTGATCAGGAAGACATAACCATATTAAATATTTATGCACCCAATGACAGGGCTGCAAGATACATAAATCAAATTTTAACAACTGAAAAGTGAGATAGACACCTCCAGAATTATAGTAGGAGACTTCAACACACTACTTTCGGAGAAGGTCAGGACATCCAGTAAGAAGCTCAATAGAGACACGGAAGACCTAATTACAACAATCAACCAACTTGACCTCATTGACTTATACAGAACTCTCCACCCAACTGCTGCAAAGTATACTTTTTTTTCTAGCGCACATGGAACATTCTCTACAATAGACCACATATTAGGTCATAAAACAAACCTTTGCAGAATCCAAAACATCGAAATATTACAAAGCATCTTCTCAGACCACAAGGCCATAAA
Organism: Loxodonta africana; assembly: GCF_030014295.1. Taxonomy (NCBI): domain Eukaryota; kingdom Metazoa; phylum Chordata; class Mammalia; order Proboscidea; family Elephantidae; genus Loxodonta; species Loxodonta africana. The sequence continues at coordinate 100,803,968 of NC_087345.1, forward strand.
ACTAGAAATCAATAACAGAAAAACTAGGGAAAAGAAATCAAATACTTGGAAAATGAACAATACCCTCCTGAAAAAAGACTGGGTTATAGAAGACATTAAGGAGGGAATAAGGAAATTCATAGAAAGCAACGAGAATGAAAATACTTCCTATCAAAACCTCTGGGACACAGCAAAAGCAGTGCTCAGAGGCCAATTTATATCGATAAATGCACACATACAAAAAGAAGAAAGAGCCAAAATCGGAGAACTGTCCCTACAACTTGAACAAATAGAAAGTGAGCAACAAAAGAATCCATCAGGCACCAGAAGAAAACAAATAATAAAAATTAGAGCTGAACTAAATGAATTAGAGAACAGAAAAACAATTGAAAGAATTAACAAAGCCAAAAGCTGGTTCTTTGAAAAAATTAACAAAATTGATAAACCATTGGCTAGACTGACTAAAGAAATACAGGAAAGGAAACAAATAACCTGAATAAGAAACGAGAAGGGCCACATCACAACAGACCCAACTGAAATTAAAAGAATCATATCAGATTATTACAAAAAATTGTACTCTAACGAATTTGCAAACCTAGAAGAAATGGATGAATTCCTGGAAAAACACTACCTACCTAAACTAACACATTCAGAAGTAGAACAACTAAATAGACCCATAATAAAAAAAGAGATTGAAACGGTAATCAAAAAACTCCCAACAAAAAAAAGCCCTGGCCCAGATGGCTATACTGCAGAATTCTACCAAACTTTCAGAGAACAGTTAACGCCACTACTACTAAAGGTATTTCAAAGCATAGAAAATGACGGAATACTACCTAACTCATTCTATGAAGCCACCATCTCCCTGATACCAAAACCAGGTAAAGACATCACAAAAAAAGAAAATTACAGACCTCTATCCCTCATGTACATAGATGCAAAAATCCTCAACAAAATTCTAGCCAATAGAATTCAACAACATATCAAAAAAATAATTCACCACGACCAAGTGGGATTTATACCAGGTATGCAAGGCTGGTTTAATATTAGAAAAACCATTAATGTAATCCACCATATAAATAAAATTAAAGAGAAAAACCACATGATCTTATCAATTGATGCAGAAAAGGAATTTGACAAAGTCCAACACCCATTTATGATAAAAACTCTCACCAAAATAGGAATTGAAGGAAAATTTCTCAACATAATAAAGGGCATCTATGCAAAGCCAACAGCCAACATCACTCTAAATGGAGAGAGCCTGAAAGCATTTCCCTTGAAAACGGGCACCAGACAAGGATGCCCTTTATCACCGCTCTTATTCAACATTGTGCTAGAAGTCCTAGCCAGAGCAATTAGGCTAGACAAAGAAATAAAGGGCATCTGGATTGGCAAGGAGGAAGTAAGATTATCTCTATTTGCAGATGACATGATCTTATACACAGAAAACCCTAAGGAATCCTCCAGAAAACTACTGAAACTAATAGAAGAGTTTGGCAGAGTCTCAGGTTATAAGATAAACATACAAAAATCACTTGGATTCCTCTACGTCAATAAAAAGAACATCGAAGAGGAAATCACCAAATCAATACCATTCACAGTAGCCCCCAAGAAGATAAAATACTTAGGAATAAATCTTACCAAGGATGTAAAAGACCTATACAAAGAAAACTACAAAGCTCTACTACAAGAAATTAAAAAGGACATACTTAAGTGGAAAAACATACCTTGCTCATGGATAGGAAGACTTAACATAGTAAAAATGTCTATTCTACCAAAAGCCATCTATACATACAATGCACTTCTGATCCAAATTCCAATGTCATTTTTTAATGTGATAGAGAAACAAATTACCAACTTCATATGGAAGGGAAAGAAGCCTCAGATAAGCAAAGCATTACTGAAAAAGAAGAAGAAAGTGGGAGGCCTCATTCTACCTGATTTCAGAAGCTATTATACAGCCACAGTAGTCAAAACAGCCTGGTACTGGTACAACAACAGACACGTAGACCAGTGGAACAGAATTGAGAACCCAGATATAAATCCATCCACACATGAGCAGCTGATATTTGACAAAGGCCCAGGGTCAGTTAATTGGGGAAAAGATAGTCTTTTTAACAAATGGTGCTGGCATAACTGGATATCCATTTGCAAAAAAATGAAACAGGACCCATACCTCACACCATGCACAAAAACTAACTCCAAGTGGATCAAAGACCTAAACATAAAGACTAAAACGATAAAGATCATGGAAGAAAAAATAGGGACAACGTTAGGAGCCCTAATACAAGGCATAAACAGAATACAAAACATTACCAAAAATGATGAAGAAAAACCAGATAACCGGGAGCTCCTAAAAATCAAACACCTATGCTCATCTAAAGACTTCACCAAAAGCATAAAAAGACCACCTACAGATTGGGAAAGAAGTTTCAGCTATGACATCTCCGACCGGCGCCTGATCTCTAAAATCTATATGATTCTGTCAAAACTCAACCACAAAAAGACAAACAACCTAATCAAGAAGTGGGGAAAGGATATGAACACACACTTCACTAAAGAAGATATTCAGGCAGCTAACAGATACATGAGAAAATGCTCCCGATCATTACCCATTAGAGAAATGCAAATTAAAACTACGATGAGATTCCATCTCACACCAACAGGGCTGGCATTAATCCAAAAAACACAAAATAATAAATGTTGGAGAGGCTGCAGAGAGATTGAAACTCTTATACACTGCTGGTGGGAATGTAAAATGGTACAACCACTTTGGAAATCTATCTGGCGTTATCTTAAACAGTTAGAAATAGAACTACCATACAACCCAGAAATCCCACTCCTCGGAATATACCCTAGAGAAATAAGAGCCTTCACACAAACAGATATATGCACACCCATGTTTATTGCAGCTCTGTTGACAATAACAAAAAGCTGGAAGCAACCAAGGTGTCCATCAACGGATGAATGGGTAAATAAATTGTGGTATATCCATACAGTGGAATACTACGCATCATTAAAGAACAGTGACGAATCTGTGAAACATTTCATAACATGGAGGAACCTGGAAGGCATTATGCTGAGCGAAATTAGTCAGAGGCAAAAGGACAAATATTGTATAAGACCACTATTATAAGTTCTTGAGAAATAGTATAAACTGAGAAGAACACATACTTTTGTGGTTATGAGGGGGAGAGGGAGGGAGGGTGGGAGTGGGTTTTTTACTGATTAATTAGTAGATAAGAACTGCTTTAGGTGAAGGGAAGGACAATACTCAATACATGGAAGGTCAGCTCAACTGGACTGGACCAAAAGCAAAGAAGTTTCCAGGATAAACTGGATGCTTCAAAGGTCAGTGGAGCAAGGGCGGGGGTTTGGGGACCATGGTTTAAGGGGACTTCTAAGTCAATTGGCAAAATAATTCTATTATGAAAACATTCTGCATCCCACTTTGAAATGTGGCGTCTGGGGTCTTAAATGCTAGCAAGCGGCCATCTAAGATGCATCAGTTGGTCTCAACCCACCTGGAGCAAAGGGGAATGAAGAACACCAAGGTCACACAATAACTATAAGCCCAAGAGACAGAAAAGGCCACATGAACCAGAGACCTACATCATCCTGAAACCAGAAGAATTAGTTGGTGCCCGGCCACAATCGATGACTTCCCTGACAGGGAGCACAACAGAGAACCCCTGAGGGAGCAGGAGATTAGTGGGATGCAGACCCCAAATTCTCACAAAAAGACCAGACTTAATGGTCTGACTGAGACCAGAGGAATCCTGGCTGTGATGGTCCCCAAACCTTCTGTTGGCCCAGGACAGGAACCATTCCCAAAGACAACTCATCAGACATGAAAGGGAGTGGACAGTGGGTAGGAGAGAGATGCTGATGAAGAGTGAGCTAATTATATCAGGTGGACACTTGAGACTGTGTTGGCATCTCCTGTCTGGAAGGGGGGATGGGAGGATGGAGTGAGTTGGAAGCTGGCAAAATTGTCATGAAAGGAGAGACTGGAAGGGTTGACTCATTAGGGGGAGAGCAAGTGGGAGTACGGAGTAAGGTGTATATAAGCTTATATGTGACAGTCTGACTTGATTTGTAAGTGTTCACTTGAAGCTCAATAAAAGTTAATAAAAAAAAAAAAAGAAACTTTCAAAGAACGGGAATGTGTTGGTCAGGGTTGTAGGAGGATAAGGATGGTACATTCAAATTGAGTAACTGAGATCAAGGCTGAGAGAAAACAACAAAGGATGATGGAATACTCCAGGGCTCTTAACCCAAACAAAACAAAACAAAACAAAACAATACCCGTTGCCGTTGAGTCGATTCTGACTCATAGCAATCCTACAGGAACTGGAAACCCTATAGTAGAACTGCCCTATAGGGTTTCCAAGCAGCTCCTGGTGGATTTGAACTGCTGACCTTTTGGTTAGCAGCCAAACTCTTAACCCACTATGCCACCAGGGTTTCCAATGTAATAAAAGTAGAGGTAAATCTGATGTTTTGGAATTAGCAATAAAGGAGGCAGATGCTCTGACAATAGTGCTGATATATCCAGGGAGGCATCAAGGATCCTGCCGGATGATTCTTCCTTAGATTAACACTGCCTAATTAAGAATAATTGGATTATAAACACTGCTTGTGAGACTTACAGCATTTGTCTTGTTGATTGTAACTCCAAAACATACCCACAGTTGAATTAATTCACTGGTAGTTATTGAAAGAAGTAAAATGGTTCAGGAGACTAATCAAAAGGCCTGGAAAGCAGGCAGGAGCCTTTAATATCAATTTCATACTGTGGCCTGCAAATATTATGTAATATGCTATTGAGCCAGGTTGGTTAGTCCCTCTGACTCCGTTTCTCAGTGTGAAGCTGGAAAAGACATGCAGCTCAGCTCAGGCCTAGAGAGCCTTCTGGTCTTCTGGTCCCTGTTCATCCTAACAATCCAGGCTGAGTACCAGTGTCAAATTTATTCACCCCAAATTCCACTTTGATTATGTAGAAGCAAAAAGTGACACTTTGTCCTGCTTCCGGTATGAGTAAGCTCTTCGCTTACCACAGTCAGGGAAAAACATACAACACGCTGACGAAAGCTAAAAATAATGGTCACTCTGGGTTTTTTTGGGGGCGGGGGCTGGGTTTGGTCCTTTAACTAGTAAAATCTTGAATATTTCTCATAAACCATTTTATCCCTGATATTTGCCATACTACTGTCTGAAGATGCATAATTATATGTATTATATAAGATTACAATATCATATGATATTACAATCATATAAGAAAGTGACTTTCCTTCATGTTTTTTTTTTTTTAATGTAAACTTTGTAACCTGGGTAGTTTTGCAGATTTTTAATGTAAATAACTGTTGGGTTTTCAGTATTTGGAAGCCAGTTCTTCTGAAGTCTGACTCTATTGCTCTTTTGGAAAATAAATTCTTTTCTGAATACTTTCCTCCAAGTCTTCCTTTAACAGTCATCTTAAAAGCCTTTGTGCAAAAAACTTTAATGGTTTCTTATTACTTATCCAATCAAACCCAAATTCTTTTGCTGATGCTTCATAGCTTCTAAAAATCTCACCTCAAACTTCTCCGAACTTAGGTCCCATTACTTCCTTACCTGAATTCCACAGCAGCCAGGTAGACCATGATGCTGGGATTCTCACCTCAGCATCTTGGCTCACACCACCCCTCCCATGTGCAAAATCCTCCCCGCCCCTCTTTATCAATGCGAATTAGATCTTTCTCTTCAGGCTCACCTTAGGCCCTCCACTGCCCATGAAGTCTCATTGGGTAGTCCACACATCTTTTCCTTCTCTCAACTCATAGCCTGTGCCACTCACTCCTTCAGCCCTTGATCATTTGTTGCTATGTGAAGTATTTTGCATTGTTTAATTTTTATGCCTGCATATTCTGTCTCCCTAAGGTAGGTTGTAAACTTCAGTGCATAAGGATGTGGACTTTTCTAATGCAGGCCTAGGAGTCCCTGGGTGGTGCAAACAGTTAACACACTTGGCTTCTCACCTAAAGGTTGGAGGTTCAAGTTCACCCAGAGGTGTCTTGAAAGATAGTCCTGGTGATCTATCCCTGAAAAATCAGTCATTGAAAACCCTATACAGCACAGTTCTACTCTGACACACATGAGGTCGCCGTGAGTCGGAATTGATTTGACAGCAAGTCTGATATTCAACGGGGAGCTTGAAAACTAAGCAGTGTATTGTTCTTTCTGCTTTTTACATAATTGTAATTTCATTAGTGAGATGTAGAATAAATTCGGGAAAACACTTTTAATAATTATGTCAAATCCGACTTTCCAATCTCCTAACAAAACCTGGGGCAGATCCAACAATTTTCAGATGACTTTCTGATATTAAAACAGCCTAGTCCAGTTTAGAACTTCAATTTCATATCTCATTCAAAACTCTCCCCCAGTGTAGGCCAGACTTGTAACTCTTCTTCCTTCTTCTATCTAGAGCATGGAAAAAGGAATGAGGGAAAAGGACAAACACCTCTTATCTTCTCTGGATGAGACTGCTTTTCCTTGTTGTTTTATGGTAACACTGATGGGAGATGATGCCCTCCTGGGTACAAGTGCTGGCTTTCTCATGGGTCTCCCTACTGCAAAGTGCCATCTGTGGTATACCTGGTTCTAATCAACCTCTTTCCATGACCTCTTCTTGCTGCTGAGGTCCCATTTCCTGGCAAATGGCTCCCTTGTGTGCCGTACTGGTCAGATGACTCCAGTCCAAGTACATCCCGTGTTTCTGTAAGATCCAAGGAAAGTCATGTGTCCTGGCCATAGCATGTAGAACTACCGGCTCCTTCTCTCAGGCCTGCCTTTTCTCCCTTGATCTGATTTCTCTGCTCGGGCCGACATGGGAGCAGAAGGGCAAGACCACTTTCTAAGCAGATGTTCAAGCGGAGAACAAAACAATACTACCCTCTTTTTATATGCATCCACGTTTTTACAGCTGATTCCTTTGGACATCCCCAATCAGCCCTTCCATAGACATGGAATAACAAGATACAAATTTTGTGAAGCTACTTTTCTAACAGAGTCTTGTAAAAATTATCCCTGTTCAAAATTGTAAAATGAATAGCGGTTTCATTTCTGAATATAATTCTAATGAAAGCCTAAGACCTCCTCAGGCATCCTATTATACTATATTAAAAGAACAACATTCTTCCTTTCACCAAAGAATATTCCAACAGCTTACTTTCAGTCCTAACCTTTCCAAAATTCATAATTCATAAACTTCACTCTGTTAGAGATAGTTTTGGACATCTGACTAAATTAAAGACAACCTCCAAATGATTCCAATATATTTTATAGTCCACCATCTCTCTACACTTTTTCTCAGTTTTTTATTTCCAATTAATATTTTTTGTATTATACCTCGTCACCAGTGTAATCTTTTCCAGATTTTTATTTTTGGGTCACTATTTTATATATCGGAGCCCTGGTGGAACAGTGGTTAAGAAGAACTCAGCTGCTAACCAAAAAGTCAGCAGTTCGAATCCACCAGCTACTCTCTTGAAATCCTATGGGGCAGTTCTGCTCTGTCCTATAGGGTCACTATGAGTTAGAATTGACTCAGTGGCAATGTTTTTTTTTTTTTTGGTATGCTTCTTTATACATTTTTATTTTGTATGTTCTGATGTTTCGAATAGCTGAAGTCCTTGAGGGCCTAATTTCTTGTTGCTGCTTTTACTCATGGGGGCTTGTTTTCTGGTGTTTTTTAAAATTTTGGATTGTGAAATCATGTTTGCCTGACCTTTATTTGTTAATTTCTTGTTTTGGAGTTTCCAAAACCAATCAGAGACTAAATTTTAATCCCAACAGCATGAGGATAAGCCTGTAGTTATGAATTCTCAGGACAGATTTTTATTTTGGGACACTCAGAATTTGGGCCAAGACAGACAAATCTAGTTTTGCCCTTTGTTGGTGGGCAGACAGCCTTTGTCCAGCCTTCTCTTTTGCTGAGGGTGAATACTTAATGTGGGGACTTCAATTCCAAATCCCTGCGGTATGCAGGTTCAAGGTCTTGTTTCCCATCCCTAAGCAGCCATTACAACACAAGCCTTTAGAAAAAGGAAACTGGCGATTGATTTGAGGACAGCTGTACTTTCAGTGTTAGCCTACAGCTCTGGTTTCAGCCTGCTTTCTAGTTTTGACCCTTGGGAATTTCCCTACTTTTTTTTTTATTTTTTAAATGTGCTCAATTATGCATTTGAAAGTATGTTATGTTTTATCCAATTTGTCAGGTATCTTGTAGGAGAATTTTTTAAATGATCTAGCATGCTATTGGTTTAAATTTCAACTTACCTACTTTTATTACAGAATTTTCTCTATATCTTATTCTGAAACAATGTAATAATAAAACCCACCGTTTACTGAGTGCCTTTTGTATGCTAGGTGCTTTGATCTCATTTTGTTGTCATCTTTACTGTAGCACTGATCACTGTTTATAAATGGCTCCCTATCTTATTCTCTTTGTTTCCAACTTTCACATTCCAATCACCACTAATTATCAATGCATCTTGATTGCATGTTCGATCAATTTCAGACTGCAGCAGCTGATAAAAATCTTCTATTTCTTCATCTTTGGTCCTAGTGGTTGGTGCGTAAATTTGAATAATAGGTGTATTAACTGGTCTTCCTTGTAGGCGTATGGATATTATCCTATCACTGATAGCGTTGTACTTCAGGATAGATCTTGAAACGTTCTTTTTGTTGATGAATGCAACACCATTCCTCTTCGAGCTGTCATTCCCAGCATAGTAGACTATATGATTGTTCGATTCAAAATGGCCAATACCAGTCCATTTCAGCTCACTAATGCCTAGAATATCGATTGTTTATGTGTTCCATTTCATTTTTGATGATTTCCAATTTTCCTAGATTCATACTTCATACATTCCAGGTTCTGATTATTAATGGATGTTTGCAGCTGTTTCTTCTCATTTTGAGTTGTGCCACATTCAGCAAATGAAGGTCCCGAAAGCTTTACTCCGTCCACATCGTTAAGGTCAACTGTACTTTGAGGAGGCAGCTCTTCTCCAGTCATCTTTTGAGTGCCATCCAACCTGGGGGGCTCATCTTCCAGCACTATATCAGACAATGTTCTGCTGCCATTCATAAGGTTTTCACTGGCTAATGCTTTTCAGAAGTAGACTGCCGGGTCCTTCTTCTTAGTCTGTCTTAGTCTGGAAGCTCAGCTGAAACCTGTCCTCCTTGGGTGACCCTGCTAGTATCTGAATACCAGTGGCATAGCATCCAGCGTCACAGCAACACACAAGCCCCCACAGCACGACAAACTGACAGACAGCTATTGGAATGTGAAAGTTGGAAACAAAGAAGGATCAGTAGTTGGAAAATATGGCCTTGGTGATAGAAACAATGCCGGAGATCGAATGATAGAATTTTGGAAGACCAATGACTTCTTCATTGCAAATACCTTCTTTCACCAACTTAAACGGCGACTATACACATGGACCTCGCCAGATGGAACACATAGAAAACAAATTGACTACATATGTGGAGAGAGATGATGGAAAAGCTCAATATCATCAGTCAGAACAAGGCCAGGGGCCGACTGTGGAACAGACCATCAATTGCTCATATGCAAATTCAAGCTGAAACTGAAGAAAATCAGAGCAAGTCCACGAGAGCCAAAATATGACCTTGAGTATATCCCACCTGAATTTAGAGACTATCTCAAGAATAGATTTGATGCATTGAACGCTAGTGACTGAAGACCAGACGAGTTGTGGAATGACATCAAGGATATCATCCATGAAGAAAGCAAGAGGTCACTGAAAAGACAGGAAAGAAAGAAAAGACCAAGATGGATGTCAGAGGAGACTCTGAAACTTGCTTTTGAGCATCGAGCAGCTAAAGCAAGAGGAAGAATTGATGAAGTAAAAAGAACTGAACAGAAGATTTCAAAGGGCCTCTCGAGAAGACAAAGTAAAGGATTATAATGACATGTGCAAAGAGCTGGAGATGGAAAACCAAAAGGGAAGAACATGCTTGGCGTTTCTCAAGCTGAAAGAACTGAAGAAAAAATTCAAGCCTCGAGTTGCAATAGTGAAGGATTCCATGGCGAAAATATTAAATGACGCAGGAAGCATCAAAAGAAGATGGAAGGAATACACAGAGTCATTATACCAAAAAGAATTAGTCGATATTCAACCATTTCAAGAGGTGGCATATGATCAGGAACCGATGGTACTGAGGGAAGAAGTCTAAGCTGCTCTGAAGGCACTGGTGAAAAACAAGGCTCCAGGAATTGACAGAATATCAATTGAGATGTTTCAACAAACAGATGCAGCACTGGAGGTGCTCACTCGTCTATGCCAAGAAATATGGAAGACAGCTTCCTGGCCAACTGACTGGAAGAGATCCATATTTATGCCTATTCCCAAGAAAGGTGATCCACCCAAATGTGGAAATTATAGAACAATATCATTAGTATCTCATGCAAGCAAAATTTTGCTGAAGATTGTTCAAAAAGGGATGCAGCAGAAATTCAGGCGGGTTTCAGAAGAGGACGTGGAACGAGGGATATCATTGCTGATGTCAGATGGATCCTGGCTAAAAGCAGAGACTATCAGAAGGATGTTTACCTGTGTTTTACTGACTATGCAAAGGCATTCAAGTGTGTTGATCATAACAAACTATGGATAACACTGAGAAGAATGGGAATTCCAGAACACTTAATTGTGCTCATGAGAAACCTTTACATAGATCAAGTGGCAGTTGTTCGGACAGAACAAGGGGATACTGATTGATTTAAAGTCAGAAAAGGTGTGCGTCAGGGTTGTATTCTTTCAGCATACCTATTTAATCTGTGTGCTGAACAATAATATGAGAAGCTGGACTATATGAAAAAGAATGGGGCATCAAGATTGGAGGAAGACTCATTAACAACCTGTGTTATGCAGATGACACAATCTTGCTTGCTGAAAGTGAAGAGGACTTGAAGCACTTACTAATGAAGATCAAAGATCACAGCCTTCAGTATGGATTACACCTCAACATAAAGAAAACAAAAATCCTCGCAGCTGGACCAGTGAGCAACATCATGATAAATGGAGAAAAGATTGAAGTTGTCAAGGATTTCATTTTACTTGGATCCATAATCAACAGCCATGGAAGCAGCAGTCAAGAAATCAAAAGATACATTGCATTGGGTAAATCTGCTGCAAAGGACCTCTTCAAAGTGTTGAAGAGCAAATATGTCACCCTGAAGACTAAGGTGTGCCTTACCCAGGCCATGGTATTTTCAATCACATCATATGCATGTGAAAGCTGGACAATGAATAAAGAAGACCGAAGAAGAGTTGATGCCTTTGAATTGTGGTGTTGGCGAAGAATATTGAATATACCATGGACTGCCAAAAGAACGAACAAATCTGTCTTGGAAGAAGTGTGGCCAGAATGCTCCTTAGAGGCAAGGATGGCGAGACTGCGTCTTACATACTTTGGACATGTTGTCAGGAGGGATGAGTCCCTGGAGAAGGACTTCATGCTTGGCAGAGTACAGGGTCAGCGGAAAAGAGGAAGACCCTCGAGAAGGTGGATTGACACAGTGGCTGCAACAATGAGCTCGGGCATAACAATGATTGTAAGGATGGTGCAGGACCGGGCAGTGTTTCGTTCTGTTGTGCATAGGGTCGCTATGAGTGGGAACCGACTCAATGGCACCTAACAACATCTTATTCTCTGTCTCTACCACTTGTGTGTATCCTGTATACTGCTTGTTATGATATGCAGTTATTTTATTTATTACTCTTTTTTATTTTCTTGTTTCACTACAATGTAAGTTTCATGAAGAAAGGGATCATGTTTATGTTATCCTTAATTTAATTTCTAGCCTATGTGGAGTCCCTGGGTGTACAAACGGTTAATGCGCTCAGCTGCTAACCTAAAGTTTGGAGGTTCGAGTCCACCCAGCTGTGCCTTGGAAGAAAGACCTAGTGATCAACTTCTGAAAAATCAGCCATTGAAAACCCTAGGGAGCAGATTTCTATTCTGACACACATGGGGTTGCCATGAGTTGGAATGGGGTTGCTGTGGTTCAGAACTGATTCGAGGGTAACTGATTGATTAGTATCTATTTGACTAACTCATAGCGAGCTCTCAATAAATATTTACCTTATAGTTGAATATAATCTGTGAGGTAGATAATAGCTCTCTTCAGATGCAAATCTAGGTCCAGAGAGGATGATAAGCACCTTGTTCAAGGTTATAGAGTGGTGAGTGAAGTGCAGGCAAGGGCTGGATGCTGAAGTCCATACCCCCTGCCATTTGGGAAGCTGTTTCTTTCATTAGTATATGGGAAGCCAAGGTGAATAGCTGAATTATGGAAGTGGTCTGATAAAATGATAACTGAAATAAATTCTTCACATCATTAATTTCAAATTATATTCAATTTTAATACTGTTAAATGGTTTATATTATATAGAATTAAGGAAATTTCACAGAGTCAGCATGTCGAGGTAAATTTTCCAAGTCCTATTATTTATACTTTGGGACAATTTTTGTCTTATTTATTAAAAAAAGAAAAAACAAATTTGTTTTAGAATGTGCATTTTGAGTTCTCATTCCATTCAAGAGGAATATTAAAAATTATTTTGCTTCCTTTCCTCCCACTCCCACTCTTCTTATTCCCTGGTATGAAACAAAAGACAGCCAAATTATTGTTTTGTTTTTTTTTACCAAGTTCATTTTACAAATAAGTTTATTATTGTTTTTAAATTCCACAAAAGTTAACAACTTCAAAATGTCCTTATCCTTAAAAGCATGTAAAGATTCTAGAATAGATAAAAATTGCCTTGCTCCAACTAATCTATTACATTTTTCTGTTTACCAGTGTTCTCTGCAATAGACGTTGAGCTATCAAACTGGTGATCAGAGTCAAGTGAATATTCAAAACCCGGAGAAAGTGTGCATCAACGTTTTCAAATTCTCACAATAGAAGAGTAGATATTGTGTGCTGAATATAAAGCCCTTTTTGGATCTTTTTAGGACAAACCTGTCTGTAAGAAACTGTAGGTCACCATGGTGTGGCTCATTCTCAAATGGAAGTTGCAGGAAATGAATATATGTGCTTTCTGAGTATAAAGACTTTGACCTACAGTGCCTTTTCTATTCTTGTGCTATGAAAAAAGTGACTCGCACTGTCTGAAAGAGTGGTTTTCTGTAGGGCCTGGAAAAAGTTCTTACACTTTTAATAGAAAATTTAAAAACGTTGTCTACAGGGTTTTATGTTGTACAGCTGGAGGCAAAATCTGAGTCCATTTCACGGAAAGCATGGAGCCTTGATTACTGAATGGGTTCCCATGGTGACATGCACAGGGAAGAGCTTTTCAATCTTAAAGAGTCAGAGTGTGGCTATGCCTATGCTAGGTTGTAAATCAGTGCAATTTTAACAGCAAAAATGGCATAAATAATATTTTGGTGATATAGTTCTTTTTTTATACGTAAGAAATTGTAAAAGCTAGTATTTAGGGGAACTAACCTTTTGAAAAATAGGACATAGTTTTGAATAAAAGTAAAATTTCAACTCCTGTGTGGCAAGCACCATACCATAAAGTAAGGTGAGATTCTGACTTCTCCTTTTCCACTAACCCACTGCCGTCGAGTCGATTCTGACTCATAGCGACCCTAGAGGACAGAGTAGAACTGTCCTGTAGAGTTTCCAAGGAGCGCCTGGCAGATTCAAACTGCTGACCTTTTGGTTAACAGCCGTAGCACTTAACCACTACACCACCAAGGTTTCTGCTTCTCCCTTTAGGACTTGGATTTTGAAGTTGTTTGCTTAATGGGTTACTCATTCACCCATTTGAATCACATTAAGCTCAATTTAAATCTATAAACCTTTTCCTATGCTCTTAAATACCTCCACCCTGTACTCTGATAGTTAGATTTTTAAGTATGCATTTGTCCCTATTAAATTTCTTATTGTATTTAGTCTATCATTATTATATTATCTAATGTTATTAGAGATGCTCTAAAACTCCTTTATGTCCTTTTCAGCCTCATCACTCATTACTCTCACCCTCATACATTCCACCTCAACTTAAAGAAAACAGAAATCCTCATAACTGGACCAATAAGCAACATCATGATAAATGGAGAAAAGATTGAAGTTGCGAAGGATTTCATTTTCTTTGGATCCATGATCAACACCCATGGAAGCAGCAGTCAAGAAATCAAAAGATTCATTGCATTGGGCAAATCTGCTGCAAAAGACCTCTTTGAAGTGTCGGAAAGCAAAGATGTCACCTTGAAGACTAAGGTGTGCCTGACCCAAGCCAAGGTGTTTTCAATCGCTTCATGTGTATGTGAAAACTGGACAATGAATAAGGAAGACAGAAGAATTGATGCCTTTGAATTGTGGTATTGGCGAAGAATATTGAATATACCGTGGACTACTAAAAGAATGAACAAATTTGCCTCGGAAAAAGTACAACCAGAATGTTCCTTAGAAGCAAGGATGGCGAGACTTACATACTTTGGACATGTTATCAGGAGGAATCAGTCCCTGGAGAAGGACATTATGCTTGGTAAAGTAGACTTTCAACAAGGTGGATTGACACGGGTGCAACAATGGGTTCAAGCATAACAACGATTGTGAGGATGGCTCAGGACTGGACAGTGTTTTGTTCTGTTGTATGTAGGGTGGCTGTGAGTCGGAATTGACTCGATGGTACCTAACAACAGCAACATACATTCTGCACCACGCATGCAATCAAAAATAAAATTCTTGGAAGAGATCATGCTTTATCTCAACTTTGAATCATTGCACATACTGCTCTACAATGCTTTTCCTGTCCTTTCATCTGCTCTTTCTTCTTCTTCAAGGCTTGGATGAGAGGTCACTTCTTCTAGGACCCTCTTAGTACTGGGTGATATGGCACACCTGTGAGTTCCCACAGTAGTCTGTACTTATGCTAATCTTAGCATTTTTCAAAATACATTATAATGATTTGTATTCTTGACTTCTCTTCCCCACTAGCCTATAAGATGCTTGAAGGCAGGAATTATATCTATGTTTTTGTCACCATTTTATCCCTAGTGCCTAGCACAATGCATGACCCATAGTAGGTCTTGACTATATATTTCTTGAGTAAATATTTAAATGAATCAAGTGACCTCATCAAAGTAATAATAATCATACATACAGGGTTGTGATGGTTAATGTTATGTGTCAATTTGGCTAGGCTATGATTTTCAGTGGTTTGGCAGATACTATGTAATCACTTTCCATTTTGTGATCTGATATGAGCAGCCAATCAGTTGAAAGGGGAGTTTCCTTGGGGACTTGGCCTACCTCCAGTATATCAGTGGATGTTCTGGCAAAGCTTGCTCTCTTTTCTCAACGCTGCACTCTTCTTGTCACCTGACCTTTGGTTCTTGGGAGGTAAGCCTGCAGAAGTCTCTGGCTTGCCAACTGACCTACAGATTTTGGGTCCACCAACCCTGGCAACCCTTTGAGCCAGCAAAAGCCTGTAGCCTGCTACCTGACCTGCAGATTTTGGATTCGTCAGCCCCTACAACCACATGAGCCAGCAGAAATCTTCAGCCTGTTGCCTGACCCATGGATTTGAGATTTGCCAGCCTCCACAATTGCATAAGCCATTTCCTTGAAGTAAATTTCTCTCTCTATATCTCTACATGTTCACTGGTTTTGCTCCTCTAGAGAGCCCAAACTAAGACAAGGGCCAAGGATGTTGTCCTAGGACATGCCTGATGAAACCCTGCTCTCTTAATCCGTAATCTGTTCTTCAGGCTATGGGTGTTTAACCAGTTATGGACCCCCGTCTTTGAGTCACTTCCAACACACATCTCTTATCTCTTTATGTCTACAGGACGTTATGAAATATGAAACCTTGTCAAACACCAGGCTGAAATTCAGAAGTATTATACATATATAGCTGTCACCTGACCTATCAGTCCAGGAGAAGAAACATTCGTGCTGATCTTGAACTACATCTTATTGAATTATATCCATTGAATTGTTTATAGAATGCTTTATCTCATCTCAGTTTTCTGTAGATTTTGTCTTCTCAAAACAGCCTTAGTAAATTTAGAATACTCAGTATTTTCTTTATACATATTAAATGCATTTGTGTCATCCCTGATCCTTGTTTATTAACTCTACCTACAACCCCTTCTTAAAGGGAAACTTGAGTTTTATTTGTACTTTAAAGGAGTCTAGAGAAAGACAATTAAACTTGATTAAGTACATGTATGCCAGGCAGTTTACCTGCATTATTGCTTATTCCTCACAACAACATGCTAAGTAGATACTATTAATCCTGATTTGAATAAGAGTAACATAAACCTTGTAGGAAGTAAGGGACAGGGCTGATATTGGGGTTCACTTAGGTTTGGCTCTAAAGCATAGAACCCCTGTGGGAATCTGAAAAAAGCTATGCTTTTCTCTCTAGTAACATATGTATAAGCCACTATCAGTTGGGGTTCTTTGTTGTAAGCAACAGAAGCCAAATCTGGTTGTTGAAGTAGAAAGACAGGCTTTATGTTTTTAAGATATTGGTAGCTCACAGAATCATTGGGATGGCTGTAGAACCAGGAACAAATTTAGTCAGCTGGGAAGAAATGTGCAAAATCACCCTGCAGAAGTGTCTGGTGAGGAAACTATTACTGCTGCTGCTTCCTCTAAGCACTAGAAGGTACAGTTTGCACTGTTGTTCCTAGAGTTCAGTACTGATGGAACTGTAGCTGTCAACGCTTCAACACCACAGGAATGGTCCTGCAGCAGCAATCACCCACCCCACGCTGATAACACCAGTATGGTCCTATAGCAACAACCACAGACCCTACACCACCACCACAGACATGGACTTGCAGCAACCCCTATCAGTACCATGTTGACATTGCAAACAAGGCCAGCTTTGGAGTACGAACTGTGTAGTCACACAGGGCCTGCACTTAGAAGGGCCCCACATTTGCTTAATGCTTTGCTGTCACTGTTTTGAAATTCTTAATAATTTTTTAGCAAGGAACTCCACATTTTCATTTTGCACTGGGCCCTGCAAATTATGTAGTTGGTCCTAAGTGTGAACTTGGTCTTGCAACAACCACCACTAACCCTACATCAACACCACAAACATGTTGTGGTGCAACTGGGATTGCCAACGTGTCAACACTAGGGACATGGTCCTGCAGCCACCCCACCCCTCCCCTAGAGGAAAGAGAGAAAATTCATGCAACACGTATTTTGTGTGAATTTCAGAGAGTTTCTGGACTTACTGTGGCCTCTCCGTGGTCCCGGGTTAAGACTCCTGCTCTAAAACCCATTTCACAATATGACACTCCCTCCAGAACTTGAGGTTGAAAGATTTTCCTCATGTATGGACCAGGAATAGTGTGAATTCTTGATCTGAATTACTGTGAACTTAGCAAACAATATACACACTTATTATAGTAGACCATGTAGCGTCTGTGAAATAGTAAAGTATTGAAGGAGAGATATTCAGTTAGTGTGAGTCAAAGCCTAGAGCTGGAGAGTGGTTAGGAGTGGAGATTTGGTAGTCATCAGCATAGAAGGTGGAAACTGAATTGATTCAACACACATGTATTGAGCATCTTCATATGCTGGGCTCTTTACTAGGCATAGGGATAAAATGATGAGCATTGGGACATGCCTTCAGAGTTTGTATATAGCCATTGGAGCTTCAGGGAGAATAGGTAGACTGAGTAGAGGAGATACTCTGATACTAATAATTAAAAGGATATATTTCTTCATGCAAATACAACTTGCCAATTTTTTTTAGGAATCGGATTGTAATTTCCTCATCGACAACTGAAATCTGTCACTGAAATTCAAAAATAGCCGTGTCGTGTTTAAAAATTTTGTTGGCTATTTAAAATGTGACATTTACATTTATACATGAACTAAAAATGAAGCAAGTCCTGTCATAATTTGACAGGCATAATCACTTATCCTGTAACGCAAACAGTAACCTAATAGCAAGATGCTAATATTGCCTTGGTGCAGGTGTTGCTAATTAGCTACTGGATTAGGCTGCATCATATTCTCTCCTCTCACCTATACATAATGTTTGTGTAAAATGCAAATGTGAGGTGTACACTGAAATGTTAAACTGCCAACCATGACTCATGGATTGACCTTGAAACAATGAGAATTACCAAGTGGCTTTTTTTCAATTGGGCAATAATCGTGACTCTCCTCCTTAACAACAAAGTTTGCCCTTCAGCATGAAGTTAGTTCGAGCTCTGGCCCAGTGACTAGGTAAGAAGACAGCAGAAATCATTTCTTATTTGCTTTTCCTACTCACTTCCAGGACACGGATTGCTCTGGAAGAAACTGCAGCAATGGCTGATGTAATTAGGGATCACTCATTTGTTTATTCAGCAGCTATGTATTGAATTGAATGCCTACCATATGCCCTACCATACGACTCAAAGTGTGAAGAAACAGCTGCAAACATCCATTAATAATTGGAAAGTGGAATGTATGAATCTAGGAAAATTGGAAATCATCAAAAATGAAATGGAACTCAAAAATGATATTCTAGGCATTAGTGAGCTGAAATGGACTAGTATTGGCCATTTTAATTTGGACAATCCTGTGTTTTTTTATGGTCTACTATGCTTGGAATGACAGCATGAAGAGGAATGGCATTGCATTCATTTTAAAAAGAAAATTTCAAGATCTATCCTGAAGTATGATGCTGTCAGTGATAAGATAATATCCATACGCCTACAAGGAAGATCAGTTAATATGCCTATTATTCAAATTTATTCACCAATTACTAAGGTCAAAGATGAAGAGATTGAAGATTTTTACCAACTTCTGCAGTCTGAAATAGATCGAACATGAAATCAGGATGCATTGATAATTACTGGTGATTGGAATGTGAAAGTTGGAAACAAAGAAGAAGGATTGGTAGTTGGAAAATATAGCCTTGGTGATAGACACGATGCTGGAGATTGCATGATAGAATTTTGTAAGACCAAAGACTCCTTCATTGCAAATACCTTTTTTCAACAACAGAAACGGTGACTATACACATGGAAATTTTGCCAGATGGAATACACAGGAATCAGATAGACTACATCTGTGGAAAGAGTTGATGGAAAAGCTCAATATCATTAGTCAGAACAAGGCCAGGGGCCGACTGTGGATCAGACCCTCAATTGCTCATATTCAAGTTCAAGTTGACAATGAAGAAAATTAGATCAAGTCCACAAGAGCCAAAGTATGACCTTGAGCATATCTCACCTGAATTCAGAGGCCATTTGAAGAATAGATTTGGCTCCTTGAACCCTAATGACTGAAGAACAGACGAGTTGTGGAATGACATCAAGGACATCATACATGAAGAAAGCAAGAGGTCATTAAAAAGACAGGAAAGAAGGAAAAGACCAAAAAGGATGTCAGATGAGACTCGAAAACTTGATGTTGAACGTTGAGTAGCTAAAGCAAAAGGAAGAAATGATGAAGTGAAAGAGCTGAACAGAAGATTTCAAAAGACAGTTCCAGAAGACAAAGTAAAGTATTATAATAACATGTGCAAAAAGCTGGAGATAGAACACTGGAAGGGAAGAACATGTTTGGCATTTCTCAAGCTAAAAGAATTGAAGAAAAAATTCAAGCCTCAAGTTGCAATAGTGAAGGATTTTAGGGGGAAAATAGTAAATGATGCAGGAAGCATCAAAAAAAGATGGAAGGAATACACAGTCACTATACCAAGAAGAATTGGTTGATGTTCCACCATTTCAGGAGGTAGTATATGATCAGGAACCGATGGTACTGAAGGAAGAAGCCGAAGCTGCACTGAAGGCATTGGTGAAAACAAGGCTCCAGGAATTGATGGGATACCAATTGAGATGTTTCAACAAACAGATGCAACACTGGAAGGGTTCACTCTTCTACTCCATGAAATTTGGAAGACAGCTACCGGCCAACCAACTGGAACAGATCCGTATTTGTGCCTATTCCCAAGAAAGTGATCCAATTGAATTCGGAAATTATCAAACAATATCATTAATGTCATACGCAAGTAAAATTTTGCTGAAAGTCATTCAAAAGTGGCTGCAGCAATATATCGACAGGGAACTGCCAGAAATTCAAGCTGGATTCAGAAGAGGACATGGAGCTAGGGATGTCATTGCTGATGTCAGATGGATCCTGGCTAAAAGAAAATACCACAAAGATGTTTAAAAAAAAAAAAAAATTTTTTTTTTTTTAAGATGTTTACCTGTGTTTGATTGACTATGCAAGGCATTTGACTGTGTGAATCATAACAAATTATGGATAACATTGCAAAGTATGGGAATTCCAGAACACTTAATTGTGCTCCTGAGGCAACTACACATAGATCAAAAGGCAGTCGTTTGAACAGAACAAGGGGATACTGTGTGGTTTAAAGTCAAGAAAGGCGTACGTCAGGGTTGTATCCTTTCACCATACCTATTCAATCTGTATGCTGAGCAAATAATCCAAGAAGTTGGACTATATGAAAAACTGGTCATCAAGATTGGTGGAAGACTCATTAACAACCTGCATTATGCAGATAATGCAACCTTACTTGCTGAAGGGGAAGAGGACTTGAAGCACTTACTGATGAAGATCCAAGACTACAGCCTTCAGTATGGATTACCCTTCAACATAAAGAAAACAAAAATCCTTACAACTGGACCAATAAGCAATACCATGATAAATGGAGAAAATATTGAAGTTTTCAAGGATTTCATTTTACTTAGATCCACAATCAACCACCATGGAAGCAGAAGTTAAGAAATCAAAAGATGCATTGCACTGGGCAAATCTGCTGCAAAAGACCTCTTTAAAATGTTGAAAAGCAAAGATGTCACCTTGAAGACTAAGTAAGGTGTGCCTGATCCAAGCCATGGTGTTTTCAATTGCCTCATATGCATGTGAAAGCTGGACAATGATAAGGAAGACCTAGAAGGAATTGATGCCTTTGAATTATGGTGTTGGCAAAGAATATTGAATATACCATGGACTGTGTTAGAAGAAGTACAGCCAGAATGCTTCTTAGACACAAGGATGGTGAGACTACGTCTCACATACTTTGGACATGTTATCAGGAGGGATCATTCCCTGGAGAAGGACATCATGCTTGGTAAAGTAGTGGGTCAGTGAAAGAGAGGAAGACCCTCAATGAGATGGATTGACACAGTGTTTACAACAACAGGCTCAAGCATAACAACGACTGTGAGGATGGCGAAGGACCAGACAGTGTTTTGCTCTGTTGCACATAGAGTTGTTACGAGTCGGAACCAACACAAGGGCACCTAACAACAACAACAGCCATATGCCTGCGCTCAGCATGCAGCAGGAATTACATAAATATCTGTTGAATGAATAATCACTGGAGAGTTAAAAAAAAAAAAAAAACCATCCATGAATAATTTACAAACTTTTGGACTCAACTGTAGTGAGGAAATTATTTCTATTTGTTTGATCGAAGTGTGGAAGAGATAGTCATGACATTTATCAAAAGGTTTATTTTACTCCCTACATTTTCCAGCCTCTTTTTAATTGGATGGGAGCAAATACTAGTTCTGGCCAATGAGGTGTCAGTGTACTTCTGGGCTCAGATGGTAGAAAGCCCTGTGTTCAAGGAGGCAAGCTGAATCTTCTGGATGATGCAGTCTTAAAATGGAACTGGGTGGAGCAGAGGCTCCTTCTGACTCCTGCAGGACATGTTGCATGAATAAGTGTGGGGCGTACTATTAACTTTACCCAAAGAATTTGGTTTTTGTCCTTAGTTCCTGAGACAGGAACCAGGTTGTTAATGAGTCTTCCACCAATCTTGATCAATGAAGTTTTTCACATCATCCTTAATATTTGAGTGGTACCATATGATTAAGAACGTGATTTCTAGAGCCAGCCTTTGCTTTCAAACTTTTGGACTCGACTCAACGGCACTGGGTTTTTATAGTGAGGTTTGGAAAACCTGGTGGCATAGTGGTGAAAAGCTTGGCTGCTAACTGAAAGGCTGACAGTTCGAATCCATCAGGAAACCCTATGGGGATAGCTCTACGCTGTTCTATAGGGTCGCTATGAGTTGGAATTGACTTGATGGCAGTGGGTTTGGTTTTGTTTTTATAGTGAAGTTCAAGGCCTGGCTCTGCCACTTACTAGCTGTGTGAACTTGAACATTTTACGTAACCGTTCTATGCTTCAGTTTCTTCTGTAAAATGGGGCTAATACTGGCCCCCTCCTCAGAGGGGTGTCATGAAGTGCCGCAAGTTAATATATGTAAATCACCATGGCACATAGCGCATATATGACAGAGTAGAACTGCCCCATAGAGTTTCCAACGAGTGTCTGGTGGATGTGAACTGCCAACCTTTTGGTTAGCAGCCATAGCACTTAACCACTACGCCACCAGGGTTTCCAAATACATATGTAAATCACTTGGAAAAATTCCTGGTGCATAGCACATATGTGTATTAGTTATTATTATAATAGTTAAATAAAAATGTCACAAATTATTTGGTAATATACAGTATATATTTATATGTATTTTGGAAATATGTTGAGGGTATTATTTCGATCTCAAGCAAGTGGATAAAATGGACTGTTAATGTCTTCTGGAGAAAAGCCTTATGGCTTTGATAGAAGGATTTACCTGGCCTGTGTTAGTCAATAAAAAGTAGTTGAAAGTCACCTTTAGTGCTTCTCTTAAAAGTAACTAATCTTTTGACACCCCGGGGCCTTGAATCAATGGTTCCCAATCAATATTCTTTATATACAGTTGTTGTTTCCTTTCTCCTTACACACTATGGGCTGAAAATCAGCGCACTGTCGACTGAGAAAATCCATGGTGGACATTTGTGGTTTAGAGAACACTGGATAGGAGACATACGTCCTTTTGTAAAACACATACAAAGGAAATTATGTGGACACTTTCTCTGAGGAATCCTAAAGTAATTACTGGATAAATTTGCGATCCAACAGGTTTCTCCTCAATTACCCTGAGAGAGCACGTCAATTCATTTACCTTGCAGTAAACAGGCTATCTGAAGCATCCAAATGAAAACAAGATTATCCTTGTTCGAGTAATTGGCTCTAGTGGGCTCAGTCTCAGAATTTACAAACTGCTTCTCATTTATGGCCCATTTGGCCTTGATTTTCAGGGATGGTTACTACTTATGTTTTGAAAGGGGTCTTATTTTCAGCAGTCTCAAGGAAACGTGTCTGAATGGTTTTTGAGCTTTCCGTTTTACTGAAAACATATGAATTGGTATCAAAAGCTAATTCACACCATGAATTATGTCTCTTTAAAAACATGCATTCCCTCTCGAGGAACTAAGAAAGCAGTGCGTTGGGTTTTTTTTATTTTATGTTTTCACTGTGCTCCAAGTGAAAGTCCACAAATCAAGTCAGTCTCCCTCACAAAAACCCACTCACACCCTGCTACACACTCCCAACCATTCCCCCTCCATGAGACAGCCCGCCCCCTCCCTCCACCCTCCCCCCCGCCGAGTCCACTTCGCCAGCCCCCAACCCCCTCCACCCTCCCATCTCCCCCCCCCCAGGGGAGGAGACGCCAACACAGTCCCAGGTGTCCACCCGACCCAAGAAGCCCACTCCCCACCAGCATCCCCCTCCAACCCACCGTCCAGCCCAATCCATGTCAGAAGAGCCGGCCTCGGGAATGGCCCCCGCCCCGGGGCAACAGAAGGTCCGGGGGCCACGACCACCGGGGTCCCCCCAGTCCCAGCTAGACCACCGAGTCCGGTCCTATGAGAACCTGGGGTCTGCATCCCACTGCTCCCCCGCCCCCCTAGGGGCCCCCCATCGCGGTCCCCATCAGGGCAACCACCGGCCTTAGCCAGGCACCACACAGCTTCCCCAGTCCCAGAACATGCAGTCCCTGGCCCCTGTGGCCCCCTCCGTCTCCCAGGCCCACAATCGCCCAGCGTCCCTGGCGCTCCCCACCCCCTCCATCCAGGCGGGCCGAGACCAATCGATGCACCCCAGACGGCTGCCTGCCAGTGCCCAAGACCCCAGACACCACCCCCAAAGTGGGATGCAGAATGCCCTCTCAACAGACTCCACTATGCCAATTGACCCAGATGTCCCCCTAAACCACGGTCCCAAGACTCCTGCCCCCGCCACACCGCCCCCCAAAGCACCCAGTCCACCCAGGAAACCACCCCCCCAGTCCGGTCCAGTCCAACTGTGCCGACCTCCCCGGCACCGTCTGCTGTCCCTCCCCCCACCCAAAGCAGCTCCCATCCACCATCCAACCAGCGAATGCCCCTCTCCCACCCTCCCTCCCGCCCCAACCACAAAAGAATGCCCCCTTCCCAGTCCAAACCACCTCCCAAGTTCCTACAATAGTGGTCCCACACAACATCCGTCCCCCTGCAACCGACCAATCCCACTCAGCACAATGTACTCCAGGCTTCCCCACGCCATGAAATGCCCCACGGATTCCCCACTGCTCCCCACAGAGGCTCAGCACTCCACCATGTGAACATAGCACAATCCATCCATCCATTCATCCATTGATGGGCACCTTGGCTGCCTCCACCTTTCCGCTATTACAAACAGTGCTGCAATAAACATGGGTGTGCATATATCTGTTCGTGCAAAGGCTCCTATTTCTCTAGGATATATTCCAAGGAGTGGGATTTCTGGATCATATGGTAGTTCTATTTCTAGCTTTTTAAGGAAGTGCCAAATGATTTCCAAAGTGCTTGTACCATTTTGCATTCCCAACAACAGTGTACAAGTGTCCCAATCTCTCCACAGCCTCTCCAACATTCTTTATCTTGTGTTTTTTGGATTAATGCCAGCCTTGTTGGAGTGAGATGAAATCCCATTGTAGCTGTCATCTGCATTTCTCCAATGGCTAATGATTGTGAACATTTCCTCATATATCTGTTAGCTACCCGAACGTCCTCCTTAGTGAAGTGTCTGTTCATACCCTTTGCCCATTTTTTAATTGGGTTGTCTTTTTGCAGTTGAGTTTTTGCAGTATCATGTAGATTTTAGAGATCAGGCGCTGATCAGAAATGTCATAGCTAAAAACTTTTTTCCAGTCTGTAGGTAGTCTTTTTACTCTTTTGGTGAAGTCTTTGGATGAGCATAGGTGTTCGATTTTTAGGAGCTCCCAGTTATCTAGTTTTTCTTCTACATTCTTTATAATGTTTTGTATACTGTTTATGCCATGTATTAGGGCTCCTAATGTTGTCCCTATTTTTTCTTCCATGATGTTTATCATTTTAGTCTTTATGTGTAGGTCTTTGATCCATTTTGAGTTAGTTTTTGTGAATGGAGTGAGGTATGGGTCTTGTTCCATTTTTTTGCAGATGGATATCCAGTTACGCCAGCACCATTTGTTAAAAAGACTGTCTTTTCCCCACTTAACTGTTTTGGGGCCTTTGTCAAATATCAACTGCTCATATGTGGATAGATTTATGTCTGGATTCTCAATTCTGTTCCATTGGTCCATGTATCTGTTGTTGTACCAGTACCAGGTTGTTATGACTACTGTGGCGGTATAATAGGTTCTAAAATCAGGTAAAGTAAGGCCTCCCACTTAGTTCTTCTTTTTCAGTAATGCCTTATTTATCCGGGGCCTCTTTCCCTTCCATATGAAGTTGGTGATTTGTTTCTCCATCTCATTAAAGAATGTCCTTGGGATTTGGATCAGAATTGCATTAAATGTATAGATCACTTTTGGTAGAATAGACATTTTTATAATCTTAAGTCTTCCTATCCACGAGCAAGGTATGTTCTTCCACTTATGTAAGTCTCTTTTGGTTTCTTGCAGAAGTGTACTGTAGTTTTCTTTGTACAAGTCTTTTACATCTCTGGTAAGATTTATTCCTAAGTATTTTATCTTCTTGGGGGCTACTGTAAATGGCATTGATTTGGTGATTTCCTCTTCAATGTTCTTTTTGTTGGTGTAGAGGAATCTAACTGATTTTTGTATGTGTATCTTGTATCCTGATACTCTGCTGAATTCTTCTATTAGTTTCGGTAGTTTTCTGGAGGATTCCTTAGGGTTTTCTGTGTATAAGATCATGTCATCTGCAAATAGAGATATTTTGACTTCTTCCTTGCCAATCTGGATGCCTTTATTTCTTTATCTAGCCTAATTGCTCTAGCTAGGACTTCCAGCACAATGTTGAATAAGAGTGGTGATAAAGGGCATCCTTGTCTGGTTCCCGATCTCAATGGGAATGTTTTCAGGCTCTCTTCATTTAGGGCGATGTTGGCTGTTGGCTTTGTATAAATGCCCTTTATTATGTTGAGGAATTTTCCTTCTATTCCTATCTTGCTGAGAGCTTTTATCATGAATGAGTGTTGAACTTTGTCAAAGGCCTTTTCTGCATCAATTGATAAAATCATGTGATTCTTGTCTTTTGTTTTATTTATGTGGTGGATTACATTAGTTGTTTTTCTAATGTTGAACCATCCCTGCATACCTGGTATGAATCCCACTTGGTCATGGTGAATTATTTCTTTGATATGTTGTTGAATTGTATTGGCTAGAATTTGGTGAGGATTTTTGCATCTAAGTTCACGCGAGATATAGGTCTATAATTTTCTTTCTTGTGGTGCCTTTACCTGGTTTTGGCATCAGGGATATGGTGGCTTCATAGACTGAGTTTGGGAGTATTCCGTCCTTTTCTATGCTCTGAAATACTTTTAGTAGTAGTGGTGTTAACTCTTCTCTGAAAGTTTGGTAGAACTCTGCAGTGAAGCCATCCGGACCAGGGCTTTTTCTGTTGGGAGTTTTTTGATTACCTTTTCAATCTCTTCTTTTCTTATGGGTCTATTTAGGTGTTCTACCTCTGTTTGTGTTAGTTTAGGTAGGTAGTGTGTTTCGGTTTTTTTACCTCTGTTTGTGTTAGATTAGGTAGGTAGTGTGTTTCTAGGAATTCATCCATTTCTTCTAGGTTTTCAAATTTGTTCGAGTATAGTTTTTCATAGTAATCCAATATGATTCTTTTAATTTCAGTTGGGTCTGTTGTAATATCAACCATCTCATTTCTTATTCGGGTTATTTGCTTCCTCTCCTGTTTTTCTTTTGTCAGTTTGGCGAGTGGTTTATCAATTTTGTTGAGTTTTTCAAAAAACCAGCTTTTGGTCTTGTTAATTGTTTTAATTGTTTTCTGTTTCATTTAGTTCAGCTCTAATTTTTATTATTTGTTTTCTTCTGGTGCCTGTGGGTTTCTTTTGTTGCTCTCTTTCTATTTGTTCAAGTTGTAGGGATAATTCTTTGATTTTGGCCCTTCTTTTTGGATGTGTGCATTTATTGATATAAATTGGCCTCTGAGCACCGCTTTTGCTGTGTCCCAAAGGTTCTGATAGGAAGCGTTTTCATTCTCATTGGATTCTCTGAATTTCTTTATTCCATCCTTAATGTCTTCTATAATCCAGTCTTTTTTGAGCAGGGTATTGTTCGGTTTCCAAGTGTTTGATTTCTTTTCCCTGCTTTTTCTGTTATTGATTTCCACTTTTATGGCCTTATGGTCAGAGAAGATGCTTTGTAATATTTCAATGTTTTGGATTCTGCTAAGGCTTGCTTTATGACCTAATATGTGGTCTATTCGAGAGAATGTTCTATGTGCACTAGAAAAGAAAGTATAGTTGGTTGCTGTTGGGTGGAGTGTTCTGTATATGTCTACGAGGTCAATTTGGTTGATTGTGGCATTTAGGTCTTCTGTGTCTTTATTGAGCTTCTTCCTGGATGTCCTGTCCTTCACCGAAACTGGTGTGTTGAAGTCTCCTACTATTATTGTGGAGCTGTCTATCTCACTTTTCAATGCTGATAGAGTTTGCTTTATGTATCTAGCAGACTTGTCATTGGGTGAGTAAATATTTCATATGGTTATATCTTCTTGGTGTATTGTCCCTTTAATCGTTGTATAGTGTCCTTCCTTATCCTTTCTGATGGATTTAACTTTAAAGTCTATTTTGTCAGAAATTAATATTTCCACTCCTGTTCTTTTTTGATTGTTGTTTGCTTGATATATTTTTTCCATCCTTTGAGTTTTAGTTTGTTTGTGTCTTTAAGTCTTAAGGTGTGTCTCTTGTAGGCAGCATATAGATGGATCTTGTTTTTTAATTCATTCCACCACTCTCTGTCTCTTTATTGGTGCATTTAGTCCACTTACATTCAGGGCAATTATGGATAAGTATGAATTTAGTGCTATCATTTTGATGTCTTTTTTTGTGTGTTGACCGTTTCTTTTTCCCACTTGATTTAATGTGCTGAGTAGATTTTCTTTATATATTGTCCTTTCCTCATATTTGTTGTTGTTGATATTGTTTCTGATGAGTCTGTATTTTTCCCTTTTATTTTATTTTGCTGAGTAGGGTAGTTTGTCTCCTTTGTGGTTACATTATTATTTACCCCTATTTTTCTAAATTTAAACTAACTTATTTCTTTGTATCGCCGTATCTTCCTCTCCGTATGGAAGGTGTGTGATTACATTTCTTAGTCCCTTTTTATTTTTTTAATGTTGTCTTCTTTTTATATAATAACATTGCCGTTACCCTGTTTTGGGTTTTTTTTTTTTTTAATAATCTTGCTTTTTTTTTTTTTTGGATTTCTCTTTTTGGGTGGACTTCTGGTTGCTCTGCCCAGTGTTCTAGTCTTGGGTTGATACCTGATATTTTTGATTTTCTAACCAAAGAACTCCCTTTAGTATTTTTTGTGATTTTGGTTTGGTTTTTACGAAGTCCCTCAACTTGTGTTTATCTGGTAATGTCTTAATTTCACCTTCATATTTAAGAGACAGTTTTGATGGATATATGATTCTTGGCAGGCAATTTTTTAAATATGTCATCCCATTGCCTTCTTGCCTGCATGGTTTCTGCTGAGTAGTCTGAGCTTACTCTTATTTGCTCTCCTTTGTGGGTGACTTTTCATTTATCCCTTGCTGCTCTTATAATTCTCTCTTTATATTTGGTTTTGGCAAGCTTGATTATAATATGTCTTGGTGACTTTCTTTTAAGATCTACCTTATGTGGAGTTTGATGAGCATCTTGGATAGGTATCTTCTCATCTTTCACAATATCAGGGATGTTTTCTGCCAACAAATCTTCAACAATTTTCTCCCTATTTTCTGTTATCCCTCCCTGTTTTGGTACTCCAATCACTTGTAGGTTATTTCTCTTGATAGAGTCCCACATGATTCTTAAGGTTTCTTCATTTTTTAAAATTCTTTTATCTGAATTTTCTTCAGATATATTAGTGCCAAGTGATTTATCTTTGAGTTCAGAAATTCTACCTTCTACTTGCTCAATTCTGCTCCTCTGACTTGCTATTGAGTTATCTAATTCTGTAATTTTATTGTTAATCTTCTGAATTTCTGATTGCTGCCTGTCTATGGATTTTTCCAGCTTATTAAACTTTTCATTACGTTCCTGAATAACCTTTCTAATTTCTTCAGTTGCTTTATCTGTGTGCTCCTTGGCTTGTTATGCGTATTGCCTCATTTCCTTCCTGATATCTTGAAGGGTTCTGTATATTAAACTTTTGTATTTTGCATCTGGTAATTCCAGGAATGCACTTTCATCTAGAAGATCCCTCGATTCTTTGTTTTGAGAGCCCGTTGAGGTGATCATGGTCTGTTTCTTTATGTGACTTGATATTGACTGTTGTCTCCAAGCCATCTAGAAGTTATTGTATTAGTTTATGCCTGCTTACTGTGTCCTAGCTGCTTGCTTTGTTTAGTTTTGGTATGCCCCTATGGGTTGCTTGAGTGAGCTAGATTGATTATTTTCACCTTTGGAGCTCTGGTGTCCTGTCCCCAGCTGGCTAGAGGTATTATCAGGTATATCAGTCTAATGGTCCATTCAGTTTTCGTGTATGAATTCAGCTCAGGTTTCCAGGTAGGTGTTATCAAGTGTGTGATACAGGTTGTGTCGTACAGTCTTAGAGGGGCAGGGGTGATTGGTGTATATACCTGTATCTGATTGCAGCAGGGGGTCACACTCTGAACAAGGCAGGGGGCTGAGAACCGACCCCCAAGTGTCTCTGAGGAAAATGAGTCTCTGTTCCCTAGAACATGCTGGTGGGTGGGTTCTGCAGAGGGACCATGGGCACCCAAAATTTTTGGTTGTAAGGACTGGGAGGTACCAGTTATCTTTGGACCCCTGTCATGGGTGGCTGGGTGACCTGAGTGGAGCTACCAGTCCTTAGGTCCCTGATGTGGGTAGGTGAGGACCTTGCTAAATAGGCAAAGCAATGTCAAATGTCAAACACCCACCTCTCCACCCACCGCACAGCTGAAATTGTTGCAGTTTGCCAACAAGGGCCTATTCTCCGGTAATAGGCCCACGCAGGTCCATGCAGAAGGGAAAGATGCTCAAGGTCCATGAACGGTTTATGCCTGGACAGGGGCTGCTTCTGTACTGAGCTTCCCCGGTTAATGGAGCTAGCAAATTATCTTTTCCCCTCAGTTGCAATTTTTTTCCTTCCCCAAGGCTGGGAGGATGGCTCTAGGTGCTCACCAGGGTCTATCTCAGGCCCAGGGATTCAGCTGCTAAAGCCGGCTTGGGGGTGGGGGTGGGGCACGGTAAAATATACACAAGTATTTAGCTTTTGCCGAGAGAGCCGTTCTCCTCAGGTTCCGGAGGTGTGAGTAGGCTGAGTGGCTGGCTGCTTCTTCCTGAGGAAACTGTGGCCTAACGCTAGTACCAGTCCGCCGAGCCCCGCCATTCAGGTCCAGTAACTCCTCTCCACTTCTGAGCAGCCTCTTCCTCCCCCTGCCCCTCAGTTCATTGTCTAAGCTTGCCTTTGATGCTCAGGGCTCCTAGCTTGTCACAAATATACTCATTTCACTTGCTTTTTTGGGTCTTTGTTGTAAAGAAGGCTCGATGGAAGCGTCTGTCTATTCCACCATCTTGGCTCCACACCCTCAGTGTGTTGGGTTTTAAAGTCAGGACTCTAAGAGTTGTAGGCCCTTGTTGCATGGTGCTGCCATAGCTTTGAAGAAATAAGCACATTTCTGTGGTTTGGATGGGGAGTGGAATTCAATGCTGTGCTTTCAGAATCCCCAAACATTGTTTACCAGATGAAGCTTTTGACAGGATAGATATGCTATAAGTTTTTCTCAAATGGATAGCCACCTCTTTCAAATAGGAGAAAGCTGGAGTGGCAGGATTTCTATTTGCATTTTCTGAATGTACTAGAATATTCAAGATGGGTTGCTTATATTGCCATTTGCAAACTAGATTCAAACAACAGAGAGAAAATTTATTCCAACTTCATCGTGTAGTTATTGGCTAGCACCTGAACTAGTTCAGACTCTGCCATTTTTTAGCCGTGGCGTTGAGCAATTCATTCATTTAATCTTTTATTCATTGTGCAAATATACTGTATGCTGAATGCCAGCTAGTTGGTGAGGGTACAGCATTGAATACAATAAAATCTCTTCTCTATGGATCTTATGGAGCCCTGGTGGTACAGTGATTAAGAGCTTGGCTGCTAACCAAAAGATTGGTAGTTCGAATCCACTAGCTGCTCCTTGGAAATCCTTTGGGGTAGCTCTACTCTGTCTTATAGGGTTACTATGAGTTGGAATCGACTTGACAGTAGGGGGTTTGGTTTTTTTGGTAGGAATCTTATAATTCAGTTGGAAAGAGTGGGTTATAAAATATTAAATAAACATATCATAGTTAAAGTGGTGGATGATACGCACTATAAAAAAAATAAAGCAAAATCAGGGGAGAATGCTGATGGGGTTACTATTTTATATAAAGTGGTCACCACAGGTCTTTCTAATAACGACATTGTAAACTCTGGCTTAAGTCTGAATTAAATGGAGAGTCATTGTAGAGTTTTGAGCAGAGGTGTGATGTGATCTAAACTATGTATTAAAAGATCCGTCTGCCTGTTGTTTTGGGAATCGACAGAAGGGGGCAGGTTAGGAGGTCATTGCTGAAATCCAGGGACGAGCTTGGGTCAGGTTTGTAGATGTGGAGGTAATGAGAAGTGGTCAGATTCTTGATATATTTTGAGTATATATACATATATAGTGATTTGCTGATGGATTGCAAGTGGAATGAGAAAGAGAAAAATCAAGGGTGACTTTTTTTGATATGAGCAACTGAAAAAATGGAGTTGCCATTTTTTGAAATAGGGAGACTGAGGGAGAAGTTTTTCTTGGGGGGGCGGTGTAACAACAGTTTGTTTAAGCTATGTAGTGGGTTGAACCCCTTCCCCCGCAAAGATATGTCCATCCAGAACCTGTGAATGAGGAGAAGCCAATAATGTAAAATATGAACGAAGAAAAAGAAATATTCCAAAGTCCAAGGAGAGAAAGTGTTTGGAAAAGAAGGAAGTATCCAACTGTGTCAAATAATTGAGGTTTTAGTGAAGGAGTATTAGTGAAGTCCTGTGTACTAAACTGGAGTTCTCTGGGTCATGCAAACCATTAATGCTTTTGGCTGCTAACTGAAAGGTTGGAAGTTTGAATCCACCCAGAGGAGCTTTGGAAGAAAGGCCTGGTGACCTACTTCTGAAAAATCAGCCTTTGAAAACCCTGTGGAGCACAGTTCTACTCTGAAACACATGGGGTTGCCCTGAGTCTGAGTAGCCTCCCCTGCAACTGGTTTGGTTTTGTGTACAAACCTGTGCGACATCAATTTGGCAACACGTAAAGCTGGAACTACGTTTCCCAGAATCCCTTCCCATTATGGTTCTAGGTTAGAGTTGGGCAAGAGAGAAACATGAGTGGGATTTGGAAGGTGGACCTGAAGCAAAAGCCATTATTCACCGGAAGTCATGCTGGCCAGACGCGGCAGCTTTGCAGGTTTCTCGAGCAGCTGCCCCCGGCAGTTATGACGGTCGGATGCAGCAGTTTCTCGGGCGTCCACCGCGAGCTGTGCTTTCTCCGCCTTCTCGCCTGCTTTAGTTTAGGGGAAGGTCAGTGACGGTTTTCCTTCTTCTCCAACTGCAGTATTTAATTCCTATGTTAAATCCCTTATTTCTTAATATTTGCAGCACTTCTGTTTTTCTGACCAAATCCAGGCTGATGTTTAAAAAAAAAAAACCAAACACAGTGCCGTGGAGTCGGTTCCAACTCATAGCGACCCTATAGGACAGAGTAGAACTGCCCCACAGAGTTTCCAAGGGGTGCCTGTTGGATTGGAACTGCAGACCTTTGGTTAGCAGCCGTAGCACTTAACCACTATGCCACCAGGGTTTCTCCAGATATCCTGCTTGAATTTCTATGGGATCACTTTGCCAATCTTAGACACACCTTAAACCAAAACCAAACCAAACCCGTTGTAATCAGGTCCATTCCAACTCATAGCGACCCTATAGGACAGAGTAGAACTGCTCGGAAGGGTTTCCAAAGAGCAGCTGGTGGATATGAACTGCCAACCTTCTGTTTAGCAGCCAAACTCTTCACCACTGCCTCACCAGGACGCATCTTAGGACTGATTAAAAGGATACTTAAGACCGTTTAGGCCTTTTTATAAATTCCTCTTTTATGTTGCTCTCAGAAATTCTGAAATGGGTCAAGGCCGAGCCTTAATTGAGTAAACCTGAAGCCTGTGTGACCCCTGTAGAGAATTCACTCATCCCATGTTTCTGGCTCATTGGACCTATATGCCAGCAATCAATTTCATAGGCCCCAAATTTGATGAGTTTCCCCTCGCTGTAAAGTAAACCTCTGATTTTACAGAGAAGTTTAAGTTCCTTCTCTCCTTAATACTGTTTTTTTCCCCCCTCCGTCAAAAAATTAAAGCACACCTGTCTATTAACTCTTCCTTCTGTTGTTTCAACAGATATAGTGCAAAAAGTGTGGTTTCCTTCCTCATGTCACTATAATAAAATTAAAGTCCCATACACCGCCTCCTTCCA
The DNA here is from genome assembly GCF_030014295.1 of Loxodonta africana. Lineage (NCBI taxonomy): Eukaryota > Metazoa > Chordata > Mammalia > Proboscidea > Elephantidae > Loxodonta > Loxodonta africana. The sequence continues at coordinate 100,837,819 of NC_087345.1, forward strand.
TTTCATATTATTTTGTTCAGTTGCATCCAGAGAAGTCTCACTCCTAGACCTGGAGGAGGTTTCTCTAGGGTAAGACTAGAAGCAGGAAGAGAAGAGGCTGAAGAGGGCTGGACTCCCCATAGATAGATGGACATGTGTTTGTGTGTAGGGAAGCAACAAATTAGGAGCACTAGGATAACTTTTTTGGGGAAAAATTAAATATTTTACAAAAAAAATTTATTATTCATTATGGGAAGATAAAGCAGAGTTTATGGCTTAATATTGTTTTTATTTTTAATTACATATTGGTGAAGGGCTATCATATTCTTTTCATGATTTGTGGACTCTGTAGGTCTCTTGGGAAACCCTGGTGGCGTAGTGGTTAAGTGGTACGGCTGCTAACCAAAAGGTGGGCAGTTGGAATCTGCCAGGTGCTCCTTGGAAACTCTATAGGGCAGTTCTACTCTGTCCTATAGGGTCGCTATGAGTCGGAATCGACTCGACGGCAGTGGGTTTGGTTTGGTTTTTTGGTATAGGTCTCTTGAGTCTCAGTTCCTTGTTCTTTCTCCCCAACATGCTGCCTCTGAGCACTGCTAGACATTACAATATACCAGAAAAAAAAATACTACTGGTACTTTCATATTTATATTGATTTTAAGTGACATGAACACTGAAATACAGGTAACACCTGTAATTTGTTTAAAACAAATGTTAAGAATTCCTAAAAAAAAAAAAAAAACTGGAACTAAAAACTTCATGCATGTCAAATATAAAATGTTATAAACTTAGAAACTCTCAGCTAGAATATAAATTTATGAAAATAAATAAGCACATATAATAATATAGATTATATGAAATATATAAAATGTCATACTAAAAATGGTTTTTTTCCTAGAATGAAGATTAAATTATTCACAAAAATGTAAAATCAAATGTGTCATAAAGTTTATAATTCCTTAAAGGAGTACCAACTTTAAAAAATGAGGTCAATGGTATCATCATTCAGTTGCAAGCATATTATTGTGGAAATTTTCCAGCTGCTGACAATGCTCTTCCTGGGTATACACATGTCAAGAAGTAGTGAAGTGCAAGCCATAAGCTAACTCCAGATATATATATATATATTTGCCTCCTTCATCTCCAAATAATTCCATCCCTTTGAAGAGTATTTTTTGAAAAATATATATACATATACACACACATATACACAGTTTTTAATGTAATAAAAAGATTGCTGCTCTGAAAAAAGAGCTATGACATTAATTTACAAACATGAATTGTGAGCCCAGGAAATAATAAAGACAAAAAGGAGAAGAAAAGATCAAAAAGGATATATACACAGATATACATACATATAGGTTTTTTTTCCTCTCTTTTTTCAGAGCAGCAATCATTTTATTATGATAAGCTGTCATATTTTGCTCTGAAGAAAGCATGTCTTGTTTAGTTTCATCATGTTGAGACTGAGATGGGGAGATGTTTATCAGTTTCAACACTGACATATTCATATTCACTTGTTCCAAAAGTCTTTCAGTTGGAATAAGACATTCTTTCAGTGGAAGTTTGAAATGACACATCTGGTTGCTTATTGCAGCTTTCGTGGGTGTGGCCTGTCTAGATGTGAAGAATGAGCACAGATTGGTTTTGTGGCATAAACTGAGCAGTTGTCATTGACCTTGTTTTGAATACATAAGTGATTAAGCTTTCAGACTTTTTTCAAATACAATAACAGTATCACATAGGACTAAGTGTGTATTTCAGTACTTTAAAATAACAATGTACTGGAATACTAGATGAAACCCTGGTGGTGTAGTGGTTAAGAGCTACAGCTGCTAACCAAAAGGTTGACAGTTTGAATCCGCCAGGCGCTCCTTAGAAACCCTATGGGGCAGTTCTGCTGTGCCCTATAGGGTCATTATGAATTGGGATGAACTCAAAAGCAATAGGTTTGGGTTTTTTTTTTTTTTTGATAGAATACTGGAAATGGTATTGCAAGCACTAAGTACCACACTGCTGCTTTTTGGTCCGTTTTCTTCTCCTTTTTGTCTTTGTATTTGCTAGACTCACAATTCATGTTTGTAGATTAATGTCATAGTGCAGCTGCATTGTGGACTATGCAGAATCCCTTGGGTTGGCCTGGGAGCTTGAGGACTTTTATGATGTCATTTCTATGAAGAAGTACTTTCTTACTTTCAAGCAACTGACTTAAAAAATGGGCTTTTGGAATGCAGCATGTCTATTAGTTGATGTGTCAAAATGTCAATTTTATTTGTAATTTTTATCTATATTACAACATGAAAAGTTTGACAGAGACTTAACTGGTAAACAAAGATGAGAAACTAAGTGTTGGTCACAGTCGACTCAATAGCAATGGGTTGGTTTGGTGTATTGCAAACTTGTTTGAGCTGACCCATTCTGCTAAATGATGGTGCTACTTTTAAAAACTCCTATTGCAGGCTAAAACATTTGTGCAACTTTACTTCATATAAACATAGCCTCAGTATAAACACACTTCTGTGCAGTTAAAAAGCATTGATAAGAGATACTATTCCCTAGTCACATCCTAGTCAGTGCAGCTTTCCATGACTTTTCCTAAGTATTAGTGTGAATTCTGTAAAATTGCTTTGTTTTAGGCAAAAATACTCACGTGGCAGCAATTTCTTATGGCTCATCCTATGATTTGTCTTATGAATATTGCTATCTCTGATATATTGTCCTCTCCCAATAAGTTTGGGAACATTTGAAATAAAAAACAAATTTACCTCTTGCTGTCATTTCTACCTCAAGTTATAGCAGTGGAAGCTTACTTAATAAATATCAACTGGAATCATTTGCTGGGAGGAGGTGGCTGGTGGCAGCATCCTCTGGGACCACTGTCCGGTTTTCAGCCATGATAAACCAAACCAGTTGCCACTGAGTTTTGACTCTGACTCATGGGGATCCAATGTGTGTCAGTAGAACTGTGCTCCATAGGGTTTTCAGTGGCTGATTTTTTGGAAGTAGATTGCCAGATCTTTTTTCCAAGGCATCTCTGAGTGGATTCAAACCTCCAACCTTCGGTTAGCAGCCCAGTGTGGTAACCATTTGCACCACCCAGGAACTTCAACCGTGGTCCCAGCCCATGGCTGTCAAGTTGATTCAGATGCATAGCGACCCTATAGGACAGAGTAAAACTGCCCCGTAAGGTTTCCAAGGAGTGGGGTGAATTTGAACTGCTGATCTTTTGACTAGCTGTCAAATGCTTAACCACTGTGCCACCAGGACTCCTATAGCCATGGTAGGATCCAGAATTTTAGGGTTGGATCTACAGTAAGTAAGGCATCCAAGACGTTTGTGGCTATCCTTGATATCTTTGTCACTATTTTTCTGATCAGAACACACAAACCACAAATCATCCAAGTCAGGAAACCACCATCTAAGTCGTAAACAGGGCTTATTCATTCATTGTTGAAAGAATCCCAATGCTGTCAGGTCTAAAAATAGGATTGATTAACAGAATTAGATAGCAGTTCCTGTTCAGAAAAGATCATTAAACTTGGGGCAATATTTTAGCTTGCTTAGAAAAGCAAGACTACTCGTGAATCAATTGCTTTCAATTCCTATATGCTGTTTTAAGAATATTCATCTGAATAACTCAAAAAGCCCTGTTTCTTTTATAACATTGTTTGAATATATTTTCATTCTTCAATAGTCCTCTTTGTATAAAAATCAACTGTGTGTGTGTGGCATTAATTTTATGCTACTTAAAATGAATGCAAAGGAAACCATTGTAATTAAAGTTGAATGTTTTATTACAAAATGTATGTTGTGGTCCTATAAAAAAAAACATAAATTAAAACATTATAAATTAGGTTTTAAACTTTAAATTTCATTTTGCCTGAGACCCTTATCTAGAATATCAGACAAAACAAAAAAACAATAATACAACATACTACAGCAAAGGAATCTCATGCATGACTTTATATAGCTTTGGAAAATGTAGTCACAGTTGCGTTCAAAACCACACACACACACACACACACACACACACACACACACACACACACACACCCCGATGCCGACAAGTCAATTCCAACTCACAGCGACCTTATAGGACGGAGTAGAGGTGAGCCACATGGTTTCCAAGGCTGTCATCTTTACAGAAGAGGCTGGCCGATTTGAACCACGCGCTTAACCACTGCGCCGCCAGGGCTCCTACCCTTTTAGTACACTACCAGCTTTTTTAGCAGCCTCGGCTCTCTCCTCGGTAGAACAGCAGATGGCGCTGCGCCTCCCCTTTTGCCTGCCTTCGAGAATAAGACCGGAACCCAAGTTTGGGCAGAGCTGAGCTGAAGATCGTAAATAACAAATTCAGAATTGGTTGAGCAATTGAAGCCTCGCATTTACAATTGCAGTTTACAGCCCTTCCTACTGACTTGTGCTCTATAGGGCAGATAGTTGTAGTTATCCTTGATCAAGGGGCCTCCGTGTGTTGGATTAAAACCAGAAACCAAACCCACTGCCGTCGAGTCGATTGCGACTCATAGCGACCCTAGCTGTGCTTATTACCGCTGGAGGAACTCCCAGCTTGTCAGAAGAAAGGAAGGACCTGATTTTTGCTGAACGAGTCCTGGTGGTGCAGTGGTTAAAGTGCTCGGCTGCTAACCGAAAGGTCGGCAGTTGGAACCCACCAGCTGCTCCGCCAGAGAAAGGTGGCAGTCTGCTTCGGTAAAGATTGACAGCCTTGGAAACCCTGTGGTGCAGTTCTACTCTGTCCTAGAGGGTCACTATGAGTCGGAACCGACCTGAGGACAGTGAGGATTGTTGCTGGGGCGGGTTGAAAGACTGTTCTTAGCAGGACTAACTGCAAAGAACTAACTGCAAAGAAACGGACACTCTTAGAACCGATTTGTATTTATTAGGAGTCCTTTGGTGGTTTGTAGTGGGCTGCAATGAAATAACATGATTTGTAGCTTTGAGAAGTTTGTGGTCAAGAAGGTAACCTTCAGATATTCAGCCAAAGTGACTTTCTGCCCACTCATTCTAACCAGTTTCATTCGACTGTGCAGGTGCGTGATTGTGCTAATCGTGTCCGGTGCTCACCCAGCTTTAGGCTTGGCTTTGTGGCTGCTTTTGTTTCTTCAGCATAATTTGCACTTGTTGACCTTGGCAAACAGATGTATTTAGTTTTATTTACTTAAATAATTTTAATAGGGAATTTTTTTTGCGTGTGGGAAAATGATTAACAGTTAAATATAATGATCGTGCAATTTTCAGCTAGATGTGATTTTCGAGATTGTTTAACCTAGCCCCACCTGTGGTGAGAAGGTGACATCTAGAAATGATCCATGAGTTGCTCAAGTTCACATAGACGCAGAGAAAGGACTCTGACCCAGGTTTTCTGTGGATTAATCTAAAAACTCACTTTACACTATGCTCTATTATCATTTTAAAACAAGTTTAGGTCAGAAACATCAAAGTTAATGTATTTCATCGGCATGCTGACCACAGGTGAATTCCAGCTGGTTGTACGTACAGCTGGTTGCATGTACAGCTGTACATGCAAACTCTTCCCCAGCCTTCCCAGCAGAGTAAGTGGCTCAGGTCACTTTGCTCTTGTTCACTTTCATACATGCCTATGCCGGGCATGAGCCTCATCATGCTGGACTTCATTGCCTCCTCTAGACTAGGAGGTCATTGGGAATGGGCATTTCATCTCATTCATGTTTGTACCCCAGTGCCTTGCACAGTGCCTAACACCTTGTAAGGCTTCAAAAATGTCTTTTGATTGAATGAATGAACTTTTTATGGAGACTACCCTGAACATGGCAAACTCTGGTGCCATGGAAAGCCTTCCTCAGCCTTTATACACATAGGTGTGCTAGGTTAAATATAAAAGAAACCCTTAAATATATAGCTGAGCTTGAAAGCAAGAACAGGAGTCCTTAAATGCCGCAAAAAACCAAAATCCCAAGTGCTGCAGAGTGGGAGGAGAACAGAATATAGGTAGGCTACTGGAAAAGAGACATTTTTGGCTAGATAAATATCAAGTGAGTTTATAATCAAGGACTCTTCTATGACAAGGACCCATTTTATGTAACTGAGCTATTTTTTTGTATCCGGATGAGGGGCCCTGACACTGGGGCACAAAGAGCTGCTTAATGACCGTGTGCCTTGGGGAAGGGCCTCCTTCTATGGGTGTCCGAGGCACCACGCAAGCTGCTTTGGCACTTAGGATGGTAACTAGTGTTAGAGACAATCAATCAAGTAAGCCAGTAAGGGACAGGAGCCCCCAAATCCACTTTAAACAATTGAGATCTGTGTAGGAAACAAAAGGAGAACCATAAATCAATCAACAGGCTGCCTAATAAGCCGTGTGTCTCATTCCAAACAAGGGCTGTTCTTATACTTCTACTTTTTTTTTTTTTTAGTACATTTGGCATCTTATTTGTTTCCTCATTTGTGTAATCAGAACACATTTGCAATCACAAAATTAAGATCTGCAAGGAATTTCACATTTATTTTTTAAAAAGTGAACATACATGGGATTGTGAGTGCCCATCTCCCCAGAGTGAGCAAGAACTTTATTCAAATTCATTATTGTGGCTCCCTGCAAATCCCTTGGGTTGTACAAGGAGGTTTAGTGGTGCCTTGGTTAACAGACAGACCGCCCAGCCTCAGTCCAGCATGGTCACAGCTGGTGTCTGCATTGTCTAAGCTGTATACCTTGGAGGCAGGCAGCTCTGAGGCTTCTGGACCAAGCTTGGGGCCCCAAAACCTCCCCCAGCCCCAGCTTTGGTAGGATCAGAGGTTCTCATTTCAGTTCCATTTATCACAAGTTGTACTGGGCACCCAAGATAAATGAGAATTTGCAAGAACTGACTTTTATTGAACACTTACAATGCAAGTTTGCTAAGCATTTTACATTGATTATCTCACCTGATGCGTACGACCATCCCTCCAGGAAAGTGATTGTCTCCATTTTGCAGATGAGGGCGCTGAGGTTTAGAGGCTACATTGCCGAGCCTACACAGCCAGCAAGTGGCAGATCTAGATTTGAATATGGAGGTCTCTCTCTACAACTCCAAGCTCATAACCACCGCACTGTCAGTTATAGGTCCTGTCCTGAAGGAATTCAGGAACATGAGCCACTAAGTACACTGTCCTGCAGAAAGCACTCTAGTACAGACATGTCCATATCAAATGAGAGCACAGAACAGGGAGCAGCTTCCCTTGCTAGGAGGAGGTGAGAAAGCTGCAGTGACATGACCTTTTTAACCATCTCACCTTCACCATATTGTTTGCCTTTACCTTCACCTAGCTTCCCAGGAAGCTTGCTTTCTCTAACTTTCTGCGTACTTGCCTGATAGTGCAATTAGGCTTCTCTCTGTGACTCCTCTCACCTCTCCTTAAAGTGGGAACTCTGTGTGACTTGGGTGGGTTTTGTTCTGCTGTTGAGTGCCTTGAAATATGCTGAGGCAACTCATAAAAGCCAAGTGAGGGAGACATTTATTAAGATTTTCAGGTATACTATGTGAAAATGCTTTCACACATTTCACTGGGGATGTCTTTCTTCCCAACTATTTTCCACTGAAACTCAAGGCTGGAAGTATTTTTTAAAAAATATCTTGGTGATTCTTCAAGGCTTAAAGAAATGATGCACTAAAACAATAGCAAAAATCAACACTTGCAGCAGAAACTGGTCAGTTTATAATTTTTTGCTTGGACCAAACATTTGTGTGTATATATATATATATATATATATATATAATTTAAACTAAGATGGGTAAGATCAGTGGAAGACAACTGCTATTTTAAATTAAAGTGTGTCACCTAGGGTACTTGTTAAAAATTCAGATACCTGGACCTAATCCAAAACTTACTGAATCAGGATTTGTGGCTGTGAAGTCCATAGCTAAGAAAGATATCAGTTTTTTAAAAAATGCCAACGAAAGTTTGAGAGCCAGTGCTTTAAATTAATTAATGAATTAATCCCATCACTCAATATTTATTAAGCCCTGTGGTCTGTCATTCATTGCGTGGTTTATAAAGACATGGCCCCTCCATTCTTTTTTTTTTTTTTTAATAATTTTTATTGTGCTTTAAGTGAAAGTTTTCAAATCAAGTCAGTCTCTCACATAAAAACTTATATACACCTTATATACACTTATATACACCTTACTTACATACTCCCAGTTACTCTCCCCCCCGATGAGACAGCCTGCTCCCTCTTTCCAGTCTCTCTCTTCCTGGCCATTTTGCCAGCTTCTAAATTAGTTTTTAACCCCCTCTACCTCCCATCTCCCCTCCGGACAGGTGATGCCAACATAGTCTCAAGTGTCCACCTGATGCAAGTAGCTCACTCCTCATCAGCATCTCTCTCCAACTCATTGTCCAGTCCAATCCACGTCTGATGAGTTGGCTTTGGGAATGGTTCCTGTCCTGGGCCAACAGAAGTTTTGAGGACCATGACCGCTGAGGTCCTTCTAGTCTCAGTCAGACCATTAAGTCTCGTCTTTTTATGAGAATTTGGGGTCTGCGTCCCACTGTTCTCCTGCTCCCTCAGGAGTTCTCTGTTGTGTTTCCTGTCACGGCAGTCATCAGTTGTGGCCTGGCACCATCTAGTTCTTCTGGTCTCAGGATGATGTAGTCCCTGGTTCATGTAGCCCCTTCTGTCCCTTGGGCTCATAATTACCTTGTGTCCTTGGTGTTCTTCATTCTCTTTTGATCCAGGTGGGTTGAGACTCATTGATGCATCTTAGTTAGATGGCCACTTGCTAGGGTTTAAGACCCCAGACGCCACTCTTCAAAGTGGGATGCAGAATGTTTTCTTAATAGATTTTATTATGCCAATTGGCTTAGATATCCCCTGAAACCATGGTCCCCAAGCCCCTACCCCTGCTTCGCTGCCCTTCGAAGCATTCAGTTTATTCAGGAAACTTTTTTGCTTTTGGTTTAGTCCAGTAGTGCTGACCTCCTCTGTCTTGAGTGTTGTCCTTCCCTTCACCTAAAGTAGTTCTTTTCTGCTATCTAATTAGTAAATACACCTCTCACTCCCTCCCCTCTCTCGTAACCACAAAAGAATGTGTTCTTCTCAGTTTAAACTATTTCTCAAGATCTTATAATAGTGGTCTTATACAGTATTTGTCCTTTTGCAACTAATTTCACTCAGCATAATGCCTTCCAGGTTCCTCCATGTTATGAAATGTTTCACAGATTCCTCACTGTTCTTTATCGATGCGTAGTATTCCATTGTGTGAATATACCATAGTTTATTTATCCATTCATCCGTTGATGGACACCTTGGTTGCTTCCATCTTTTTGCTATTGTAAACAGTGCTGCAATAAACATGGGAGTGCGTATATCTGTTCCTGTAAAGGCTCTTATTTCTCTAGGATATATTCCGAGGAGTGGGATTGCTGGGTCATAAGGTAGTTCCCTCCATTCTAAGGACTTACATTTTAGCTAGTAACATTGATGCAAAGTGTTAAACCCTCAACGGCTAACTGAAAGGTTTGTGGTTTGAACCCATCCAGAGGCACCTTGAAAACCCTAGGGAGTGCAGTTCTACTCTGCAACACATGGAGTTGCCATGAACCGGAATCAACTCTACCACAACTGGTTTGGTTTGTTTAGTGATATGTGAGGGTGGTCCATGGAGAAGTCAAGCTGTGTAACTGCTCTAGGAATGCTGGAATCTCAGGGCTGACTTTGGAGGCATGAGGGTCACCTTGGAAGAAATGATGGAATTAGTTTTTCTCTCCATCAGGTGGTGAAACTTTGGAAGTATACTCTCATAGAAGGGCCAGCATCTAATCCTGAATTCTAGGAGAGACGAGCAGGGTAGGCAGGGGTTTCACCAAGGAAGCCTAGGCGGCTCTACCAGGACCGGAGTGGAGTTGGCAGGAAGAGTCAGTGCCAGGGGAACTTAAAAATGCATGAAAGATCCAGGCTCCTCTTTTGTGGAAATACTGGCTGGGTGAGAACCTTTCCCCACTCTGGTGAGAGAGAGAGAATGAGAGAGAGAGCGCGCGCCAGCAGCTGTCATAGCGGCGATGAGAAGCCATGGAGGGCCTTTGATTTGCATGTGTCCACAGGCATCAGTTCAGTTCAATGAGCTGATAAAATTGATTTTCCCACTGCATTGACTGGTTGTCATACCGAATTTCTGAGTTGATTGACTGGTTCAGCATCTTGCAGATATGGCCACAAACTCCAATGACTCGATCACATTCTAAAATGTGAGTTTCAGAAAAGCTGGTTTTTTTCTTAGCTGGGTTTCAGCCAATCTTCAGCAAGTTGGGAGTTTGCTAAAAATAGGTAAAGACCTCTTATTGGCATTGGCAAACACCTGGTATAGAACATTTGAAGTTTCAGATAACAACTTGGCTGAACTTTACCCTGCTTTGACTTTCAGAATAACATGAGTGGTAATGAAAGAAATTAGATATATTCTACTTTGCATTCGGTAGGTTGGTAGGTTTTTGTGTTTGTTTTCCTATTTGCTATAACTACTTTCAAACTTTTGTGAGTTATCGTACTATTAATCAAAGGTTGGCACCAAATTGTGAAGGGTTCTGAATGCTAATCAAGAGGGTGACTTTTTCATAACGGATCTTTTTTACATGAATTACTAGATGCCATTTTCAATTTGCAAAGTCTGTGTAGAAAACAAATATACTCTGCCTTCAGCTAGGATATGCATGATGGGACCTCTCAAATGATATTAGTAGCACTCGTATAGCATTAGTGAAATCCCTGTCATTAGGAAATGTTATTTTATATAAAAAAGTTGATAATAGGATACAAAGATGCTAATATGATTAGGTGATGAGTTGATAATGGGAATTTTTTTCATATCACTGATTTTCATTCGTCACCAGCAAAGCTGATCTCCCTAATATGATATGATATTATAATAAAACCTAGACTGAGAGTCAGCAGCTAAATTTATGATGCAAAAGAAAAGTCAATAGCATTATAAATCTTGGAAACTGATTATATTTCAGCTGTCAATGTTCTTGGCTGAGAAATCTCCTTTAATTCCTGTGTCTGAATCCTATTTACTTTAGTGATACTGAGCAAGGAAATGAAATAGATTTAAATCTTTATCTTAAGGATAACTTTAATGAGTGTCAATTCCACATGGCCTGGTGGCTGCAGATCTGCCACCTTTGCCTGACTAAACTCCCATCCAATTAAGTGCACATTTAAATGCAAGCAGTTGGCAGGGTGGAGCCAGGGGAATTTAATTCTGCAAGATATAAACCAAGTCTTCGCTGATACCATGGTTTTGCTCAATAGATGGCTGCCTGAAGGCATGGGACAATCATTTGGTATCTTCAAAGGATTACTGACAGGCTTATATCCAGGATTAGATACAAGCCTATTTTTCAATAAAAATATAGTTGGGCCAGTGAGGATTTTGGAAAAGCATCTTGGGGCGGGGGGGAGGGTGAGGGGTGAGGAAAGCAATGAGATTCATTTGACTCATCCAGTCAGCCAAGCTAAAATCTCTTGAGTTTAAACAAAAATGTATAATATAAGCAATATATGTCAAGGTAGCGTGACTAAAGGGCTGCCCTGACTACCAGAGTATTGGAGAAATTCTCAAGGGGACTCGCAGTCCTAGCAAGCTGTTTATTGTTTGTTGGCACTACCAGAATATGAACTGCACCACTAGGAGTATTAGTTGATGGCTGTTGCGGGTAGCTTATAAATTAAGAAAGGGTTGGTTTGTAAAAGTTGCTCTCAACAGTAAAACAAATACTGTAATAAGATGTGAAATTCTTAGTGTGTGTCTAAGTTCAGTGGCTAAAGCATTGTCTATAAATCTGTTGCTCAACATTACTAATATATAGCACCGAACACGGGAATGATGAGTACAAGCAGCTAGGTGAATTTGTGGGTATAGACGAAGGACTGGGAGAAATGCCATTACTGAGAATGCCTCGTGCACTGTGGTTGTAATAGATAACAAGACTTAACTTCAGTGTGGAATTCAGAGTTAGGCAGGTCCTTCTAGGAGCCTTCTTAAAAAGCTTTATTTGGGGGACAGCAGGAGAGCTTTGTTAGAACCTTGTTTTACCCATGACATGCCAAAGCTATGTCACCCAGAGGGAGGCTCCGTCTGTTGAGTTTCATAAATATTTTTACCCAAGAGTTTCCAGAACACTTTATAAAGCAGATTCCATGGCTTTCTTCATGTACATAACTCTTGTTGGCTTCAGAATATGGGGAGAAACTTCATGCATTATGTATGTTGGGGCCAGTTCACGTCTTCATAAAACAGTCACTTTATAGTTCAGGGCCAGAGGGCTCCCTCCCACCCTTCCAATGATATTTGAATTTAGCAAAATTTCCACTTTAAAATCTGCATCACACTCTGTATTTACCATGAACTTGGCTGGGTTAAACTTGGACTTGATTGGACTGAGCTTGGGTCAGATGCCATACAGTGCAGTTTTCCAATCCAGCAGGGAATTGTTGCTTGGAACAGACAGTAAGGGGAACAGCCCAAAGGGGGCCAGCAGAATTCTACCTGAACTTGCAGTGCTTCTGCGATTTGACCTTTGGCTTCAACCCAGTTTGATTTCCTGCCTCCCATTTACTTAATCTATTGTTATCCTAACTGCACATGCTGGGTTCACATGTTCTTTTAGATCCTGGTTATCTGCTCTGCGTTGGCGTTTAGCCCCTGGTGGACATACTTTCGTTGGCTTGGAACCTAATCTGCCCTCTGTGTACTCAGATACCGCTTTTAGCTCGTTATGCAGCAGGTCCCCTGGATTCTGCTTCTTGGTCAGAAGAAACATGGCAAGTGGGCTAGAACAAACTCACCATGTGTGGTTAATATGTAGGGTTTTGGCTCCTGGAATCTTTGTTATAATACTGTGGTTTAAATTTTTTTTTAAAAAGATACTTATTGATAATGGGGGCTGTTTTTATAGTTTTTCCTTTTTGTTGCTTAAATTAGTTTGTCAGTATTAAATTTTTTCATAGAAAAATGGCAAAATACATCTTTCCAGTGAGTTTCAAGCTATCCCTAGTCGATTCTGACTCTTGGTGACCTTATATGACAGAGTAAAACTGTCACATAGGGTTTCCAAGGAGCAGCTGGTGAATTCGAACTGTCAAATCAACCTTTTGGTTAGCAGCCGAATACTTAACCACTGTACCACCAGGGCATATAGTCACTTCCTAACCACAGCACATGTGTCAAGCAGTTTGGAGCAATCCCACCCTTTGGAATATGACATAAAATCAAGAGAGAGGATGGGGATGGGGGAAGGTGGGAGCTAGAGAAGGAGAAATCATTAGCTAGAGCAGTGCTTCCTGGCATTACAGCACCCACAAGAGATGGCTTGTACCCAGAGTTAAGCACCTGCCATGCATTAACTCATTATCCTTGGAACTACTCTGTGCGGTCTGTTTCTATTCCCAATTTAGAGGTGAAGAAACTGAGGCTTAAGTAATATTCTCAACGTTATGCAGTCAAGAGATATGGGGATTTAAATTCAAACCCAGCTGACTGCAGAGCCAGAACTCTTAATAATTTTGTTAGGTTGTTTTTACATTTTTATGAGTTGATTGAAAAATACCTAATGCCTAAAATTTACTAAGAATTTAGTATGCCCGTCAATAAATTTGTATTGTATCAATTATACATTGAAAAACATTTGAAAAGTAATAGTGTTCCCATTGAGAGGTGAAGTAATTGCTGTCTTCTTGAATCATAGGCTGGCCCATGGAATGAGGTGGAAATGACGCTGTGTAATTTCCAAGGATAGGTCGTAAATAGCCTTATTGCTTCCATCTGGCTCTTCTTTATAATGCTCCCTTTTTGGGGGCTGCCTCTTAGAACCCAGTCACGGCACCGTGAGAAGGCCAGTCTACATGGAGATTCTACATGTAGGGGTTTTGGTTGATAGCCTCAGCTGAACTCCCAGTGAGGAGCCATGTGAGTGAGCCATCTTGGACATTCCAGCCCAATCGAACCCCCAAATGATTGCAACCATCCTGGTGCTCTAGCTGACACCACCTAGAGCAGTGGAACCTCCAGTCAACTCACAGAATTATGAGTGAGAATAAATTTCACTGTATATCTCTAAGATTTGGGGCTGTCCCTTTTGGGGTGGTTCGTTACACAGTAATAGATAACTGAAACATACAAAACCCCACCAAAACCAAACCCACTGCTGTCGAGTCGATTCCAGCTCATAGCGACCCTATAGGACAGAGTAGAACTGCCCCATAGAGTTTCCAAGGAGCGCCTGGTGGACTCGAACTGCTGACCTTTTGGTAGGCAGCCATAGCACTTAACCACTACACCCCCAGGGTTTTTGAAACATACATGTATGTGTGAAAAGATGCGTTATGTAGTCTGCACACAGTGAATGGTTGGGCTCATTTTGATTTAAGAATCTCTGGCAATAACTCTGTAGCCCCATGAAGTCTGAGGCCCACTACTTGGGACCAGAGAAGCTCATGGAAGGCTTCCCACAGTAACACATCCCATGCATATTGGCTACCTCCAAATCCATCCTGCTCCCAGACAGTATTCTTAACTGTCTGTCTCATAAACCAAAAACCAAGCACATTGCCATCGAGTTGGTTCCAGTTCATAGCGACCCTAAAGGACAGAGTAAACCCTAGGGTTTCCAAGGCTGAAATCTTTACAGAAACAGACTGCTTCATCTCTCTCCTGCAAAGCAGCCTGGTGGGTTTGAACTGCCGATCTTTTGGTTAGCAGCTGAGCGCTTAACCGCTGTGCCACCAGGGCCCTTGTGGAAGAAAAATTCTTGTAAAGTGCCATGGAAAGTTGAGTTAGAATACACACACACACACACACACACACACACACACAACATTTAGATGGTCTCAAATAAACACTATATATCTGGATGACATTTGAAGAAAAGTCATTTGGATGTCCCTCTTCCAAAGACAAGATACTGGCTAAATGATGCATCAGTAAGTGCCTTCCACAGGCATCCTTAGTAGCCTTGGTTTATATGCTTTTAATTCTAATGTGGGATTTCAGCATGCAATAAACAAAGAACAAAATGTAGCTATTTTATGACATTATTAAATAGTGCATGTAATTGTTGCCTAGTAATGAGAATATTTTAAAAATATACTTGATTATAATGGGTGTTGTGTTTTAAATGTTCTCTTTTTTTCCCTCAACATTGGCTTACCTACATCAAAAGTCTAAATTCCCCTTTTTAAAAAAGTAATCTAAGTTTTAAGCTTTGGTCATGTTCTTCTGAATAGTAGTATATACTTACTGAGTATCTGTGTGCCCCATGTCAATGTGGATCCTTACACAACCCTGACAGGTGGTTATTACCATCCTCTTTACAGATAGGGAAACTGAGACTTAGAGAGTTTAAATCACTTGCTCATAGTTGTTTGACTAATAAATGGCAGAGCCGGCATTTAAACCACAGTCTATCTGATTCCAAAGCCATATGCTCATGCTGTCTTACTATGATATGACTGCATCTCCTATTGCCCTTCTAAAAAGCTTACGATTCAAAAGGTAATTTGTAATAAAGAGCCAGACTGGAATTGAGGTTTTAAAAGCACTGCCTGCCCTTTCAGGTATAAAACATTTTGTTAGAAGCAATAACAGTGTAATTATAGCAAATGTCTCCACCTTCACTGTCGCTGTAGCACATGGGTCTAGGTTACAAGTTTGCAATTTCACTGATTATTGGCACATAATTGGCTTCATGTAGATGATAAATGTATTACTGATTGATTATCATGACTTGGTCATATTTGAAATGTCAAAGTAGAAAATTGAATTGTCGTATTATCGCATGTTCTCATTCAAGCACCAGATAAATATTACAAATGACGATTTTCCACTGAGTGCTATATAAAGAATTTATGGGATATTAATCACACCGTTATCCATAACCTTCATGCTTGGTGATGACCCCAAACTGAAATCATGTTTGACTTTTGAGGAACAAACCTTAAGAATAAGCTGCTTTAGCCTCCTTCTCTGCTGCCTACAGTTTTACAGTGTAAATATTCCTACAGACAACACTTGTCTCCCTTAGAGAGAATAGGGCATTTAGGACCTGCTTGACAATGTTTTTCTGCCTCATACTTTTACTATCCACCATGCTTTATGCCAGTCATGATGTCCTCTGGGATGAAATCAGATCTTCACAGAAAACAAAGTAGTTTCTTTGAGACTGTATAGGCTCAGTCTCCAATTCTAAATACGGTAAAGACACTGACAGCTTTTGAAAATGCTATTGTAAAGCATCTACTGGAATCCAGCATCACCGTAAGCCTTCCCATTTCCAAACAGGCCTAAACTCCTTGCTTTCACCTGGGGACCAAAGTCCTCTTTCCACAGACCCCATTAAGGAAAAATGTCTGGGAGGAGGTCCCTTGAGATAATAGGCTAGGGCAAAAGATCTCAGCTTATATGACATAAACCTTCATTCTGGGTCCTTGAAATTATTAAAGGGACCTCAACTTCCTGTTTGCATTTGAATCTTGTGTATTGGTGAAGAATATTGAATATACCACGGTGTAATGGATTGAATTGTGTCCCCTCGAAACATGTGTCAACTTGGTTAGGCCATGTGTGGTTGTCCTCCATTTTGTGATTTGCCTATGTGTTATAATCTCTGCCTGTGGTTAAAGAGGATTAGGGTGGGATGTAACACCCTTGCTCAAGTCATATCCCTGATCCAGTGTACAGGGAGTTTCTCTGGGTTGTGGCCTGTACCATCTTTTATCTTATAAGAGATAAAAGGAGGGGGAAGCAAGCAGAGAGGGGGGCCTCGCACCACCAAGAAAGAAGCACTGAGAGCACAGTGCATCCTTTGGACCTGGGGTTCCTGTGCAGAGAAGCTCCTAGTTTAGGGGCAGATTGATGAGGAAGACCTTCTACCAGAGCTGACAGAGAGAGAAAGCCTTCTTCTGGAGCTGACGCCCTGAATTTGGACTTCAAGCCTACTAGACTGTAAGAAAATAAATTTCTCTTGTTATAGTCATCCACTTGTGGTACTTCTGTTACAGCAGCACTAGATGACTAAAACACATGGACTACCAAAAAAAAGCAAAAAACAAAGAACAAACCAGTCTTAGAATAAATACAACTACAATGCTCCTTAAAAGTGTGGTTGGTGAAACTTTGGCTTGCTTACTTTGGACGTGTCATCAGGAAAGACCAATCACTAGAAAAGGACATCATGGTTGAGTTGGACTGAAACAATAGCTACAACAATGGGCTCAAATATTCCAACGATCATGAAGATGGCACAGGACCAAGCAGTGTTTCATTCCATTATACATAAGGTCACCGTAAGTCAGGACCTACTCAACAGCAATGAACAACAACAACAAATTCCTAAGTGCATCAAGCATTGTCTGTAGACTGAATAAACTACAAAATCAGATGTATGTAAGAATCAAAGGATGGAAAAAATATTTCAAGCAAACAGTAACCCAAAAAAGAGCAGGAGTGGTGATATTAATCTCTAATAAATTAGACTTTAAGGCAAAATCTATCATAAGGGACAACAAAGGGCATTATCCCAAATCCAGTGCCGTTCAGTCGATTCTGACTCAGAGAAAGGGCATTATATAATGATCAAATGGTCAATCCATCAAGAGGACTTAACCATAATAAATATTTATGCACCCAATTACAGAGCTCCAAAATACATAAAACAAACTCTAACAGTATTGAAAATAGAGACACAATAATAGTAGGAGACTTGAACACAACATTTTTTTTTATTATACTTTAGACAAATGTTTACAGAACAGACTAGTTTCTCATTAAACAGTTAGTACATATATTGTTTTATGACATTGGTTAACAACCCCATGACATGTCAACACTCTCCCTTTCCAGCCTTGGGTTTCCCATCACCAGCTTTCATGTCCCCTCCTGCCTCTTAGTCCTTGACCCTGGGCTGGTGTGCCCCTTTAGTCTTGTTTTGTGGGCCTGTCTAAGATTTGCTTGAAGGGTGAACCTCAGGAGTGACTTCATTACTGAGGAAAAAGCGTGTCCGGGGGCCATACTCTTGGAGTTTCTCCAGTCTCTGTCAGGCCATTAAGTCTGGTCTTTTCTGTGTGAACACAGCACTTTTGATGAAGGACAGAACAACTAGAAAGAAACTCCACAGAGATACAGAAGATCTAAACAGCAAAATCAACCAGCTTGATCTCTAGACACGTACCGAATGCTCCATCCAACAGCAGCACAGTACACATTCTTCTCCAGCACACATGGATCATTCTCCAGAGTAGACCATATTTTAGGGCACAAAGCAAGCCTCAATAAATTCAATAACATCGAAATAACACAATGCGTCTTCTCTGATCACAACACTATAAAACTAGAAATCGATGACAGGAAGAACAAAGGAAAAAGAATACATGGAAACTAAATAACACCTTGCTTAAAAACTACTGGGTAATAGAAGAAATTAAAGATGAAATAAGAAAATTCCTAGAATCAAACAAGAATAAGAACCCAATATACCAAAACCTTAGGAACACAGAAAAAGCAGTGCTCAGAGGAAAATTTATAGCAATAAATGCACACATCAAAAAAGAAGGACCAAAATTAATAGTTTAGCCCTACATATCATATAAATAGAAAAAGAGCAACAAAAGAAGCCCACAGTCACCAGAAGAAAGGAAATAATAAAGATTAGAGCAGAAATAAATGAAACAGAAAAGAGAAAAACAATAGAAAGAATAAGACTAGAAGCTCATTCTTTGAAAGGATCAATAAAACTGACAAACACTGGTCAAATTGACAAAGGAAAAGAATGGGAAGATACAAATACCCAAAATAAGAAATCAGATGGGTGACATAACTACAGAACTAACTGCGATAAAAAGGATCACAACAATATTATGAAAAATCATACTTCGGCAAACATGAAAACCTAGAAGAAATGGATGAATTTCTAGAAACACACTACCTACTTAAACTAGCACAAACTAAGGTAGAAAATTTGGACAGACCTATAACAAAGGAAGAAATTGAAGTGGTCATAAAAAAATTCCCAAGAACAACAACAAAAAAGCCCCAGCCCAGATGGCTTCACTGGAGAATTCCATCAGATATTCAGAGAAGAGTTGACACCAATTCTACTCAAACTATTTCAGAAAATAGAAAAGCCAGGAATATTCCCTAATTCTTTCTATGAAGCCGGCATAACCCTGATACCAAAGCCAGGCAAAGATGCCACTAAAAAAGAAAGTTACAGACCAATATCCCTCATGAATATAGATGCAGAAATTCTCAACAAAATTATAGGCGATAGAATTCAACAGCATATGGAAAAAATAATACATCATGACCATGTGGGATTCATGCCAGTTAAGCAAGGATGGTTCAACATTAGAAAATCAATCAGTGTAATTCATTTTACAAATTAAACAAAGGAGAAGAATCACATAATCATCTCAATAAATGCAGAAAAGGCATTTGATAAAATCCAACACCCTTTCTTGATAAAAATTCTCAGCAAAATAGGAACAGAAGAGAAATTCCGCAATGTAATTAAGGGGATATATACAAAACAAACAGCCAAAATTATTCTCAGTGGAGAAAGACTGAGAACATTCCCCTTAAGAATCGGAACCGGACAAGGATGCCCTTTATCACCACTATTATTCAATAGTGTACTGGAAGTCTTAGCTAGAGCAGTAAGGCAAGAAAGGGAAATAAAGGGCATCTAAATTGGTAAGGAAGAAGTAAAACTATCCCTATTTGCAGATGACATGATCCTATACAGAGAAAATTCCAGAGATATGCAAGAAAGTTATTGAAACTAATAGTGGAAGGGTGCAAGATCAACATACAAAAATCAGTTGGATTACTTTACGCTAACAAAGAGAATGCTGAAAAGGAAATCAGGAAAACAGTACCATTTACAATAGCCCCCAAAAGATAAAATACTTAGGAATAAATCTAACTAGGGACATAAAAGACTTATACAAAGAAAACTGCAAAATGCTACTGCAAGAAACCAAAAGAGAACTCCATAAATGGAAAAACATACCGTGCTCATGGATTAAAAAAAAAAAAAAAAATGGATAGGAAGACATAACATTGTGAAATGTCAATACTACCCAAAATGATCTATACATATAATGCAATCTCCATCCAAATTCCAACAGAATTCTTTAGTGAGATGGAAAAACTAATTTCCAACCCTATTTAGAAAGGAAAGAAGCCCCCGATAAGTAAAGCATTATTGAAGAAGAAGAACAAAGTAAGAGGCCTCACACTTCCTGATCTCAGAACCTACCATACAGCCACAGCAGTCAAAACAGCCTGGTACTGGTATATCGACAGACACATAGACCAGTGGAACAGAATTGAGAACCCAGAAGTAAATCCATCCACCTATGGACAGGTGATTTTCAACAAAGGGTCAAAGTCAATTAAATGGGGAAGAGAGAGTTTCTTTAACAAATGGTGCTGGCAAAATCGGATAGCCCTTTGCAGAAAAATGAACAGGATCCATACTCACCATACACAAAAACTAACTCAAAATGGATCAGAGACATAAATTAAAACCTAAAACTATAAAGTTCATGGAAGAAAACATAGGGACAAAGCTAGGGGCCCTAATTTATGGCATAGACTAAAAAACTTAACTAAAGATGCACAAACAGCAGAAGATAAACTAGATAACTGGGACCTCCTAAAAATTAAATACTTATGCTCATCTAAAGACTTCTCCCAATGAGTAAAAAGAACTTACAGACTGGGAAAAAAATTTTGGCAACTACATATCCAACAAGGGTCTAATCTCTAAAATATATAGAAAACTCTAACACCTCAACAACAAAAGACAAACAACCCAATTAAAAAATGGGCAAAGGGCACAGACATTTCACCAAAGAAGACATTCAGGTGGATAACAAATACAGGAAGAGATGCTCTCGATCATTAGCCATTAACCAAAAACAAAAACAAAAAACAAACCTCTTGCCACTGAGTTGATTTCGATTAATAGCGACTACAGGACAGAGTAAAACTGCCTCATAAGGTTTCCAAGGAGCAGCTGGTGGATTCCAACTGCTGACCTTTTGGTTAGCAGCCAAACTCTTAACCACTGCACCACCAGAGCTCCTCATTAGCCATTAGAGAAATGCAAATCAAAACTACAATAAGTTACCTTCTAACCCCAGTAAGAATGGCAGTGATCAAAAAAACAGAAATCAACCAATGCTGGAGAGGTTGTGGGGAGATTGGAACTCTTGTACGATGCTGGTGGGAATGTAAAATGGTGCAAGCACTAATGGAAACGGTTATGGCACTTTCTTAAAAGCTAGAAATAAGAATACCATATGATCTAACAATCCCACACCTAGATATATAGCCTAGAGAAATAAGAACCATGACACGAATAGACATATGCACACCCATGTTCACTGCAGCATTATTCACAATAGCAAATGATGGAAACAACCTAACTGCCCATCAAGGGATGAGTGGATAAGCAAATTGTGGTATATACACACAATGGAATATTATGCAATGATAAAGAATAATGATGAATTCACGAAACATCTCACAACATGGATAAATCTGGAGGATATCATACTAAATGAAATAAATCAATTGCAAAAGGACAAATATTGTATAAGACCACTATTATAAAAAGTCAAGGAAAGGTTTATACATGGAAAGAAATATTCTTTAATGGCTACCAGTGATGGGAGGGAGAGGGAGGGAGAATCGCTAACCAGATAGTAGATATGTATTAATTTTGGTGAAGGGAAAGGCCATACACAATATGGGGGAAGTGAGCACAGCATCACCAAGGCAAAAGAAGACACTGAGAAGTACGCAAGAATAAAGGTCAGCTATGGTAAATACTGTAACATATACAATCCTGCAACTACACTAATAAACAATAATTTACAAGTGGATACGTTAAAAAAAAAAAAAAATTTTTTTTTTTTTTACATAGGTAGATATGTATGTTAAATAGGTATGGGAGGTCATACAGGAATACATCTGTGTGCATATGTAGGTATGATTGCGGATATTTCCACATACATATTTGTATGTGCTGCATGTTATTTATATATATAATAGAGCACATAGGGGGCACAGTTACGGAAACTTCTTAGACATAGCCGAACACCTCTCAGGACTGAGTTACTGGGCTTGAGCGCTAAGGACCATAGTCTCGGGGGACATTTAGATCTATTGGCATAACATAGTTCATAAAGATAATGTTCTACATCCTACTTAGGTGAGTAGTGTCTGGGGTCGTAAAAGCTTGCAAGTGGCCATCTGAGATACAACCATTGTTCTCTTCCCATCTGGAGCAAAGGAGAGTGAAGAAAACTAAAAAAGACTCAAGGAAGCAATTAGTACAGAAGACTAATGCCCACGTGAACCACAGTCTCCTCTAGCCTGAGACCAGAAGAAGTAGGTGGTGCCTGGCTAGTACTACCAACTGCTCTGACCAGAAACAAAATAGAAGATTCCGGGTAAAGTGGAAGAAAAATGCAGAACAAAATTCATATTCATAATGAAGACCAGACTTACTGGTCTGATAGAGACTGAAGGAACTCCTGAGACTATAGCCCTAAGACACCCTTCTAAATTGGAACTGAAGCCACTCCCAGAGATCACCTTTCAGCCAAATAATAGACAGGCTTAGAAAATAATCACTAACACCTAGGAGGAATGCTCTTCTTAGAACAATCAACTATAGGAAACTGAAAGGGCAACATTTGCCCAAAAGCCAAGATGAGAAGGCAGGAAGAGCAGGGAAACCTGATGGATGGAAATGGGAAATCGGGGTGGAAATGGGGAGAGTGCTGACACATTGTGGGAACTGCAACCAATGTCACGGAACATTTTGTGTATGAAATTTTAAACGGGAAACTAATTTTCTGTGTAAACTTTCACTTAAAGCACAGTAAGAAGAGAAATAAAACTTGGACAACCAAAAGACGAAAACAAAAATCAGATGTATACAGAATGTAGATATCTCTGTGTTTAATAAAATATGTTATTTTAAGACAAAAACTCAAACTAGGTTGAATTTATAGTACCTTTTCAACATTTTGTATTTTCTTAACAGATGTTACAGAGAAAAATAATTTAATGAGGGTGGGAGGGTGCGGGGAATTTTTTTTTTCTCAAATTATGAAGAGTCATTGTCTAGGCCAAGGAACCATTTGCTCAATTACAATTGCTCTGGAGAGATAGAAGCATGTCTAGGAGAATGCAGCTCCTGTTTGTGGAATCCTTCTAGTTGATGAGTCATTTGAGGAAAACTCATGTACTTGTGTTTTTATGATTCCTTGGGTCACACTAAATGTAGAAGTTACCTAACTGCTCCAGTTTCGCTCCAGGGCCCAGTGTAATTGTTCTTCCAGATACTGTCATCCTTACATCTCCAAGGCATAGAGCCTAAATGCCTAAATAGTTTTCAAATCCCTATTTTATTTTATGCCCTATACATAGTAGATGCTCACTAAATGCTCATCAGTGCTCATGAAGAAGCTGCTCTACTGTAGACACATCTGTCACACAAACCATGACTGTTAATCACGATCATATTCAGGGTGGTGTCTCTGGAGTGAATGGAGCATATCTGGGTTAGAAAGAAAAGGAAATCAGTGCTTCATGAATGTCATTGAAAATGTGCCTTTTCTGCTGCTCCTTGTTACTTGGAAGATAAACAAAACGTATTTTAATTTGAATTAGCCACCTGGCTTTTGGCAACAGCTTCTTACAGAGCATGATTTACGTGTTTGCTCTCCATTTTCCTTTCCATTTTGGCTCCACCTCTCTATCCATTTTCCTTTCTTGTACACCTGTGTGTTTGGAGTGGAAATGTCATAAAGTATGGATACTCCTTGACTTGGAACTATTCAATAAACATGAACCCCAGGAAATAAGTGTTTCATGAGCCACTATGTTCTCTTCTTCTTTGCGTTCTGTACTTAATGTTTCTTCAGTTATTAGTACCAAGGTTCTGTTTGTTCCATAGTTAAATCACATTATGGATAAACCAGCTTTGGTGGGCCAACCTAAGGGCCCAACAAACATGTATCATCTTGCTTTTATGGGAAATGTCAAACAGCTGCCTTTGTGACCAAACGTAGTTGGGATGGTGCACTCTTGCTGGACCCCAAGTACCTCCTGGGTCGACATGTGATTAGTATACAAACTTTATGCAGTGTAGTGTAGATCAGTGTCCTCAAACATTACCAGTAGATAGTTGCCGTTGAGTCCGTTCTGACTAATGGCAGCCCCGTGTGTGTCAGAGTAGAAGAACTCTGTTCCATAAGGTTTTCAAAGGCTGATTTTTCAGAAGTAGATTGCTAGGCATTTTTCTGAGGTGCCTCTGGGTGGACTTGAGCCTCCAACCTTTAAGTTAGCATCTGAGTTCTTTAGCCAGTTGTCCCACCCAGGGACTCCCTTCAAATATTAGTAAGTTTCAGATTCCCCCAGTGACCGTGTTAAAATGCAAAAACTCTGGAGCCGCACACACTCTCCTATACTATAAGTCATTGGTTTTGGGGTGGGACACCGGAATCACATAGAATCTCACAGAAGCCCAGTTGGTTTTGAGGCCTGTATTCCACACATTGAGAAATGCTGGCATTGAGAGTTGCAGATACAGCAGGGAAGATGAGAACGGGTGGTTTGGAGCACGATTGGGATTTGGAAAGGAGGGAAGGCATTCAAGGGTGGGTGAGTAGCACGAGCAGAAGTACAGAGCAGAGCGTGAGTTTGAGGTAACACAGCGTGGATGTTAGTAGTGTGGAAGCTGGGGTCTGACAGACCTGGCACTGAGGTCCCCTACCCCACCACTGGCAACTTTTTAAAATTGGACAAGTTACTTTACCTCTCCAATCCTCAGACTCCTCATCTCTAAAGTGGTGCCAAGAAAGGTTTGGTATGAAGATTAAATGGGAAAATGCATTTAATGTGCCTGGCATATTGTAAGTTCTTAATAATTATTAGCTTTTACTATGCATACATAAGAAAATTGTATTTAAATTTTCCTTCTCTCCTCTCTCCATGGTTATAGAATTTATATTTTGAGAATTTCCACTTTTGTTTTATTCTGATAGTCACTGTCATGGATTGAATTGTGTCCCCCAAGAAAAAGTATATCAATTTGGCTAGGTCATGATTCCCAGTATTGTGTGATTGTCCACCATTTTGTCATTTGATGTGATTTTCCTTTGTGTTGTAAATCTTGCCTTTATGATGTCAATGAGGGGGGATGGGCAGCAGTTTTGTTAGTGAGGCAGGACTCAATCTACAAGACTGGATTGTGTCTTGAGGCAATATCTTTTGAGATATAACAGAGTGAAGCCAGCAGAGAGGGGACTTCATACCACCAAGAAAGCAGTTCCGGGAGCAGAGCATGTCCTTCGGACCCAGAGTTCCTGCATGGAGAGCCTCCTAGTCCAGAGGAAGACCGATGACAAGAACCTTCCTCTAGAGCCAACAGAGAAAACCTTCCCCTGGGGCTGATGCCCTGAATTTGAACTTCGAGTCTACTTTACTGTGAGGGAATAAATTTCTCTTTGTTAAAGCCATCCGTTTGTGGTATTTCTGTTATAGCAGCACTAGATAACTGAGATAGTCACCAAGTCACATAGAGAAGAAATAGGAAGTACCCAGAATCTGCTCAAAGTCAACAGAATTCTTTGGGAAAGTCATAGAGTATGCATTGTCCTGAAAAAAATCAGACAATCCCTAGAAGCTTCCAATTTTACGCATTCTGAAAGGAGAGCCAAGGCAAAGTTAGAGAAGGGCATGCAACCACAGGCAGTACTCTGAGTTCTGGCTTTGCCACTTACCTGCTACCGCATTTTGGGTTACTTAGTTATAACCATCTGTGCACCTCCGTTTCCTCATTAATGAATTGAAAGGGTTCCAAGGGCTTGTCCATGTGGAGCAATGTATGTATGTGTATATGTTAATAAGGAGCTCTGGTTAAGCTCTTGGCTGCTAATCCAAAGGCTGGCAGTTTGAACCCACCCAACCACTCCGTGGGAGAAAGACCTGGTGATCTGCTGCCATAAAGATTAAAAAGAAAACAAAACCCATTGCTGTGGAGTTGATTCTGGCTCACAGCGACCCCAAGTGACAGAGTAGAACTGCCCCACTGGGTTTCCAGTCTTTACGGAGGAGCCCTGGTGGTGCAGTGTTTCACACCAAAAGGTTGGCATTTTGAACCCACCAGCTGCTCTGCAGGAGAAAGATGTGGCAGTCTGCTTCTGTAAAGATTACAACCTTGGAAACTCTATGAGGCAATTCTGCTCTGTCCTATAGGGCCGCTATGAGTCGGAATCCACTCTACGGCAATGGATCTTTGTAATCTTTATGTTAGCCGACTGCTATGTCTTTCGAACCACTAACCTTTTGGTTAGCAGCCAGAGTGCTGAGCCACTGCACCACCAGGGCTCTTTTCCTGTAAAGATCACAGCTGAGAAAACCCTAATGTATGTAACAGTTCCTGGGCACCTAATGACAACAATGACAACATGGCATGCTAGTGGAGTGGCTCTGGAGTAGAATCTCCCCTATTACAAACTGTGCAACACTTTGCAAGTTACTCCATCTCTTTCTTTCTCAGTTTCTTTATAAAGTGAGGATAGTTATTATTGTCAGACATACCTCAGTGGATTATTACGAATATGTAAGCAATTAATACACATGAAGTATTTAAAGCAGTGTCTGGTATACACGAGTGCTCAACATATTAGCTACTATTATACTGATGTATTATTAACTTGGAAATGAAATACTCCTTTTAGGGAAAACCCTTTTTATTGAGAGAATTTAGCTTAATCCCAAAACTTTGCCAAGGCTTTATGTAATCTCGATGCCCCTTTTCTTTCATTACTTCTCAACCTTAAAAAAAATTTTTTTTTTTTTTGAGTGAGGCTCTCCTCACTGTCCTCCCATACTTGTATTACATTTATTGGGAGCTTAGTACAGACCAGCAAATTGCTGCTATAGCACTGTCACAGTTAATCTTCACCACAACCCCAGGAGGTGTGCATTATCATTTTCATTTCACAGTTGAAGCTAACTTGCTGAAGGTCACATATTTAATAAGTGGCAGATGCTAGACTCAAGTGGCAGTGACTGCTCCAAAGCACATACTCTTCACCTCCTTGCTTGCCTTGCTACCTACTCTTCACCTCTATGTTTTAATGTCTCAGAATCATTTATGCTGGTGTACTATTGTTTATTCCACCTCCCCACCCTGCCCCAATGCCTCCCTGTTATGAATTGTGTAAATTTGGCTAGGCCACAATCCCCAATATTGTGTGGTTTTCCTCCATTTTGTGACCTGATGTAATTATCCTATGTGTTGTAAATCCTAGCCTCTATGATGTTAATGAGGCAGAATTAGAGGCAGTTATATTAATCAGGCAGGACATAATCTACAGGATTAAGTTATTTCTTGAGTAAATCTCTTTTGAGATATAAAAGAGAGAAGCAAGCAGAGAGGGCAGGGACCTCCTACCATCAAGAAAAAAGAGCCAGGAGCAGAGCATATCCTTTGGACCTGAGGCTTCTGTGCCGAGAAGCTCCTAGACTATGGGAAGTTTGATGACAAGGACATTTCCCCGGAGCTGACAGAGAGAGAAAGCCTTCCCCTACAGCTGGAGCCCTAAATTTGGACTTCTAAACTCCTAAACTGTGAGAGAATAAATTTGTTTTTAAAACCATCCACTTGTGGTATCTCTGTTATAGCAGCACTAGATAACTAAGACACTCCCCTTTTCTAATGGTTTCTTCTGTGAGCTGTATTGATCCATCTTGGCTTTGACTCCCTTATAGTAGCACTCATTTCCTCTACTGCCCCATTTGGCCTTGGCCCTCCTATTATTCTCTAATTGTCTCATCCATGTGTGTCTTCCAAGATACTGAGAGTTCCTTGAGGAAAGAGTCCATGACATCCTCCAACGATACAGTTTTATGTCAGACATAGGATAGTAATTACTTGTTGAATTGAATGTAACGTGCATGTGTCTTTAAAAAACTCACCGTTGTGCTGACTGTGAAAAGCTGATTAAAAATTTAGAATATTTTGTAAATGTATGGTCTCATATATAGGCAGCTTTAATGAAAATCAATTTCAGAATTTACCAGGCTTGATTACAATAATTCCCAGGTGTTCCACAGATATACTGATGATAGCTATGTTGTTGCCTGCCTAACCCCAGGTCATGGCCATTTTGAAATTTTATTAATAACATTTATTTTACACAATTTGCACACATATGAGAGAAGACCAATAAGGCCTAACCACCCACCCACATCTATGCACTTCCTCCAGGTGTCATACCAGCAGGTATGAATCAAATTAGTAATTTGTGATGGAAACAATGTAATCAATTACACAATTTTGGAGGGGCTGTAGCCAGAGCTGGTGGATCTTGGAGACAGGATCCCACATGTCCTAGGATGAGTCCTTGGGAAGGGGTGGATCATAGAAAGTCTAGATAACTTTGGGGGAAGTTCCAGAGTAGGCATACTTGTGCTTTGCATCCTGGGTGAAGCCAGAGAAGGCAGCAAGCGTGTTAGACCCAGGGCTACCTGTGCTAATTGGGTCCCAGTAGATTGAAAATGGTAGAGTAGTTTACTTAGGCAGATAAGAGTTGACAGCCTACTGTCATCAAGTTTCCTGATCCCTGAAGTAGTGTGGAAGAGTAGAGAAGGTTTTCTATGCCCTTGAGGGGGATGCAGAAGTGGCTGAGCATGGCCAGGAGACCCAAGAGGCTTTGCCATCCAGACAAAAAGGATAAAGGTGACTTGCATGATCCTGGCACCCTGGAAGTAGGGTGGACCCTCATGGTTCAGCAGCAACTGCAGTGAGGTTAGTGCCCAAAGAGTAAAAACATCTGACCCATTATACTAATAATGGATACAGCATATGGCCAAGGAAAAGATGCTGTCTCCCAATGACAACAGAGGCTACTTGAGCCCCTATGACTGAAATGATCTCTGAAAGGAAAGAAGAAGAAAAAAAAGAGTTAAAAGGAGAAGGAGATAACTTTGAATTGACCGAGTTTTCCTGTGGAAGTGACAAAACTTAAGTGTTCTGCTTCAAGTGCGACGGAGGTTTGAGAGTTATGGTAGGCTAAGTTACGGAGAAGTAATTTTTTTAAAGTTATGTTTTATGATCTGAGTTTGTGACTGCAAAATTTATACCAATGTGGCAGCTATTTAATGACTTTCTATCATCCTTATGCCTGTGATTCATGTTTGTCTCCAGTTCAGTGGCTGTACAACAAGCACAGTCCCCATAGCCTCACCATTATCAGGACAACATCTGCATGGTTGACATTCTTGGGCTGCTGATCATAAGGGCAAGCTCCAAAAATCCCTGCCAGTGTCTGCCCCACGTGAGCTTCGTAGATCTTAGGCAGATCTTACCATTCTGGAAGCCTCCAGATAGCAGCAGCTTGTTGGATGGTCTTTGTGTTGTGTCTCAGTTTCTCAGTCAATTTATTAAGTCTGCTTTATTTCTCTGGCCAACCATTCCTCAAACTCCAGGATGGCTTGGGAGGCTGAAGATTGCTTCCGGGAACTGGTGTGGAGCCCAAAAATGAGTCCAGAAATATAGTAAGCTAGTCTGAGTTCTCTCATGCAAGCACAGCTCTGACCTGAAAATCTTCTAGTTGTTACAAGATTCAACTCCTTAGCTTGGTGTTTAAAGTCTTTCTTATATACTCTAATCTCTGAACATTCCCCCTCCCCCGCCAGGTACACACGAAATTCTTTCATTTTCTGAACATACCAGGCTCTTTCAGTTGTCTCAACTATCTTTTGCATCGGCTCCTTCGATTGCCTGAAACTCCTCTTTCTACTCCTATTCACCCTTTACGTCCCAGGCCCAGTGTCACCTCCTTTTTGAAACTTTTCTCAATTCCTCTGTGTAGTTAATCACTCATACCTTTGGGCTCCCACAGCGTTTTGTACACACTTTCTCTAAATAACTTTTTATGTTTTCTAATGATTTATTGTTGTACCTTTTCTTTAAGCAGCCTGTGTTACTCATGGGGAAGGATAGTGCGTGTACTTTATTTTGTGTTGTCTCCAGTGTGTCCTGTATCTTTCTGCACAAGTTTGTGTATATGTGTATGTGTGCATGTGTGTGTTTTTGTGTGCCATCGAGTCTGTTTCAACTCATAGTGACCGCACATGATAGAGTAGAACTGCTCCATTGGGTTTTCATGGCTTTAATCTTTACAGAAGCAGATTGCCAGGGCTTCCTCCTGCGGAGGCACTGGATGGGTTTGAACCACCAACCTTTTGGTTAGCACCTAAGTGCTTAACTGTTTTTGCCACCAGAGCTCCTTGTGTATGTGTGTCTGTGTGTGTGTGTAGGGGAGTGGATACAGAGAATCCCCTGGGAAGCGTATAGCCTTGGAGTCTTTCTGTGGAATATAATGTGATCAAATTTGGTGCATTTAGAATGTTCCCTGAGCACAATCCCATTCCTACTCAAGTCTCACCAAAGAAGCCTTGGGTCCTAAGAACCTTGGCCATTGGTTCCCAAAGTGTGGTTTCTAGTTCAGCAGCATCAGCATCACCTGGGAATTGTTAGAAATGCAGATTCTCAGGCCCCACCTCAGACCTACTGAATCAGGAACTCTAGAGTGGGGCCGAGCAATCTGTGTTTTAACAAGCCTTTTTCCAAGGCATTCTGATGCAAGCCAACCACTGCCTTAAACCAACTTTGTGGTTACCAAGGCAGGGAATTGTGGGACTGGCAGAGCGTGAGGAAAGACTGAGGTGGTGGAGGAGTGAACCTAACTCCACAGTGCCTTGCACTATGACTGGGGCTACAGTAAACATGCATGTGGGATGAAGCATGTCACTTCCCTGCCCCCCGCTTGTTGCTGTCCGGACAGCTTTTTACATTCCAGCATTTTCCCTAAAATTAGAGCCCTCTGTGGAGGAAAAATAGAGTGATACCGTCTCTCCCTGGATAAGATTATCCTGATGCCTTGATAGGTAAAGTGAGAACCACATTATACGAAAACTGGCATGCTTCTGGGCCTTCTCTGTTATCAAGGCAGTGCCTCACTTGCGTCTGTGGGAGAGGCCCTGGAGGGGGAAGTGGAGCAGCTCTGCCACCCTAAGGATCCAGGCTGTGGCCCTCCTGACAGGCAGAAAGACAGGAAAGTGAATGTTTTAGTATTTTATAAATCATTTGGAGGAAATTATGTTTTATTTATGTTCATTTTTGAATGAATTTGAATTTTTATTACAGATATATATCAAAGATTCAAACACTGGAGGCAATCCTGGGGGTACAGACATCTCAAAAGAATGTGGTAGGGACTGATCTGACTGGCTGAGGGGTGAAAATTATTCATATTTTAAAGAGCAGTCTGAACTTGGCTTTCAAAGGGACCGAATGTGAATGAAACCAGAAAGTTTTAAATTGTGACTATGAAGTAGCTAGTTTTTAAAAACGGAGATTGAGTGTCCCATAAGGGAATGGGAGACAGAGAAGGCAGAAGGAAGAATTAGGGATGGGTCTCAATGAAATGGATTGACTAATTGTGTGACCACGTCACTGGCTAATTTTTCAGAAGTCCCTTTTTCCTGAATAATTGATCCTGCAACCCTGTCTACTTATTGTCCGTGGAAGTTGGCTGAGTGGTACTAACTCTTTCAGCTATCTCCATTCCCAGTGCTCATCCTCAGGGCTGTTTCCCTAGTAGGACTGATTGTGTGGCTGTAGGTACCAATCAATGCCATGGGCCATAATGAGTGTATTATGTGTGTTTCTATCATTAGCAGGAGCCTACCTTGGTGAGTTGTGAGGATATGGATATCGGACTGGTGTCCCACTCCTACCTGCATAGCAAATGACTTTGAAGTTGTTGGAAACTAAAACGAAAATGGACATAAACATTTTTCGTTTTGTGATTTTTCCCTCTAAAAACAGAAATATTTGCTCAGTTTTTGCCAGGATGTTGAATATAGGGACATAGTTTTGCTTTTCCATAATGGTATGAGGTTAGTCATGGGGAAAAATATATTCTCAATAAATGAGGAATGTCAAATGCAGACAAAGAACATTTCTTCTCCAATGTACCACTGAAATGGGACATAGGAAAATATTTTAGACTAAAAAGATGCATGCCAGTACTGGGTGTGGGTATTTTGCTAAGACCTGATTTTTAGTTCTCCCTATTATGTGACAATATGTGATGATGTGATCTAAAAAATCTGAGCTAGAAAGGAAACAATACCTTTGAAATAGGAAAGCAAGACTTGATATAAGACCATTTTTGTTGAATAAAGCTGTGATTAAAAGGTTTGAGATGGCATTTTGAATAACAATATTAACTGCCATTTATTAAAGATTATGATGATACATGCCCGGAACTTGGTGTTTATTCACTAGTTAATTTGACCCAAATTTGAGTTACTAGTGTGTGCCAGGCACTAGTCTGGGCTAGGATGGTTAACCAGCCAGACCTGGGCACACATTCTCACAACTCTCCAAGGTAGGCTCCTGCTAATGATAGTTTACAGTTGAGGAAACTGAAGTTCAGAGACATTAAGTCAGAGATTCTCAACTCTGCTGTACAGTGGAATCATCAGGGGAGTTAGCTTTTGAAAAATACTAATGCCAGGCCCTATGATAGCTAGCTAGCTAGCTAGCTAAACACTAAATAGACAATATTTATGAAGTTGGCTCTGACTCAAGGCTACTTAATATACAACAGAACAAAAACGTTGCCCGGTCCTGCATCATTTTCATGATTCCTGGCATGTTCGAGTCTATTGTTGCAGCTCTGATGCCAACAGATTTTAACAAAGGTCTCCCTGGCTCTTGCTGGCCCTCTGTTTCACCAAACATGGTGTCCTCCTCTGGCAGTTGATCCCTCCTGATGACATGTCCAAGCAAGCGTGTCAAACGGCATTCTGTTGTGATCCATACGGTTTTCATTGGCTAATTTTCCAAAGTAGGTCGCCAGTCCTTTCTTCCTAGTTTTAGTCTGGAAGCTCTGTTGAAACATGTCCAACATGGGCGAATTGCTGGTATTTGAAATACTGGTGGCATAGTTTCCAGCATCGCAGCAACACGCAAGCTGCCACAATACAACAAACTGACAGATAGTGAAGATGAGACCCAGAAATCAGTAGTTTTTTCGAAGTTCCCTCAGGGGTTCTGCAGTACAGCCAGGGCTGAGGAACAGTGTTGCAAGGTCACATTTGTCTGGCTAGAGTCAGGATTCTAACCCACAGGGTCAGGTGAGTGTAGTACATTAAGAATGACTAAGCTCAGCATCTGTGCCGTGGTGTTGCATTTAGAAAGCCTGTCTCTATCAGAAAGGGTATGCTCTGAGGGGCTCATCCTTCCTGTGCACAATCTCTGCATTAGGCCTCTCGGTTTCTTGAGAAGTCCTGTCAGGGTTCCCAGTTTGAAGACAAATATGTGATCCTCTGAAGGCTTTTCACTTAATAGACTACTATCACCATGTAGCATGTGTGCTTTGTAATTTCATTTAAGATGTTTGTTATATATATTATAGTAATAGGAGTGGCAGAGATAGCAGAGAGAGAGATAGAACATGCCGCTGAAGGCTTCTTTGGCTCTCAGAGGACAGCAAGTTATCGCTTTGTTTTCAAATAATACGCTTGGTAATAAGTTTTGGGATGTGTGTGAGCTGTAAATCGTTCTGAAAATTGAACTGAAGATACAATACCGTAAATCTCTTCCTTGGTGGTGGAATATTTATGGGGAGAGCAATAAAATCAGTTATGTGGGTATGCTATGTCTGACATCTGACTGAATGGAACCCTATACCGAGGATCTATAGCCTATTAGAAAATTCCTTGAGGTGAGCGTGTGCGTGTAAGTTGGAGGACTGTTTTCAATGGGAATAATTGGATGATTCTTCAATAAAATCCATCTGGAATGCATTAGTTGAACAGGTATGGATGTTCAGGTCAGCCTGGTGCTGGGAAGAACAAGGAAGTGCAGGTTACAGGTCACCTTCCTAGGGCAGGCAGCCTCTTCTTTCCCTGGTTACTGTGCAATTTGGTTTCTGAAATCAATGCTTGTTTATTCTAGGAACTCACAGTCCTAAGAAAAGGCACATTTCATTAGACTTGTTTTGAAACTCGTTATCATCACTATAAATACCTCTGTGTGGAAAGTAATGAAATAAAGCCAAAAGAATTAGTGAAATCATGAAAAGCTGTGAGGAATTGAGGCAGTGGTATACACAACATTGTCACTTTTTTTCTTTTGAATTATGGCCATTATTTAAAAGAAAAAAAAAACAAACTATAATCACACTTAATGGTTTTCAGACATTTTTGTTGTTGTTGCTGTTTTAGTGAAACACTTTTTTCAAACAAATTCTAATTAGCAGCCCTGTTACATAAAGCAGATCAAAGATTGAAGATGAAGTGACTCCAGTCTTGGCCTACTTAGCTTCTAGTATCATCTCCCCCCAGGGCCCCTGACAGACCATCACCCTAGGCTTGTTCTGTAAATATTGGCTTACCCAACTCACTCATTTCATAGATGAGGAAACCAAGTCCAGGTAAGGGTAACTGGCAGGAAGAGGACCGGGATGAGGATTCTGGGACCAAACCTTGTGCTGCTTCCATTAAACCCATGTTGCCTATTGACACACAAGTTCATGGCCCCTTTTGGATGAGATAACTCACTTGTCAAGGGAGTGTGATTGATTTCACTGCCTTCAAGTCTTAAATTTCATGTACTTAATGAATTTTACCTGATCACCCCATTTAAAATTGTAGCCTGCCCTCTGGCTCCCTATATTCCTTAAAATGTTCATTTTCTTCTTTTTTATTCATTAGCCCTTATCACCTCCTTATCTATGATATCATTTATATCTTTTACTTATTTTTGTTTTTTATCTGACCTTCGCCATAAGAATCTAAGCAGGGATTTTTTTTGTTTCTGTCTGTTTTGTTCACTGATGTATCCCCAGTATCTAGAACAATGTCTGGCACATACTAGTTGCTCAAAGCATATTTTCTCAATGAATAAATTTTATGAAGATTAATTACAGACTACCAGGACAGACCCCATAAGCCATCCCTGACCAGCTCACTCATGACTGAGTCTAATACATTTTTACTGGGTACAGGGAGAATTTAGAAAATCTAATTAGCCCAACCATTTTCCCCCTGCAAGTTGAAAGGTAATGGGCCTTTGAATCAACACTCCTCTAGGAAAGCCATGTAATTTTTGCTTTCAGTAACATCTACCTAGTGGGGAGATGAAAACAGGCATAATAAGTCTAGTCCAAACCACCCCCCCCCAAAAAAAAATTGCTGTCAAGTTGATTCTGACTCATGGTGTTGTCATGTGTTACAGAGTGGAACTGCTCAGTAGGGTTTCCTTGGCTGTAAGAGCTCAACTGTGAACCAAAAGATCAGCAGTTCGAATCCATCAGCCGCTGCTTGGAAATCCTATGGGGTAGTTCTACACTGTCCTATAAGGTGGCTGTGAGTTGGAATCGACTCCATGGCAATGGTTATTTGTTTGGTTGTTAATCTTTATGGAAGCAAATTACCAGGCCTTTTTTCCGTAGTGCCTGTGATCCTGACCTATGCCTGAAATGCTGGAGATCCCTTAGGGTGTCTGTTAGTACTACCATGCCCTGTGATTAAAGTCAATAGAAAATTACAGCAACCCAATTCCGACATAACTATTAATGGCCCAGATCCTTCAGGAATGGTTTGGGTCACTGCTAGGCAAAGAACCGCAACCAGCTAAGTTGTTTGCTGAGGGAAAAGGGAATACAGGATGGGTGGTGGAAGAAGGTAGTTCTAAATACTAGTTATGGCCACGTAACCAGTTGCAGAAATGAGGACCATAATTGTTATAAGTATATCTGCTTTGTATATGTGCATCAAATATTTTTGTTTTCTTTACTTATAGAATATAAGATGTAAACAGAGCTAGTGCATTTTCATATGTATGTGTGTTCATTGTATCATGTTAGGCCCATATATGACTTTATAATAGTCTTTATTCAGAGATTAGGTGTGGTTTAAGGAGATGTGTACAGGTGCCAAGTTGACAAGGGGTGGACTGTGATGGTTAAGATTGCGTGTTAACTTGGCTGGGCCATGGTTCTCAGTGTTTTGGCAGTAGTATAATATTGTGATCACTTCCCTTTTGAAATTTGATACGTGATCATCCCCATGATGGAATCTGCTATGAGTAGCCAGTTAGTTGAAAGGGAGTTTCCTTGGGCTTGTGGCCTGCAACCAACATAAGCAGACATTCTGGCAAGGCTTAGGGGCCTTTTTTCTCATTCCAGATCCTGCAGCTGGCTCATGTTCATCTGACCTCTGGTTCTTGGGGCTTGAGCTAGCAGCTTACCTGTGGTCTTACATATCGATCTTAGGATTCATCGATCTTTGCAGCCTGTGTGCAAGAGCCCTGCTCTCTGGCCTACCGATCTTGGGTTTGCCAGCCCCTGTGGCTATGTGAATCAGGAGAAGCCTCTATCCTGACTCACGGGCTTGGGACGTTCTAGCTTCTACAGCCACGTAAGCCATTTCCTTGATATAAATCTCTCTCTATGTATTTATACACTTTACTGGTTTTGCTTTTCTAGATAACCCAGCCTAAGACAGTGCTGCTGGGTGGGTTCAAGTTGCCAGCCTTTAGGTTAGTAGTTGAGTATGAACCTTGTGCCACCCAGGAACTTGGTCTAGGCCATGTGTGCTTAACTCAGGGAGTCCATGAACTTGGATGGGGAAAAGGCTACATCTTTATTTTCATTAACCTCTAACTGAAATTTAGCATTTCTTCAACTATAAGTGTAGGCAAAAAACTTCAAGAGACATTCTCAGCAGTAGAAATCATAGATTTTTTTCATGCATACATTACATACGTTATAGTTATTGCACATATCTTGAAATATTTTCAAGTAATTAAATATTACTACTTCAAAGTTATGTTAGTTATTATACCTGTCTCTAGATTTTATTATTTAATACATTAATAAAGAACCACATATATTACCATACCATAAATTTGTTTGTTAAAAATATTTCGATAGATGTATTTCATTATATTTTACTTCATTTGTAATACAATATATTTTACTTTATGCTTTTAAAAACACTATTGTGAAAAAGGAAACCCTGGTGGCATAGTGGTTAAGAGCTATGGCTGCTAACCAAAAGGTTAGCAGTTTGAATCCCCCAGGCGCTCCTTGGGAACCCTATGGGGCAGTTCTACTCTGAACCCATAGGCTTCATCAGATTGCCAAAGAAGTCCATGGTATTGTCTGTGCCAGGAAATAGTGCAGTGGGACATCCCCACTGGACAGTTTTGTTCAGCTGGTTCTATCCCTGCTTCCTCCACCCATCTGTGAGCTTGTTGTACTGTGGTGGCTTGCATATCATAATTATGCTGGAAGTTATGCCACCAGTATTTCAAATACCAACAGGGGCACCCATGATGGATAGGTTTCAGTGGAGCTTTGAGGCTAAGATAGACTAGGAAGAAAGGCCTGGCTATATACTTCTGAGAAAATTAGTCTGTGAAAACTTTATGGGTCACAACAGAACATTGCCCTACTCATTTACTTTGGGCATGTCATCAGGAGGGATCAATCACTAGAGGAAGACATCACATTTGGTGAAGTAGAGGTCCAGCAAGGGTGAGGGAGACACTTGGTGAGATGGATTGGAAACAGAGAGATTAAATAATTTACCTGCGGTCACACGGTCGGGAAATAGCAGGGCCGGGATTCTAACCTAGGTGGTCTGACTCCGAGGCTCATGCTCTTAACAACATCACTATAATGTCTCTTACTAGCTTAGTGTCCCTTGTGATAACTGGCACATGACCAACACTCACAAATATTTGAACTGATTTGTGTAAACAGTCCCTTTAGAAAAGGAAGACACCAATAGAATTATGCTTTCTGTAACCAAAACCAAACCCATTGCCGTCGAGTTGATTCTGACTCATAGCAACCGTATAGGACAGAGTAGAACTGCCCGATAGGGTTTCCAAGTAGTGGCTGGTGGGTTCAAGCTGCCAACCTTTTGGTTAAGAATAATTTGGTTTTCTTTTATTTTGCATTATATTCAAGTGTTTATCTGCAGTGGCAGATGGTAAGAAATAGATTCTCTACCCCACTTAACTGAACTAAATAACTGGACATGTGGCTGGATCTTCATCTCAAAAAGAACTGTGTGCTCTTACCCTGGGCAGTTTTTTCCTGGGCCAATTCCAGAAAAATCTCTTTAAATATTAAAAATCTACAAAACCTTCATTTTTTTCCATCTTCATTACTGAAATCAGCTTCCTGTCTTCAAACCTTGAGGGTATGTAAATTAAAATTAAACAAAATTATAAGCTCATTTCCTCAGTACCACTAATCATACTTCAAGTGCTCAACAGCCACATGTACTAGTGGTTACCATACTGGACAGTGCAGATATAGAACACTTCTATCTCCACAGAAAGTTCTATTGGACAGCATTGCTCTGGACTTTGGGTATGGATGGGTCCTGTGCCAGAGCGGAGTGGGTAACTGAATGACAGCAGGTCAAAGGCCTGAAATTAGAGAGAGGTGGGTTTAGAACTAGGCTTGAGCTTTAGGATGAAAAAGAGCCAGAAACCTGGCACTGAATCAGGTACCAAAGATTAAAGAGTCAAGAAACCAAACCAGATCAACCAAACGGGCTGTCAGAATAATAAGGATTACAATTAGAATTGATCTTGGGTAGAATCTAGCTGGCTGGAATCCAGGGATGTGTGTACAGGACTTGCAGGGAATGCATGAGGGGACAGACACTCCGTAACTTCCTGGTTACTGCTCCTCTGCCCCCCAAAGCGGAAGTGTCTGCACCTCCTTGTCTTAGGCTGAGTTCTCTAGAGAAGCAAAACCAGTAAAGCATACGAGTATAGATATATATAGAGAGATTTATATCAAGAAAATGGCTCTTGTGGTTGTAGAATCTGAAATGTCCCAAGTCCATTGGTCAGTATAGAGGCTTTTCCTGATTCATGTAGCTGCGGAGGCTGGCAAACCGAAGATCAGAGAACAGGGCTCTTGCTCATAGGCTGCGAAGATCAACAGATCCCAAGATCGGCAGGCAAGACCACAGGCAAGTCCCAAGAACCAGATGTCAGATGAACAGGAGCCAGCGGCAGGATCCAGAATGAGCAAAAGCCGTCAAGCCTTGCCAGAATGTCCTCTTATTTCCAG
The DNA here is from genome assembly GCF_030014295.1 of Loxodonta africana. NCBI lineage: Eukaryota > Metazoa > Chordata > Mammalia > Proboscidea > Elephantidae > Loxodonta > Loxodonta africana. Next base: position 100,877,036 of record NC_087345.1, read on the forward strand.
TGCAGGCCACACGCCCAAGGAAACTCCTTTTCAACTGATTGGCTACTCACAGCAGATCCTACCATGGAGGTGATCACATTATATCAAATCCGATCATGGAAGTGATCACCACATCAGACGAGTATGAAACCACTGAGAATCATGGCCCAGTCAAGCTGACATACAGCCTTAACCAACACACTCCTCTATCCTCCTTTTCTTCCTTCCAGGCACCCAGGTCAGATGTCTTGGATGATTTTGATTCTTTTTTTACACTTCCTCCCCTTACCATTCTGTTGCGTGCCACCAAGTTGGTTCCTACTCATTGTGACCGTACAGGACAGAGTAGAGGTGCCCTATAGGGTATCTAGGCTGTAATCTTTACAGGAGCAAATCTCCAGGTCTTTCTCCTATGAGGTCGCTGGGTGGGTTCAAACTGCCAACCTCTTTTGTGACACAGCAATGCTCAATGGATAGGTTTTGCAGCAAATATTTAGTTACAACAGAATACAACCCAGCTTGGAATCATTAATAGAAACTCATGTAAGAGTTCACAGCAGCTGTGACTCCTTCTACTGGTGAATCGTTCTGTTTGAAATATAATGTACTCAAAAAGCAGCAAAAACTGTAGTTAGAAATCACTGTAATGGCTTTCATGAAAGCTATAGCTAATTTAGGGCCCAATTAAAACTAGAAATCCAATTATTGCTGAATAACATAATTGCAAGAAAGTAACTTGAATGGCACGTATGTCAGTAATTAAGGAGGAAGCTTTAATAACAGAATCGGTATGAACCATTACAAAGAGGGACCAAAGAGGCTGAGGATGCTGCTTCATTTCTCCTCCAGGGGTGGGTCACAGCAAGAAATCCCCCAGCAGCTGGGTTCTCTCAGTCAGCCTCTCTATCTTATAAACATGGTGTGCTTTTATAGCCTTGCTCACGGGGTCCTGGTAAGAAAAATGCAGAATTTAAGAGCAAGCTAAGGCTGATGTTTGAGCCTGTATCCTATGGAACATCAAATATATTGTTAGGTCTGAAAAATTACATTTAGGAGGCTGCTAACCAAAAGGTTGGTAGTTCAAATCCACTAGGCGCCCCTTGGAAACCATATGGGACTTTTACGCTGTTTTACAGGGTCTCACTATGAGTCGGAATCAATTTGATGGCAACAGTCAGTCAGATCACAGTCAGGAGTCAGAACTGACTGGATGACAATGCATTTGGTTTTTGGTTTATTTGTTAAATGCGTAAGATGTGTTAAATGCTTGAGATGCTAGAGAAAACAGTTGGCAATGTAAATGTCAATTGTTGTAGTTTTATAGTTCAGACCCACATTTTTCACCTTGTGGTTAATTTCTCTTCATTGATTCTGTTGCTCAAAATAGAGTGGCTGCCAGGTCTGGGCTTGAAGAGTCACTGGCTGGGCACACCTAGCATGTCGGCAGCGAGAACCACCCTGGGTGAGGAAGCGTGTATGTGCTGCCAACCAAGGTCCAGATACACTTCTCTACATATCCATGATCCTTAGAAGAATCTCTGGCAGAGCCCCACGCAGCCAGTTTCATTTTTCTGCTATGCTATCAGGTGGTGTGAACTTTACTGACATCCAGTTGTGTCACTAGGGACATGCTACTTCATCCTCTGACACTGTCAGAGGGGGTGACACCAAAATGATCTGAGGGTCCATGGTGGTGGCAGAGGTGTGGGTGGCAGCAGGTGAGTTGGCACTGCAGGAGGAGGGAATGCCATGGCAGTGGCATCACTAGGGTTGGTGTCACCTGTCACCTGGTGCCATAACTCACGACCTCCCCCACCACAGGGTGTGGGTGGTTTCTGCGGTGGCCAATGGGAGAGGGGAGAAGCTGCAGGGAGCCACTGGGGGTGGGTATGCCAGCTGGCCCTTGACACCATGAGTTATAGCGCTGGGTGACACCAGCCGTAGTGATACATGACACCAAAATGACTGTCTATAAAATTTTTGTGCAGTGTTTCCTCAGAAATTCATTATTTTTTATAAAGATATCCCTGTAGTTAGTTATAACAACAAGAAGAAAATTTTTTTGTAAGCCCAGCTTACATGTATCAGTATACCTACATGGTTAAAGCCCTATGCTAATTTACTTTTTGAACCTTCTAATTCTGTAATATGCTCCAGTCAGAGCTGTCATTATTGCCCAATTACAATGACACTTCGAATTGTGGTTTCATCTGCACGGTGCTGTTGGTTTTTGTTGCCGCTGGTGTTTTTATAGTTGCTGATTTTGCCAAATTTTGTGGTATTTAGCATGAGGAGATGACACCATGAGTTACCTCACTGGGTAACATTTTCTTAAACTAGAGTGTGTATCGGAATTACCTGGAGAGTTTATTACAACACTGATTGCTAGGCCCCACCCCAGAGTTTTTGATTCAGTAGGACTGGGGTAGAGACTGAGAATCTGCATTTCAAACTAGCTCCAGGTGATGCTGGTGCTGCCAGACTGGGGACTACACTTTGAGAACTGAAAGGTCAGCGCAAGATTGACATGACAGTCAGCTTCTGTAAAGATTAAAAAAACAAAAAACACCCTTGGTATCGAGTTGATTCCAACTCATAGTGACCCTATAGGACAGAGTAGAACTGCCCCATAGGATTTCTAAGGAATGATTTGAACTGCCTATCTTTTGGTTAGCAGCCGAACACTTAACCACTGAGACACCAGGGCTCCCCATAAAGATCACACCCTTGGACACTTTATGCGATGGTTCTACTCTGTCCTATAGGGTTGCCATGAGTTGGAATTGGCGACAGCAATGGGTTTGGGTTAGTTTTTTGGCAGTAGGTATATGTGTCAGTTGGGTCCCACAGGGAGGAGACAGAGTTAGGAGTGTAAAAGGTTTACTGGGGTGTAAGATCTGTGAATGGAAAAGGCAGAATTAAGCAGGGGGAGCCATCGGACCACGATGCTCAGAGGAGTTGTTGGCCAGAAAGGCAAGCCCCTTGTATCACACAGTTGTGCTCAGTTATTGGCTGGGGGCACCCCCTGAAAAGCCTGATGTTGGTTGAAAAGCTGAGGAGAGCCCAAAGGAGTAAACAGCTGGAGGCTGTCAGCTGACCACACTATTTGCTTCTGGGCAATGGGTCCTTTCTTGAAGAAAATTTGAGCAGTGACTCTTCATGTCTAAGGTCCTTGGATGGTGCAAATCATTTGTGCTAAAGGTTGGAAGTTCAGGCCCACCCAGCAATGCCATGCAAGAAAGCCCTGGCAATCTGCTTCTGTAAAGAATACAGTCAAGATTACAGCAATTCTACTCTGCAACAAATGGGATCACCATGATTTGGAATCAATTCTATGGTAACAGCTTTGGTTTTGGCTTTTCTTCATTTTTACCACAGCATGGAGAAAGTAACAAAGGTGTTTTCTTAAAAAAGGGTGAACTTAGTCAAGAGACTTGCAGAGAGTTTAGCATCAGTGGGCAGTGGGGAAGGGGGTGCCAGGATCTGGAAGGACCTAGGTGAGAACTGAGAGAAGAGGAATGGCCTTGATCCCCTATCATTGGTTTTCAACCCTGGGTACACAGTAGAATCATGAAGAGAGCTTTGAAAAATACTGATGTCCAAGCTTCCATGATTCTGACTTAATTCAGAGGTGTTGAGAACTTGTATCACTGTCAATATACCCTCGTAGATCAAATCTTCTGGATGGAGCTTGGCAACAGTGGTGCAGCATTTGGGTAATAGTTAAGGTCACGGAGGACAGCTAATACATATAGGAAAGGGAGTCAGAGACCTCGCTAATTAGCCTGGGGCTCAGGGTATGGCAGGGTATGGGCACCAGGAATATAAAATAGACAAATAAAGCAGAAGCATAATAGTAGTTTGGAAACCCTGGTGGCGTAGTGGTCAAGTGCTACAGCTGCTAACCAAAGGGTCAGCAGTTCAAATCTGCCAGGCGCTCCTTCGAAACTCTATGGGGCAGTTCTACTCTGTCCTATAGGGTCGCTATGAGTTGGAATCGACTCGACGGCACTGGGGGTTATAATAGCAGTAGTAATGATAGGTCACTTTGTTGATGAAGATGCATCTGAATCAAACCATGGTGTTTTCAGTCTCTTCATATGCATAATGAAATTTGGCTAATGAGAAGACAAAAGAAGAATTGATGCATTAGAACTGTGGTGTTATCAAAGAATATTGAATATACTATGCACTGCCAGTAGAACGAACAAATCAGTCTTAGAAGAAATATAACCAGGATGTTCCTAAGAAGAAAGGATGAGGAGACTTTGATGTGTTGCACACATCATCAGGAAAGGCCAATTTGCCAGAAAAGGACATCATACCACATTTTGTTTATTGGTGCAGTTGGGTCGATGGACAGGTGTGTTGTTTCCACCTCTTGGCTATTATGAAGATTGGTGAGAAACCAATAATATTTTTAATAGATACCTTCAAGATGACCTCCATCTTTGAGGAGTGGTAAGGAGGTATTCAAACCTGGGCAATTAACTCCAAACTTGTGCTTTTTCCACCAGCACACTGACAGGCTCACTTTTCCCCTTTTGGTTTGAGCAGGTCCTAGTAGGCAGTCCCCACTCCGTGGGCGACATGGGGATTCATGAGCATCTGTAAAATTGTCACAATATATTCTTACCTTATAGCTTATCAGTGGAGCCCTGATGGAGCAGTTGTTAAGAGCTTGGCTGCTAACCAGTGATTGGCAGTTCGAATCCACCAGCTGCCCCTTGGAAACTCTATGGGGTTGCTATGAGTCTGAATCGACTTTAAGGCAACGAGTTTGTTTACAGCTTATCAATACATGTCTTTCTCCTCTAGTCAGTTCTTCATCACCATATCTACTCCTCCTTCTCCCTTACACCTGGTCAATAGCTAACTTCTAGTAATATTTATTGTTTGCAATTGTAGTGAATTTGGGAGTTTGGGGCTGATCAAGAAAAAAAAATACATAAGATAGCAGGGTTGCAACACAAGCTACTAATTGGAGCTGATAAATGAACAGTAGCATGTAGGGGGTGGTTCTGCATAGCAAAAAGTCTTTCTGAGACAAGTGATGCAAGGAACCACCAGAAGGCGAAGCCTGTTTCATTGCCATTGAGCCTATTCTGACTCATATCGACCCTATAGGATGTTATAGAACTTCCCCATAGGGTTTCAAGGCTGTAATCTTTAAGGAAGAAAACTCTGGTTGCATAGTGGTTAAGAGCTCCGGCTGCTAACCAAGAGGTCAGCAGTTTGAATCCACCAGGCACTCCTTGGAAACTCTATGGGGCAGTTCTACTCTGTACTACAGGGTCACTATGAGTCAGAATCAACTGGATGGCAATGGGTTTGTATGGGTTTTAATCTTTATGGAAGCAGACTGCCACATCTTCCTCCCTCTGAGTGGCTGGTGGGTTTGAACCAGCAACCTTTTGGTTAGCAGCCAAGTTCTTAACCACTGTGCCACCAGGGATCCTAGAAGGGGAAGAAGACCTGGTAATTCCTAGTGAAGAGTAGAAGGGAGGGTGGCGGGGAAGCGATGTCCTTCTGCAGCAATGTGGGGCGTCTCTGGGTCAGAGAGCTCTAAAGGCAGCAGCACCCGAGGGACCTTATAACTACAGGGTTTTATCTTGTCTCTGCCTAGCAGGTGTTGGGTGCAGTTTTATGAGGTGTGTAAAACAAGCAGGCTGTATGTGGCTGAAAATCTGAGTATCTGGGATATTTTTAAAACTGTCAGATGTGTACTGTGTAACCTATGGGGTTAGAATTTAGAGCACATGTTTTTGGGGGACACAATTCAATCCATAATGTTCCACTCTTTGGCTCCTAAAAATTCATGTCCTTCCCACATGCAAAACGCATTACCCCAACATAGTACACATCCAGTAGCCCTGGTAGCTTAGTGATTAAGAGCTCGGCTGCTAACCAAAAGGTTGGCAGTTCAAATCCACCAACTGCTCCTTGGAAATCCTATGGGGCAGTTCTACTCTGTCCTATAGGGTTGCTATGAGTTGGAACCGGCTGGAGGGCATCTAACAAGGACAAAAAAATACCTATGGGAGTAGGTTTTCTTTGATATGTTAAGAAGCCATATTGGTATAAGGTGTGTTTTAAGCCAGTCACCTTTGAGATATAAAAAGAACAGATTAGGACAAGCAAGCAGAGATGGGAGAAGATAGATGCCATGCCACATGAAGATCACCAAGGAGCCAAGGAATAGAAGTTGAAGAGACAAGGACCTTCCTCCCAGAGCCGACAGAGAGAGAAAGCCTTCCCCTAGAGCGGGTACCCTGAATTCGGACTTCTGGCATCCTATGAGAAAATAAATTTTTTTTGTTACAGCTGCCCACTTGTGACGTTTCTGTTATAGCAGCACTTGGTAACTAAGACATGTACAAATTTGAGTTTGGTACTGGTGGGCTTTTTGGGTAATGGGCCTCAGCTTGCTATGAAGAAGTCAATACACAGAGACCATCTCTGGCTCATTTACAGAACAGCAATTTTTCTTTTATCTATCACCCTTTGCTTTTTGCCTTTAACCTGGTTTGACCTGGCATCATCTTTTGCAAAAAGCGCCTTATCTGTTCCCCTTCCCTTCAGTCTCTGTCATCTGGTTTATTCTTTACACAGCCAACAGAGTTATCTTCCTACACACAAGTTTCAGAATGTCATTCACTTGTTCAGAAAACTTTAATGGCTTTTCATTGCCTATAGAATGAAGAGAAGAATTTTTGTTTGTTTCTTTAGGATGTGAGTAACACGTATTTATGGCTAATGGTATCTACACTCACTAAGTGAAAAAAACAAAACAAAGCACAACACAGCATCCAATCTTTTGTATTCTGTTTGGTTCTGTAGTGTCTGAAGCTGCACGTATAAGAGGCTCTCTGCCTGGGATCAAGGAGAGCTGTTGTCTGCCTCCTACACAGTGTGCCAAGGCTAACGAGGTGAGTTTGTTTTTATTAGTTCATGTCCCCCTGTGAGAGGTAAGCTCTAGCTTGTGGGGATGCCTATGAAGCATTTCAAGTTTTTGGAAAGAAAAATACTAAAGAAACGCTTGCTTTTTGCATTCTTGTTGTTATTATTATCGTTACCATTCTTGACAGAGAGGGTACAAGAAACTGTTGCTCACTTGCCTTCAGTCTGGAGGGGAATGGACCATCCCCACCTCTTTCCTGCTTCCCTTAAACACCAAGGTAATCAGAGCTGCCCTTACTCAAACCTGCCCTGGAGCAGAGATGCCCATTTCAATGTCAGTGGACTTTCATGCTAGGCAAGAACCCCTCTAGTGAACATAGAGAAAATAATAATGGTAGTAATAAAAACAGTTGCTGTTGAGTCAGGAAGCCCATGTGTGTCACAGTAGAATTGTGCTTGAGCTGCTAATATCTAAAGATTAAATATAAATTGGGCTTGCTAAAGAAAATATCAACAATGCAAGTCATTTTAGTTGTTCAATTTCCAAAAAGAAACCTGCTTGGAAAGACTGCCCCTCAGGCATTTTCAGTTCTAGGTCACATGTGGGGGTAATTGGGAGGGGAGAAAAGATCCAGAATAGGTATAAAAAAGCAGGAACATACATTCCTGAATACCTTTGCGTTCAAAAAGAATAGCTGCTAAAGGAACACAATTTTTTGATGTTGTATAGTCTATTCCAGGTTTCCCCCAGCCTTTCTAATGCCAAGGACCCATTTAGTAATTTCTTCCCCCACAATGGACCCATTCAATGAGGGTGAGATCAGCTGCTAAGTTACAGGGAACAATGCCCAAGTCTGCCCTCACTTCTGACTCCAATTGCAAGTTTGGGGGTTACCCAAATCTACTCTCAGGTTTAATAGTTCAGTGGAACAACTCAGAATTCACTAAAAGTTATACTACTGGTTATTACAGAGTAAGGATGCAGATTATCAGCCAAGGGAAAAAGTGCATAGAGCAGAGTCCAGAAAAAGTACCAAATTCGGAGCTTCTCTTGTCCTCTCCCCAGGGAGCCATGGAGGTGTTACTTTTTCTGAGTCCATGTATGACAATACACATGGAGTACCACCAATCTGGGAAAGTCCCCAAGCCTCAGTGTTCAGAGTTTTTATTGTGGCTTCATTAGGTTGGCATGATTGATTGCCCACGTGGCTGATCTTATAGACTCTAGACTCCAGCCCCGCTGGGTGTGACCCAAAGCCCTCTTCCTACATCACATGTTCGTCCTTCTGGCATGATCAACCTGGAATGATCAATCCCCACCCTAAATGCTATATGGTATAGGCAGCATGACACAAGGCCCACAGGAATCACATTATTAGACTGTCCAGCATGACACAAGGCCCATAGGCAAACAATGACACTTCTAATAAGTATGATATTCCAAGGGTTTAGAGATTACCTCTCAGAAGCTGTGGGCAAAAGCCAAACTGCTTTTTGGGTGAGATTAAATTCCTTAGTACATACCTCAGCTTTTGAAATATTTTGTCTACATAACAATTTAATTAAGTAATGACGGATTTTTTTTAAATCAATTAGAAAACACATGGTTGTCAGTGTTAAATCGATACAATTTCAGCCCAAAGCAAATAAAACTTATGGCTGCTGTTATTGCTCTTGGCTTGTATATATGCATTGTATGATTTTCACTGGACTTTTAAGAACACAAAAATACTCAAGGACCCCCATTTCTACCTCCCAAAATGCTAGAAATCTAGGAAACACCGGAATTTATAGTAGGTATTTTTATAATCTTTCTAGGTAGAAAGTAACTATCCTCAGATATTAAAAAAGGTTAAGTGTGCAATTCTGGGTGTTGCAAAGTTAAGTGATGCACTTCTGCTGAACCCTCGTCAAAGACACACCAAAGATAACTGAATTATGAGTACTTAAAACTAACCTGTGCCAACCCATCAGGAGAAATTTGTGATTTCATTTCTAGGAATAGGATAAAGAAATGAAATAAAGTCTAAATCCAGTGTGTAAATTAGGGAAATCAACTTCTTCCAGTTTGGTCCTGAATAAAGTGCTTTCTATTTGACATGCTCAAGAGCATGGTCTTCCCTTACATGTTGTGAAATAATTGCCCTGGTGGAAATCAGAAACATGCAATGTAATATATTAGTTTTACTCAGTGATTCTTGAGAGGTGATACCTCAATTAACAAATCCTTGTGGAAAGAGGCAGTGTTGAAAAAAAGTATGCTCCAATCTCATCTTCATAAATCAAGCCAGGCAGAACTGCCTCAAGGCATTGGCAAGAGAAAACCACTTCTGAGCTGAGTGGCTCTCAGCCCTGCACTGTAGTAGGCAAACAGTGCCAACTCTTGGCAAATTTATAAAATTTTTCAAAGTTTTCTCTTCTCCACCTTTTAAGAAACCACCCCTCCCCCTGACTTGAGGCATCTTACATCCTTTTTTCTCCTCTTCCATCAGAAACTGATTTCATATTAATTTTACTGTTGATTAATATACAGAGTGTTGATTTAATGTTAATGAATTTTAATCAATGTGGAAAATCAACCAGACCTCTGAATTCAAGACTTTTACAAGCTCTGAGGATCCCTGGACTCTGTACTGCTCACTACAGTATCCCTAGCATCCATCTAGCTCAGTACCTGGCAGCCAAAAATGAACTCTTGTTGAATGAGTAATGAATGCCTTGGTTCTTTCCCTTCTGAAGCAATTCAAACATCAGAAAGCTGAGGGTGCAAGTGAGGGGAAGATTAAGGTGGGGTGGGGAAGTGGGGGAGGCTTAGGGGAATGGGTTAACCGAAACCCTAGTAGGTTCACTCTGAGGATAAGCCTGGCTTAGTTCCTCCAGAATGGGGCGGGTTTTTTTCCCCTTCCTTTCACATCCCAGCCTTCTCTGAGGAAAACAAGGAGGGACAGTGGCTCCTGGGAGCAGAGGAATATGTACCTCCTTTTATATTCGCTCTGCCCAGTTATGACCAGCTACATAATTTGCAGGGCCCAGGGCAAAATGAAAATGTGGGGCCTTTTGTTAGAAAATTATCCAGTGTTTCAACATGGCAATAGTAGAGCATTAAGCCAGTGTAGAGGCCTCCTGAGTGCAGGGCCCTGTGAGACTGCACAGGTCGCATATCCATGAAGCCAGTCGGCGTTGGCTGTAGTCTCTCAAGCCCTCTCTTTATCTACAATGTTTGTCTCCTTTTTGCCTAATCCGTACTGCATATTTTCTCCTACTTTTAGTGCACTGGTAAAAAAAAAATAGGTGTGGTATATAAACCAGTTGTGGACAGAGTGACCAGCCATCCGATTTGCCCGGGACTAAGGAGTTTCCTGGGATGTGAAACTTTCAGTGCTAAAACGGGGAAAGTCCTGGAAAATTGATGTGGTTGTTCATCCTAGTGGAAAATCAATAGTATTTTACACTGTAATTTCTAATTGAAGTCCAGAACATCCCTAGGCCTCTTATTTCTATAATGGCAGTGGATATGGATGTTGGTCCTGGAAGGCATCACCAGGGCACTTGGTAGAAATGCAGAATCTGAGGCCCCTCTCAGGCGTGTTGACTCAGAACCTACGTTTTAGTAAAATCCCCCAGTGATTCACATGCACGTTAAAGCTGCACTGCACCGGTGTGGAGGATACATGATAGGTTAGCAGACAGGACACCTGAGTGCTGGTCCTGGCTTTGCCACTAGGAAAACTTGTTGTGCAACCTGGGGCAAGTTGTTTCACCTCTCTGAGCTTCAGTGTCTTCACTTGTGAAATGTGGGAATTGGATTCTTATGTTGTTGTTGTTAGGTACTGTAAAGTTGGTTCTGATTCACAGTGACCCTATGTACAACAGAATACTGCCCAGTGCTGCACCATCCTCACAATCATTGCTATGCTTAAGCCCATTGTTGCAGCCACTGTGTCAGCCCATTTCATTGAGGATCTTCCTCTCTTTCGCTGACCTTCTACTTTACCAAGCATGATGTCCTTCTCCAGGGGCTGGTCCCTGTTGATAACATGTCCAAAATAAGTGAGATGAAGTCTTGCTATCCTAGCTTCTAAGGAGCATTCTGGCTGTACTTCTTTAAGACAGTTTGGTCCATTCTTCCGGCAGTCCATGATATATTCAGTATTCTGTGCCAACACCATAATTCAAAGGCATCAATTCTTCAGTCTCCCTTATTCATTGTTCAGCTTTCTCATGTATATGAGGGGATAGAAAATACATGGCTTTGGTCAAGCACACCTTAGTTCTCAAAGTGACATCTTTGCTTTTTTAATGCTTTAAAGAGGTCTTTTGCAGCAGATATGCCCAATACAATACATCATTTGATTTCTTGGCCATTACTACTTCCATGGGTGTTGATTGTGGATCCAAGTAAAGTGAAATCCTTGACAACTTCAATGTTTTCTCTGTTTATCATGACGTTGCTTATTCGTCGGGTTGTGAGGATTTTTGTTTTCTTTATGTTAAGGTGTAAACCATACTAGCTAGTGTTTAACGGACACACAAATATTTGTTAAGTGAGTGTTAGCATCTGGTTTTGAACAAACCACATCTACCTAACTCCAAAGTCAGACAGCTCTGCTTTGCTTATTTACTAGTTTGATAACTTTGGGCAAATTACTTCTCTGCCTTCACTTTTCTTATATGGAGTTGTGGAGAGTAAGTGAGATAAATAGAAATTATAAAGTGTCTGCCTTGTTGTTGGTAATGTTAGCTGCTATAGAGGTGGGCCCTAACTCATGGCAACCCCATGCACGACAAAATTGAACTGTTGTGATCTGGAGGGTTTTAACTGGCTGATTTTCAGAAGTAGATTGCTAGACCTTTTTTTCTTGTCTGCCTTGGTCTGGAAGCTCTTTTGTAACCTCTTCAGCATCATAGCAACACGAGAGCTTCCACTGATAGACAAATGGTGTCTGAGCTTAAGGTACATTGGCTGGGAATCGAACTCGGGTCTCCCACATAGAAGACAATAATTCTACCACGGAACCACCACTGCCCTCATTAGATGGCAGTTATTATTTTTGCTTTATTAGAATTCCGATGACAGTGTGCCATTAGAATATATTCTCATTGATAGAGGTGGATCTGAATATCATTTTATAACTGGAAGAATCCTTGCGTCTGCAATGGAAGAGCATGTCAAGTCTTAGTATTGGGTGGGATAAAGTATTTAATTCTAGATTTCTTCTTATTTAGATTGTTTCAGCTTGGAGGTTTCCTAAAAATTTAGTTTGCATCTAACACATAGATCTTGTGTCTTAGGATAGAGCCATCAGTTATGAATGTAAATAATCAGGAAAAAAGTCTGCAAACAGGGTGCATCAGTATGGTTTCCATGGATAAGCAAACAAAGCTTTGATCTTTGAAAAAGAATGGTGACAAAAGTTCAGAGCTTGAGATTTTCTGTGCAGGGTGGATTTTACCAGTTTACAGAGGCACGTGACAGTTCTGAGTCTCCAAGGTCTTTGTTGGATCGTTTTTGTTGTTCTTTGGTTCCAGCACTCCATCAGATTTACACGCTGAGGGTATAATTAGCCATAGACTGATTGCAAAGAATCAGCTATAATTTAAAAATATGAATTAACATAAAATGGCAAGCATTAAAAGTTAATGTTAACTTGATGCTCATTTATTTTTGCATCCAAATGAGCCTTATTAAGTTACTTAGTCCATTTAAACATCAGGATTTTTTCTCATATACTAAGTTGTGATAACAATTTCTTACATGCGATACTCTGATAACAATTTTGAAAAATGCAGACCCAGTCAGCTGTGGTATTCAATTTTCCATCTCTTCTGTGTCCTGGTTTAAAATGACACCACAATACAGTTAGGCATATTAAAGTTCAGACTCTAAATATGGACTTCGTGTTTTCTAAAGGGCTTTCTAATGGAAATTATATTTTGACTATCAATGCCCCGTGGTTTCCTTCACTGTCAGCACAATCAATAACCTTGGGCAGGTGGATGGAGTGCAGATGGGGGTGGAATGTATGGAAATGTAGCAAGCCTGTGAGATGTGGGCTTAAATAAGCAAATCAAGCCAATTGGCTTAGAATTATGATGGTTGGCTTTCTAATGCATATTCAGAGAGGGCTGAAAAAATGTATGAAATTTAATTATACCATAAAGCTGTCAGAAGAAAATATATACTGAATATCAAGTAGGGTAAGACTTCTTCTGCAGAGTTAATCTGTGAAAGTTAGAAAAAATTTTTTAAAGAGTGTTGTAGTTGAGTATATAACAGGAAGAAATAAGCGGTGCTAGGGAATTTTAGGGAACCGTTTTGGGAATGAGAGAAGAGTTGCACAAACTTGAATTTAATGGTCAAAGCAGATTTGATAGCTCTTTGACATTAGCAACTTTCTTATTGGATGTGTAGAAAAATTTGGGAAAAACAGTTTAGAATGTGAGACCCATTAACACTGCCCTAACAGAGTTTTCAGAAAATGTATGAAAAATACTCGAAGTAGATTGCCAGACCTTTCTTCCTAAAAAAGCTCCTCTGAAACCTGTTCAGCATCGTAGCAACAGAGAAGCCTCCACGGAGGGACAGACAGGTGGTGGCTGCGCAGAGGTGCATTGGCCAGGAAATGAACCTGGGTCTCCTGCGTGGAAAATGAGAATTCTCTCATGGAACCACCACTGCCTTTAAAAAAAAAAACCCCAAAAAACCCAAAACTTAGATTACCATTGATAATTGTGATGTTACATGCATTAACATCAGTGAGTGGAGTTTTGCTTCTTTGTGTTGAAAACCTAGTGTTTCTATGTAAACCAGACCGAAGATACCGATACTTCATGTAGTAGAGTTGGCTTCTCAAACTTTAGTGTGTGTAAGAATCATCTGGGGAAATTCTTAAAATGCTGATTTTTTTTTTTTTTTTGCATTTTTTTCATTGAGGTAAAATTCACAAAACATAGAATTAACCATTGCCAATTTAAAGTGTACTAAATACATTGACTGCATTCATAATGCTGTGTAACCACCAGCTCTCCTAGGTGCAAAATGTTTTCATCAGCCCAGAACACCCTGTGCCCATTAAGCAGTCAGTCCCCACTCCCCAGCCCCTGTCAGCCACTAGTCTGTTTTGTGACTGTATGGATTTACCTATCTGGATTTCCATATAAATGGAATTATATACTGTGTGACCTTTTGTGTCCAGCTTCTTTTGCTAAAATGCAGATTTTGATTTAGAAGTTTGGGGGTAGAGCCTGAGATTCTGCATTTCTAACATGCTCCAGGTGATGCCCATGCTGCTGGTGTAAGGACGGAATTTGAATGGGGCTGGGGCTCCTAGGGAAACCCTGGTGGCTTAGTGGTTAAGTGCTATGGCTGCTAACCAAAGGGTGAGCAGTTCAAATCCACCAGGCGCTCCTTGGAAACTCTATGGGGCAGTTCTACCCTGTCCCATAGGGTCGCTATGAGTCGGAATCGACTCCACGGCACTGGGTTCTTGGTGCAACTCCCAGATGAGGGGCTGCAGCTGAGCGAAGTGTAAGGGAGGCCAGAGCACAGGTTGCCAGATTTCAACCAATCTGCTGAACCACTGATGGGATCAAATGGACTTACTGGCATGTTTATACTCAGGCATATGGAGAATCTCCAATAGATCTTTACTACAGAATGTATGAAACTTGAGAACATGTACACTGCCATTTCTGCTTTATTTTATCAAATGATTTTTGCCGTCTATATCCGGGGCTGTTAAACTGTGGCCCAGAAGTCAAATCTGACCCACTGCCTGTTTTTGTACAGTCCCCTAGCTAAATTAATGACTTTTACATTTTCAAATAGTTGAACAAAAATCAAAAGAAGAATAATGTTTTATGACACATGAGTATTATATAGAATGCAAAACTCAGTGTCCATAAATACAGTTTTATTGGCACACAGCCATGCGATGCTCATTTGTTTACGCAGTGTCTATGGCTGCTTTCACGCTACAAGAGCAGAGTTAACTAGTTGCCACAGAGACCCTCTGGGCTGCAAATGCAAAAATATGTACTGTCTGGTGCTTTATACAAAAAGTTTGCCCATCTCTGATCTGTCTGCTTACTTCAGGGTGCAAGTACAGAATAAAGACATCAAGATAACCTATAAAGTCCTGGCAAAGAGAAAGGCATACAATATTAGGTATACAAACCAGTTAAGCTTTATCAGAAAAATCAGCTCACAGAGATTAGTTTTACAAAGCATAGCTTTTAAAGAAGTTCTAATTTCCCAGGCAAAATAAAGAATTAAAACTCAGACTTCTGCTCCTGACCAAGAATAGAACCTTTTTATTTTTAAGTGACTCTCAGCCATCTTTTCTGAGCCTGCTCACATTTCCACGGCTGTAAAGCTGCATGTGAAAATGTCAAGTGCTTTTTAAGAATGGATTTTACACTTGCCATTTTCAAGTGCAGTGGATTTACACTTCAAAAAGTCAGGCACGACTTCATAATTGAATTGCGCCTGATCTTTCCAAGGGCTAGGCACTGGAACTTAGAGTCAAGGACAAGTGCAGAGCAAGACAGAGTTTTTAGAGGTTGAATCTATCCTGAATTCAAGTTCTCAAAATGACTAACAAATGATTTACGCAGGTGAAGTGCAGGCAAGAAGGAAATGCTTTTGAGTTTCTGCCGAGGTTGTTGGTGGAGAGTTACAATGTTAATTTTCCTGGAATATTTTTTTGATGTTAAAAAAAAGTCAGTGGGCTTGATGACCTAAGGTCTTTGGAGGCCTTATGATGCACGACCTATGACTGGCAGAGCCAGTATGGTAACCCCTAAGGAAATGATAGGCTGAGCGTAGAAGAGAGTCTCTCAAGTTTCTATGCTAGAGGCTACCATGATGAAAAGCCCAAGGCTATTGCCCAAGAAGCTTCAGTTGAAGTGAATCTTCCTGGGGATAGCCTTGGGCTTTTCATAATGGTCTCACAGGGCCTCAACCACCCAGAAGAGAGAGCAGAATGTATCCAAACCCTGCCATTCTAAAAAAAAAATAGGAAACAAAAAAAATTTTTTAATGGTATAAATTAGAAAGCTAAACGAAATCTGATTTTCTCTGACTCACCAAAAAGCTGCTGATTAAATATTTTGGCAAAATTTGTGCTCTTTGCAATAAGGAAATGCACTGATTTGAATCTTTGAGTCCTTAGTTACTTCTTGTATATCAGAGAAGATTGTGCTTAAACCTTTCTAAGGTAAAAGATAAAGTATGAAAAAATATGCAAATGTGCCCTAAAGACATACCTTTCTTTGGGACAGCAGTACATCTTCATCACATTTCAGTGTGTTATGTGGTTATTCCTTCTGTTAAACCTGGTGAGTTGATGTTTGAGATCCTGAAGAAGCAGAGGAGCCTCAGAATTTGTGACTCATCATAAATAGGGAAACAAGGCTCCACCAAGTGGGCGTATGTTGTCGTTCCTTCTTCCTCCTCCTTGTACCCCCTATTCAGTGATCTCAAAGAGCTGCCAATTTTTAGGGGTTATTCCTGGCCTTTGCTTCCTTAAGCACTTATTTTACACTCAGGATTAAGCAATGAATGACAAAGAATAAGGGTTTTTCTGTCCCTCACTAAGCACCTCACCCATATACCAAAGACCAGGATTTTTGTTCACTTCTCTTTTTAGAAAACAGCAAGACTTTTTATTCTAGGTCAGCAGTATCAAAGACAAAATGAATCACTTTCAAACATCTGGAGATTATCCGTGGTTCCAATTCCCACTAGGATTAGGATTACACATTCAACAGAAAATACAAATGAAGCTTTTATCCTTTTCATTGCTTACAACTTTTTGAGACAGCCTTATTGTTTTGGAAATGATAATACATGCTTATTGTCAAAACTTCAAACAATAGAGGAAAGTAAAAAAAAAAATAAAGGAAGACTCGTTAGACATTACTACCCAGAGCTGAGAAATGTTAATAATTTTATTTTCTTCCTTTCAGTAGTAACAAACTGTAATTATTCTTTTTACCTGTTTTCTTGCCTGTCTTCTCCACTAGACCATGAGCTTCATGAGGGCAAGGACCAAGTCTGTTGTTTACCACTGAATCACCGGTTCAGTCAGTCGCAGCGTAGTGCCTGGCACAACCCCTAAAGGTTTGCTTAATAAATGATTGGTGAGCATCTATCTAATCTTATCTTATATGACTGTGTACACACATAGATAAACAGATAGATATAGAATGTACGATTTATGGGGACAGGGCTTTCTGTATGTTTCATTTCACTTTTATATTTTGGTTGTCTAAAACAGGGTCCACAAACTGATAACTACAAGCTACATATGTCCAGCATCATGCTTTTTGTAAATAAAGTTTGTTGGAATATAGCTACAACCATTTGCTTGCATATCATCTGTGACTGCTTTTTTGCTACAGTGACAGAGTTGAATAGTTGCAGCAGTGACCATATAGTCTGCAAAGCCTGAAATATTTACTAAGTGTCCTTTACAGAAAAAGTTTGCCAACCCTTGCTTTAGAGCAATGTCTGTCACTTAGTAGTGTTCAATAAATATTTTTTGCATGAATGAATTTTATATGAATTGTGTATACTGTACAGGGTGTTTGTCATTTGACACTGTTACACACATCCCAGTCAATCCGTATGGATTTGCACAATTATTTTAAATGGTTGCATCCTATTTCGTTTGTGTACCATAATATATTTAACTAGTTGCCTTTTATTAGATGTTTAAAATGCTTCCAGTTTTTCTTTTGCTGTCCTACACAGTGTCACATTCACTGTTTTTCTACATGTGCAGTTATCTCAGGGCAAATTTATAGGAGTGAGATTTCTGGGTCAAAAGACATTTATATTTTTTGCATTTTTTGCTGTATTGGGAAATTGTCTTGCAGAAAGATAGCTCCAATTTACACTTTTAACATCAGTACATTTTCCCATAACTATACCAGCACCTGATATTAAGACCAGGATTTTTATTCAGAAAGACATACGTGTGAGAAAAAAAAAACAAAACAGATGGCAATCAGACTACTTCCAAGCTTCTTTTGGTAATAAAACCAACTTGTCCTGCCACAATGATGGGAAACATAAATGGTTCTTACTTGCCACATTAAAAACATGGTGGTGCCCTTGATTACATTTACATTTACTGCTAATTCCCTGAGCTCCTGAACACAGGGGGAAAAATCATTATGATAATGAAGGCAGCTATTTTTAAGCAAATGTATGCATATATATTTTGGAAATAGAAACACTGTTCATCTTCATCTTTAGCGAGTGAAAAAATGCTTACATATAATTCATTTGTTCAAGGCAAACCTTAATATCCACAATAAAATGTAACTAAAAAAATTTTTTTTAAGGCTCACTTCACCTTTAGAAAAGAAGAATGAGGTGGCAATTCAATTTCTGGGTTCTTTGATGGCAAGTTAAGGTGTGTACTGACAGTGATATATTTGGAAATTATTCTGATTCAAGGGTTGACAAAGACTGGAGCCAAGTTGCCTGCTTAAGTCCTGTGTTTCACTGCAAAGAGCTTGCTTCTTAGTCTTGTTCATAGGGGTAGAAAATGCTCAGCTACAGGGGGTGGGGATGAGGGTGGAGGAACCGTTCTGTTCTCATCAGTTTTTTTGAAAAGCCAGCTGGAAGCTAAAATGGAGCTCCATTAGCAGAACACTGTGAGGGCATGGAGGGTTAAGTTCCTAGACCCGAATGCTAAGCTTCTTATGTTTTTGAATCTTCTGCCAAGAAGATTACTGACCTTGTCTTTGATGCAATGCAAAAGTTAGCAGGTTGAGTAGTAAAACTTCAGACCTCTTAGACACAGAGGAAACCAGTTATTAGAAGGAAGAAAAGCTTGCCTGGGTACTGAACTGAGGAAATGGATAACTTCATTGTGCAGCAAAGGGTGCTCTTTCCCTCCGATTTAATGATTAAAGCTGCAGATGCAAATAGTGAAATAGCGTGTAATGGAATTTAGGTAACTGTGAAACAGGTAGGAGACCGTGGAGAAGTCAAAGAGGACAGAAGCGCGATGCTTGCTTGTGTGGCCTGAGTACATGGCTCTTGGGCGCCCAGCTATTCTGTCTTCTGCTGAATTGCTTCAGCACAAAATAAAATGGAGGGTTGGAAATTGGCTGGTGAATAAGGTGATGAGGAAATACAAACAAGGCTCCTCAGGGCTGGAAATCACTTGGGCCATTGCCGCAGCTCAAAGGCTGCCCATAACCCAAACCAAACCAAACCCATTGCTGTCGAGTTGCTTCCTACTCATAGCGACCTTATAGGACCCTCTGCCCCAGAGAGTTTCCAAGGAACACCTGGTGGATTTGAACTGCCAACGTTTTGGTTAGTAGCCGTGGCACTTAATGACTACTCCGCCAGGGTTTCCAAGGCTGTCCATAGATGCTAGTTTTCCAGCTTTTGTGAGGTGAAAGCCTGAGATAATTTGTAAGAGAGTTGGTACCCATTGCCACTGAGTTGATTCTGACTCATAGTGTAAGAGAGTTGGTACCCATTGCCACTGAGTTGATTCTGACTCATAGTGACCCCAGGTATTACAGAGTAGAACTGCTCCATAAGGTTTTCTTGATGGTAATCTTTACAGAGACAGATCGCCAGGCTTTTCTTTCTCAGTGCTGAGTGGGTTTGAACCACCAACCTTTAGGTTAGTAGATGATTGCAAACCATTTATGCCACCTAGGGACTTCGGAGAGTTGGTACTTCCCTGGAAAAGTACAGATATTGCACAATCAGGAAAGAGTATTTTCCTTGTCTTTGGACTTTCCAGTCTACTTTTCTTAGTTTCACTACACAGATATTTCAACCAACTCAGCTATAAAAAGAGGAAGAAGTAATGGTTTAAATAATTAAGATGACTATACCTCTATTAATCCTGTGGGGCAGTTTCCCTCTGTCCTATAGGGTCACTATGAGTCGGAATCAACGTGACGGTGTCGAGTTTTATGGCTCTGTTGATAACCTTCTGAATTCAGGAGACAATGGCCCCTACCTCTGAACACTGTGTGTTGCAGATCTGGCATCAGGAAACATTTTCATTTCAATTTTACTTGTGTCTGTTTATATAATGTAACACAAAAAGGAATATTAGCAATCATCTAGAAATTTTATCAAAGAAAATAGAAAATATTCTGAAACATATCTGATGTGTGTAC
Organism: Loxodonta africana; assembly: GCF_030014295.1. Taxonomy (NCBI): domain Eukaryota; kingdom Metazoa; phylum Chordata; class Mammalia; order Proboscidea; family Elephantidae; genus Loxodonta; species Loxodonta africana. Next base: position 100,897,079 of record NC_087345.1, read on the forward strand.
AGCCATACACAAAACTTAAAATAGGTGGCTAATTGCCATCTTTGTTTCCAACTCCCTCCTGGGTTCTTTCACAAATTACAATTGACAACTAGGAGTTTACCAGGAAAGGAAATCCATTTCTGATTGCTAATTAGATCAGTTAGGAAGAGGGAATATTCATTTGCTAAATGACTTCCATAGGTTACTGGCTTAGAGACAGCTGCTAAGCTGGAATTTATAAGTCAAGCAGACAGCTGCTAGAGTGTAACTCCTAGGCTCAGTTCATTAGAAACAAGGCGGCTTTACAAACTAGTGGATTATTATTTTAGTTATAGAATAGACAGTGGATACACGGGAATATCTCATCTTAATGAGATGCAGGTCCTGGGAAGTCATTCAGTGACTGTGTTGTTAATCCTCAAATAGTTTGTCATGGAGGGTACATCTGAAAGTGGCAAAGAGTAAAGTTAATTGTTCCGTAGGTGTTTTATTGTGATTTTTTTGGTAACATCTGTATTTTTCAGTTTCCAGTTGTTCCAAGTTAAAATTCTGTTGACCCAATTTTTCGAGTAGGGTATTTTTACCTCATATGCATGCATTTATATAGTAGAGAAGATTCAAAATTCTTTTGAAAGGAGATACTCGTCTCTGCCCCCAAGTACTCCTTTAGCTCACCACCAAGCGGAGGTCCAATCACCTTTCCGTGCTTGCCAGGCTTTTCAATTTTCACCTAAGAATGTTAACCCTACCCCAGCTGCACTGTCTACTCAAGTGTAAGGATCTTTACTGAATTGACATCGTTAAATAAGTACGGTTATTTTTTAAGGAGTGTAATATTAAACTCATTGCTTTATGCGTTATCCCTCAGAAACTCATCTGAGATCAACAATATTCATGGAGGATTGTGCGAAGGCTGTGCAGTTTAAACATTCCTCTAAACCAAAAACCAAACCTGTTGCCGTTGAGTCGATTCTGACTCATAGCAACCCTAAAGGACAGAGTAGAACTGCTCCATAGGGTTTCCAAGGAGCGTGTGGTGGATTCGAACTGCTGATCTTTTTCTTGTTAGCAGCCAAATTCTTACCCAGTATACCCTGGACTAAACCAGACAAACAGAAACCTGTGTACTTGGACTGATTCATAGTGGCACCCTGCTGACTTGCTTTTTACTGACTTGATCTTAGAGTGGACCGTTAACCAGAGTCACCCACTGACCTGGTTTGCCCCAGACTTTCCTAGTTTTGGAGCCCTGGTGGTGCAGTGGTTAACAGCTCAGGCTGCTAAACAAAAGGTTTGCAGTTCGAATCCACCAGCTGCTCCTTGGAAACCCTATAGGGTAGTTCTACTCTGTCCTATAGAGTTGCTGTGAGTTGAAATCGATTCAATGGCAACGGGTTTGGCTTAATTTTTTGGGCCTAGTTTTAAAACTAAAAACCCCAGGCCCCAGGAAAACCCCTAGTCCTAGGCAAGCCCAAACAGCTAATAAGACGCATTACCCGTGAAACTTAGCTGTGCACTTTATATGAACTCTCAGGAGGTATTTCTCTTTGGTCTTGGTTTCTCCTGAGCAATTGTGTATTTAACAAAACATCTTAAGGTTACTGTGAATTGCAGAATTGATGAGTTTACCTTTTTTGCATTGGCAAAAAAGGCCTAATGTGGCCCAGCTAAGAGATTCATTTTTGTGTTAGGGACATACCTGGCCCTATTTTATGACCTTTCCCTTACTGTTCTTTCTTTTTATTTCTTTATTCTTTCTCTGGTACCTTTAACATGTTAACTTGTTGTATTTTACATATCCATGAAAACTGCCTTTAATTCTTCTTTCTTAGTGAGGAGGCATAAAAAAAATTCCTATGTGTCACAACAAAACTAACACTGGAGGTCAGATGGTCCAAGAAGCAGACTCTGGCAAGGAAATTTGTACGGAGAAATTGATTAGAGAGCGCTCTCAGGATTCACCCTGTGGGGCGAAGGGAAGGAAAGAGGATGGAGCAGGGGGAGAAGTAGGCCTGCATGGGAGACATTACAAGGTTTCAGCTAACAACAGGGGAGCCCTGGAGCTGGAAAGGTTCTTTCAGGGGTGCCCTGATTTTGGGAAAAAAGACTGGTTACCCCTCTTCTCCATAGATGACTTATGAAATGTGGGCTGCCCTTGGGAAGGGGTATAACTTGGGGGAAAGGGGTTCTCTTCAGCTGAGGGCAAGTTTCAAAAAACGCCAGCAGTGAGGGCTGTCTGTCAGCCAGCAGCAATCCCAGCAGCTCAGAGCAGCCCGCCATCATCATAGTATTGTTTTAGCTATTATTTTCAGCTCTCCACAATGATCCACTTGACCAAATGGCCATGTGGTGTAGCAGAAGGAGCAGGGGAGTTTGAAAACACAGATCTGGGTTTGAATCCTGGCTTAGCAATTTGATAGCGATGTTAAATTTGAGCAATTTGAGTCTCAGTTCTTATCTGTAAAATAGGGATGATAGTACCTTTACTGTAGAAATTTTGGAAGATGAACCAGATCATAAATATAAAGCACTTATCATAGAGCGGGCCATGTAGTAGACTCAATAAATGGTAACCTCTGTTGTTTATCTCTTTCCCTCTTTCCACATGGGTCTAATGAATCAATGTATGTCTAATGAATCATTTTACTGAATGATTTAACTTTGCGTAAAGGTAGTTATACCCAAAAATTTAGATTAAGAAAAATAAAACAGAACAAAAACAATTTGGAGCATGTACATTCTAATACTACTAGCTATTATTTAACAGACTTTTCTATAACAAATTAATAGCAAAATAGTAACAATATCAGATATTTTCAATTATCTGAAAGTTCCCCTATTATGGGTTTACATGTGAGTTCCTGAGTCTTTAGGGTGACCGTAGAAGTCAGAGAAGTAGGTTCAAAGGTGGCTGGAAAGCTTCGATTCTTCCCTGGTCTTAACATGGATTCTTTTTGAGCATTCCTATTACCTGCCTTTTTGTCAGCCACTGTGAAAACAAGCAACCAAAAATAGAAAAGCAGTAGATGAGAATAAGTGTGATTAACCAAAATGAAAGAACTTAATGAAGGTGAGACAGATTTAAAGCAAAAAAAATTAAAAATAGCTTAAGGAAACTATCACTACAGATATATTTTAAGTAAAATATTTTTAAAGAGCCCAGTGTAAAAAGATTAAAGGAAAACTAAGCCCATGAGATTATAAAACCAATAAAATAATGCTGAGTTAAAAATAAGGTAAGAAATTAAATTTAAAAAAGAAAAAATTAAAAAGATGCACAAAATAATATTGCATAAATGTATGACCAGAAGAGGTATTTGATAAGCTTATAAAATTAAAATATATATATATATATATATATATATATATATATATATAAATTTTATAAACTTAAAATCTAAGGTCAAAGACATAAAGAACAAAAATAATTATTCAAATTTAAGGTTACAAAGAAGCTATTTAAATACGTCTGTTTAATTAAGTAATTTCAAATTGTTTGAAATGAAGGAGTGTTTGGTCCTGTAAGGAGTCATTTCGTGCCATTTACCTAGAATGTGAATTTACCTAGAAAATATGAATGGAGAGCAACTGAATGTAGGCTCAATTTCCTTAAAACACATTTGGGAGCTGTCTTAGTCATCTAGTGCTGCTGTAACAGAAATACCACAAGTGGATGGCTTTAACAAAGTGAAGTTTATTCTCTCACAGTCTAGTAGGTTACGAGTTCAAATTCAGGGTGTCAGCTCCAGGGGAAGGCTTTCTCTGTCGGCTCTGGAGGAAGATTCCTTGTCATCAGTTTCTCCCTGGTTGAGGAGCTTCTCAGGTGCAGGGACCTCAAGTCCAAAGGATGTGCTCTGTTCCTGGTGCTGATTTCTTGGTGGTACGAGGTCCCCAACTCTCTGCTTGCTTCCCTTTCCTCTTATCTCTTGAGAGAGAAAAAGGTGGAGCAGGCCACACCCCAGGGAAACTCCTTTACCTTGGATCTGGGAGGTGACTTGGGTAAGGGTGGTATTACAATCCCACCCTAATCCTCTTTAACATAAAATTACAATCACAGAATGGAAGACAACCACAGAACACTGGGAATCATGACTTAACCAAGTTAATACACACACTTTTGGGGGGACATAATTCAATCCATGTCAGGAGCTGAGATGGTAGTTAGGAAATATAACTGGTCTCCACCCTTCTTGTCTTAGTTATCTAGTGCTGCTATAACAGAAATGCTACAAGTGGGTGGCTTTAACACACAGATATTTATTCTTTCACCATTTAGGAGACTAGAAGTCCCAATTTAGAATGCCGGCTCTAGGGGAAGGCTTTCTCTTTTGGTTGGCTCTGGGATCCTTATTCCATGGCTCCTTTGTGATGTTTGTGTGGCATGACATCTGTCTTCTCCCATCTCTGCTTCTTTTTTTAATTGCTTAATATATCCCTTTTATATCTCAAAAGAGACTGAGTCAACACACACCCTATACTAATACTGTCTGCAGTGGAGTGAATTACTTAATATGGTCCTTCTGGCCATAGTCTTTGTGACTCTCACACAGTGTTAGTGTGGGACTATGCAAATAAGATGCTTGTGGCCCACCAAGGGGATTAGATAGCTTACTGCTAATGCAAAAGGTGCATGGAACGCTTGTGAGAGTGGGGCCATGCAAAAAAAGTATATGGAACCCTAATGAGATGATTGGTCAGTTTTGCCATCCTGCCTGGCTTAAAATGAGCCATCCCAGAGGCAGAAAGGTGGGCCTCGTTACCACTAAGAAAGAAGACCTAGAAGTGGAGTGCTTCCTTTGGACTCAGGATCCCTGTGCTGAGAACCTCCTAGATCTAGGAAAAAGAGAGAAAGAGCTGCACCACTGGAGACAGCAAGAGACAGTAAGAAGCAGTGGCAGAGAAATGGGGGCAGCAAAGGAAGCAGAACCAGGAGACCAGCAAGAGGTGGTACAGTAGGCTTCCAGGACCACAGAGCAAGAAAGCTGAGTGCCTTTGGGCAGGAGGCTTGCTGGCAGAGTGGGGTGCCTCTGGGCGCTTAGTGGAGCTAGGCTCCTTGACTCATGGAGTGAGAGAACTGAGCGCCTTAGGGTAAGAGGCTTGTTGGCAGAGTGAGGTGCCTCTAGGTACTTGTTGGTGGAGCTAAAGAGCTTTGTAACTCTTGTCCAAGCAGGGAAGAGGCTGCGCTGAGGGTCAGAGAGAGGTTTGCCTTCACGTAAGGCTGAGAAAAGGCTGGCGCGTTTGAAGAACTGTATTCTGAGTCGTCCCTGATTCTGAATTGTAACCTGTTACTTCCCTAATAAACCCCAGAACTGTGTATACAGTCTGTGAGTTCTTTGTGGCCATTGCAACAGATTATTGAACCCAGCAGAGAAGTAGAGAGTGCTGTGGGAGGGATAGCTGGTGTCAGAATTGGTAAAAAGGTTGGAGGACGGAGGTATTTCAGACCTCCACCTCATAGCAGTAAGCTTTGGGCTGTTGATGCTGGTAATGGTTCTCTCTTCTCCCCCCTCGTGAAGTCAGAGGAAGTCAGACGCCACTCCCACATCAGCATTTTTACTGTCTCATTAATATTACAAAGAAAACCCTATTCCCAAATGGGATTATAACCACAGTATAGTAGGACCTTGAGTATTTCCCACCTGAATTTGGAGACCATCTCAGGAATAAATTTGATGCTTCGAATACTAATGACTGAAGACCAGGTGAGTTGTGGAATGACAACAAGGACATCATACATGAAGCAAGCAAGAAGTCATTACAAAGACAGGAAAGAAAGAAAAGACAAAAATGGATGTCAGAAGAGACGCTGAAGCTTGCTCTTTAATGTAAAGTAATTAAAGCAAATGGAAAAAATGATGAAGTAAAAGAGCTGAACAGAAGATTTCCAAGGACTGCTCAAGAAGACAAAGTATTATAATGAACTGTGCAAAGACCTGGAGTTAGAAAACCAAAAGGGAAGAACATGCTCAGCATTTCTCAAGCTGAAAGAACTGAAGTAAAAATTCAAGCCTTGAGTTGCAATATTGAAGGATTCTATGGGCAAAATATTGAACGATGCAGAAGTATCAAAAGAAGGTGGAAGGAGTACACAGAGTCACTGTACCAAAAAGATTTGGTCAACATTCAACCATTTCAAGAGGTAGCATAAACTCAAGAACTGATGGTACCGAAGGAAGGAGCCCAAGTTGCACTGAAGGCATTGGCGAAAAACAAGACTCCAGGAATTGATGCAATGCCAATTGAGATGTTCAACAAACAGATGCAGCGCTGGAGGTGCTCACTCATCTACGCCAAGAAATTTGGAAGACAGCTTACTGACCAACTCATTGGAAGAGATCCATATTCATGGCCATTCCAAAGAAAGGGGATCCAAAGAATGTGGAATTATTGAAAAATATGATTAATATCATATACAAGTTAAAATTTTTCTGAAGGTAATTCAAAAACCGTTGCAGCAGTACGTTGACAGTGGACTGCCAAAAATTCAAGCCTGATTCAGAAAAGGAAATGGAATGAGGGATATCATTACTGATGCTAGATGGATCTTGGCTGAAAGCAGAGAATACCAGAAATATATTTACCTGTGTTTTATTGTCTATGCAAAAGCATTCAACTGTGTGGACCATAACACATTATGGGTAACATTGTGAAGAATGGGAATTCCAGAACAAGAGAATACTGTGTGGTTTAAAGTAAGGAAGGTGTGGGTCAGGGCTGCATCCTTTCACCATATTTATTCAATCTGTATACTGAAATAATCAGAGAAGCTGGGGTATATGAAGAAGAATGGGGCATCAGGATTGGTGGAAGACTCATTAACAACCTGCAATATGCAGATGACACAACCTTCCTTGCTGAAAGGGTAGAGGACTTGAAGCCCTTACTGATGAAGATCAAAGACTACAGCCTTCAGTATAGATTACATCTCAACATAAAGAAAACAAAGATCCTCATGACTGAACTGATAAGCAGCATCATGATAAACAGTGAAAATGTTGAAGTTGTCAAGGATTTCATTTTACTGGATCCATAATCCATGTTCATGGAAGCAACAGTCAAGAACTCAAACGATGTATTGCATTGGGAAAATCTGCTGGAAAAGACCTCATTAAAGTGTTGAAGAGCAAAGATGTCACTTCGAGGACTAAGGTACCCCTGACCCAAGCCATGATATTTTTAATTGCCTCACAGGCTTGTGAAAGCTGGACAATGAATAAGAAAGACTGAAGAATTAATGCCTCTTATGGTGTTGATGAAGAATATTGAATATATCATGGACTGCCAGATAAGTGAACAAATCTGTCTTGGAAAAAGTACAGCCAGAGTGCTCCTTGGACGCAAGAATGGCGAGACTTTGTCTCATGTACTTAGGACATGTTATCAGTAGGGACCAGTCCCTGGAGAAGGACATCATGCTTGGTAAGGTCGAGGGTTGGCAAAAAAGAGGAAGACCCTTGATGAGGTGGATTGACACAGTGGCTGCAACAATGGGCTGAAACATAGCAATGATTTTGAAGATGGCGCAGGACTGGGTAGTGTTTTGTTCTGTTGTACCTGGAGTTGCTATGAGTTGGAACTGACTCAATGGCACCTAACAACAACAACAACATAGTAGGATTTACGACACATATTTTGGTGGAACGCAATTCAATCCATAGTACTTCTTTTCTCTCTAAAAACTTGTTTTTGCTGTGGTCCTAAAGAAGTGTTTAAATATGATCTGCATATTATTTGTCAGTCACTTGGGGTGCTTGTTAAAGGTACATATTCTTGGACTCTTCAATGTACGGAGTCAGAATTGCTAATGCTGGTGCCTGGGGACATGCATTGTAACAAATGCACTAGGAAATTCCGATGCCCACTAAAATTTAAGAACCACTGTTCTAAATGACAGGACTAATGACCCTCGACTAGGGAGACAGGAGTGTCTGGTGACACACTTACATAGAGCAGCTGAGAGGCAGTGAAGAGGTCTTTAACAGTTGGATTTGAAAAATCAGCCATCTCCCAGATGAAATTGATATGGAATACAGAAAATCATGTCAGAGATGATTATCAGATCTGTAGACATCTCAGTAGAAAGAAGGGTTAACATGATAGATGGTAGCATTAAAGCTCAAAAAGGTCTTGACAGGCTGTGAATAGCATTGAAATTAAGATGTTGCAATGTAACAGGGATAAAAGTAAAATCCTATATTTGGGTTGACAAAAAAATCCTCTGCACGAGGTCGAGATGGAAGAAAGCAACTTAGGAAGAATTTACAAAAGAGGACCTTGTTGCCCATGACCCTGAAGGCACCAGTGAAGAGGCTGCCAACAAAGCTAAGACAATGTGAGGCTGGAGTGTTAGAGATAGGCGGGGCAGTGAGAAGCACTCTTGTCTCCATGTCGGTCAGGGCAGTGCTTCCGATGATGAAACATTTCAAGAAGAATGTTCATGAACCAGGGCTCAGCTAGAGGAATAGGTCAGGATGAGAGGATCTCATAATTATCCTATATGAAGGGTAACTGATATTTAACTCAGAAAAAAGAGATTTTTCAAATATTCGAAGGTCACTGTCATTTAAAGAAGCCCTGGTGGCACAGTGGTTAAGAGTTTGGCTGCTAACTGAAAGGTCAGCAGTTCTAATCCACCAGCTGCTACTTGGAAGCCTTGCAGGCAGTTCTGCTCTGTTCTATAGGGTTGCTGTGAGTCAGAATTGACTCAATAGCAATGGGTATAGGTCATTTATAAGCAGTCCCTAGGCGGTACAAATGTTTAACATGATTGAATCCACCCAGAGGTGCCTTGGAAGAAGTGACTAGCAATCTCCTTCTGAAAAATTGGCAATTGAAAACATTATGGTTCTATTCTGACACACATGAGGTCATCATGAGTTGGAAGTGATTCCACAGAATCTGGTCCTGGTACCGGTCATTTACAAGGAGCCCCTGAGTAGTGCAAATGGTTAACACAGCTGCTAACCGAAAGGCACCTTAGAAGAAAGACCTGGCAATCTGCTATAAAAGAATCAGCCATTGAAGACCCTATGGAGCACAGTTCTACTTCGACACATGTGGGGTCACTATGAGTAGACTTGAAGACAACTTGGTTGGTTTTGGCTTGGTCGTTTACAATAGGGGACAATCAAGGAGATGATGAGAGCTTCAGGAACCTAAAGGCTGGGGCGTGGAAGGGTTGAATAGATCCAAAGGGTGCAGAGAGTTGTAGGAGAACGAGGATTGAAAAAATGTGATTAGATTTCGTAGCCATAAAGTCAGTTCAGTCGAGGGTTGGAAGCAGAAGATTAATTCATTGGAGATTGGAGAGGAAATGGGTAGTGAAAACATGGAAGCCATGGTTGTAGATAATAAATTGTAGAAATTTGGCAGGGAGATGTGGGGAAGAAATTGAATCAGTCCCCAGAAAAGGCACCAGACTTAACTGTAATTTTGTTTTAAGATAGGGAAGTTCTGTGGGCTTTTGACGGACTGACCAGATCTAGGCTTGCAGATTGAAGTCTGCTGTCCCAGGTATTATTGATACAGTGTTCCCTTTCACTCTGCCAAGTATCCTGGTGTGGACAATGGCTCTCCTGGTGCTGCAGTATTTGAGGGCTGAGGGAGGTGATCCAGTGGAGAGAGCATGAAATGGAGGATTTGATACTGAATAAGCATAATGAGGGAGCAAGTCCTGTCAGGTTCTGACTGGGTGTTGACAGACCTGGACCTGCCAGGGAGCCCTGGTGGGAATGTGGCTGGAAAGGAGAGGTGCTGGCAGAGCTGTGAATCCAGTGGCCAGAGGCCAAGTCCAGAACTCAACAGCAACCAGCAGCGCTCATACATTTTCTGTCTGCCAGTGATGAAGACTTCTGCATTTTAATCGTGGATTCTTGAAAAGAGTCATCTTCAGGACTCCAAAGGATGCGGGTGGTGGAGATACTCTGGGCAGTGTCTGCCTGAGGCCTCTCTAATCAGATCCATTCAAAGGCCACCTTCAAAGTTATTTTGAAGGAGCTCAATGAGAGCCTCTCTTCTGCTCAGGGTTCTCTTTCCTGAGTCAAGTGGGAAAGATCTTGCTCCATTAGCAATGTGCAAAAAGTAGAAACCTGTTAAACTGGAGTGAGCTTAAGTCCAAGCCTCAAAACCATGATAAATACACCATCGACAAGGACTGCAGACATCGGGGGTTTCTCTGTGAGTGCACATTTCATAGAACTGGTGGATTAGCATGTCCTGTGGAATTCCCACGTACATAAAGCAAACTTGGTGCTCCGGGCAAGGGAACCTGGTACTGTCTGCCGTCCTTTTAGCTGTTCTTTTATTAGCCTCTTTGGGGCTATATTTCTTTCTCCAACATGAAGTATAGATGAGGACATTACAGCCCAGTGGTTAAGAGCACAGACATTACAGTTGGAGAAACCCAGGTTGGAAGCTCATTTCTGTTACTTTCCAGTTGTTTGCCTTTGGGCAAATGACTTCATGTATTCATGCCTCAGTTTTCTCATATGTGAAACGGGGATAATGATAGTACTTCATATATCAGTTGTGAGGATTAAATGAAGCAATGGATGCAAAGTGATTATTATGTTTGGCTTGTTACATAGTTAGTGTTCAATAAACAGTTCCTATTGCTATTACTGGAAACCCTGGTGGTGCAGTTGTTAAGTGCTACGGCTGCTAACCAAAGGGTCAGCAGTTCGAATCTGCCAGGCACTCCTTGGAAACTCTATGGGGCAGTTCTACTCTGTCCTATAGAGTTGCTATGAGTCAGAATCGACTTGATGGCGCTAGATTTGGTTTGGTTTGGTTTTTTATTGCTATTACTAGTAGCCCTGGTGGCACAGTGGTTAAGTGCTTGGCTGCTAATCAAAAAGGTCAGCAGTTTGAGCCCACTAGTTGCTCCATAGGAGAAACACGTGACAGTTGGCTTCCATAAAGATTTAAAAAAAAAACCCAAAACAAAAAACCAAACCTGTTGCGTTCTAGTTGATTTCAACTCACAGTGACGCTATAAGACAGAGTAGAACTGCCCCTTAGGGTTTCCAAGGAGCAGCTGGTGATTCAAACTGCCCACCTTTTGCTTACCAGCCGAGCTCTTAACCACTGTGCCACCAGGGTTCCTCCATAACGTTTACAGCCTTGGAAACCCTATGAGGCAGTTCTACTGTATGAGTTGGAATTGAAAGGATGCCACACAACAACAACAAAAAATTGCTGTTAGTATCGTTCTTATCCTATAGCTCTGTGGATGCGAAGTTTGAGGAAAGGTTAAGTATAGTCAGGGAGTGCTTCCGTTTAGATCTACTTACTGAACATTTATTGAACACTTGCTATGTGTGCAAAGGAAAGGACTTTGCTGGTCAGGGAAGTTTCTTATCAACAAAGAGCTTTATCCTGTACTAGTTTAGCTCTGGTGGCACAGTGGTTAAAGAGCTAGGCTGCTGACCAAAAGGTCGTCAGTTCAAATCTACCAGCTGCTCCTTGGAAACCTTATGTATAGGGTCACTGTGAGTCAGAATCAGATAGATGGCAATACATTAAGGGAGTCTAGTGGGTAATGTCTGTACCCTTTGAGTGAACCACAGTCACTTCACTCATGGCATAGCTGTGGATTTATTTAGTAATAACAACAACAGTAATAAATATGTCCTTAAAACTGAATACCGCAGAGCCCTGGGCCAGGCTACCCCTGGCCTTCCTTAGTGTTACAACTCAGCTGGACAGCGTGTGTGTGTGTGTGTGTGTGTGTGTGTGGAGGTCATTTCCCCATTCGAGTAGTCATGTAACTGTGGGCAGGGCAGATATTATTTCTCCCATCCTCTGGATTGAACTAATTAGGTTTGTATAACTGCTTTTGAACAAATGTGGATCGAACAGCTTTTATGAGAATAAGCAAGATTGCACTATGCTTTATAATTTTTAGTGAGTTTTTTTTGAGTTCCAATTTGGAGGAAACTTTAATCTGTGCTACTATCAGGACTGCAGATTAGTTAAAAACTATCAAGCCCGTCAACATTGGAATTACCAAATTTCACCATTTCTGTTTATTCTTCCTGTTAGAAGTGGTCCACTGACCTTCAACCAGCTTTGACAGCCTGAGAAAATACAGCCTTTTCCTTCCTCCCTCCCTTTCTCCTCCCTCCGTTTCCCTCTCCCTCCCTCCCTCCCTCTCTCCCAACCTTCCCCAGATATTTATTTGGCTTTCATTGTATGCAGCTAAGGGTAGAAATGTTAAGATTGATGTGCTTTTAAAATATATTTTCAATTTAAAATATTTTTGCTTATAGCCATGTATCTTTCCAACTAGCTGATTTCTTTTTCTCGACACATTTGGTTTGTGGGTCTGAATAAATTACATAACTGATTAAAACAAGCCTAGATAGTTTGTGACCCATTTTTGTTAGGTCTTCTCTCCCTCATCTACTACCATGACAATTAAGGTAGCTTACACTAGCCTGGTTAATGATTTCCAGATTTGAATCTCAGGGAGCTATAGGCAGGAAGCTTTCAGAAACAGGATCACTGAGACTGAGTTCTCTCCTCTGCGAAATGACAGTATTAACATTCTCCGAAATACATGAATTGAAATGTACTTTGTAATTTTTGGTTGATGGCTTTTTAAGGCCAAAACCTTAGCCTAGGTAATCCTCCTTAAAAACTGCGTGTGTCTAATTTGATAGCAAAGATTTCTAGCCCTATCATTGACATCCCTTAATAACGGGAAGGCTGGTAGTGATGTCAGGAGAACTAGATGGAAAAAGGCTCGTAACTATAATGGCATAGTAATTAACATGTCACTTGCAGTGCTTTGCATTGCAGTTTGAGATAATAATGAAAATGTCATTTCAAGTTATTCTGTCATTTATTAAGAAGAATCAAATGAAGCCCTCAAGATGCAGGCTAAGATCACAATAGGTGTTCTTTGTGCAGGGTCGTGTTAACTACAGTGTGGTGCAGAAGCTGCCTTATGGCTACCTTTGGTCGCCTTGTTCCACGCTGTCACTTACGCACATCGTGCCCCTTGTGTACCAGCACGGTGTAGTACACTGAGCATGGGCTTCGTAGTCAGTCATCAAACCAGTTACACCACTTGCCACGGAATTGATTCAATATGGTTTTCAATGGCTGATTTTTCAGAAATAGGCCACCAGGCCTTTCTCCCAAGGCACCTCTGGATGGACTTGAACCTCCAGCCTTTCAGTTAGCAGCTGAACACTTTAACTATTTGTACCACCCAGGGGCTCCGGAGTGCCAGGGACTCTGCAGTCAGTCACACTAGGGTTCAAAGCTAGGGTAGTTCACTTATAGATTTCATGACATGCTTAACTGCTATGAGTCTGCTTTCTAAAATGCATATATGAAGGTAATAATGCCTTTCTCAGGGTGGTTGTGAAGATTAAATGTGATAATGCATAGAAATGCCTGATACATAAAAAAAAATACATAAAAATAGGTAACAATTATTGAGTACCTGTTCTGTGCTTTCTATATATGTTATTTTTACTCCTCGCTCAACTCTTATTAGATGGATACTCTTATTTCCATTTTATAGATGAGAAATCACAGGTTAAGTAACTTCCTAATGTTGTATAGTTAATAAACAGCTGATCTGGGCTTCAAATCTGGGTCTACGATCTTCATAGTATGGACTTCTATTCTGTTACCTCCCACATGGTAGGAATGCAACAATTAACAGCTCTTTGGCCCCTTCCATGAAGACTTTTAACCCATAGTCTGAAAGAAATAATATCTTTTTATTAAATATATATATATATATATATACACACACACACACATACCCTGGTGGCACAGTGATTAAGAACTCAGCTGCTAACCAAAAGGTTGGCAGTTCAAATCCACCAGTTGCTCCTTGGAATCTCTATGAGAAAGTTCTACTGTGTCCTATAGGGTCAGCATAACTCGGAATCGACTCGACATCACCTAACAACAACAAGGACAGATTTAGTTATCTTTGATCTGGGGGGCTCCGTGTGTTGGATTAACTATGCTTGTTACCGGTAGAAGAACTCAAAGCTTATCAGGAGAAAGGGAGGACCTGCTTGTTGCCAAAGGAGCCCTGGTGGTGCAGTGGTTAAAGTGCTCAGCGGTTAACCAGAAGATCGGAGGTTGGAACCCACCAGCCACCCCTCAAGAGAAAGATGTGGCAGTCTGCTTCTGTAAAGATTACAGCCTTGGAAGCTTCCATGGGGGCAGTTCTACTCTGTCCTATAAGGTCGCTATGAGTTGGAATCAACTTGATGGCAGTGGGTTTGGTGTGTGTATATGTATATGTATTCATATTCAATGAAAATATAAATCTTCTAGGCCCCTTGGTGTAAAGAACTAGGAAACATACACCCACACACATCTATATTTATTTCTATTCTATCTATGCATCTATATATTAAACATCATGAGTTATTTCTGATACCTCCAATTGGACATCACAGGGTTTGCTCTAGTCTTCTTTTCATGTCATCAGCTCCCTTCCCCAACAGTGATGAACCTGGCTCCCATTATTCTGAAACATTTACCCATTTACTCAAACCCATAACGCACAGAAACTACTATTGGAATTGTTAACCCACACCACTGCCAAAAGGCATAAATTTTAAGAGGCTAATTTGTTGAGCTTTGACAATGCATATACTTATGTATCCCATATCCCTTAAAGATACAGACATTTTTCATCATTCCAGAAAGTTCCCTCACACTCCTTTCTGGTCAGTTTCCTCCAAAGTAAGCTAATTGTCATATGTTTTTACTATAGTTTGCTTTATAAATGAAATCAAGTATATATATATATTATATTCAATTTTAAATTCTTCTCTTGGCTTTTAGCTATAATTATTTGAACTGTTGTTATTTTTTAGTTGTTTCTCTAGAGGTTTTAATATGCACTATTAACTCGTCACGGTCTATTTAGAGTTACTATTGGACTACTTCATATAAAAATATAAGAATCCTGCAGTAGTGTAGCTTCCATTACCTATACTCATCTTTTGTGCTATTGTCGTGAAATAAATGTTATAAACCCCACAATACAATGTTATGATTTTTGTTTAAAACAGTCCTGTGTCATATAAAGAAAATAAGAGAAGAAAAATATGTAGTATTTTATATTTATCCACATATTTTTCTTTTCTGGTGCTGTTTGTTTCTTCCCGATCTAAGTTTTTATCTGGAATTATTTCCCTTGAACTTCCTTTAGCATTTTTTATAATAGTGTAGATCTGCACCATCATTTCTAAACTTTACTGATCACCTTCATATTTAAATAAAACTCTGTCCCTATTTAGCAGGCTTGCTAAAGCAATTATAGTGCACAGAGATTGTGGCTCGAAAGAATGGAATCCTACTGATCCTAAAGTGAAACTCTTGAATGGCTGGGATTTAATTTTTACATGACCCAGTGTAAAAGCCCTGGTGGCACAGTGGTTAAGAGCTATGGCTGCTAACCAAAAGGTTGGTGGTTTGAATCTACCAGCTGATCCTTGAAAACCCTATGGGGCAGTTCTACTTTGTCCTATAGAGTCGCTATGAGTAGGAACCGACTTGATGGCACCTAACAACAACAGTATAAAACTGCATATAAAACTGTGTTTTTAATGGTATCGCTGTGCTATTTATCATTGACCCCTGTAAACCCATTGCCGTAGAGCCAATTTCGACTCATAGCGACCTTATAAGACAGAGTAGTACTGCCCTATAGGGTTTCCATGGAGCTGCTGCTGGATTCGGGCTGCTGATAGTCTGGTTAACAGCCATAGCTGGATGTAGCTCTTAACCACTGTGCCACCAGGGCTCCTTATCATTGACCAGTTTCCTCAAAACCCACATCAATTAATTAGACATACTTTCACTTTTTTGGAAACCCTGGTGGCATAGTGGTTAAGTGCTACAGCTGCTAGCCAAAGGGTCAGCAGTTTGAATCTGCCAGGCGCTCCATGGAAACTTTATGGGGCAGTTGTACTCTGTCCTATAGGGATGCTATGAGTCGGAATCGACTCGATGGCACTGGTTTTTTTTCCATTTTTTCTGACATTTATTCAAGTATTCAGCAAATATTAATTGAGTAAACCCAATACTTTTTCAGCTGATAGAGATCTAGCAATAAACAAAACAGGCAATGTTCCTCCTTATCAGAGCTTCATTTACTCCATTTCTAGTCCTCTTTATTTTTTTGTGTAGATCCAAGTTTCAGTCTGATATATTTCTTCTGCCTGAAGCACTTCCTTCAGCATTTCTTATACAGTAGTGTGTAGGAAATGAATTCTCTTAGTTCTTATTTATCTGAGAACGTCTTTTATTTTTTCTTCATTTTTGAAAGATACTTTTGCTAGGTATAGAATTCTGGCTTGGCCATTTTTTTTTCCAGCATTTTAAAGATGGCAATTCCCTTCCCTTCTGGTTTGCATGGTTTCTGATGAGAAGTCTCATCTTTATTCCTTTCTATGTAATGTGTCTTTTTTCTCCGGGTACCTTAAAAATTTTTGCCTTTTATTTTCAGCAGTTTGAGTGTGGAATACCTTTGAGTAGTGCATGAAGGGAGATAAGATCCTTATTTCCCTTGTATGTGGCAAGTAGATTCCCTGCTGTCGTTACCTGTTCGTCTCTTACCTATGGTGCTCTTCCCCAATGTCTGTTGTTGTTGTTGAGTACCATCAAGTCCTTTCCAACTCATAGCTACCCTATAAAACAGAGTAGAACTGCCTCATAGGGTTTTCTAGGCTGTGATCTTTATGCGAGCATATCACTATCGATTTTTCAGTTAGCAACTGAGTGCTTAACCATTGCACCACCAGGGCTCCTTCCCCCAATATCTAGTTCTTATCAAGTCTTATTCAGATATTAGGGACTAGCTCAGGCCTCATCTCCATGAGGCCCTTGTGGCAGATAGTTACCATGCTGTGCTTTCTTGACCCCCATAACTTTTCTTCTTCAGTTAGCTCAAACACATTCTTTCTCTTAGGAAATGATTTTAAAATGCTTCATAATTTATAACCTTCTTCTAGACATACTCTCTCTACTTCTAACAATCAGCAAGTTATTTAAGCAGATTGTGTGTGTGTGTGCATTGTTGACAAAGCCCTTCAAGTCTTTCCTCTATTGTTATTATTGTTAGATGCTGTTGAGTTAGTTCTGATTCATAATGACCTATGTACAACAGAAAGAAACACTGCCCAGTCCTGCTCCATCCTCACAATTGTTGCTATATTTGAGCCCATTATTGCAGCCACTGTGTTGATCCATCTCGTCGAGAGTTGTCATGGATTGAATTGTGTCCCCCCAAAATACCTGTCAACTTGGCTAGGTCATGATTCGCTTGTATGATTGTATGATTTTCTACCATTTTATCTTCTGGTGTGATTTTCCTATGTGTTATAAATCCTATCACTAAGATGTAATAAGATGGATTAGTGGCAGTTATATTGATGAGGTCTACAAGATTAGATAGTGTCTTAAGCCAATCTCTTTGAGATATAAAAGAGAGAAGCAAGCAGAGAGACATGGGGACCTCATACCACAAAGAAAGTAGCGCTGGGAGCAGAGCATGTCATTTGGACCTGAGGTTCCTGTGCTGAAATGCTCCCAGACCAAGGAAAGACTGATGCATCACAAGGACCTTCCTCCAGAGCTGACAGAGGGAGAAAGCCTTCCCCTGGAGCTGACGCCCTGAATTTGGACTTGTAGCCTACTCGACTGTGAGAGAATAAACTCCTCTTTGTTAAAGCCATCCACTTGTGGTATTTCTGTTATAGCAGCACTAGATGACTAAGACAAGAGTCTCCCTCTTTTTCCCTGACTCTCTATTGTGCCAAGAATGATGTCCTTCTCCAGGGACTGATCCCTCCTGATAACATGATCAAAGTATGTGAGACAAAGCCTCACCACCCTTGCTTCTGAGGAGCACTCTGGCTCTACTTCTGCCAAGAGAGATTTGTTCATTTTTCTGGCAGCCCAGGGTATATACAGTATTCTTTGCCAACACTATATAATTCAAAGGCATCAATTCTTCAGTTTTCCTTATTCATTGTCCAGCTTTTGCATGCATTTGAGGTGATTAAAAATATCATGGCTTGGGTCGGGAGGACCTTAGTCCTCAAGGTGACATCTTTGCTTTGCAACACTTTAAAGAGGTCTTTTGCAGCAGATTTGCCCAATGCAATACACCATTTGATTTCTTGACTACTGCATCCATGGGTATTGATTGTGGATCCAAGTAAAATGAAATCCGTGACAATTTCGATATTTCCTCCATATCATGATCTTGCTTAACAGTCCAGTTGTGAGGATTTTTGTTTTCTTTATGTTGAGGTGTAATCCATATTGAAGGCTCCAGTCTTTGAATTTCATCAGTAAATGCTTCAAGTCCTCTTCACTTTCAACAAGCAGTGTTGTGTCATCTGCATATTGCAGGTTGTTAATGAGTCTTCCTCCAATCATGATGCCCTGTTCTTCTTCATATAGTCCAGCTTCTTCGATTATTAGCTCTGCATACAGACTGAATAAATGTGGTGAAAGAATAAAACCCTGACACACACCTTTCCTGGTTTTAAGCCACTCAGTATCCCCTTGTTCTGTTTGAATGACTGCCTCTTGGTCTACGTACAGGTTGTTCATGAGCACAGTTAAGTGTTCTGGAATTCCCATTCTTCGCAATGTTATCCACACAGTTGAATGCCTTTGCATAGTTAATAAAACACAAGTAAACCTCTTCCTGATATTCTGTGCTTTCAGCCAAGATCCATCTGACATCAGCAATAATTTCCCTCATTCCACATCCTTTTCTGAATCCAGCTTGAATTTCTGGCAGTTACCTGTTGATATACTGCTGAAACCATTTTTGAATTATCTTTAGCAGAATTTTACTTGTGTGTGATATTGATTTTTTCAATAATTTCTGCATTATACTGGATCATCTTTGTTTGAAATAGGCACAAATATGGGTCTCTTCCAGTCAGTTGGCCAGGTAGCTGCATTCCAAATTTCTTGGCATAGATGAGTGAGAGCTTCCAGTGCTGCATCTGTTTGTTGAAACATCTCAGGTTGTATTCTGTCAATTCCTGGAGCCTTGTTTTTCACCAATGCCTTCAGTGCAGCTTGGGCTTCTTCCTTCAGTATCATCAGTTCTTGATCGTATGCTATCTCCTGGTGGAACATCGACCGATTTCTTTTGGTACAGCGACCCTGTGTATTCCTTCCATCATCTTTTGGTGTTCTCTGTGTTGTTCAGTATTTGCCCATAGAGTCCTTCAAGATTGCAACTCGAGGCTTGAGTTTTTCCTTCAGTTCTTTCAGCTTGAGAAATGCTAAGCGTGTTCTTCCCTTTTGGTTTCCTAACTGCAGTTGTTTGCACGTTTCGTTACAATACTTTATCTTCTTTAGCCACCCTTTGAAATCTTCTATTCAGCTCTTATACTCGTTTCTTCCATTTGCTTTAGCTACTCTAAGTTCAAAAGCAAGTTTCAGAGTCTTTTCTGGCATCCATTTTTGCGTTTTCTTTGATTCCTGTCTTTTTAATGTCCCTTTGCTTTCTTCACATATGATGTCCTTGATGTCATCCCACAACTCATCTGGTCTTCAGTCATTAATGTCAAATGTGTTCTCGAGATGGTCTCTAAATCAAGTGGAATATATCAGACTCATACATTGGCTCTTGTGGGCTTTTTTAAATTTTTCAGCTTCCACTCGTACTTGCACAGGAGCAATTGATGGACTGTTCCACAGTCAGCCCCTGGCCTTGTTCTGACTGATGATATTGAGCATCAGCTTTGTCTTTTTCCACAGAAGTCTATTTGATTCCTGAGTATTCCATCCAATGAGCCTCGCATGTGTAGTAACTGCTTATGTTGTTGAAAAAAGTATTTGCAATGAATAAGGCATTGGTCTTAAAAAATTCGGCTATATGATCTCTGGCGTCGTTTCTATCACCAAGTTCATACTTCCCAGCTACTGATCTTTCTTCTTTGTGTCCAACTCTCACATTGTAATCACCAGTAATTATCAGTGCATGTTGATTGCAGGTTTGGTCAATTTCATACTGCAGAAGTTGGTAAAAATCTTCGGTTTCTTCATGAAGAAATTGAAGATTTCCTCTATTAGTATGATTAATTCCTTCAGCTCACAGGATTGATTTAATTAGATTGCCTTTCTCTTTTAATGGGTAACTGGGAAGATGAGGGAAAGAGGATGGGCAGGATGGCTTCACTGGTGTGCAACCTGTGGTGTAGTCATATAGGATCAAATACTCAGAAGAGTCCCATGCTTGGTTTAATGCTCTGTTGTTGCCATCTTGAAATTCTTAATAATTTCTGAATAAGGGGCTCTGCACTTTCTTTTTACACTGCATCCTGTAAATTATGTAGCTGCTTCTGGGTATGGGGACAGTATCTCTGTGGGATTCTGGACAGCCAGAGTGTGGTCTAAGAATACTACATGCCTTGGCGAGAGAAGAAAGAGACTACAAGGAGGCTAAGCCATCCTGGAGACAGTAATTCCAAAATATTGTTCTTTTGGACGTTCCATTTACCTGCTTGCATAAAAAAGACTTTAGTCGCCAGAAAAATTTCATAAATGTGTTGAGGAAAGTTAAAAAGGTTTAATTAGGATAGCACCCCTCAGTCTTTAATTTGATGACCAGCATTGTGACTACCCAAAATGGGCTGTCGTCTGCAGCATTTCCAAAACTCATTTAACCATGGCTATTGGTCTATAAGGAGATGCTGGTGGTGTAGTGGTTAAGTGCTACGGCTGCTAACCAAAGGGTCGGCAGTTTGAATCCACCAGGCACTCCTTGAAAACTCTATGGGGCAGTTCTACTCTGTCCTATAGTGTCGTTATGAGTCGGAATTGACTCGATGGCACTGGGTTTGGTTTTTTTTTTGGTATTGGTCTATAAAACAAAACAAAAAAACTGTTGCCATCAAGCTGATTCTGACTCACAGCGACCCTATAGGACAGAGTAGAACTGCCCTGTAGAGTTCCCAAGGAGTGCCTGATGGGTTTGAACTGCTGACCTTTTGGTCAGCAGCTGTAGCACTTAACCACTATGCCACTAGGGTTTCCTATTGGTCTAGAGGAACTGTTTTTCCTGGATTACAGTTTTGGAACACAGCTTGGCAAATGGGGACATTAGTTCCAGGTTCCCGGAGTGAGGATCCTCATTCACACCCCAGCAGATTCGGGAACTAGGCATGTGTGGATTGCATAGTAGAAGAAGAAAGGATCACTGCTTTCTAGTGATAGTGCAGAGTCATTGTTTTATGCCTGGGTCTGGGGTTAACTTTATCCCTATCCCTACCCTCAAATGCCTCCTGGGTCATGTCTTTCCTTCCTGTTCCTTATTAAGATTGCCCTTAAACTTACATTTTAGTCCATTTTTACCTTGATGACAGATTAGAGGATACATGCCTGTTAAATCATGTATAGGAATCTGCAATGTACATGTCTCCCATGGAAACTTTGGAAGGATAACAGCTAAGAGATACAAAAAAGGGGGCGACTTGGCCTCTGTACTTTAAATGCACAAAAACATCTGTTACTAAATGAATGAATGCAGTGGTCAGACTGTGGGTCCCTTCCCCTTTGGAGACTCCTATGCACAGCGTGCTCTGCATATCCCATTATACCAGCTCTAGCTGGGAGCTGTACAAATAGCACCTTAACTTCACTGCTGTTGAGTGGTTCTGACTCACAGTGACCCTATAGGACAGAGTAGAACTGCCCCCATAGGGCTTCCAAGGCTGTAATCTTTATGGGAGCAGATTGCCACATCTTTCTCCCCCAGTGAGCCTGGGACATTCTAATCACTGACCTTTTGGTTAGCAGCCGGGGACGCTCAGTAACACCATAAGTGATCCCATATAACCCTCTAGAACAACCATCAGCCTTACTCTATAAATCAGTCAGAAGATGAGTGTGCACTTAAGGAGCTTGTGTCTAGCACACAGGAAACCACTAAGAAGCGTGTTAATGAAGAGGGCGAGGAGTAACTGGGGAACATTCTCTAGAGCTGCTCGGAAGTTGGCATAAGTTAGTGGGTAGATTGCCAAACAGTGAGTATTGTGTGTCCGTTGTTTGCAGAGCATATTTAATATCTAATAATAATGGCATGGGCTTGATCCATAATTCTCAATTCTGCCTCAATCACGTATGAAAAATAAAATAAATGAATAAATACATTTATTTTACTTTTCTGAGTTTTTGATTCAGTTTGAATGGTGGGCCCAAGAATCGGGATTTTCAAGAAATACTTCCAGAGATTCTAATGCAAGAGGTCCGGGATTAAACATGGAAGAACTCTGATACAGACAATAGAGTAAACTTCAGGCAAAAACATTAAAAACATGGTGTCCGACTTGAGAAACAGATGTTAATGCAATCTGAAAAAAATCTTCATATTCTTTTCTTTTTCTTAGGGGTCCTCACCTTCATACAGTATTTTTGGTAGTCTTTTTTTTTTTTTTTTTTTCAGTGGGCTCATCACGCTCTTTCTGGGATTGAGATTTTGTGCTAATATTTCAATTATATTTTTATCTCATGATTTCTGTAACTTCTAAAAACCTTTTATTGTGTCTTTGGAGGGAAACAGGAAAATAGTAGTACTGTAAAAGAAAAAAATATTCAAAGGAACATATGCAAAGTAAATGCTTTATGAAGCTCCAATTGCAGTTAAAAAAAACTGTATATGTGTGTGTCTCTGATTTAAAAAAATTGTGCCATTCATAGAATGTCCTCAGCAATTAACCGTGATGTTTTTCTCATCACTGAGTTTTTACAATTCAATTTTGCATCATCTCAAACAATTTTTCCAATTTTTTATCACAAAAAATTTCTAACACACAGCAGTGAATTTTGGAACGAACATGTGCGTACCCTCCACCTACATTCTACCATAAATATTTTACTCTATTTTCTTTCACATGCATCAGTTTGGCTATCCCTTTCTCATCCTTTAATCCATCTTATTTTTTGACACGTTCTAAAGTTAAGAGCAGCTATCAATACATTTCTCTCTAAATGTGTCTGAACTATTTGCTTACAGTTATTTTTCTTTTGATGTAAAATTTACACACAGAGAATCACATAAATCTTAGCTATGGAGTTTTGACAAATCAAACCTCTATGTAATACAAACCCCTGTCAAAATATAGAGCATTACCACCCCCAGAATGGTCCTTCATGCTCTGTCCTAGACAATCCCTGCCCTACTTTCCAAGAGGCAACCACTGTTCTCAATTTTTCCACTTTAATCAGCTTTGCTAGTTCCAGAGTTTTATATAAATGGAATTATATAGCATGTACTGTTCTTCTTTCACTCAGCATAAAGTTTTAAGGCTCATTCATTTTGTTGCACATGTCAGTATTTGGTTCCTTTCTATCGCTAAGCAGTGTTCCATTGTATGAGCATACCACAGTTTGTTTATCCATTCCCTTATGGAAGGATATCTAGGTTGTTTTCAGTTTTTGGCTACTATGGGTAAAGCTGCTATGAGCATTCTTGTCCAGGTCTTTCAGTGAATGTATGCCTTGTTCTTCTTGGGTGAATGCCTAGGAGTGGAATTGCTGGCTCATAGGATATGAGAGTCCTTGCCAACACTTGGAGTTGTCAGTCTTTTTAATACTACAATTAGTTTAGGGGTGTAGAATGCCTCATTATGATTTTAATTTGCATTTCTCTGATGACTAATGTCATACGCTTTTCCATGTACTTATTGGGTCATTCATATATCTTCTCTTTTCAAGTGTCTATTCAAAGGTATTGCCCATTTACTTTATTGGTTGCCTTGTTATTATTGATTTTTAGGAGTTATTTACATACCTGCCTATCAGTACTTTGTGAAACATATATTTTGCAAACATTTTCTCCCAGTCTGCGGCTTGCCTATTCCATTAAATTTTTTTAAATTACATATTAAATAACAAAGTAAAAAAAAAAAAAAACAGATAACATTCAGATTCTATAAAAATGCAAAAACATACTGATTGATGGCTGGTGAGACATCAGGTTGATGTTTGTAGGTAAGCACTGAAGTGAGAAGTGGGGAAGTTTGAAGCTGGAAAATGGAGCTAAATTTTTAGAGGGCTTCCGGTGTGGTACTTGACAGCCATTATCTAACTTCAACTTCTCAGCATCTCTGTAAAGTAGGTCATGTTCTTAAAATCGAAATTCAGAGAGTTCTAACCATTGTCAAATCTAGTTTAGCTGCAGGCTAAGTACTCTGGCTCTTGGGAAGGCCTGTCTGCTTATTCTATTACTCTGCCCTCCAGTGAAGAAAACAATATCCCAGTTGTTTTCTTCACTAGAAACAATGTCGAGGGCATTATTGGGAACACCTAAATGAGCTTAGGCTTCTGAGGTGAACTAACTGAGCAACAGAGAGCTCAAAAGATCTTGTTTTTTTTGAGCACACAGCTCCCCTTAATACCACAATTCTTTCTTCTTTTCCTTCTATTCCTCCTCCTTCTCCTTTTTAATTGTGGTGAAACATAAATAACAAAACTTTCCATTTTGACCATTTTTACCTGTACAATACAGGTTAATTATGTTCACCATCTCCACTATACATTTCTAAATTTTTTGTTACTCTTAGTAGAAACTCAGTGTCCCAAAAGTAATAATTTCCTGTTTCGCCTCCCACCTGTCCTTTGTAACCACTTACTAACTTTGGTCTCTGTGCATATGCCAGTTGTAGATACTTCATATACATGAGATCATACCGTATTTGTCCTTTATGCCACATTACTTCTTTATTGGGTCATTGTTGCACAGGTCAGAATTGTGGGGGCATATATATATATATTTTTTTATATTTCAATGGGGAAACCCTGGTGGCATAGTGGTTAAGAGCTACGGCTGCTAACCAAAAGGTTAGCAGTTTGAATCCACCGGCTGCTCCTTGGAAACCCTATGGAGCAATTCTACTCTGTCCTGTAGGGTCGCTATGAGTCGGAATCGACTCGATGGAAACGGGTTTGGTTTTTTTGGTATATTTCATTGGATAAATAAAATTACTGCTTTTCTCTATTGTTATTATTGTGAAGAGTATAAATTATCTCGTAATAGCTCTGGACTTAGATAAATTGGAAAACCGAAGAAAATTTAAACTCTGCATTCCAGTAATAATATTAATTTTGAATCTGGTCATTAGAATGGCTATTGGTTGATTTGTGAGCACATTAACAGCCCAGGCTAAACTCCCTCACAGCTAAGACCTGAGGAAGATATACCTCGTTTATGTAAAGGGGAAATGCCAAGGATAATTGATGAAAAAATTTTCATTTGGAGAGGGTAAAAAACTATTATTCCAAGGGACAAAATATTCTCACTCTCTGGAGTGCTGCTAATCTAATCAGAATGACAAGTGTTAAATTAATCTAGAATAGCTATGTCTGTCTCAAAATGTAAATAGGGAAGTGTTATAGGGTTTGGCTGTGGCAATCTATGCACGTCGGTGAAGTCATCTTTTTGTTCACGGTATTTCTGTGATTTTTAAAGCAAAAACTGACAGGAAACCATGGTCGGCCTCTGCCTTGTGCTCCACTTAATGATGGTTCTTCCATTTACTTACTTGGTAAAATAAGGTGTCAAAGTGATGCCATAAAGCTGCTGCCCTAGCTAAAAATAAAAAAAAAAAGAAACAAAAAACCCAACCTGTTGCCTCAAGTCAATCTTGACTTATAGTGACCCTATAGAACAGACTAGAATTGCCCCGTAGGGTTTCCAAGGAGCAGATGGTGGATTTGAAGTGCTTACTTTTTGGTTAGTAGCCAATCTCTTACTCATTGCACCACCAGGCTCACTAAAGTTCACAGCAAAGTGTGCGTGTCTGCTGGAGTCACCAAATACCTGCCTCCAAAGCTGAAGCTGGATTCGTGGCCAGTTTTATCAGCCATTTTCTCTAAAATAGGCAGGCTATTAAAAAGAAGATCCTGACATATTTTCATAGTAAAAAAGCCAAGGTTTAGGAAATCACTTGCCCAAATAACACTAGCAGAATAGCAACAACAAACCAAACCACTAAAAAGCCCCAACAAACCCTGAAAACCAAACCAAGCCAGATGACAGCTTCCTAACCCAGCAATCTTCACAACAGGGTGTGCACACCCTTGGAAAGCGCTTACGACTCACCAGGCTACAGACAAGGGAAAATAGTAGAACTTTAATTTTGACATACTTCTACCCTAATTTTTAACCATTTTATATTTTGGATAGGTTTATAAATTGCATTGCACACCTCATTTCATTCAATCATTCAGTCAGTACGCTATTGTTTATAAGTTGCACCAGTAAGAAAGAAAGAAAAAAAAAAGTCTAAGTAATATGCCATTTACTGTAAGATGCATTCTAATTTCTGAGATGTTAATGTGTGAAAAAATGGTATTTTAGGTTTGATGAAACTTAGTGTTTGTTCAGAAGCAAGTGTAATAATTTATAAATATATATTTTGGGGAACAGCATGCTCAATTTTTTAATTTATGGGAGTATTTGGGCATTAAAAGACTCTGGAGAACCTGGTTATCATTATGGGAATAACAGATAAACAGATTGGGCAGGGGGAAATGACATCACTGGCCTATTTTTTTGTGTATTTTTTTTTTACATTATTCTTTATTATGAAAATTTTAAGCATTCGGAATAGTTCAAAGAATAGCATAATGAATATTCATCTATCTTCTCTCTAGATTCAACAGTTATCATTTTATTATACAGTTTTAGCCAAGAAAATTAATAATTCCATATCATTTAATATCATGTTCACATTAAGTTATCCCTAGTTGTTCCAAGAATGTCTTTTATAATTAACAATGAATTTTTTGAGTGAGAATTCAATCCAATTTCAAGTGTTGCATTTGGTCTCTATACCTCTTTAAATATAGACTATTATTACTTTTATTATTTTAATAACATTGGCTTTTAGAGAGTTCAGGATGGATTTCTTGAGGAATGTCCCATATTCTTGGATTTATCAAATTTTTTTCTTACTGAGTCATTTAACTTTTTTCCTTTCTACCCCGCATTTTTTGTAATTGGAAGTCAGGCCCACAGGTGTGATTAGATTCAATTAAATACTTTATTTGGCAAGAATCCTTCATTGTTGTTGTCGTGTATCTCATATTCCATCGAACTAAAACCCGTTGCCGTTGAATCGGTTCCAGCTCATAGCGACCCAGTAGAACTGATGCGTGCAGTTTCCAAGGAGCACCTGGTGGATTCAAACTGTCAACCTTTTGGTTAGCAGCCATAACTCTTCACCACAACGCCACCAGGGTTTCCTCCACCAAACTAGGAGGCACATGATAAATACCAGCTTGTCCCACTATTAACGCATCCAAGTTTGATCACTTGAGTTAATGACCCTTTGTCTCTCAGCTCCAAAACTACCTTTCTAGGCTCTGTTCTGTGATGCCGAGACTGATATTCTATACACGACATTTTCCAGACTCCTTTGCCAAGTGGCTTTCTATTACGCTCTGCTAAGGAGACATTAAAAAAAAAAAAAAAAAAATTTTTTTTTTTTTTTTTTAAGGAGACATTAGGGGAGTTTGGAAGATGGGAGGAGGCTAGAAGAGATGTCCCTCCTTTTCCCCCTCTTTGTCAGCTTGTCTGAGCAGCAGTAGTGGCTCTAGCAGAGCACAATTAGCTGCAGCCTCCTTTGAGCTTCTTTTAGGATTCCCAGACCCAGCCTCCTCATGACCGCCCAGAGGTATGAGCAGCAGCTGAGTTTGAGAAGTCTCAAATTTAAGAGGACCAACTCCATTGTACCCTCTTTTGACATCCTCACTTCTGTAACCCCCTTTTCCTTTTTGTTTCAATAGCACTCAGTAAGATAGCTGCTCCCTGAATTTATCTCCCCTGTGTACTTTTTTTTTTGGTTACCTCAGTGTTCCTTCCTCCACCTGCCGTTCACACCTGTAATTAATTAATTCTCTGTATTAAATCCCCTCTGTTGGAAAAAACTATTACTATTTCTGTGTTCCTGACTGGATCCTGATCGATCCAGGTGATGACCAGGGGTAAATTATCCAATAGGCAAGTTAAGCATGGTGCTTACCCTGCTTACCAGATCATCTGTAGTGAACAATTTTATAATTTTTCACCACATTAGAGATTCTGCTTTCTAGGTATGGCTGACATCTATCTCTCTCCCAAGCCCACAGCACCTTACTGTAGAATCAAAGCCTCTTTTCAATTTTACAGTCCCTGACAGGGGCGGATAACCTGGTAATAAGCAAGGTAAGCATGGGTTTACTTGAGCTTACTGACTAATCTGTAATGAACAATTTTACGTGGGTTTCACCACATCAAAATTAGGGCAGAGAGGAAATGACATTGCTAGCCTACTTTTTGTGTGTTTTTTTCTTTTAAAATTAAAAAAAAAATCACTCTTTATTATGAAAATTTTAAACATTTAAAAAAAGATGTGGGGAAGCCCATGTGAAATTGTTCACTACAGATTAGTAAGTAAGTGCTTACCTTGCTTATTGGGTCATCCGCCACTGGTGGTTGCTCTCAGATCTCTCCATTGTGAAAGTACCTTTCCTTCCTTACAGTTAGTAAGAAATCTTTGGAGTGACATTTCGGCACCCTGTTTATCAACCATTTAAAAAACTGATGGCTTTATATCATTGATGACCCCTGCCTCAATCAGTTATTACATCGGGGGTTATTTCCTACTTCTGTCTTTTCTGGTGTTTTAATCAGTTGGCAATCTTCTGTAAAGGAGAGCTTCCTTTTATTCCTCTCCCTTTCTCGCTGGTGTAATGGAATTTTATTTATTTAATGTACTGCAATCAATATGGTCATTATTCTTTTTGAAATTAGAATTGTCCCAAATTTTGCTGGTTGTTCCCAGGGTATCTTGAATCATAACTTAAAAATAATTTTCAGTGATGGTGGATGTTGAGCAAATGGAGCTGCATATAAGCCTGGATGTGGCCTGAGTCTTTCTATGTCAAGGAGGGAGGGGCAAGAAGCAGACCCCAAAAGGAACGCCTGACTATTGATGTGGCTCTTAAGATTCTCTGTGGATTCTTAGTGGGGAAGTGGCATTATAAAAACAATGCACGTGTTGGCATCAGAAACCCAAATTCACATCTCTTCTGAGCTCCTTTATCTGTGAGAAAGTGGGCAGATAAATTTACCACGCCCAGCTTCAGTTTCTATTAAGATGTGAGCTTCCTGGGGCAAGAACAATGTTTGCAAACATTTTGATTGTTTTATGCCTAGCACAGGGCTGGAATATGTTGTTGTTAGCTGCCTTTGGGTTGCCCTAATTCATGGTGACCACATGTGCAGCAGGACGAAATGCTGCCCAGGCCTGCGCCATCCCCATGATTGGTTGTAGATAGGATCATTATGATCCTTAGGATTTTTGTTGGCTGATTTTTGGAAGTAGATCCCCAGGCCTTTCTTCCTAGCCCATTTTAATCTGGAAGCTCTGCTGAAACCTGTTCAGCATCATAGGAACACCCAAGCCTCCACTGACAGATGGGTGATAGCTGTATATGAGATGCATTGACTGGGAATCTCTGCTTGGAAGCCATAGCACTTAACCTCTATGCCACCAGGGTTTCCGGGAATATAGAAAGTGCCTAATAAATGTTGCCCTCCTACCACCCCTCGCCTTTTCCTTGTTACACTCCCCTGTCCTTCCTCTTTAGACAGGATTCCTCCCAAGTGACTGAGGAAATATTTCGAATATATTCACGATCCATGTGACTAACCCCTTGGAAAAAAAAAGGAAACCAAACTAATTGCTGTCAAGTAGATTTTGATTTTTACCCGATGACCTTCAGAGTAGAATCGCACTCCATGGGGTATTCAATGGCTGTGACCTTTTAGAAGCAGATCACCAGGCCTTTCCTCACAGGCACCTCTGGGTGGATTTGAGCTGCCAACCTTTTGGTTAGCAGCCAAGTGCTGAACTGTTGGCGCCAGCCAGGGAAGGCCAACTAACTGCTATGTGGTTCAGTTTCCTCATCTGTTAAACAGGAATAACAAGACCTGCCTGATTTATGCCATCATATTTCAAGGATAAAATGAGATCACATTTGTGGATGATATCAGGAAAAAGACGAGTGCTAGTACACACACACATAGAGTATATTTTATTATTACAGATAAGTGACAATAACAGAGGTGCCACCATCCTGGTATGTGCTTAGTGTTAAGTAGCTCTGGTTGAGGATTCTCTGCTGTCTGGGGAAGCCTCAGTAATCATATCTGAGAAGGCAAAGGCGACCTTGCTTTACTGCTCTCAGAAGGTATATATACAGATGGGTATAGATGGGAGTAGGGGAATTCTCTTCAAGTATCTACCTTGGTAGCTGTTGAAAACTTCCCTCTTTCTGGGTGGGGAAAAAAGATCTGGAGAAAAAAAACCTGAACCTGTTTGCTTTGGGGTGGGGTGAGGAATTCCAAGAAGGCTAAACTTTTCAGAAATCAGATTGAATCACGCTTGAGTTTGAGGGATATAAAGGTCTGTTAAGTGTTCAAAATGCATTTAAAAGGAACTTGTTGATGTGGAAATGTACATTATAGTCTTCATTGATTTAAACATGAATTGCCTACAATGTAAGTTATTGTTGTATGCCGTGGAGTCAATTCCGACTCATAGTGACCCTATAGGACAGAGTAGAATTGCTCCATAGGTTTTCTAGGCTGAGATCTTTATGAGAGCAGATTGCCAGGTCCTTTATTCCATGAAGCCACTGGTAGGTTCAAACTGCTAACCTTTAGGTTAGCAATCAAGTGCATAACCACTGCACCACTAGGACACCTATAGTTTAAAGTAGTAGTTGAAAATTAAGGATATGTGCATGTGCGCAGGAAAGGAGATGTTTTGGGGGGTCTAGAACGCTGTTGGGCTTTATTATTTTTACTTTAGATGTATTTAAAATTAGAAGATACTCTGACAATTTTTTGACACTTTGGGTGTTTAAGAGTAGATTTTTGAATAGTAGGGCCTTGTCTCCTCCTAGAAATGATGACATTTTTAGTGGCATTTTATTAAACATACTTAAGTACAACTAAAGTAAATAAACCAGATTAAAAAAAAAGTGTTCCTAAGTTTTCCTAATGCCTGACAAGAAGGAATTTGTTGGAGGTATTAGATGGGAAGCTTTGGTATCTTGTGCTTTATCTTAAAAATTCAGGCGCACTTTTACTTTCAATATTTTCGTTGGCCTTGATAAAAAGGTAACTTAAAAAATTGCTTATGATCTGTGGTAAATTTTGCTTTGATAAAAAGTTACACTAGTATTTTACTATCAGATGAATAAAATGAGGGAATTAAAATGTTAATGCATTGAAAATAAAATACAGAGAAAAACATGTATATAATAAAGCAGGCTTTGTTTTGAATTGAATCTTTCCTTCTTATCCTTAATGTAAAGCCTCATATCATAACTTGTAAAGCATACATATTGTTTAAAAGCAAGTGTGATGGTTTAGGTTGTACGTCAACTTGGCTGGGCCATGGTTCTCAGTTGTTTGGCAGTTATGCAATGATGTAGTCTGGCAGTTAGGTAATGATGCCGTTACCCTCTATTTTGTGATATAATGTCATCACTTCCATGATGTGATCTGATGTGATCAGCCGATCAGTTGTAAGGGGCATTTCCTTGGGGATGTGGCCTGCATCCAATATATATGGACCTTCTAGCAAAGCTCGCTGGCCTTTGCTGTCTCTGGATTCTGCATCTGGCTCATCATCATCTGACCTCCAGTATTTGGGACTTGAGCCACGTGGCCTGCTGTATTGCCTGCTGATCTTGGAATTCATTGGCCCCTTCAGCCTCTGAACTAGCAGCCTGCCGTCTTACCTGCTGATTTTGAATTCACCAGCCTTTGCACCCTGTGAGCCAGCAGCCTGCTGTCTTATCTGCAGACCTTGGGCTCATGAGCCCTGCAGCTACGTGAATCCAGAGAAGTCTCCAGACTGATGCCTGACACATGGACTTGAAACTTTCCAGCCTCTACAGCTGTGTAAGCCATTTCCTTGAGATAAATCTCTTTCTCTCTCTATATTATATATATATTTATATATGCATATATGAATATAAATAATATAAATATATACATCTACACACGCACACACACTCTAAACTGGTTTTGCTTCTCTAAAGAACCCAGCCTATGGCAGCCCGCTTGTGTTTTTAATAGGCATTTACTATATTCCCAGTATGCTGATTAAAACACAAGCCTACTTTTAAGTGCACAGTTGAGAAATAATATGTGTGGCTTTACAAGTTATAATACAAGACCTTTACGTTAGGATACGGAAGAAAGATTGAAGAACAGATACTCATTTTCTTAGCGTTATGGAGGCTAGAAGTTCAAATGAGAGTAACAGCCATCTGAGGGCTCTGCGAGAGGAACTGTTCCATGCCTCCCTCCTCTCTTCTAGCAGCTGCCGGCTCTTGGTGCTCCTTTGCGTCCTGTAGATGTATCTTCACCTGGCATCTTTCCCCGTGTATGTGACTCTGTTCTTTCTGTGTCTCTTCTTCCTTTTTTATAAAACACCACTCAGAAGGGACTAGGATTAGGATCCACTGACTCCAGTATGACTTCATTTAATTTATGAGATAACGTCTACAAAGAAAAACTCTATTTCTTCCACAAGTTCACATTCACAGATATAGGAGTTAGGACGTCAGACTATCTTTTTCTGGGGACACAATTCAATCCTAGCAGACAAGGATTCATTACATTGGATTTTTTACATCAATTCATTACATTGGATTTTTTGTTCAACAAAATTCATCATGCTTTTATTACCAAATCATCAAATCATTACACTGTGCACTTGTAATACATTTTGGTCACTATACTAAACTCTTCACATGCATGGTCTCATTTTATCCTTCTGAAAACCTTATGCATTGTGTCATTTTTACTCCCCATTTTAGATACAAGGAAACTGAGGTTTGAGGAAGAGAAGTAGCTTGTTTGTGATCACACAGTTTTGCAAGCTGCGAGATGATTCCAACCTAAGCAACCAACTCTGAAGCCCATCCTCTGGAATGTTAGTGGACAGCTACAATCATCTAAATCTCATTATACCAAACTTGACATTATGGTACAATTCATTAATTCAGGAGTGAAAGTTAGAAATGAGGACAAGTAACATAAATGTTGGACTGACCAAGCACTTGATTTTATAATTTCCAGTGATTCTTTTAAACAGCCTTCTTTTCTTGAATCTCAAGTTTTTCCTCCATACTATACTCTACGACCACCATAGAGTCAGATTGGCCTCATCTGGTTGGCTGTCCTCTGGGTTGGAGGGCTGTATAAGTCAATGCTTAAAGGGTGTATTTGCCATTGTTAGCTGCAGCTGAAACGGCTCTGACTCATGGTGACCCCATGTACGACAGAAAAAAATGTTGTAGTGTCCTGGACCGTTTTCGTGAGCATTGGTATGCTTGAGTCCATTCTTGTGGCCACTGTGTATTTTGATTGCCTTTTTTTTTTCAAGCTAAGGGTCTATCTTCCGGCGTTATATCGAAGAATATTCTGTTGTGGTTCATAGGATTTTATTGGCTAACTTTCAGAAGTAGATCACCTGGCCTTTCTTTCTAGCCTGTCTTAGTCTGGAAGCTCTACTGAAACCTACCCACCATGGGGGACCCTGCTGATATTTGAAATACTGGTGGCATAGCTTTCAGTATCATAACAACACTCAAGATAGCACAATACAAAAACTGACAGATAGATAGTGGAGGATATATTTAATATTGATTTCTGTAGTATCCTGTCTCACAGCTCACTGTTGAGAGGATTGGCCAAGAGCGCAGGTCATGGGATTTATGACTTGAGGAATTGCTCTTTTTATTGTAAGTTCTTCCATTTAGATCTAAACAAAGATTCTTTCGTGCAAAATATTTTTTAACCTAACAATTACTATTTGTTTAAATCGTTTATAACTATTTGTTTAAATCGTTTATAGCCGTGCTTTAAAAGGCCTTACCAAGTAGGGATGGATATCTACTTTGGTTAACATCAAGATCTATTCTTCTAAGAAATTTCAGGTATATTGATTAAAATGAGGTCGTGATGTTTGATTCATTGTAATATGTTTAACCTTCTATGTACTTAAAAACCTACAGTAATTCCCTTTTGAATACTGCAGCAGATAGCTGTATCTGTTTGACTTTCTAGACTTCCCATAATCTGGTACTGCTTTAGCTATCTAGCCTTTTTTCCCATTGTTGTTGTTAGGTGATGTCTTAGTTATCTAGTGCTGCTATAACAGAAATACCACAAGCGGATGGCTTTAACAAACAAACGTTTATTCTCTCATAGTCTAATAGGCTAGAAGTCTGAATTCAGAGCGCCAGCTGCAGCAGAAGCCTTTCTCTCTCAGTCAGCTCTGGAGGAAAGATCTTGTCATCAATCTTCTCAGTGCAGGGACCCCAGATTCCAAGGATGTGCTCTGCTCCCGGTGCTGCTTTCTTGGTGGTATGAGGTCCCTCATCTCACTGCTCACTTCTCTCTTTTATATCTCAAAAGAGATTGATTTAAAACACAGCCTAATCTTATATATTGAGTTCTGCCTTGTTAACATAACTGCTGCTAATCCCACCTCGTTAACATCATAGAGGTAGGATTTACAACACATAGGAAAATCACATCAGGTGACAAAATGTTGTACAGTCACACAATACAGGGAATCAGGGAATTGTGTTGCCCAAAAATGTGAAGTTGACACACATTTTTGGGCAACACAATTCAATCCATAACATTCCATCTTTTGGTCCCTCAAAATTCATGTCCTTGCTACATGTAAAACACATTCACCCCATCATATCATAGCAAAAAGTCTTAAATTAACTCCAAGCCTAAAATCTAAAAATTTCTCTTCATCTATGAAATCTAGAATATAGGTTATCTGCTTCCAAAGTACAATGGTACAACAGGCAGGCACAAACTAGACATTTCCTTTACAAATTGGAGAAATTGGAAGGAAAGAAGGGGTAATAGGCACTAAGCAAGTCAGCAGAACACATTACATTAACTCTCAAGGCTTGAAAATAATCCTCTGTTCTCTGAGACCACTTAGGCAATGGCTCTGCACTCCAGACTCTGGGTGTTGGCCACACTCTTTGGATTCTGGGTGGAGGCTCCATCTTCCAGGCTCGCTAGAATGGCAACTCTTCTTCCTCAGACTTGGGCAGCCCCAATCTCCTAGTCCATCTGAGTGGTGACTCCACCCTTTGAGATGAGACTGCTCTGCTTCCTGTGTTCCTTGTCTCTTCAACTTCTACTTCCTGGTTACTTGCCGTCTTAGCACCTTGGGCCTCACTGCCCTGCAGGGCAAGCATTCCAAACCTCTTTAGTGCCACCAATAAGTGCCTAGAGGCACCCCACTCCGCCAGTAAACTTCAGCCAGAAGGCACTCAGCTCTCTTACTCTGTGGATTGGCAAGCCTAGATCCACTGATAAGTGCTTGGAGGCACTTCACTATGCCAGGAAGCCGCCTGTGAAAAGCCATTCAGCTCTCTTGCTCTGTGGGCTGGCTCCAGCACTGCCTCAGCCTCTGCCGCTTCTTTGCAATTGCCACTTCTCACCATCTGCACCGTCTCTAGTGTAACAGCTCTCCTCATTTCCTTCTGAGTCCTCTATCCATTCACAATTTCAAAGCTGCTTCCACATTTTAGGTAGCTGTTAGAGCAGCACCCCACTCTCTCAGTACCAAATTCTGTCTTAGTTATCTAGTGCCTCTATAGCAGAAATACCACAAATGGATGACTTTAACAAACGGTTTATTCTCTCAGAGTCTAATAGGCTAGAAGTCCGAATTCAGGGCGCCAGCTCCAAGGGAAGGCTTTCTCTCTCTTTTGGCTCTGGAGGAAGGTTCTTGTCATTAATCTTCCCGATTGAGGAGCTTCTTAGCTCAGAGACCCCAGGTCCAAAGGATGGGCTATTCTCCTGGCTCTTGTTTCTTGGTGGTATGAGGTCCCCATGTCTCTCTGCTTGCTTCTGTCTTTTATATCTCAAAAGAGATTGACTTGATACACAGCCTAATCTTGCAGATTGAGTCCTGTCTCATTAACATAGCTGCCACTAATCCCACCTCATTAACATCATAGAGGTAGGATTTCCAACACATAGGAAAATCACATCAGATGACAAAAAGGTGGACAATCACACAATACTGGGAATCATGGACTAGCCAAGTTGACACGCATTTTTGGGGACACAATTCAATCCATAACAGGTGGCACATCAAGTCAATTTTTGACTCATAGTGACCTCATGTGACAAAGTAGAACCGCCCTATAGGGTTTCCTAGGCTGTAACCCTTACTGACACAGACTGCCACATCTTTCTACCACAGAGCCTTTGGGTGAGTTCGAACTGCCAACTTTTTGGTTATCAGCCAAGTGCTTAGCCATCGTGCCACCAGGGCTCCTTATTAACATACCTGGTAGTATAGTGGTTAAGAAGCATTTAGACACACTTGTGTTCAAAACTTGGCTTAGCTGTTGCCTTTATTAGTTTATTTTTCAACTGTAAAGTGAGGATAACAGTAGTATAGCAGATAGACTTGAAGGTGGCTTCTGTGATCCCTACCTCCTTCTTCTGAGTATGACTTGCCTCTGATCAGTAGAATGTGGCAAAGGTTACAAAACATACATGATTATATATATATATATATGAAACCAGACCAAACCAAACCAAACCCACTGCCATCAAGTCAATTCTGACTCATAGCGACCATATATATATGTGTGTGTGTGTATATATATTATTATGCTGCATAAGACTGTAATGCCCATCTTGCTAGGAAACTCTCTCCTTTGATGGTTTGAAGAATCAAGCTGTCATGTGTGGGCTGCCATATGGAGAGGGCAAGGAGCTAAGAGTGGTTGGCAACCAATAAGAAACAGGTCCTTGGTCCAACAGCCTATTAGAAAGTCAAAGCTGCAAACAACCACATGAGCTTGGGAGCAGATCCTTCCTCAGTTGATCCTCAGATGAGAACCGAGTCCTGGCCCACACCTTAACTGCAGCTTAGCCTAAGACCCAGCTAACCTGTGCCTGGACTTCTGGCCCACAGAAACTGTGAGACAATAAATGTGTGTTGTTTTAAGCTGCTAAGTGTATTATGCAGCAATTGATATTATTATGCAGCAACAGATAATTAATATAGGTGGTATCTACCTGATATGATTGTTGTGATTATCAAATGAAATGTAAAAGCTTAGTACAATGCTGGCACATGATAGATAAGAAGTAAAAGCTCCAACCTCTTACTTCCACCCAACTGCCTTCCCGTTCTCACTGCTGTACCAAAGGTTGAATCCTTATAGCACTTACCAGTGTTGTAGGAGACATTTAAGTTTATTTAGTCTCACCTTACAACTGTATTTATATTCCTCTACAAATCTCCTTTTCATCTACAGTTTCTGCTTAAATGGCTCCAGTGACAGGCAGCTCACTCTTGGGGTTTCCCCTTGTACAAAAGTCATGGCCCCTAGCATTTTTTTTTGCTAATTAGGGCTTAGGTAGACTCTCTGAGGCCCACAACATCAGCAGACCTAAATCTTGATCATATGAAACTTCAGCCCTTCTCAAAAAGATCTGGTGGAGCTCTTTTACTAAAGAACATATAAAAAAGTTCATCATCACTGGGCATTAGGAAAGTGCAAGTTATATCATCCGTATCGCTACAATGAAAAGGCTAACAATACCCAGCGTTGGAAAGTCTGTGGGATATCTGGAATTCCATCTCTGGTGGGTGTATAATTTGGTACAAGCAAATTTTGGTATGTTTGAAAACCTGTTTGGCGGTATCTACCATAGCTAAACATGTACCTACTCATGACTTAGCAATTCCACTCCTGAGTATATACCTAACAGAAGTGCTTATGTCTACCAGAAGGCAGGTATAAAGATGTTTATAGCAGTTTTATTCATATTCGCCCAAAACCAAACACCAAACCCATTACCATCAGGTTGATTCTGACTCATAGCAACCCTAAAAGACAGAGTAGAACTGCCCCATAGGGTTTCCAAGGAGTGCCTGGTGGATTCAAACTGCTGACCTTTGGTTAGCAGCTGTAGTTCTTAACCACTGCATCACCAGGGTTTCCATATTCACCCAAAGTGGAAAAAACTAAATATCCATCAAAGGAGAATAGATAAATGAACTATGGTATATTCACACAATGGAATACCACACTGCAATTAAAGAACAAACTACTGCTACATGCAATGCAATATAGATGAATGTCACAGACATAGTGTTAAGTGAAAGAAGTCAGAGATCAAAGAGTAAAATACTTTATGACTTCGTTTACATGAATTCAACAACAGGCAAAACTAATCTGTGGTGGTAGAAGTCAGAATAGTGATTATCTTTGGGGCAGTGTTGATTGGGAGGGAGCATGGATGAGCATTATATCTTAAATGAGGGTATACTATAAGTGAAAATTCACTGACCTACACCATTAAAATGTGTGCATTTTACAGTGTGTAAGTTATACTTCATAAAAAACTTTTTAATAAAGTTGAGTGCTAAGCATCCTGGCTTTTTCTATCAACCAATCTAGGAATTATAATTAAAAGAAGGCTACCTAACTCTGCAGAGGTCCCTAAGTGGCACAATTGGTTTGCGCTCCACTATTAGCTTAAAGGTTGGCTGTTCGAATCCACCCAGCAGTGCTGCAAAAGAAAGACCTGGAAATCTGCTTCCATAAAGAATACAGCCAAGAAAACTCTATGGAGCAATTCTACTCTGTAACACATGGAATTGCCATGAGTCTGAATTTTCTCGATGGCAGCAGGTTTTTGGTTTACGTAACTCTTCAACATAAATGAATTGCTTTTCAGCATGCAGGCTTTTAGCTTTAATGTAGTCTCTTGTATGTCCCGAATTAGCCCGTGTATATTATTTTTTCTACACTGTTAACAAGTTAGACCATGTGCGATATATTTGTACAGCCCAAAGCACCCAGCAAATGGCAAACACATGTATAGACCCAGTGAGGTTCCTATGAGAGATACTAAGGAAAGGCAAATATGGTATGGCTTGTCGACATGCTGTTGCTCAGAACTCATCTCATGGTATACACGAATCTTTCCTTCTGAAAACCCTTTGATTTTTGTTCATTTGTTTTATTTTGTTTTACTATGATTTTTCCTTAAGACTGATTTAATATGAAGCAAGGCTCTTAATCCTCAAGCAGCCCTGCCTGACCATGATACTGTCCTCTTAAATATCACCAGAGAGGGTGAAGATGATATGTAAATTCACATTCCTTTAAGGCAACTTGGAAAATTTTACCTTGGAAACCTTCTCAGAAACAAATGAAGGCAGAACAAAAGTCAAAAAAAAAAAAAAAAAAAGAAAAATCTGGAGTCCCTTCTTAGATTAAGAATCCATATTAGTTTATTCCTGTACACTGTTATGTTAGTTTCCTAGGCTGCCATAATAAGTGTCACAAATTGGTTGGCTTATAAGAACAGAAATTTATTGTCTCCTAGATCTGAAGGCTATTGTTGGGTGCCAAAGAGTCCATTCTGACTCATAGCAAACCCATGTGACAGAGTAGAACTGCCCCATAGGACATGTTATCAGCAAGGACCAGTCCCTGGAGAAGGATATCATGCTTGGCAAAGTAGAGGGTCAGTGAAAAAGAAGAAAGCCCTCAGTAAGATGGATTGACACAGTGGCTGTATCAATGGGCTCAAACATAGCAAAGATTGTGATGATGGTGCAGGACCGAGCAACATTTCGTTTTGTTGTATATAAGGTTTCTATGAGTCAATACTGACTTGATGGCACATAACAACAGTAATCTTTATGAAAGCAGATCACCAGCTCTTGAGGAACCTCTGGGTGGGTTCGAGCCACCAACCTTTCAGTTAGCAGCTGACTGCTTAACCATTTGCACCACCAGGGCTCCTTTTTCTGGAGTCTAGGAGTCTAAATTCAGGGTATTGGCAGGACTGTGCTCTCTCCATCGGCTCTAGGGGAGGACTTTTCCTGTTTCTTCCAGCTTCTGGTATCCACATCTCTTCCCCCAGTGTTCCTTGGCTTGTAGCTGCATCTTCACATGCCTGTCTTCTTTGTGTCTCTCTGTGCCTCCTCCTCTTTTATAAGGACATCTGCCATATTGGATTAGAACTCACCCTACTCCATTATGCCCTCATGCTAACTTAAATGACATCTTCAAAGACCCTGCTTCCAAACAAGGTGACATTCATACGTGGGGAGGGGCCTCCAAAAAAACCAAACGCATTGCCATCGAGTCAATTTTGACGCATAGTGGCCCTACAGGACAGAGCAGAACTGCCCTACAGGGTTTCCAAGGAGCAGCTGCTGGATTTGAATTGCCGACCTTTTGGTTAGCAGCCAAGCTCTTAACCACTGGGTCACCACGGCTCCAATGGGGTGTTAGAGTTTCAGAATATCTTTCTGGGGGGCACAATTCAATCCATAACAACTGTGGGCATTTTTGTTTGTTGTTTGCTTTAGACACGGTCTCATACTGGAGGCATTACTACGGCCCAGAGAGCATGGGTGCTGACAGTGACAGAAGCTGCTAACCCTACTCTGCTCCCTTAGTTAACAAAGGAACTGGAAATCAAACTTCAGTTTTTACTGAGAATATTTTTGTTTAACAGGGAAAAGAAAAAAATATCTTTCTTGTAGGTATGCACAACTCCATCATGGGCTCCTTAAGTATAATATGAACCTCGGTGTGTCTATTTCCCTGCAGTCACCAAGTACCACAACAGTAGTATCTCACGGACAAAAGGTCTTCCTCTCTTTTTAATGGAACAGTAAGCAGGAGTGAGGGCAGAAACCTCCTGAGGTCCTAAGGGATGGAATTTCTTTGCTAGCTGTTCCTGTTGGCTTTTTAATTCCCTGATTTACTGCCAGTATGGCTGCAGATGCCTCTGGTGCCTGAAGTCCCTGTTCCATCAGCATGTTTTGCACATTTTATTGCTAAGCAACAATTAGCAGTGTGAATTCTGCCTTCTGTGATTTCAATTTGGGCTCCACACATGGAATTTTGCTTTCATCTTTGCAACACTGCAACAGCGTTCACTGTTTAGCTAAAGCTGT
Organism: Loxodonta africana; assembly: GCF_030014295.1. NCBI lineage: Eukaryota > Metazoa > Chordata > Mammalia > Proboscidea > Elephantidae > Loxodonta > Loxodonta africana. Next base: position 100,938,127 of record NC_087345.1, read on the forward strand.
TTGGAGAGTACCTGAGAGAAAAGATTGAGAAGCTAACAGCAGGTATTTAGCTGTTCAGTGGTGTGGTTTTGAAATGTTATTTATAAAAGGAACCTTCTCTAGTTAGATAGCCAATAATTTGAAAGTAATACTAAAAGGTTGGAGATAAACTCAAAGCAATTCAGTTTGCCCTTAAGGGGGAACTGATAATGGTGGAATAATTATGAAAGCCCTGAAAGAGAACAAACTAAAGATCCCAAGGAAAAAGAAAAAAAAATCTTCTACCAAAAAATGTCTCCTGATAACAATGAAAGGAAATACTTTCCTTCCAACCATAATACCATGCAGAATTCTTTTCATTGAGTTAAAGGGATATTATGAAAATTCAGTGGGAACAATAGCTTTAGAAGAACATAACAGAGCAAATTATTTAACAAAAATACTAAATTTACTAAAACCTGGTTCTTCTTTACCCATCAGAGAAGAAACATGACCATGTTTCACCTTAAGCATGGCTTTTGTTATAGTTTCTTGTGAAGTACTCTAGGTTAGAGAAATGAAATTATTAACATTTAAAATTTGATAAGCATTGAAAAGCATGCTTATTTTTCTACATATGTTATAAGAATAATGTCAAAAAACTCCTGCTGATTAACCATATTCACCCTCTTCCACTGAAGAGGAAACTGTGCTTAAACCATTTAAGGAAAACAGGATATAGATATTTTAGTTTTTTTTTGATTCTGACTCTTAGCGACCCTATAGGATAGAGTAGAACTGCCCCATAGGGTTTCCAAGGAGCGGCTGGTGGATTCAAACTGTCAGCCTTTTGGTTAACAGCAGAATTCTTAACCACGGCACCACCAGGTCTCGTTTTTCACATGGAGGGGTTTATTTTCTATTCTCTTCTTAGAATCTTTAAGAAAGACCCAGGGAGAATCATGAAAGAGAAGAGCCAAAATTAAAGAAAGAGAGAATGTGAGATTTTTTATATTCTCCCTTAGTGCTCACAAAGCACAAAAAATGTTTTAAGTGGAACAAAGATTTATAGAGTATTAACATTTTGGAGTTATAAGATATTACTGGTCATAGATGAGCCAGATTCCATCACAATGTAAGAAGTCTGTGACCCCAATACTCCTCAGCATGTTTTCTCCTTTTCAAAATGGGGGACTGAGAGCTTGACATAACTAAAGCCATGATGAACCTTTAAGTTCTTCTCCTTGCTCTGCCTGCCTCCTCCTTCGTGTACCTCTGTTAATGACTTGGTTTTGACCTAATGTTAATGACTTTGTTCTTTGTTTTAATCTGATGCAAGTAAGTTTGTTTTGTTCTGTCCAACCACCTGTGACTTACAACCCTCTACAGGAAAATCAGAGCCCAGGTATCTGATAAGTATTTCTTTAGCCTGATAAAGAGTCTTTTGTCACTGTCTTGTAATGAATAACTCCTCCGGCCGGGCGGACTACAAAGACACTTGTTAACCCTTGTTAAGATTCTACATGAACTGTAATGTAAAATTGCTCTTTGGGACTTCATAGAGACAGCCTGTGTTGCTGCGTCCCGGTAACGTACACATCTCCTGAATGAACTTTCTCACTCTTTCTGACTTGGAGTATGTTTCATTGGCTGGACTGCTCCAGGGCACGGACCCTAATCGGGTAACAAGTCTTTTGACTGAAAACCTAAAGGTCCTATTTTGCACAGTGATTGCTTAGAGCTTTGACTCTGGCTTTATTCAACAAAGCTTGCCTCTTTTTAACTTTACTTCTATTCAGTTTGACAAACATTTATTGGACACTTCCTATGTAGTCTCCATGTTGGGTATAGAGATAGTTTGTTGAATACTTCCTTTGTAGCCTCCATGTTGGGAACAGAGATAAAGGTTTCCTGCCCTCGAGGAGCTCACAGTCTAATGGCCAAGAAAGATAAGTAAATAGATAAATTTATGTATCATTTTTAAGTGAAGGGACAGAGAATGATACTGGGTGTTTTGATGGTAAAAGAGAAGCTTCCTTAGCTTATTTTGGGGGCAGAAGATAAAGAAAGGATTCCTAGGAGTCACAGCATTTGAACTGCCTTGTCCTAGGTTTCTCTTTAAGCTGAAAATAATAAATCTATGGATGGATACACCTGGAGCTATTAACGTGGGTTATTCTGGACAAGGGGAGCTGGAGAAAGAAAGGTAAGAGGGTTTGTCTTAGTCATCTAGTGCTGCTATAACAGAAATACCACAAGTGAATGGCTTTAACAAAGACAAGTTTATTCTCTCAAAGTCATGTAGGCTACAAGTCCAAATTCAGGGCGTCGGCTCCAGAGGAATGCTTTCTCTCTCTGTTGGTGCTGGAGGAAGATCTTTGCCATCAGTCTTCTCTTGGTCTGGGAGCATTTCAGCACAGGAACCTCAGGTCCAGAGGACATGCTCTGTTCCCGGCACTGCTTTCTTGGTGATATGAGGTCCCCACGTCTGTCTGCCCATTTCTCTCTTTTATATCTTAAAAGAGATTGGCTTAAGACACTGTCTAATCTTGCAGACCTCATCAGTATAACTGCCACTAACCCAGTAACTGCCACTAATCCATCTTATTACATCATACCAAAAAAACCAAACCCAGCGCTGTCGAGTTGATTCCGACTATAGTGATAGGATTTACAACATTTAGGGAAATCACATCAGAAGGTAAAATGGTAGACAATCATACAAGGGAATCATGACCTAGCCAAGTTGACAGATATTTTGGGGGGACATAATTCAATCCATGACAGGGTTGTATAGGGGCTACCACAGTTCATTCTATGTCCTTATATATGTTAAGAACATATTATAGTGAAAATATATTAATACATAATAAGAAGTACATGAAAAGATTAAAAAAGAATTTTCTCCCTTAGAATAGCTTTTCAAATATTTGAAGATGTAGACTAAAGCCTAGCTTTGAGAATTGAATGGCTTAATAAATGCAAAATGCCCTATAAAGTGCTTGTCATGGGCCCTAAATAAATGCTTGTTCCATCCCTCTCTCCATGTCCCTCTGGCACCAGAAGGGGGCCTGCCCTGGTCTTTCCCTTTGGATCTTTCTTTTGTTTTTTTAAAGTTCCTTTCAAAACATGGCATCCTGGATTGAGCTATTTCTTTAGGGCATCAATAAAAGAAGAGTTGGTAGTTGAAAAAGTGCAGTGATACAATCAACTCAACAGATGTGAATATAAGGCTTCTAGTTTTTTGTAGGGTAGGCTATGAAACCCTGGTGGTACTGTGGTTAAGAGCTATGGCATGGTACAGCTCCTAACCAAAAGGTCAGCTTTTCGAATCTACCAGGCGCTCCTTGGAAACCCTATGGGGCAGCTCTACTCTGTCCTGTAGGGTCGCTATGAGTCGGAATTGACTCAACAGCAATATGTTTGGTTTAGGTAGGGTAGGCTATGTTGCTGCAACAGAGATCCCAAAAATCAGTGGCTTCAAGAATAAAGACGTTTATTTCCCTCTCATTTAACAATCTGAGGTGAGCATTCCTGGTTAGTGGGCAGTGCTGGGGCACTGGTGCCCCATGTGGTCATTCAAGGATCCAGGTTACTTCTGGGGTGTTTTTCTGCCACCCCCCCCACCCAAGCCTTGTAATCATCTTCTTGAAGCTGGGTGGCAGTCGCATATGGGTTCTAGCCAGAGAGAAGACAGCATGGAGAAGGCAGACCCATCATGGACTGAGAAGTACTGCACACTTCACTTCCAATTAGGTTTGTTGGCAAGAACTTAGTCACATGACCACGCCCACTAAAGGGGAGGCTGGGAAATGTAGTCTAGTGGGGCAGCCATGTAACTTGCTACAATTCAGTTACAATGGAGGAAGGGAAGAACGGATTTTATTAGACAGCTAGCAGTTTCCGCCACATATCTCAAAATTGCAGTAGCCTTACGTTGTGTCCATGGGCTCACATTGAGTTTATAATTAACTATCACTAAAAATATTTTTTGGGGTATGGCTTATTTCCTCAAAAGTTATTATGCACTAAATTTTATATAAAATATTACAATGGACATAAAACCTATTTATATCTCTTCAGAATAGCTTCCAATTCTAATAAAAATATTTATATATTCTAGTCACTCTTACGTGTGTATATTTTTCACTTAACATGTAATATTCTAATTTTACGGTCATATAGTTGTTTTTACTGAAATATAGTAGTATTCCATTGTCTTTATAATGGCATATTTTCAGATACTAATTTGTCCCTTTTTGTATTTTTTCAGGCTTTTTCCTCCAGTTCAGGTAGATAGCCTGTACACTCTTTGTGGCCTCCGTGAAAGTACATGTTCAGGGATAAAGTAGAAGCAATGTACGTAGACCTCCTGGACTTGGTTTCCAAAAGCCTGAGCCCATAGTGGAAGTTGGAATGTTTACTGAGGAGGTAGAGGGGCCAAAGGAATTTGCTAAGGAGAAAAAAGAAAGTACCTCTGGGGTTTTACTAAGACCAGAAGAGAGACCAAAGGATGGAAGGAGGAAAAACAGGTCTGTGAGTTCCTAAGCTGTGGGGATCCAGTCCTACATCTTGGCAGCAGAGCTGGGAGGTGGAGAGTAGAAAGAGTTCAGGCGTAGATTTTCTGGCCTTGGCAAAGATCTCAATGGCCCAAGGGTTGGCAGTGACCATGTAGGCTGAGCGGACAGATGACCAGGGACAGGAGGGGCTGCCCCCTCCTGCATATTTTGCCATGAACCTTTCTGGGGTGACAAGAAGAATGACTGGGATTACATTTTCTGCTTGCTTGGCCTGCTGAGGTCTCAAAGTCAGAAGTTAAACTGAGTTACAGAAAATGAGTACACATTTCCTGTATAGCTGAGTTTGGTGATTGACATTTATGTCTGCTACCTACCTAAGTGTGGTTTGCTTAATCATTCTTTGGCTGTGTCCAGGCTTTTTTTAAAGCTAACAAGAAAATGGAGCCCCATTCTAAATTTATATTATTGAGTTGTAGAACTCAAATTCAGAGTTTCTAGTAAATCCTGCCGAATTTAATTTTGTTGGTTTTGACTCATTATTCCTGCCAATTGAAATAATTTTGAAGACTGATTTTGTCATCTGAAATATTATGTTTCCTAGCTTAGTGTTATCTAAGAAATAATCAGCATGCTTTTTTTTTTTTTCCTTGAAATGGTCGCTAGAAATGTTGAACAGGTCAGAAACAGGGCAGGGCTTTGTGGCTTGCTACTGTGGACCTCTCTCCAGATTTAATATCTGTTAGTGATTCCTTTCTGGGTTTTGTTACTCACATTCAGTTCTGGTTCTGTATAACTGTACTCTTATCTGGCTTAGATTCGTTTTCTTGATCATAAAGATATTGTAAATGATGTTATTTATTACTTTGGTGATAAACATCTATTTATCTATCATCTGTTAATATTAAGCAAAACGTGAGTGTTTCTGGTGGGGGTGGTGGTGGCCATAGAAGAGGCAGCATGAGTAAACAACATACCAATATAATAGCAATGTTCCGAGGTGGGAGAATTCTTATTCTCGTGAACTCTCAAAGATTCATGAAATCAGCCAGATGCCTAATATACTGTATGATCCTGCCCAGTGAAATTTTAGTTTGTAAGGGGCAGTTAGAAAACTGTAGAAAATGATTTTCTCTGGAAAGCGTTGATGGTAGGATTATGGAAGACTTTTACTTTATATATTGTACATTTCTGAAATGTTTGAATTTTATGTTTCTCCATCCATTCATTTATTAACTCAAAAATATAGTGAAAGATTATATGTGCTAGGAACTCAGGATACAGTGGTGAGCTAGGTCAGATACAGTTCACTCCCTCATGGAAATTAGTGCTCGTGGCAAGACAATATAGCCTAGTGGTTAAGAGTAAGAGTTCTGAAATCAGAATTCTTGGATTCAAATTCCAGCCTGCTATTTATTAGCTATGTAACCTTAGTCCACTTCCTCATCCACTTTATGCCTGATGCCTTACTTGTTGCCATCGAGCCAATTCCGACGCATAGCAACCCCATAGGACAGAGTAGAACTGCCCCATACGGTTTCCAAGGAGTGCCTGGTGGACTTGAACTGCTGACCTTTTGGTTAGTAGCTGTAACTCTTAACCACTACACCACCAGGGTTTCCTTATGCCTTAGTTTATTTATTTATAAAACGGGAATGATAAGTGAACCTCCTCACCCCATGCTTACCTGTGAGGATTAAATGTAAAAAAAAAAAAGTGAAACATTTAACATAGTGTGTAACCCACAAACCCAGTGCTGTCAAGTCGATTCCGACTCATAGCGACCCTATAGGACAGAGTAGAACTGCCCCGTGTAGAACATAATAATTTGTGTATTAGTATTAGTGGAGGATACAGGTATTAGTTATGTGTTCATACTAATAAATGTAAAACGGTAACTGTGGTAGGTACTCAATGGAGAGGCACATGGACAATGAGAGGGTGCAAGAGCCTATGGATGGGGGATCTGATGAGGTTGGGAAGGCACTTCTGGAGAAGTGATGATTGAGCTAGATACGAGTTAATTATTAGAAAAAACAATACAGATGTTAAGAACCTTTCTGAAAAATCCCTGGAAAACATAGGTAGAAAGCAAGGCTGGGTAAGGGTTGTTTGATTGTCTGTTTGCTATTCTGGTTGTCTGAGTTTTTATACAGGATGGCCTTTGGTGGATAATATGAGAGATGTGAGAAGCAGAATATAGTTTGGAGAAAGGGCCAAAGGGAATCGAGTGAAAGGACTGGGACCCCAGTCTGTTGAGTAGATTTCATGTCCATTTGGGCAGGTTGGATACCCATCATGAGGTTTGATGCAGGTGCTGCAGCTTGATGCTCCCCTAGGTCCTGTGGTGCCCTAATTCCAACATCAGGATATTAGACAAAGGCGCCGAAGCTGCAGATCACTTTTAGGCCATACATGTTATAGGAAAGAAACTTCTAATATAGTTCTTGATTACTAATTTATTACATTTATCAAGTGATAGATTAATAAAAAAAAGCTTTCATCATAAGGGAAGTTTGTTAAACGTGGTCAAACTTAAACAAGTTTGTTTATTGTAGGCAGTTAAAAACTTTTAATATGCTAATTGGTGTTATGATTCTCCTAAGAGGGGATTTCTCAAAATGTGTACCATCAATTCTCTTGATCATGGAGTGCCTTGCAGGTCCACGAGGAGCAGGCTTTGGGAAACATCCTAATATGTGTCACGACTGGCTTTTCGCGGCCCATGGCCAAAAAGAGCTATGGATGAATGCAGAGAGACTGGAAGAAACTGACAGAAGGGGTGGCTTGGGGCAGATGAGAAGACTGTTGAGACGGCAAAAGGCCAGCAGAGGGAGACTGTAGAACGCTGTGAGGACCGGGAGGAGTGGGCATTCAGGAGAAAAAGTTGGGCTAGGATGAAACAGAGAACCTATGTCCCACTCCCAGAGGCCATCAACAGTAGACTGTGTTGGGACGCACAGACCACAGTGCTGGTGTGGGGAGGGGAGGGGCTGCATCTTGTTCTCACCAGGCTTTAAAAATAGCCATGACCAAGATAAAGCTCACATCTAGCGGAATAACAGGCAGAATAAAGATATGTTTTTGAAGTTATCAGATCAAGAGTTTTCCTGAGATACTGTGCTCAAGGGTTTAAGATTCTCACGATTATGAAAATCAGAGCTTTGTGGCCTTTTCTTTCTTTTTTTTTAATGTTTACGAGTCCTCAAAGATTACTGGTATGATTCCCTCATTGCAACTCCTGGGTCTGGAATCTTGAACCTCATTTAATACTGGTTTTAAGCTGTCAGATAATAGCCTTAACTATCTTGGGCTCCTATTTTTGCTTTTCCTTCAGTTTTCTGTTTCTATTTTCCAATTATAAAGGCAACACATGTTCATTATTTGAAGGTTCATAAAAAAATCATATAGAGAAAAAAAATACCCCAAATATTACCATTCAGAAGGAACCATTGTTATTCTGCAAATTTCCATCTGGTATTTTTTTTCTCTGAATTCTTATTTTCATAAATGGAGATAATTTGAGAATACAATTTTGCATACTGCTTTTTTTTCCCACTTAATTCTATGCCTCATTTTTCCATGTCATTAAAAACTCTTCATGACCATAATTTTTAGTGGCTGCCTAATATGCTAAAGATGGAAAACTTGCAATTAGCTGTTCAATTTTCTCTTAACCGTATTTATTCTCTCCCCAACCTGAACGTCTTTATTTTTCATGAAGGCAGAGGCCATCAAGGACCTGTATTCTCTTTTTTCTCACCAGGTTTTACTATTACACAGTCTTTCTCAGGAGGTAGGGTTATTCTTCTCTTTTTCATTGATTTCTCTGAACATGGTTAACCTTTGTGTTGTCTTAGCATTTTCTCCTAAGCTTTAGCTCACTGTGCTATTTAACTTTCCTGTCCTAATCTTACAGATGCTACTCACTTGCCCTTCTTGCTATCCTTGGTACACGCTCTTTCAAAACATGAATCCGTCAGAGGTTTCCCTGTATAGCCATGTTGGATGGTTCCAGTTGGTGCTGAGAAACAAACTGCCCTGAACAGTCCTGCCTAAATGGCTGAGACTTTGGGTCATCTACCATGTAACAACGATTGTAAGGATGGCTCAGGACCGGGCAGTGTTTCGTTCTGTTGTGCATAGGGTTGCTATCAGTCGGAACTGACTCGACGGCACTTAACAACAACAGCAACACCACCATGTAACATACTCATTCATCCGTGAAAAGATGGACTACTAGACAAATCCTCAGGAGGGAAGTTTGGATTTGCAGAGCTTAAGAAAATGTGCATAAATTTTAACAAAGAGAGGCAAAGCAATATTGTGATGCTCTGTAGTTTTTGTGTCTTGCTCTATGTACTGAGAAGCTTTGTTTGCTACTTATAATATTTTTAATTAGAGAAAAAAATAATGTCACCACCTCTCATTGCTCCCAAATAAAAATACAAAGATCCATTGGATGCTAGCACTGACAATTTTTCCAAGAATTAAAGATTCAACCCTAACAATAACTCTAGCAAGTCTACAGAGCTTGACCATGGACAAATCTCTTTTTCTTCACTCTTTCTAATTGTGAATGGTGGAAGAGATTTTAAATGCTTGAATGTATGAAATATTTCAAATAAAAATATCACTAGTAGAGGGTTGGAGAAACCAGCATGTATTATTTTGAGTGTTCATTTAGCCAACAAATATTTTTTGGGGGCCTGCTATGTGACAGAGGCACTTGGATACAAAGGTGAACTAAACAAAATCCTGGCCTCACTGGGCTAGCAGTCTAGTGAGACAACAGTCAATAAACAGGTAAACAAACAAAACTAGTTGCTGTCGAGTCGAGTCCAACTCATGGCAACCCCCCTGTGTTTCAGAATAGAACTGTGCTCCATAGGGTATTAATGGCTGACTTTTCAGAAGTAGATCATCAGGCCTTTCCTCCGAGGCACCTCTGGGTGGATTTGAACCACCAAACTTTCAGTTAGTAGCTGAGTGCTTAACTGTTTGCACCACCCAAAGACTTCAATAAACAAATACATATATAACATATAGTATACCCATTGCTGTCAAGTTGATTCCGAACCATAGCGACCCTACAGGACAGAGTAGAACTGGCCCATAGGGTTTCCTAGGAGCAGCTGGTGAATTTGAACTGTTGACCTTTTTGGTTAGCAGCCGAGCTCTTAACCACTACCAGGGCTCTGATATATAATACATAGGTGGATAAACACCATAAAAATAAATACAGTGGCTAGAGAGTTACTGGACTTGCCATCTTAACACAGGGAAAGACCTCTCCAAGAAGATCTCATTTGAGGAGGAATCTGAGTGAAGTGAGGGAGTGAGTGTGCACATATTTGGGGAAAAGTGTTCCAGGGAGATGAACTTACTGAAAAAAATACTTCTGATGTTTGTCTCTTTGAAGTATTTACTTTTCACTCACTGATATATAAATGGAATCTATTGTTAAACTCTGGATATTCCTAGATATTTGACCAAGAATTCTCCCCCAGATAAGGCCCTCCTCCAGTCTTCTGAGAAGAACACGAGCTTTGCACTTTTTTTTTTCCTGGGAAGCTTGTGGCCTGGGTATTGGAAAAGCACAAAAATCATCAGGTACTTTAAAGATTTTTAAGTGTGTATTTACTTATTTTTTTGCCTTTTTTAAAATCGTGATTTAGGTGAAAGTTTACAGAACAAATTAGTTTCTCATTAAACAGTTGCCCACTCTTTTGTGACAGTGGTTGCCCACTCTGTGATGTGTCAACTTTCTCCCCTTCTCCGTCCCAGGTTCCCTGTTCCCAGGGTCCCTGTTTTCATTCGTACAGTTTTCCTGTCCCTTCCTGCCTTCTCGTCTTTGTTATTGGGTTAAGTATTTATTTTTTAAACACAGTAAGCTCTGAAGAAAGTTTGCATTTTTTCTTCACACTCTAAACAGAGTGAACTATGAAACCCTTATCTGTTGAGATACTCCCCCCACCCAATATGTACTCTAAGAAGTCTTTTTAAAGTGCTTAATTTCGTTTAATGTTTTCCAAACTTATTGACTATAGATTTTTTAGTTAGAGTTTAGACCTTCTTCTTTAAAGTGATATAATAAAACCAGTTGCTTTTGAGTCGATTCTGACTCACGGTAACCCCACGCGTGTCAGAGTAGAACTATGCTCCAAAGAGTCTTCAGTGGCTGATTTTGGGGGAAGTAGGTCCCCAGGCCTTTCTTGTAAGGCACCTCTGAGTGGACTTGAACCTACAACCTTTCAGCTAGAAGCCAAGTGTGTTAGCTCTTTGCACCATTCATGGACTCCTGAAGTTATAGAGTTATTATTTTGGTTAAACACAAATGTAACATCACTTGTAATGATTCATTTCTTATTGGCAGCAAACTACTGATCGGTAGCTTTTTCTACTGATTTTCAAGCTAACGCATCAGTCAGCATCATAAACATAGCTAGTTAGAGGGACCCACTTTTTCTGTGAGGTTAAATACAGTCAAACACTTACCTAGTGGTTCTACTCACTGCCCGGCCCTTTCACACCTCTCTAACCTACGTTGATATGCTACGTGATATTCTTTCTCTTTTCCACATAAGACTTCCCACATGGCTTCTTTGTTAGTCCTTATCTCATGCTTTCCTGGACCCTATCCCTATTCTTTTTCACCTTTTCCTATCATTGGCTGTGTCTCTGCAGCTAGGAGTGAGGCTCCTCCAATAGTATGATCCATGCTTCATCCTCTTTGCTCCATTCTTGAGAGATACAAATACCAATAGTACTGACGGAATTGTAGTTGATGCTTGAATTTGATTCGAAGATGTGCCATACATGTCCCTTAAGTTGCTGGGTGACTTCACATTGGGGCATAAATCGCTGTGTATTTGGAGTATGTGTGTGTGTGTTTGTGTACACGTGCACACACGCACACGTGGACACACTTCAAAATTATTCATCAGTTGCCATTTTATAGAGTTGATGTGAGGATTAAATGAGATGCTTAGGCCCTCAAATGGTAGTTTATATTAGCATTTCCTCCTCTAATTCAGATTATAAGATGTTCTATTATTGAAGTTGAAAATCCTTTTAACTGATGAAAACCCTGTCTTTTGCAGCATTTCTTTACAATGTATCCTTTCCCCTCTATATTCAGTACTGTTTTCTATTATTTCATGACTCTCCTTTATTGTACTATTTATGCCTTTAGACCATGAAATCTTGAGTAAATAATTTTATATTATTTATCACAGAGGTTGTGATGGGGTTTAATGAAAAAGAAAGCCTTGGGCAAAATGTAAAGGTGGTAACTGTTTTTTTTTTTTATCCCTCTCCCTCCTTTTTTTTTCTCTCTCATTCCCTCTCTTCCTCCCTCCCTTCTGCCCGCTCTCTGTCTCTTTCTTTTTCTCTGGTTCTTTCCCCAGGCACCCAGGCCTTCATGTTGCCCCCCCTCCCCTGCATCTCCACCACTGCTCTCACCTCAGCGGCTGAGCTATCCGAATCAGGTAGTCTTGGTCTTTCCCTACCTCATCTTTTGCTGACCAATCAGATTTTTTCCTCACGACTCTACTACTGATTTCAAGTTTAATGTAGATAAATTAATATAGGGCTAATTACAGGTGACTGATGTTGTGTTATTGTTACAATAACACAACATCATGCATACAACCTCTCGTATCATTTCTAGTAGACATTTGTTCACACGAGCCTAAGCTTACCTTCAAATTTTAACCTTTTTTCTTTAGGCTTAGCCTTATTTTCAGATATTACATCTATTCTATTTCAATTGTATTTGCAGCTCTTGAACCTAAATGTTAAGAAATTTATATTGTAAGGAACACTGATGCTTTTTTTATAGCATTAGGAATTAATTAGGAATTAATTCAGCTGTGAGCAAAAACATCTGAAAGATAATGAATTAAAACAAGATGCATGCGATTTCTCTCTCATGCAAAAGAATTCTAGAAGAGGGTGGTCCAGGATTGGAAAGGTGATTCCAGGTTGTCAGAGAGCCAGGCTGCTTTTCTTTTGTCTCTCATACGTTATCTCCACTAAAAAAAAAAGATGCTCCCCTACAAGTCCTATACAACATTTCCACTTGTACCTCATTGGGCAGAATTCCTCACATGGTCACACTGAGCTCTCTGCTGCTTGGCCAGTAATGTGCCAACCTAAGACACAGGGGTTCTTTTATCAAGGAGGAAAAGGTAAATGGATATTGGAAGGCAACTTGCAGCTTCTGCCACAATTTCATTTGTGGGCAGTTCAAACCCACCCAGAGGCACCACGGAAGACAAGCCTGGTGATCTGCTTCTGAAAGGTCACAGCCTTGGAAACCCTATGGAGCATTTCTACTCTGCACACATGGGGTTGTCGTGAGCTGGAATTGACTCGACAGCAACTAAACACCAACAACGATATGCTTCTAGTATAAATATTCAGAAAATACAGGAAGTAGAAAGGAAAGTATGCCCAAATATAAGCTCTCTTAACATTTTGGTAGTCTTTCAGTTTTTCCTACTTTCTCTTTTTACTCCACTTCCATAACTTCTGATTTTATAGACTTGAGAGAACAGTTGGATCATATACATAATTTTAAAAACACACATAAGCAAATTGGGCTACTATTAGATAGAGGTGTTTCTTCACAACTAGCACAATTAAAATTTTGTTACATATGCTCTAATAAAAATCTTTCTGTCTGTCAATTTTTCTGTCCATCTATCAATCCATCTTATTTTTGGAAGCATTTCAAAGTTGAAGATATTGGTAAATTAAGCCATAAATAATTCATCATGTATATCATAAACTAAAGTTCAATATATATAATTTTTTGGTTCTTCACTTTTTAGGGTAAAATTTACACACAGTGAAATGCACAACTCTTAAATATAGTTTAATAAATTTACATAGTATTTTTAAACTTGGTTTTCCCTCGCAGTGAATATACCTTTAATCACCGAGCCCAGTAGCTCAGTGACTAGTATGTGATATCTTTACATGTTACTAATACAGACCAAAATCATTATTTTAATAATTTATGTATTTAACCAATTCCATATTGCTGGGAATTTTGGTTGTCTCTAAGTTTTCACTATTTTAAACACCATTGTATTAAACATTTTTTTTTTTTGTATATTATATATAGTGGAAACCCTGGTGGTGTAGTGGTTAAGTGCTACGGCTGCTAATCAAGAGGTCGGCAGTTAAAATCCACCAGGCACTCCTTGGAAACTCTGTGGGGCAGTTCTACTCTGTCCTATAGGGTAGCTATGAGTCAAAATCGACTCGACGGCAGTGGGTATATTATATATATTTATATTAATATATATGTTTAATATATATCCTATATTTTAACATATAAAATATTAAATAATACATATGTACATATATATTTATTTATGTAATTATTTTCTTAGGCTGAGTCCCTAAATGTGGAATTTCTGGTTCAAAGACATACGAAGATGTTTAGGGCAGTTAATCTAGATTGCCAAATTGCATCCCAGAATCACTGTTTTACTATTCGCTGTATCACTGTATTACTATTCCACCAGCATCGTATGTGACTTGACTACCTCTAATTCTTTTTATGTAAAGCCTTGAGATTATCCAGATGATTTCAGATAAGAAGCAAGCTTATTTTTACAAGCCTTTCTGTTTGTTAGTGGTTTCTAAAAATCTCCCTTTACTGTATATTTTCATACCAATTTTATTTTTTGCTAGATAATTCATATTCTTTCCTCCCTGTTCATATTTTATGCATAAAAATTTAAAACACTGAACAATTTATCTTGATTTACCCTCACCCAAACTGAAAACCTGGCTGTGTATTTAGTTATTTTGTTAAATCAAATCATCAATGAACAATTCAGAGGGTACCTTACTTGCATTTCTGTTTGCTAACGAGAATTTTATCTTTAGGTACCAGTTACTGCAATAAGGCTACATTTTCTAAGAACTTCATCTGTGTCAAATTTTTTTTTTTTTTTTGCATAATGATGGCTTAGGTAGATTGCTTTTTTTGTTGTTGTTACAAAAGTGGTAATGCAATTGTGACTTTAATCTTAAAGCTTTTCTTCTGTTAGCATCCCAAACAGTGGATTGTTTCATATTTAAAATTCTTTAAGACACTTATGGGTGGAATACAGTGGCGAATATCGCCATAGTACTTGCTCTCTTGAAGCTTTTTAACAAGTGGGGAGAAAAACACTAATCAAATAATTACACTGATAAAAGCATAATTACAAAATAAGGTATGTACTCTGATCTTCTTTGTTCTCCTTTGCACCAGCTGGGATGGAACCAGTAGGTGTATCTTAGATGGTCGCTCGCAGGCTTGTAAGACCCCAGTCTCTACTCACTAAAGTTGGAGGTAGAACATTTTCTTTATAGACTATCTTATGCTAGTTGAGCTAGATGGCCCCCGAGACTATGGTCCTTAGCCCCCAGCCTAGTAGCTCTGTCTCTAAGTGCATTTGGATGTGGCTGTGAAGCTTCTATGACTTTGTCCTGGTCAAGTTGTGCAGACTTCCTCAGTATTGTGTACTGTCTTACCCTTCATCAAAGTTACCACTTATCTACTATCTAGTTAGTGTTTTTCCCTCCCCATTCCTCCCCTCCCTTGTAACCATCAAAGATTGTTTCTTTCTATGTAGCAACATTTTCACGTGTTTTTATAATAGTGGTCTCAAGGGATAAAAAAAAAAAAATTTTTTTTTTTTTTTTAGATTAGCCCAAAGGACGAATGGACCACAACTACCACAACCTCCACTAGACTGAGCCCAGAACAATTAGATGGTGCTCGGTTACCACCACTGACTGCTCTGGCGGGGATCACTATAGATGGTCCTAGACAGAGCAGGAGAAAAATGTAAAACGAAATTTGAATTCAGAAAAAAAAAAAAAAAAAGACCAGGCTTGATAGTCTGACAGAGACTGGAGAAACCCCGAGAGTATGACCCCTGAATACTCTTTTAATTCAGTACTGAAGTCACTCCTGAGGTTCATCCTTCAGCCA
Organism: Loxodonta africana; assembly: GCF_030014295.1. Taxonomy (NCBI): domain Eukaryota; kingdom Metazoa; phylum Chordata; class Mammalia; order Proboscidea; family Elephantidae; genus Loxodonta; species Loxodonta africana. The sequence continues at coordinate 100,953,604 of NC_087345.1, forward strand.
AAGATTAGACAGCTCCATAGGGCCAGCAATAACACATGTGAGGAACGTGCTTCATAGTTGAATCATGTATATGAGACTAATGGGCATCCAGGCCAAAAGTAAAGATGAGAAGGCAGGAAGGGACAGGAAAACTGGACGAGTGGAAACAGGGAACCTGGGGTGGGGTAGGGCAGTCTGTTGATACATCACATGGTTGCCAACCAGTATCACAAAACAATTTGTGTATTAACTATCTAATGAGAAACTAATTTGCTCTGTAAACTTTCACCTAAATTACAGGAATAAAATAAAATAAAAGATAAGTGCTCTGAAGACGTGGTATGAATTGAATTATATGCCTCCAAAATTTATGTTGAAGTCATAACCCCTGATACCTATGAACATGACCTTGTTTGGAAATCGGGTCTTTGAAGATGTTATCAGTTAACATGAGGTCATACTAGAGTAGAGTAGATCATAATCCAATCTGAGTGATGTCCTGTAAAAGGGGAGAAGAGACACAGAAAGCCAGACAGAGGGAAAACAGCCATATGACTATAGGGTTATGCTACAGCTGCAAGCCAAGGAATGCCTGGGGCTACCAGAAGCTGGGCATTTGTTAAATGGACAAGAATCTTTTCATTCATTTTTTTAAAATCATGAATTAGTCAATTCATCCATTACTCAAGCATTATAGAGCATCTCGTCTCCCAGGAATGTTGAAGAACACCAAGATAAATGATTTCTACCTCAAAGACAAGGAGCCTTGATGGTGTAGTGGTTAAGCCCTCAGCCGCTAACCAGAAGGTCTGCAGTTGGAATCCACCAGTGGCTTCTCAGGAGAAAATACCTGGGAATCTGCTCCCATAAAGATTACAGCCTACCAAACCCTATGGAGCAGTTCTACTCTGTCCTTTAGGATCACCAGGAGTCAGGTTTGACTTGACAGCACCTCAAAGACAGGGTCCTTGCTTTTAAGGGACTAGCAGCGTGTGTATGTGTTTCTTTTCTACTGATGTGGCTCAACAGAAACTATTCTAATCGAGGCCTCTGCACTCCAGACCTTACCTAATGCAATTCTGGGGCTCTGAGGGATGGTCAGCCCCAGGGGGCAGGTGAGAGACAGCAAGGTGAGGAAGTGCTCAGCAATTCTGGCGACTGAATGGGGGGAGGGGCGGGGGAAGCTTCCTAGGTGGAGGTGTTCCTTTACATCACGATTTTTGGCCTGAATTTAAGCAGCCCATACTTTGATTCTCTTCCGCCAAAATTTAGAAAAACAACAAAAAAAAATTTTTTTTTTTTAAACAATAAAGATGGAAAAAAGCATCACATTTTTCAAAACCTCAGCACATGAATTTAAAAATCAATTCCACACATTGTATTTTGGCTTTCTAGGCATATTGCCAGTTATTTTCCCCCTTCCCTCCACCATACAGTGTTGAAAATATTCAGGAGACTTGGCTAGAAATAAAATTTTGCCAGACATATAAGGATAACCTGCCTGGGGGAACTTGCTGTTCAAAAGCACAAAGAAAAAGAGGGACAAATGTAAACGGGATACATGGAGTCACTGGATGTTCAGGAGCTTTCCAAATATACGGATGCTTGAGGAACTGGGCCGGGTGGGCTGGCGTGCGCAAAGGCTTGGCGCTGGGGATGTCAGGTGGGCGTGATGTCGCCAAGGGGCCCGCAAAGGTTGTCGTCAAATTGGGGAAGTGATGAAGGCTAATTAAAAAGCACTTACAATTGGAAAGCAGGAAGCAGAACCCCGCGGCGGGAGGCCAAGCTCGGCTGGGCAAGGCGCCAGCAAGGCAGGGGCTGCTGGGTTGGCCCCGGGATCAACCAGCACCTTGCGCACCACGTCCCCGCTCCTCCCGCTGCCACGGCAGTAGTGAGCCACCGGGAGCCTGCGACTGACAAGCTCCGACTCTCTGAGGCCTGCAGAGTGCCGCTTTCTTGCTGATTTCCTTCTCACCTCAGATTTGGTAAAACGCAGTGCTAATTACACTGATAAACAAAACTCTGCGCCTCTTTGCCAGAGAGGTTGGGGCAACAGTGTCTGAATGTTCAGCAAAACCTCTACCATTCATGCTAAAGTGGAATAAAAGGTTTTTAATGGTGTAGGAGTGGGGATGAGGAGATGCTAGTAGTGGTGGTGGTAGGTTTAGGACTCACAAAATTCTAACACCTCAACTCTGAGAGTTTGGTTAAAAGGCTGCCTTCTTTTTCAGAGCCTGAAGTGTGTAGCTAGCAATCTCCAGATGCTGGCTTCTGTTTCCATTTAGCGATTTAGGATGCTGATTTGTGAACTGCTTGATTGGTGCAACCCTCTCCTCCTTTGGCACCTTGCAAAATTTTCTTGCTTTGATTGCTATACAGTCAGGGAACCTGCTTGACAAAATCCTTTTTACAAGGCTCAATCCAGCGGATCATATTCTTGTATTCAGGAACGGCACTAGTGAATTTCTAAAGTTCATCTTGAGGAGCCCAAAGAAGTCAACATATATTTATGGAGTACTGACTATATTTCTTTACTGAAAGCTGTAAAGTTAAATGTAATTCTTGATTTTCCACTGGAAAAGGGGTTTGGATATGTGTAATTACATACGTGTAGCATTGTATTGAATCCTGATTTGCCCTCAGAAATCTTTTAATAATAAAAATACTGTAACAACTATATCAAACCAAAAACCAAACCCATCGAGTCGATTCCAACTCATAAGGACCCTATAGGATAGAGTAGAACTGCCCCACAGGGTTTCCAAGGAGCAGCTGGTGGATTTGAACTGCTGACCTTTTGGTTAGCAGCCAAATCTTAACCACTGTACCACCAGGGCTCCAACAATGATATAGAGAGGTGGATAATAACCATTAAACAAATACATTCAGGAAGTAAAAGTGTAACTATAAATTATGAGGCAGATTATTAGTAAGCGTATATTCAAATCAGCCACATGAAGACAGGGCTTTTTGCCCACTTTATTCCATGCTGTATTTCTGGTGGGTCTGGAACAATGTTGGCATGTAATGCCTTCAGTAACATTTGTTGAGTAAGTGAATGGAATATGTGCTGGTTTCCAGAGTAGTTACTTAAGGTGCAAAATACTTATTTCAATAGTGTTGTCAGTGCTCAAACTATTTTTTGGAAGGAACTTTCCTCAGAAATTTCCTTTAAGACTAGCCTTATCCTTTTCCAGCCATATTTCAATTTTTAGGCCACATCAGTATACTCTGAACAAATGAGTTTACCCACAAAATTTATCAGGCATAGTTCCAAATAACTTTTTCAGTCCATTCTCAAAGGCTGAACTTACCATCTCTGAGGTTATTAAAAGAATGCCATAGGCACTGAAAACAATTCTCCAAGAAGCATGCCAAAATGTTTGCGTTAGTAAAAGCTTCACTGGAAAAAGTGTCTAACTTCCTGAGATGAATACCTTGAAGGGATAGGACTCATCTGATTTATTCTTGCATGCTTGATAAAAAATCAATTGCATTACTCATATTTACATTATACTCCTGGAAAGGTCTTAAGTGCTTTTGATTGAGTAAAGAAGGAGAGAAGCATAAGGATTGTTTGTTCTTTACCACCACTCTTCCAAAGATAGCTGAGAATAGGAGCTATCTCTTTCTTTTTGATTAAACTTCCATTCTCAATCATTTTATCCACTTTTGTTTACTTCTAGAAATCCCAGAATCTTTCATTTCCCCATGTTTTATTAGTTATTGTTTTTCATCACAAAAATACTTGATTATTTTCAAAAATTCAAATAGTATAAAATTATATAGAGTGAGAAGTTATATTCCATTTAAAGATAGTAGATTAAACACAAAGGAGATTCTCAACTCCACTACAGTGAAAATAAAACAATTTTTCCCTGTTTCTATTTTGAAATGTGCCTCACTTATGAAAAAGAGCTTAAGACATAAATACAAAAATTCATGGACTGTTATAAAACAAATGCCATGTAACCATTACCCAAATCAAGAAAGTGAACATTGCCAGCCAGTACTGTAGAAGGTTCCCTGGGTTCCCATTCCTGATCAAAATTCCCTCCCTCCTCATTAAACATAACCAGCATCTTCTTGATTTTTGTGGTAATTGCTTCCTTGCTTTTCTCTATACTTTTCTATTTATGTAGGCATCTATAAACACCATGGATTAGTTTCGCCAAATTTTGAACTTTATCAAATTATGCATAAGGTATGTCTGATCTCTTTCATATGTATTTATGTTTATGAGATTTATCCATGACATTAATCTTCATTGCTTAGAATTCCGTTGTATGAATGTATCACAGTTTATGTGTTCTACTGTTGATGAACATTTGGATTGTTTTCAGTTTTTGGTTATTATGATTAATGCTGTTATGAACATTTTTGTACAAGCTTCCTGGTGGACACGTACATGTGGTCCTGTTGGCATACAGCTAGGAGTAGGATTTCTGGGTCGTAGGTATGTAATGTGTACTCTAAACAACACCGTAAGAGAGTCTCTGCTGCACCCTGCCCTTGCCAAAAGTGGGTATTTTCAGTCTTTAAAATTTTTATATTCTGGTGGATATATAGTGGTGTCTCCTTGATTTAATTTTAATTTCTCTGATTATTAAAAAGATTGAGCACATTTTTGTATGTTTTTTATTGGAGAGCCTTTTCAGGTATCTTGCCCATTTTTCTCTTGGGTTGTCTGCCTTTTTTATTCATTTGTAGGAGCTTTATTTTTCTGGATATGAGCTTTTTGTGGCTTATATATATTACTAACATCTTAACCATTTTGGTGTTTCAGTCTCTAGATTGTGTTTTCATGAGCGGAGATTTTTACTTTAATACAGTCAGGTTGTTCAGTCTGTTTTTTTATGATTAGTGCCTTCTTTATCCTATTTAAGAAAACTTTCCTTGCTTCAAAGTCATAAAGGTGTTCTATATTCTAAAAGAATGTAACGTTGTCTTTCATATCCAAGGCTGTAATTTATATGGAATTGACTTTTGCGTATTGTGTGAGGTAGGGATCAAGTCATTTTTTTTCCAAATTGATATCCAGTTGTCTCTGAAACATTTATTGAAATCATTTTACTACTCCTGCACTCTGCCACGTTTGTCATAAATCAAATGCTATATATGTGAGGCTTTGTCCGTTAATCTTTGCCTATCCTTGTAAAAATATCATACTGTTTCATTACTGTTGTTTTATCAAAACTGACTAGTTTTACAATCCAGTAAAGTAAGTCCTCCTACTCTGTTCTTCAAGATTGCCTTGGCTACTTGTAACCCCTTGCATTTACTTTAATTTCTATAATCTGCTTGTCAAATTACACGCAAAAGGACAGACACTCATCTTTCCTGCTACATGTATCTGTTGGGATTTTATTTGGGATTTTATTAAATATATTGAGAATTTGGGGAGAATTATCATCTTTAAAAGTTTGTGAATTCCAATCCACAAGCATGATAGGCCTCTCCATCTATATAGATCTTCTAAAATGTCTTTCACTTATGGTTTACAGTTTTTCTGTCATATTATTTAGATTTATTTCTACATATATGATATTATTTTATGAGGCAAAAGTGACATAAATCAACCACACATATTCAAGGTGTTTTGTTGTTAGATGCTGTCCAACCGGTTCTGACTCATAGTGATCCTGTGCACAACAGAACGAAACACTGAGCCATTCTTACAATCGTTGTTATGCTTGAGCTCATTGTTGCAGCCACCGTGTCAATCCACCTCGTTGAGAGTCTTCCTCTTTTCCACTGACTGTACTTTACCAAGCATGATGTCCTTCTCCTGACAACATGTCCAAAATATGTAAGATGCAGTCTCGCCACGCTTGCTTCCAAGGAGCATGCTGGTTGTACTTCTTCCAAGACAAATTTGTTCGTTCTTTTGGCAGTCCATGGTGTATTCAATATTCTTCGCCAACACCACAATTCAAAGGCGTCAACTCTTCTTCGGTCTTCCTTATTCATTGTCCAGCTTTCACATGCATATGATGTGATTGAAAATACCATGGCATGGGTCAGGCGCACCTTAGTCTTCAAGGTGATATCTTTGCTTTTCAACACTTTCAAGAGGTTCTTTGCAGCAGATTTGCCCAATGCAATGTGCCATTTGATTTCTTGACTGCTGCTTCCTTGGGTGTTCACTGTGGATCCAAGTAAAATGAAATCCTTGACAAATTCAATCTTTTCTCCATTTATCAGGATGTTACTCATTGGTCCAGTTGTGAGGATTTTTGTTTTCTTTATGTTGAGGTGTAATCCATACTGACGGTTGTGGTCTTTAATCTTCATTAGTAAGTGCTTCAAGTCCTCTTCACTTTCAGCAAGCAAGGATGTGTCATCTGCACAACATAATGCAGGTTGTTAATGAGTCTTCCTCCAGTCCTGATGCCCCATTCTTCTTCATATAGCCCAGGTTCTTGGATTATTTGCTCAGCATACAGATTGACTAGGTATGGTGAAAGGATACAAGGTGATGCACACCTTTCCTGATTTTAAACCAATCAGTATCCCCTTGTTCTGTCCGAACAACTGCCTCTTGATCTATGTATAGTTTCCTCAGCACAAGTGTTCTGGAATTCCCATTCTTCGCAATGTTATCCATAATTTGTTGTGATCCACACAGTTGAATGCCTTTGCATAGTCAATAAAACACAGGTAAACATCCTTCTGGCATTCTCTGCTTTCAGCCAGGATCCATCTGACATCAGCAATGATATCCCTGGTTCCACATCCTCTTCTGAAACCGGCTTGAATTTCTGGCAGTTCCCCGTTGATATACTGCTGAAGCCGTTTTTGAATGATCTTCAGCAAAGCTTTGCTTGCATGTGATATTAATGATATTGTTCAATAATTTCTGTGTTCAGTTGGATAACTTTCTTGGGAATAGGCATAAATATGGATCTCTTCCAATCAGTTGGCCAGGAAGCTGTCTCCCATATTTCTTGGCATACACAAGTGAGCACTTGCAGTGCTGCATCCGTTTGTTGAAACATCTCAGTTGATATTCTGTCAATTCCTAGAGCCTTGTTTTTTTGCCAATGCCTTCAGTGCAGCTTGGACTTCTTCCTTCATTACCATCGGTTCCTGATCGTATGCTACCTCTTTAAATGGTTGACTATCGACTAATCTTTTTGGTATAATGACTCTGTGTATTCCTTCCATCTTCTTTTTTTAATTTTTATTGTGTTTTAAGTGAAGGTTTACAAATCAACTCAGTCTCTCATTCAAAAATGTATACACACCTTGGTATAAACTCCTAATTGCTCTCCCGCTAATGAGATAGCACACTCCTTCCCTCCACTCTATTTATGTCCATTCAGCCAGCCTCTGACCCCCTCTGCCCTCCCATCTCCGCTCCAGACAGGAGATACCAACATAGTCTCATGTGTCTACTTGATCCAAGAAGCTTACTCTTCACCAGTATCATTTTCTAGCCCATTGTCCAGTCCAATCCCTGTCTGAAGAGTTGGCTTTGGGAATGGTTCCTGTCCTGGGCTAACAGAAGGTCTGGGGCCCATGACCACCGGGGTTCTTCTAGTCTCAGTCAGACCATTAAGTCTGGTCTTTTTACCAGAATTCGGGGTCTACATCCCACTGCTCTTCTGCTCCCTTCAGGGGTTCTCTGTTGTGTTCCTTGTCAGAGCAGTCTTTGGTTATAGCCAGGCACCATCTAGTTCTTCTGGTCTCAGGCTGATGTAGTCTCTATTATGTGGCCATTTCTGTCTCTCAAGCTCATAATTACCTTGTGTCTTTGGTGTTCTTCTTTCTCCTTTGCTCCAGGTAGGTTGAGACCAATTGATGCATCTTAGATGGCTACTTGCTAGGGTTTAAGACCCCAGACACCACTGTCCAAAGTGGGATGCAGAATGTTATCGTAATAGATTTTACTATGCCAATTGACTTAGATGTGCCCTGAAACCATGGTCCTCAAACCCCCACCCCTGCTACTCTGGCCTTCAGAGCATTCAGTTTATTCAGGAGACTTCTTTGCTTTTGGTTTAGTCCAGTTGTGCTGAACTCTCCTATATTGTGTATTGTCCTTCCCTTTACCTAAAATAGTCCTTATCTACTATCTGATTAGTGAAAGCCCCTTCCCCCCTCCCTCCCTTCCCCCTCTTGTAACCATCAAAGAATATTTTCTTCTCTATTTAAACTATTTCTCGAGTTCTTATAATAGTGGTCTTACACAATATTTGTCCTTTTGCAACTAATTAATTTCACTCAGCATAATGCCTTCCAGATTCCTCCATGTTATGAAATATTTCATGGATTCATCATTGTTCTTCATCAATGTGTGGTATTCCTTTGTGTGACTGTACCATAATTTATTTATCCATTCATCCGTTGATGGGCACCTTGGTTGCTTCCAACTTTTTTGCTATTGTAAACAATGCTGCAATAAATGTGGGTGTGCATATATCTGTTTGTGTAAAGGCTCTTATTTCTCTAGGATATATTCCAAGGAGTGGGATTGCTGGATTGTATGGTAGTTCTATTTCTAGTTTTTTAAGGAAGTGCCAAATCAATTTCCAAAGTGGTTGTACCATTTTACATTCCCACCAGCAGTGTATAAGTGTTCCAGTCTCTCCACAAGCTCTCCAACATTTATTATTTTGTGTTTTTTAGATTAATGCCAGCCTTGTTGGAGTGAGATGGAATCTCATTGTAGTTTTGATTTGCATTTCTCTAATGGCTAATGATCATGAGCATTTCCTCATGTATCTGTTGGCCACCTGAATGTCATCTTTAGTGAAGTGCCTGTTCATATTTTTGCCCATTTTTTAATTGGGTTATTTGTCATTTTGTAGTTAAGTTTTTGCAGTATCATATAGATTTTGGAGATCAGGTGCTGAATGGAAATGTCACAGTTAAACTTTTTCCCAGTCTGTAGGTAATCTTGGAAACCCTGGTGGCATAGTGGTTAAGTACTACAGCTGCTAACCAAAGGGTTGGCAGTTCAAATCTGCCACGTGCTCCTTGGAAACTCTATGGGGCAGTTCTACTGTGTCCTATAGGGTTGCTAAGAGTCGGAATCGACTTGATGGCGCTGGGTTTGGGGTTTTGGTAGGTAATCTTTTTACTCTTTTGGTGTAGCCTTTGGATGAACATAGGTGTTTGATTTTTAGGAGCTCCCAGTTATTTAGTTTCTCTTCTGCTTTGTTAGTAATGTTTTGTATACTGTTTATGCCATGTATTAGGGCTCCTAGCATTGTCCCTAATTTTTCTTCCATGATCTTTATTGTTCTAGATTTTATATTTAGGTCTTTGATCCATTTTGAGTTAGTTTTGTGCATGGTGTGAAGTATGGGTATTGTTTAATTTTTTTGCAGATGGATATCCAGTTATGCCAGCACCATTTGTTAAAAAGACTGTCTTTTCCTCATTTAACTGTCTTTGAGCCTTGGTCAAAAATTAGCTGCTCATATGTGGAAGGATTTATGTCTGGATTCTCAATTCTGCTCTATTGCTCTATGTGTCTGTTGTTGTGCCAGTACCAGGCTGTTTTGACTACTGTGGCGGTATAATAGGTTCTAAAATCAGGTCGAGTGAGGCCTCCAACTTTGTTCTTTTTCAGTAATGCTTTACTTATCTGGGGCCTCTTTCCCTTCCATATGAAGTTGGTGACTTGTCTCTCCATCTCATTAAAAAATATCGTTGGAATTTGGAACAGAATTGCATTGTTATCTATAGATGGCTTTTGGTTGAATAGACATTTTTACAAAGTTAAGTCTTCCTATCCATGAGCAATGCATGTTTTTCCACTTATGTAGGTCTCTTGGTTTCTTGCAGTAGTGTCTTGTAGTTTTATTTGTATAGGTCTTTTACATCTCTGGTTAGATTTATTCCTAAGTATTTCATCTTCTTGGGGGCTACTGTAAGTGGTATTAATTTGATGATTTCCTCCTCAATGTTCTTTTTGTTAGTGTAGAGGAATCCAACTGACTTTTGTATGTTTATCTTGTATCCTGATACTTTGCTCAGCTCTTCTATTAGTTTCGGTAGTTTTCTTGAGGATTCTTTAGGGTTTTCTGTGTATGAGATCATGTCATCTGCAAATAGAGATACTTTTTCTTCTTCCTTACCAATCTGGATGCACTTTATTTCTTTATCTAGCCTAATTGCTCTGGCTAGGACCTCCAGCACAATGTTGAATCAGAGTGGTGATAAAGGGCATCCTTGTCTGGTTCCCGATCTCAAGGTGAATGCTTTCAGGCTCTATCCATTTAGGATGATGTTGGCTATTGGCTGTGTATCAATGCACTTTATTATGTTGAGGAATTTTCCTTCTATTCCTATTTTTCTGAGAGTTTTTATCATGAATGGGTGTTGAACTTTGTCAAATGCCTTTTCTGCATCAACTGATAAAATCATGTGATTCTTGTCTTTTGTTTTAATTATGATGGGTTACATTAATTGTTTTTCTAATGTTGAACCATCCTTGCATACTTGGTATGAATCTTACTTGGTCATGGTGAATTATTTTTTTTGATATGTTGTTAAATTGTATTGGCTAGAATTTTGTTGAGGATTTTTGCATCTAAGTTCATGAGGGATATAGGTCTGTAATTTTTTTTTGTGGTGTCTTTAGATGGTTTTTTA